>NW_027362763.1:187022374-188222374 GCF_046119375.1 Phyllobates terribilis
GTATGTATTATTCTGTATATATAGTATATACACTGGATAGAACCAATTCTCCTGTCCTGTATACTGGGTGTAATTCTCTGTGTATGTATTATTCTGTATATATAGTATATACACGGGATAGAACCAATTCTCCTGTCCTGTATACTGGGTGTAATTGTCTGTGTATGTATTATTCTGTATATACAGTATATACACTGGATAGAACCAATTCTCCTGTCCTGTATACTGGGTGTAATTCTCTGTGTATGTATTATTCTGTATATATAGTATATACACTGGATAGAACCAATTCTCTTGTCCTGTATACTGGGTGTAATTCTCTGTGTATGTATTATTCTGTATATACAGTATATACACAGGATAGAACCAATTCTCTTGTCCTGTATACTGGGTGTAATTCTCTGTGTATGTATTATTCTGTATATACAGTATATACACTGGATAGAACCAATTCTCCTGTCCTGTATACTGGGTGTAATTCCCTGTGTATGTATTATTCAGTTTATACAGTATATACACTGGATAGATCCAATTCTCTTGTCCTGTATACTGGGTGTAATTCTCTGTGTATGTATTATTCTGTATATACAGTATATACACTGGATAGAACCAATTCTCCTGTCCTGTATACTGGGTGTAATTCTCTGTGTATGTATTATTCTGTATATACAGTATATACACTGGATAGAACCAATTCTCCTGTCCTGTATACTGGGTGTAATTCTCTGTGTATGTATTATTCTGTATATATAGTATATACACTGGATAGAACCAATTCTCCTGTCCTGTATACTGGGTGTAATTCTCTGTGTATGTATTGTTCTGTATATACAGTATATACACTGGATATAACCAATTCTCTTGTCCTGTATACTGGGTGTAATTCTCTGTGTATGTATTATTCTGTATATACAGTATATACACTGGATAGAACCAATTCTCCTGTCCTGTATACTGGGTGTAATTCTCTGTGTATGTATTATTCTGTATATACAGTATATACACTGGATAGAACCAATTCTCCTGTCCTGTATACTGGGTGTAATTCTCTGTGTATGTATTATTCTGTATATACAGTATATACACTGGATAGAACCAATTCTCCTGTCCTGTATACTGGGTGTAATTCTCTGTGTATGTATTATTCTGTATATACAGTATATACACTGGATAGAACCAATTCTCCTGTCCTGTATACTGGGTGTAATTCCCTGTGTATGTATTATTCTGTATATACAGTATATACACTGGATAGAACCAATTCTCCTGTCCTGTAGACTGGGTGTAATTCTCTGTGTATGTATTATTCTGTATATACAGTATATACACTGGATAGAACCAATTCTCCTGTCCTGTATACTGGGTGTAATTCTCTGTGTATGTATTATTCTGTATATACAGTATATACACCGGATAGAACCAATTCTCCTGTCCTGTATACTGGGTGTAATTCTCTGTGTATGTATTATTCTGTATATACAGTATATACACCGGATAGAACCAATTCTCCTGTCCTGTATACTGGGTGTAATTCTCTGTGTATGTATTATTTTGTATACACAGTATATACACTGGATAGAACCAATTCTCCTGTCCTGTATACTGGGAGTAATTCTCTGTGTGTGTATTATTCTGTATATACAGTATATACACTGGATAGAACCAATTCTCTTGTCCTGTATACTGGGTCTAATTCTCTGTGTATGTATTATTCTGTATATACAGTATATACACTGGATAGAACCAATTCTCCTGTCCTGTATACTGGGTGTAATTCTCTGTGTATGTATTATTCTGTATATACAGTATATACACCGGATAGAACTAATTCTCCTGTCCTGTATACTGGGTGTAATTCTCTGTGTATGTATTATTCTGTATATACTGTATATACACTGGATAGAACCAATTCTCTTGTCCTGTATACTGGGTGTAATTCTCTGTGTATGTATTATTCTGTATATACAGTATATACACTGGATAGAACCAATTCTCTTGTCCTGTATACTGGGTGTAATTCTCTGTGTATGTATTATTCTGTATATACAGTATATACACCGGATAGAACCAATTCTCCTGTCCTGTATACTGGGTGTAATTCTCTGTGTATGTATTATTCTGTATATACAGTATATACACTGGATAGAACCAATTCTCCTGTCCTGTATACTGGGTGTAATTCTCTGTGTATGTATTATTCTGTATACACAGTATATACACTGGATAGAACCAATTCTCCTGTCCTGTATACTGGGTGTAATTCTCTGTGTATGTATTATTCTGTATATACAGTATATACACCGGATAGAACTAATTCTCCTGTCCTGTATACTGGGTGTAATTCCCTGTGTATGTATTATTCTGTATATACAGTATATACACCGGATAGAACCAATTCTCCTGTCCTGTATACTGGGTGTAATTCTCTGTGTATGTATTATTCTGTATATACAGTATATACACTGGATAGAACCAATTCTCCTGTCCTGTATACTGGGTGTAATTCTCTGTGTATGTATTATTCTGTATATACAGTATATACACTAGATAGAACCAATTCTTCTGTCCTGTATACTGGGTGTAATTCTCTGTGTATGTATTATTCTGTATATACAGTATATACAGTGGATAGAACCAATTCTCTTGTCCTGTATACTGGGTGTAATTCTCTGTGTATGTATTATTCTGTATATACAGTATATACACTGGATAGAACCAATTCTCCTGTCCTGTATACTGGGTGTAATTCCCTGTGTATGTATTATTCTGTATATACAGTAAATACACTGGATAGAACCAATTCTCTTGTCCTGTATACTGGGTGTAATTCTCTGTGTATGTATTATTCTGTATATACAGTATATACAGTGGATAGAACCAATTCTCTTGTCCTGTATACTGGGTGTAATTCTCTGTGTATGTATTATTCTGTATATACAGTATATACACTGGATAGAACCAATTCTCTTGTCCTGTATACCGGGTGTAATTCTCTGTGTATGTATTACTCTGTATATACAGTATATACACTGGATAGAACCAATTCTCCTGTCCTGTATACTGGGTATAATTCTCTGTGTATGTATTATTCTGTATATACAGTATATACACTGGATAGAACCAATTCTCCTGTCCTGTATACTGGGTGTAATTCTCTGTGTATGTATTATTCTGTATATACAGTATAAACACTGGATAGAACCAATTCTCTTGTCCTGTATACTGGGTGTAATTCCCTGTGTATGTATTATTCTGTATATACAGTATATACACTGGATAGAACCAATTCTCTTGTCCTGTATACTGGGTGTAATTCTCTGTGTATGTATTATTCTGTATATACAGTATATACTCTGGATAGAACCAATTCTTCTGTCCTGTATACTGGGTGTAATTCTCTGTGTATGTATTATTCTGTATATACAGTATATACACTGGATAGAACCAATTCTCCTGTCCTGTATACTGGGTGTAATTCTCTGCGTATGTATTATTTTGTATATACAGTATATACACTGGATAGAACCAATTCTCCTGTCCTGTATACTGGGTGTAATTCCCTGTGTATGTATTATTCTGTATATACATGTAAAGCGCCATGGAATAAATGGCGCTATAATAATAAATAATAATAATAATAATAATATACAGTATATACACCGGATAGAACCAATTCTCCTGTCCTGTATACTGGCTGTAATTCTCTGTGTATGTATTATTCTGTATATACAGTATATACACTGGATTGAACGAATTCTCCTGTCCTCCATACTGGGTGTAATTCCCTGTGTATGTATTATTCTGTATATACAGTATATACACCGGATAGAACCAATTCTCCTGTCCTGTATACTGGGTGTAATTCCCTGTGTATGTATTATTCTGTATATACAGTATATACACTGGATATAACCAATTCTCCTGTCCTGTATACTGGGTGTAATTCTCTGTGTATGTATTATTCTGTATATACAGTATATACACTGGATAGAACCAATTCTCCTGTCCTGTATACTGGGTGTAATTCTCTGTGTATGTATTATTCTGTATATACAGTATATACACCGGATAGAACCAATTCTCCTGTCCTGTATACTGGGTGTAATTCTCTGTGTATGTATTATTCTGTATATACTGTATATACACTGGATAGAACCAATTCTCCTCTCCTGTATACTGGGTGTAATTCTCTGTGTATGTATTATTCTGTATATACAGTATATACACTGGATAGAACCAATTCTCCTGTCCTGTATACTGGGTGTAATTCTCTGTGTATGTATTATTCTGTATATACAGTACATACACTGGATAGAACAAATTCTCTTGTCCTGTACACTGGGTGTAATTCTCTGTGTATGTATTATTCTGTATATACAGTATATACACTGGATAGAACCAATTATCCTGTCCTGTATACTGGGTGTAATTCTCTGTGTATGTATCATTCTGTATACACAGTATATACACTGGATAGAACCAATTCTCCTGTCCTGTATACTGGGTGTAATTCTCTGTGTATGTATTATTCTGTATATACAGTATATACACTGGATAGGACCAATTCTCTTGTCCTGTATACTGGGTGTAATTCTCTGTGTATGTATTATTCTGTATATACAGTATATACACTGGATAGAACCAATTCTCCTGTCCTGTATACTGGGTGTAATTCTCTGTGTATGTATTATTCTGTATATACAGTATATACACCGGATAGAACCAATTCTCCTGTCCTGTATACTGGGTGTAATTCTCTGTGTATGTATTATTCTGTATATACAGTATATACACTGGATAGAACCAATTCTCCTGTCCTGTATACTGGGTGTAATTCTCTGTGTATGTATTATTCTATATATACAGTATATACACTAGATAGAACCAATTCTTCTGTCCTGTATACTGGGTGTAATTCTCTGTGTATGTATTATTCTGTTTATACAGTATATACAGTGGATAGAACCAATTCTCTTGTCCTGTATACTGGGTGTAATTCTCTGTGTATGTATTATTCTGTATATACAGTATATACACTGGATAGAACCAATTCTCCTGTCCTGTATACTGGGTGTAATTCCCTGTGTATGTATTATTCTGTATATACAGTATATACAGTGGATAGAACCAATTCTCTTGTCCTGTATACTGGGTGTAATTCTCTGTGTATGTATTATTCTGTATATACAGTATATACACTGGATAGAACCAATTCTCTTGTCCTATATACTGGGTGTAATTCTCTGTGTATGTATTATTCTGTATATACAGTATATACAGTGGATAGAACCAATTCTCTTGTCCTGTATACTGGGTGTAATTCTCTGTGTATGTATTATTCTGTATATACAGTATATACACTGGATAGAACCAATTCTCTTGTCCTGTATACTGGGTGTAATTCTCTGTGTATGTATTATTCTGTATATACAGTATATACACTGGATAGAACCAATTCTCCTGTCCTGTATACTGGGTGTAATTCCCTGTGTATGTATTATTCTGTATATACAGTATATACACTGGATAGAACCAATTCTCTTGTCCTGTATACCGGGTGTAATTCTCTGTGTATGTATTATTCTGTATATACAGTATATACACTGGATAGAACCAATTCTCCTGTCCTGTATACTGGGTATAATTCTCTGTGTATGTATTATTCTGTATATACAGTATATACACTGGATAGAACCAATTCTCCTGTCCTGTATACTGGGTGTAATTCTCTGTGTATGTATTATTCTGTATATACAGTATAAACACTGGATAGAACCAATTCTCTTGTCCTGTATACTGGGTGTAATTCCCTGTGTATGTATTATTCTGTATATACAGTATATACACTGGATAGAACCAATTCTCTTGTCCTGTATACTGGGTGTAATTCTCTGTGTATGTATTATTCTGTATATACAGTATATACTCTGGATAGAACCAATTCTTCTGTCCTGTATACTGGGTGTAATTCTCTGTGTATGTATTATTCTGTATATACAGTATATACACTGGATAGAACCAATTCTCCTGTCCTGTATACTGGGTGTAATTCTCTGCGTATGTATTATTTTGTATATACAGTATATATGCCGGATAGAACCAATTCTCCGGTCCTGTATACTGGGTGTAATTCCCTGTGTATGTATTATTCTGTATATACATGTAAAGCGCCATGGAATAAATGGCGCTATAATAATAAATAATAATAATAATAATAATATACAGTATATACACTGGATAGAACCAATTATCCTGTCCTGTATACTGGGTGTAATTCTCTGTGTATGTATCATTCTGTATATACAGTATATACACTGGATAGAACCAATTCTCCTGTCCTGTATACTGGGTGTAATTCTCTGTGTATGTATTATTCTGTATATACAGTATATACACTGGATAGGACCAATTCTCTTGTTCTGTATACTGGGTGTAATTCTCTGTGTATGTATTATTCTGTATATACAGTATATACACTGGATAGAACCAATTCTCCTGTCCTGTATACTGGGTGTAATTCTCTGTGTATGTATTATTCTGTATATACAGCATATACACTGGATAGAACCAATTCTCCTGTCCTGTATACTGGGTGTAATTTCCTGTGTATGTATTATTCTGTATATACAGTATATACACTGGATAGAACCAATTCTCCTGTCCTGTATACTGGGTGTAATTCTCTGTGTATGTATTATTCTGTATATACACTATATACACTGGATAGAACCAATTCTTCTGTCCTGTATACTGGGTGTAATTCTCTGTGAATGTATTATTCTGTATATACAGTATATACCCTGGATAGAACCAATTCTCCTGTCCTGTATACTGGGTGTAATTCTCTGTGTATGTATTATTCTGTATATACAGTATATACACTGGATAGAACCAATTCTCCTGTCCTGTATACTGGGTATAATTCTCTGTGTATGTATTATTCTGTATATACAGTATATACACTGGATAGAACCAATTCTCCTGTCCTGTATACTGGGTGTAATTCTCTGTGTATGTATTATTCTGTATATACAGTATAAACACTGGATAGAACCAATTCTCTTGTCCTGTATACTGGGTGTAATTCCCTGTGTATGTATTATTCTGTATATACAGTATATACACTGGATAGAACCAATTCTCTTGTCCTGTATACTGGGTGTAATTCTCTGTGTATGTATTATTCTGTATATACAGTATATACTCTGGATAGAACCAATTCTTCTGTCCTGTATACTGGGTGTAATTCTCTGTGTATGTATTATTCTGTATATACAGTATATACACTGGATAGAACCAATTCTCCTGTCCTGTATACTGGGTGTAATTCTCTGCGTATGTATTATTTTGTATATACAGTATATATGCCGGATAGAACCAATTCTCCGGTCCTGTATACTGGGTGTAATTCCCTGTGTATGTATTATTCTGTATATACATGTAAAGCGCCATGGAATAAATGGCGCTATAATAATAAATAATAATAATAATAATAATATACAGTATATACACCGGATAGAACCAATTCTCCTGTCCTGTATACTGGGTGTAATTCTCTGTGTATGTATTATTCTGTATATACAGTATATACACTGGATTGAACGAATTCTCCTGTCCTCCATACTGGGTGTAATTCCCTGTGTATGTATTATTCTGTATATACAGTATATACACCGGATAGAACCAATTCTCCTGTCCTGTATACTGGGTGTAATTCCCTGTGTATGTATTATTCTGTATATACAGTATATACACTGGATATAACCAATTCTCCTGTCCTGTATACTGGGTGTAATTCTCTGTGTATGTATTATTCTGTATATACAGTACATACACTGGATAGAACAAATTCTCTTGTCCTGTATACTGGGTGTAATTCTCTGTGTATGTATTATTCTGTATATACAGTATATACACTGGATAGAACCAATTATCCTGTCCTGTATACTGGGTGTAATTCTCTGTGTATGTATCATTCTGTATATACAGTATATACACTGGATAGAACCAATTCTCCTGTTCTGTATACTGGGTGTAATTCTGTGTGTATGTATTATTCTGTATATACAGTATATACACTGGATAGGACCAATTCTCTTGTCCTGTATACTGGGTGTAATTCTCTGTGTATGTATTATTCTGTATATACAGTATATACACTGGATAGAACCAATTCTCCTGTCCTGTATACTGGGTGTAATTCTCTGTGTATGTATTATTCTGTATATACAGTATATACACTGGATAGGACCAATTCTCTTGTCCTGTATACTGGGTGTAATTCTCTGTGTATGTATTATTCTGTATATACAGTATATACACTGGATAGAACCAATTCTCCTGTCCTGTATACTGGGTGTAATTCTCTGTGTATGTATTATTCTGTATATACAGTATATACACTGGATAGAACCAATTCTCCTGTCCTGTATACTGGGTGTAATTTCCTGTGTATGTATTATTCTGTATATACAGTATATACACTGGATATAACCAATTCTCCTGTCCTGTATACTGGATGTAATTCTCTGTGTATGTATTATTCTGTATATACAGTATATACACTGGATAGAACCAATTCTCCTGTCCTGTATACTGGGTGTAATTCTCTGTGTATGTATTATTCTGTATATACAGTATATACACTGGATAGAACCAATTCTCCTGTCCTGTATACTGGGTGTAATTCTCTGTGTATGTATTATTCTGTATATACACTATATACACTGGATAGAACCAATTATTCTGTCCTGTATACTGGGTGTAATTCTCTGTGAATGTATTATTCTGTATATACAGTATATACCCTGGATAGAACCAATTCTCCTGTCCTGTATACTGGGTGTAATTCTCTGTGTATGTATTATTCTGTATATACAGTATATACACTGGATAGAACCAATTCTCCTGTCCTGTATACTGGGTGTAATTCTCTGTGTATGTATTATTCTGTATATACAGTATATACACTGGATAGTACCAATTCTCTTGTCCTGTATACTGGGTGTAATTCCCTGTGTATGTATTATTCTGTATATACAGTATATACACTGGATAGAACCAATTCTCTTGTCCTGTATACTGGGTCTAATTCTCTGTGTATGTATTATTCTGTATATACAGTATATACACTGGATAGAACCAATTCTCCTGTCCTGTATACTGGGTGTAATTCTCTGTGTATGTATTATTCTGTATATACAGTATATACACTGGATAGAACCAATTCTCCTGTCCTGTATACTGGGTGTAATTCCCTGTGTATGTATTATTCTGTATATACAGTATATACACTGGATAGAACCAATTCTCTTGTCCTGTATACTGGGTGTAATTCCCTGTGTATGTATTATTCTGTATATACTGTATATACACTGGATAGAACCAATTCTCCTGTCCTGTATACTGGGTGTAATTCTCTGTGTATGTATTATTCTGTATATACAGTATATACACTGGATAGAACCAATTCTCTTGTCCTGTATACTGGGTGTAATTCCCTGTGTATGTATTATTCTGTATATACAGCATATACACTGGATAGAACCAATTCTCTTGTCCTGTATACTGGGTCTAATTCTCTGTGTATGTATTATTCTGTATATACAGTATATACACTGGATAGAACCAATTCTCCTGTCCTGTATACTGGGTGTAATTCTCTGTGTATGTATTATTCTGTATATACAGTATATACACTGGATAGAACCAATTCTCCTGTCCTGTATACTGGGTGTAATTCTCTGTGTATGTATTATTCTGTATATACAGTATATACACTGGATAGAACCAATTCTCTTGTCCTGTATACTGGGTGTAATTCTCTGTGTATGTATTATTCTGTATATACAGTATATACACTGGATAGAACCAATTCTCTTGTCCTGTATACTGGGTGTAATTCCCTGTGTATGTATTATTCTGTATATACAGTATATACACTGGATAGAACCAATTCTCCTGTCCTGTATACTGGGTGTAATTCCCTGTGTATGTATTATTCTGTATATACAGTATATACACTGGATAGAACCAATTCTCCTGTCCTGTATACTGGGTGTAATTCTCTGTGTATGTATTATTCTGTATATACAGTATATACACTGGATAGAACCAATTCTCCTGTCCTGTATACTGGGTGTAATTCTCTGTGTATGTATTATTCTGTATATACAGTATATACACTGGATAGAACCAATTCTCCTGTCCTGTATACTGGGTGTAATTCTCTGTGTATGTATTATTCTGTATATACAGTATATACACTGGATAGAACCAATTCTCCTGTCCTGTATACTGGGTGTAATTCCCTGTGTATGTATTATTCTGTATATACAGTATATACACTGGATATAACCAATTCTCCTGTCCTGTATACTGGGTGTAATTCTCTGTGTATGTATTATTCTGTATATACAGTATAAACACTGGATAGAACCAATTCTCCTGTCCTGCATACTGGGTGTAATTCTCTGTGTATGTATTATTCTGTATATACAGTATATACACTGGATAGAACCAATTCTCCTGTCCTGTATACTGGGTGTAATTCTCTGTGTATGTATTATTCTGTATATACAGTATATACACTGGATAGAACCAATTCTCTTGTCCTGTATACTGGGTGTAATTCCCTGTGTATGTATTATTCTGTATATACAGCATATACACTGGATAGAACCAATTCTCTTGTCCTGTATACTGGGTCTAATTCTCTGTGTATGTATTATTCTGTATATACAGTATATACACTGGATAGAACCAATTCTCCTGTCCTGTATACTGGGTGTAATTCTCTGTGTATGTATTATTCTGTATATACAGTATATACACTGGATAGAACCAATTCTCCTGTCCTGTATACTGGGTGTAATTCTCTGTGTATGTATTATTCTGTATATACAGTATATACACTGGATAGAACCAATTCTCTTGTCCTGTATACTGGGTGTAATTCTCTGTGTATGTATTATTCTGTATATACAGTATATACACTGGATAGAACCAATTCTCTTGTCCTGTATACTGGGTGTAATTCCCTGTGTATGTATTATTCTGTATATACAGTATATACACTGGATAGAACCAATTCTCCTGTCCTGTATACTGGGTGTAATTCCCTGTGTATGTATTATTCTGTATATACAGTATATACACTGGATAGAACCAATTCTCCTGTCCTGTATACTGGGTGTAATTCCCTGTGTATGTATTATTCTGTATATACAGTATATACACTGGATAGAACCAATTCTCCTGTCCTGTATACTGGGTGTAATTCTCTGTGTATGTATTATTCTGTATATACAGTATATACACTGGATAGAACCAATTCTCCTGTCCTGTATACTGGGTGTAATTCTCTGTGTATGTATTATTCTGTATATACAGTATATACACTGGATAGAACCAATTCTCCTGTCCTGTATACTGGGTGTAATTCTCTGTGTATGTATTATTCTGTATATACAGTATATACACTGGATAGAACCAATTCTCCTGTCCTGTATACTGGGTGTAATTCTCTGTGTATGTATTATTCTGTATATACAGTATATACACTGGATAGAACCAATTCTCCTGTCCTGTATACTGGGTGTAATTCCCTGTGTATGTATTATTCTGTATATACAGTATATACACTGGATATAACCAATTCTTCTGTCCTGTATACTGGGTGTAATTCTCTGTGTATGTATTATTCTGTATATACAGTATATACACTGGATAGAACCAATTCTCCTGTCCTGTATACTGGGTGTAATTCCCTGTGTATGTATTATTCTGTATATACAGTATATACACTGGATAGAACCAATTCTCCTGTCCTGTATACTGGGTGTAATTCTCTGTGTATGTATTATTCTGTATATACAGTATATACACTGGATAGAACCAATTCTCCTGTCCTGTATACTGGGCGTAATTCTCTGTGTATGTATTATTCTGTATATATAGTATATACACTGGATAGAACCAATTCTCCTGTCCTGTATACTGGGTGTAATTCTCTGTGTATGTATTATTCTGTATATACAGTATATACACTGGATAGAACCAATTCTCTTGTCCTGTATACTGGGTGTAATTCCCTGTGTATGTATTATTCTGTATATACAGTATATACACTGGATAGAACCAATTCTCCTGTCCTGTATACTGGGTGTAATTCTCTGTGTATGTATTATTCTGTATATACAGTATATACACTGGATAGAACCAATTCTCCTGTCCTGTATACTGGGTGTAATTCTCTGTGTATGTATTATTCTGTATATACAGTATATACACTGGATAGAACCAATTCTTCTGTCCTGTATACTAGGTGTAATTCTCTGTGTATGTATTATTCTGTATATACAGTATATACACTGGATAGAAACAATTCTCCTGTCGTGTATACTGGGTGTAATTCTCTGTGTATGTATTATTCTGTATATACAGTATATACACTGGATAGAACCAATTCTGTTGTCCTGTATACTGGGTGTAATTCTCTGTGTATGTATTATTCTGTATATACAGTATATACACTGGATAGAACCAATTCTCCTGTCCTGTATACTGGGTGTAATTCTCTGTGTATGTATTATTCTGTATATACAGTATATACACCGGATAGAACCAATTCTCCTGTCCTGTATACTGGGTGTAATTCTCTGTGTATGTATTATTCTGTATATACAGTATATACACTGGATAGAACCAATTCTCCTGTCCTGTATACTGGGTGTAATTCTCTGTGTATGTATTATTCTGTATATACAGTATATACACTGGATAGAACCAATTCTCTTGTCCTGTATACTGGGTGTAATTCTCTGTGTATGTATTATTCTGTATATACAGTATATACACTGGATAGAACCAATTCTCCTGTCCTGTATACTGGGTGTAATTCTCTGTGTATGTATTATTCTGTATATACAGTATATACACTGGATAGAACCAATTCTCCTGTCCTGTATACTGGGTGTAATTCTCTGTGTATGTATTATTCTGTATATACAGTATATACGCTGGATAGAACCAATTCTCCTGTCCTGTATACTGGGTGTAATTCTCTGTGTATGTATTATTCTGTAAATACAGTATATACACTGGATAGAACCAATTCTCCTGTCCTGTATACTGGGTGTAATTCTCTGTGTATGTATTATTCTGTATATACAGTATATACATCGGATAGAACCAATTCTCCTGTCCTGTATACTGGGTGTAATTCTCTGTGTATGTATTATTCTGTATATACAGTATATACACTGGATAGAACCAATTCTCCTGTCCTGTATACTGGGTGTAATTCCCTGTGTATGTATTATTCTGTATATACAGTATATACACTGGATAGAACCAATTCTCCTGTCCTGTATACTGGGTGTAATTCTCTGTGTATGTATTATTCTGTATATACAGTATATACATCGGATAGAACCAATTCTCCTGTCCTGTATACTGGGTGTAATTCTCTGTGTATGTATTATTCTGTATATACAGTATATACACTGGATAGAACCAATTCTCTTGTCCTGTATACTGGGTGTAATTCCCTGTGTATGTATTATTCTGTATATACAGTATATACACTGGATAGAACCAATTCTCCTGTCCTGTATACTGGGTGTAATTCTCTGTGTATGTATTATTCTGTATATACAGTATATACACTGGATAGAACCAATTCTCCTGTCCTGTATACTGGGTGTAATTCTCTGTGTATGTATTATTCTGTATATACAGTATATACACTGGATAGAACCAATTCTTCTGTCCTGTATACTAGGTGTAATTCTCTGTGTATGTATTATTCTGTATATACAGTATATACACTGGATAGAAACAATTCTCCTGTCGTGTATACTGGGTGTAATTCTCTGTGTATGTATTATTCTGTATATACAGTATATACACTGGATAGAACCAATTCTGTTGTCCTGTATACTGGGTGTAATTCTCTGTGTATGTATTATTCTGTATATACAGTATATACACTGGATAGAACCAATTCTCCTGTCCTGTATACTGGGTGTAATTCTCTGTGTATGTATTATTCTGTATATACAGTATATACACCGGATAGAACCAATTCTCCTGTCCTGTATACTGGGTGTAATTCTCTGTGTATGTATTATTCTGTATATACAGTATATACACTGGATAGAGCCAATCCTCTTGTCCTGTATACTGGGTGTAATTCTCTGTGTATGTATTATTCTGTATATACAGTATATACACTGGATAGAACCAATTCTCTTGTCCTGTATACTGGGTGTAATTCTCTGTGTATGTATTATTCTGTATATACAGTATATACACTGGATAGAACCAATTCTCTTGTCCTGTATACTGGGTGTAATTCTCTGTGTATGTATTATTCTGTATATACAGTACATACACTGGATATAACCAATTCTCCTGTCCTGTATACTGGATGTAATTCTCTGTGTATGTATTATTCTGTATATACAGTATATACACTGGATAGAACCAATTCTCCTGTCCTGTATACTGGGTGTAATTCTCTGTGTATGTATTATTCTGTATATACAGTATATACACCGGATAGAACCAATTCTCCTGTCCTGTATACTGGGTGTAATTCTCTGTGTATGTATTATTCTGTATATACAGTATATACACTGGATAGAGCCAATCCTCTTGTCCTGTATACTGGGTGTAATTCTCTGTGTATGTATTATTCTGTATATACAGTATATACACTGGATAGAACCAATTCTCTTGTCCTGTATACTGGGTGTAATTCTCTGTGTATGTATTATTCTGTATATACAGTACATACACTGGATAGAACAAATTCTCTTGTCCTGTATACTGGGTGTAATTCTCTGTGTATGTATTATTCTGTATATACAGTATATACACTGGATAGAACCAATTATCCTGTCCTGTATACTGGGTGTAATTCTCTGTGTATGTATCATTCTGTATATACAGTATATACACTGGATAGAACCAATTCTCCTGTTCTGTATACTGGGTGTAATTCTGTGTGTATGTATTATTCTGTATATACAGTATATACACTGGATAGGACCAATTCTCTTGTCCTGTATACTGGGTGTAATTCTCTGTGTATGTATTATTCTGTATATACAGTATATACACTGGATAGAACCAATTCTCCTGTCCTGTATACTGGGTGTAATTCTCTGTGTATGTATTATTCTGTATATACAGTATATACACTGGATAGGACCAATTCTCTTGTCCTGTATACTGGGTGTAATTCTCTGTGTATGTATTATTCTGTATATACAGTATATACACTGGATAGAACCAATTCTCCTGTCCTGTATACTGGGTGTAATTCTCTGTGTATGTATTATTCTGTATATACAGTATATACACTGGATAGAACCAATTCTCCTGTCCTGTATACTGGGTGTAATTTCCTGTGTATGTATTATTCTGTATATACAGTATATACACTGGATATAACCAATTCTCCTGTCCTGTATACTGGATGTAATTCTCTGTGTATGTATTATTCTGTATATACAGTATATACACTGGATAGAACCAATTCTCCTGTCCTGTATACTGGGTGTAATTCTCTGTGTATGTATTATTCTGTATATACAGTATATACACTGGATAGAACCAATTCTCCTGTCCTGTATACTGGGTGTAATTCTCTGTGTATGTATTATTCTGTATATACACTATATACACTGGATAGAACCAATTATTCTGTCCTGTATACTGGGTGTAATTCTCTGTGAATGTATTATTCTGTATATACAGTATATACCCTGGATAGAACCAATTCTCCTGTCCTGTATACTGGGTGTAATTCTCTGTGTATGTATTATTCTGTATATACAGTATATACACTGGATAGAACCAATTCTCCTGTCCTGTATACTGGGTGTAATTCTCTGTGTATGTATTATTCTGTATATACAGTATATACACTGGATAGTACCAATTCTCTTGTCCTGTATACTGGGTGTAATTCCCTGTGTATGTATTATTCTGTATATACAGTATATACACTGGATAGAACCAATTCTCTTGTCCTGTATACTGGGTCTAATTCTCTGTGTATGTATTATTCTGTATATACAGTATATACACTGGATAGAACCAATTCTCCTGTCCTGTATACTGGGTGTAATTCTCTGTGTATGTATTATTCTGTATATACAGTATATACACTGGATAGAACCAATTCTCCTGTCCTGTATACTGGGTGTAATTCCCTGTGTATGTATTATTCTGTATATACAGTATATACACTGGATAGAACCAATTCTCTTGTCCTGTATACTGGGTGTAATTCCCTGTGTATGTATTATTCTGTATATACTGTATATACACTGGATAGAACCAATTCTCCTGTCCTGTATACTGGGTGTAATTCTCTGTGTATGTATTATTCTGTATATACAGTATATACACTGGATAGAACCAATTCTCTTGTCCTGTATACTGGGTGTAATTCCCTGTGTATGTATTATTCTGTATATACAGCATATACACTGGATAGAACCAATTCTCTTGTCCTGTATACTGGGTCTAATTCTCTGTGTATGTATTATTCTGTATATACAGTATATACACTGGATAGAACCAATTCTCCTGTCCTGTATACTGGGTGTAATTCTCTGTGTATGTATTATTCTGTATATACAGTATATACACTGGATAGAACCAATTCTCCTGTCCTGTATACTGGGTGTAATTCTCTGTGTATGTATTATTCTGTATATACAGTATATACACTGGATAGAACCAATTCTCTTGTCCTGTATACTGGGTGTAATTCTCTGTGTATGTATTATTCTGTATATACAGTATATACACTGGATAGAACCAATTCTCTTGTCCTGTATACTGGGTGTAATTCCCTGTGTATGTATTATTCTGTATATACAGTATATACACTGGATAGAACCAATTCTCCTGTCCTGTATACTGGGTGTAATTCCCTGTGTATGTATTATTCTGTATATACAGTATATACACTGGATAGAACCAATTCTCCTGTCCTGTATACTGGGTGTAATTCTCTGTGTATGTATTATTCTGTATATACAGTATATACACTGGATAGAACCAATTCTCCTGTCCTGTATACTGGGTGTAATTCTCTGTGTATGTATTATTCTGTATATACAGTATATACACTGGATAGAACCAATTCTCCTGTCCTGTATACTGGGTGTAATTCTCTGTGTATGTATTATTCTGTATATACAGTATATACACTGGATAGAACCAATTCTCCTGTCCTGTATACTGGGTGTAATTCCCTGTGTATGTATTATTCTGTATATACAGTATATACACTGGATATAACCAATTCTCCTGTCCTGTATACTGGGTGTAATTCTCTGTGTATGTATTATTCTGTATATACAGTATAAACACTGGATAGAACCAATTCTCCTGTCCTGCATACTGGGTGTAATTCTCTGTGTATGTATTATTCTGTATATACAGTATATACACTGGATAGAACCAATTCTCCTGTCCTGTATACTGGGTGTAATTCTCTGTGTATGTATTATTCTGTATATACAGTATATACACTGGATAGAACCAATTCTCTTGTCCTGTATACTGGGTGTAATTCCCTGTGTATGTATTATTCTGTATATACAGCATATACACTGGATAGAACCAATTCTCTTGTCCTGTATACTGGGTCTAATTCTCTGTGTATGTATTATTCTGTATATACAGTATATACACTGGATAGAACCAATTCTCCTGTCCTGTATACTGGGTGTAATTCTCTGTGTATGTATTATTCTGTATATACAGTATATACACTGGATAGAACCAATTCTCCTGTCCTGTATACTGGGTGTAATTCTCTGTGTATGTATTATTCTGTATATACAGTATATACACTGGATAGAACCAATTCTCTTGTCCTGTATACTGGGTGTAATTCTCTGTGTATGTATTATTCTGTATATACAGTATATACACTGGATAGAACCAATTCTCTTGTCCTGTATACTGGGTGTAATTCCCTGTGTATGTATTATTCTGTATATACAGTATATACACTGGATAGAACCAATTCTCCTGTCCTGTATACTGGGTCTAATTCCCTGTGTATGTATTATTCTGTATATACAGTATATACACTGGATAGAACCAATTCTCCTGTCCTGTATACTGGGTGTAATTCCCTGTGTATGTATTATTCTGTATATACAGTATATACACTGGATAGAACCAATTCTCCTGTCCTGTATACTGGGTGTAATTCTCTGTGTATGTATTATTCTGTATATACAGTATATACACTGGATAGAACCAATTCTCCTGTCCTGTATACTGGGTGTAATTCTCTGTGTATGTATTATTCTGTATATACAGTATATACACTGGATAGAACCAATTCTCCTGTCCTGTATACTGGGTGTAATTCTCTGTGTATGTATTATTCTGTATATACAGTATATACACTGGATAGAACCAATTCTCCTGTCCTGTATACTGGGTGTAATTCTCTGTGTATGTATTATTCTGTATATACAGTATATACACTGGATAGAACCAATTCTCCTGTCCTGTATACTGGGTGTAATTCCCTGTGTATGTATTATTCTGTATATACAGTATATACACTGGATATAACCAATTCTTCTGTCCTGTATACTGGGTGTAATTCTCTGTGTATGTATTATTCTGTATATACAGTATATACACTGGATAGAACCAATTCTCCTGTCCTGTATACTGGGTGTAATTCCCTGTGTATGTATTATTCTGTATATACAGTATATACACTGGATAGAACCAATTCTCCTGTCCTGTATACTGGGTGTAATTCTCTGTGTATGTATTATTCTGTATATACAGTATATACACTGGATAGAACCAATTCTCCTGTCCTGTATACTGGGCGTAATTCTCTGTGTATGTATTATTCTGTATATATAGTATATACACTGGATAGAACCAATTCTCCTGTCCTGTATACTGGGTGTAATTCTCTGTGTATGTATTATTCTGTATATACAGTATATACACTGGATAGAACCAATTCTCTTGTCCTGTATACTGGGTGTAATTCCCTGTGTATGTATTATTCTGTATATACAGTATATACACTGGATAGAACCAATTCTCCTGTCCTGTATACTGGGTGTAATTCTCTGTGTATGTATTATTCTGTATATACAGTATATACACTGGATAGAACCAATTCTCCTGTCCTGTATACTGGGTGTAATTCTCTGTGTATGTATTATTCTGTATATACAGTATATACACTGGATAGAACCAATTCTTCTGTCCTGTATACTAGGTGTAATTCTCTGTGTATGTATTATTCTGTATATACAGTATATACACTGGATAGAAACAATTCTCCTGTCGTGTATACTGGGTGTAATTCTCTGTGTATGTATTATTCTGTATATACAGTATATACACTGGATAGAACCAATTCTGTTGTCCTGTATACTGGGTGTAATTCTCTGTGTATGTATTATTCTGTATATACAGTATATACACTGGATAGAACCAATTCTCCTGTCCTGTATACTGGGTGTAATTCTCTGTGTATGTATTATTCTGTATATACAGTATATACACCGGATAGAACCAATTCTCCTGTCCTGTATACTGGGTGTAATTCTCTGTGTATGTATTATTCTGTATATACAGTATATACACTGGATAGAACCAATTCTCCTGTCCTGTATACTGGGTGTAATTCTCTGTGTATGTATTATTCTGTATATACAGTATATACACTGGATAGAACCAATTCTCTTGTCCTGTATACTGGGTGTAATTCTCTGTGTATGTATTATTCTGTATATACAGTATATACACTGGATAGAACCAATTCTCCTGTCCTGTATACTGGGTGTAATTCTCTGTGTATGTATTATTCTGTATATACAGTATATACACTGGATAGAACCAATTCTCCTGTCCTGTATACTGGGTGTAATTCTCTGTGTATGTATTATTCTGTATATACAGTATATACGCTGGATAGAACCAATTCTCCTGTCCTGTATACTGGGTGTAATTCTCTGTGTATGTATTATTCTGTAAATACAGTATATACACTGGATAGAACCAATTCTCCTGTCCTGTATACTGGGTGTAATTCTCTGTGTATGTATTATTCTGTATATACAGTATATACATCGGATAGAACCAATTCTCCTGTCCTGTATACTGGGTGTAATTCTCTGTGTATGTATTATTCTGTATATACAGTATATACACTGGATAGAACCAATTCTCCTGTCCTGTATACTGGGTGTAATTCCCTGTGTATGTATTATTCTGTATATACAGTATATACACTGGATAGAACCAATTCTCCTGTCCTGTATACTGGGTGTAATTCTCTGTGTATGTATTATTCTGTATATACAGTATATACATCGGATAGAACCAATTCTCCTGTCCTGTATACTGGGTGTAATTCTCTGTGTATGTATTATTCTGTATATACAGTATATACACTGGATAGAACCAATTCTCTTGTCCTGTATACTGGGTGTAATTCCCTGTGTATGTATTATTCTGTATATACAGTATATACACTGGATAGAACCAATTCTCCTGTCCTGTATACTGGGTGTAATTCTCTGTGTATGTATTATTCTGTATATACAGTATATACACTGGATAGAACCAATTCTCCTGTCCTGTATACTGGGTGTAATTCTCTGTGTATGTATTATTCTGTATATACAGTATATACACTGGATAGAACCAATTCTTCTGTCCTGTATACTAGGTGTAATTCTCTGTGTATGTATTATTCTGTATATACAGTATATACACTGGATAGAAACAATTCTCCTGTCGTGTATACTGGGTGTAATTCTCTGTGTATGTATTATTCTGTATATACAGTATATACACTGGATAGAACCAATTCTGTTGTCCTGTATACTGGGTGTAATTCTCTGTGTATGTATTATTCTGTATATACAGTATATACACTGGATAGAACCAATTCTCCTGTCCTGTATACTGGGTGTAATTCTCTGTGTATGTATTATTCTGTATATACAGTATATACACCGGATAGAACCAATTCTCCTGTCCTGTATACTGGGTGTAATTCTCTGTGTATGTATTATTCTGTATATACAGTATATACACTGGATAGAGCCAATCCTCTTGTCCTGTATACTGGGTGTAATTCTCTGTGTATGTATTATTCTGTATATACAGTATATACACTGGATAGAACCAATTCTCTTGTCCTGTATACTGGGTGTAATTCTCTGTGTATGTATTATTCTGTATATACAGTATATACACTGGATAGAACCAATTCTCTTGTCCTGTATACTGGGTGTAATTCTCTGTGTATGTATTATTCTGTATATACAGTATATACACTGGATAGAACCAATTCTCCTGTCCTGTATACTGGGTGTAATTCTCTGTGTATGTATTATTCTGTATATACAGTATATACACTGGATAGAACCAATTCTCCTGTCCTGTATACTGGGTGTAATTCTCTGTGTATGTATTATTCTGTATATACAGTATATACACTGGATAGAACCAATTCTCCTGTCCTGTATACTGGGTGTAATTCTCAGTATCTGTATATACACACTGCACTGCTAAAATAAGATGTAAAATAATAATAATTTGAGTGGTTTACCCTCTAATATGTACCACTCCCAGCATGCACTGTCAGATTTAATCCTCCAGGGCCTGCTGGGAGTTGTAGGTTTGTTACTGCAGGGATGATGCGGGGACAGCATCAAGTCATTCACACTTTAAAGAGAACCTGTCGCATCCTAGCTGCCCTCTACACTGCCCCCATAGCGTAGATAGTGATGCAATGTGCATCATTAACAAGCTGTTTTCATGAAAATCGGTGCAGCTATAATGAATTTATAACTTTTAATATACTTATATCTTACCTGCCTTGTCAGTCATAGGGGCGTGCTTGTCATATTCAGTCAAGGGCGGGAGCAGCATTCACTCACTGCTGACGTCGTCCATGTATTTGAATCCTGTTCCCGGCCAGCGCTGATATTGTGGGACGCAGGCGCACTTGTATATGTCCGGCCGCCTGCGCAGTGAGGCTCTGTGATTAGCAGATTCACTGCGCATGCGCTGGGAACATAGCGTGTTAAAGCGCATGCGCAGTGAGCCTGTGTGATTATGACTTTTTCTTCACTTTGAAAATTGTTTAAGTTGGCTGAGGGACTGGGTGGTTTACCTAGGACAAGGAATGGCCATGTGTGAGAAAAACCACTACTGATTGTAAATTACAGATTCTTTTAACTACAATAAATAAGTTGGTTAACAAGAAACACTTTGATATAGTGCACTACACAATACAATTCTCTTTTACACCCTGTATAGTTTGCTAAAAGGCACACGTTTTAGTGGGAGAGGCCGAAAAATGAACGAGTAATACAACCGTTTACGGATGCTGTAGTGTGGGCCCCTAGAGTCAATTCTCCTGGTGGGCCCTAGGAACCCCAGTCTGACCCTGACTGTATGCCATGTGCTGACATCCATGGCATTGTTTGGCATCCTCCTGAACAGTAGCGCAGCTACTGGGGAGGCAGAGGGGGCAGTCGCCCTGGGCCCCGCGCTCTGAGGGGGCCCACCCGGAGCTACACTATTGTAACTGTAGCGGCGTGAACAGCACGCCGCTACAGTTACACTCTGGGCAGAGCAGGGAGACTCTATGTCCCTGCACTGCCTGGTGGCCGCTATGGCGCTGTGGGGCCCCCAGTGCCAGCATCGGCCCCCCCCACCATTCACCGCGGTGCTCCCTCTCCCATCAGTCCCCATAGCATCCTCTGTGTCTGACATCACTGTCGTCATCACTTGCCGTTCGGCCCACTGTGCTGAAGATGTGTGCTGGCCGGACGCTCAGAGCAGCGGGGGAACCAGGAGGAGAGAGAGGTGAGTATTGTGCTTATTTATTTATTTTTTCTTATGGGGGGAATTATGCTACAGACTGCCTATGGGGGAAGGGGGAGATTACGCTACAGACTGCCTATGGTGGGGTGCAGGATTATGCTACAGACTGCCTATAGAGGGGTGGGGGGATTATTCTACAGATTGCCTATGGGGGGTTGGGGGATTATGCTACAGATTGCCTATGGGGGGTGAGGGGGATTATGCTACACACTGCCTATGGAGGGTGGGGGGATTATGCTACAGGCTGCCTGTGGGGGATTATGCTACAGACTGTCTATGGGGGTGGGTGGATTATGCTACAGACTGCCTATTGGGGGGTGGGGGGATTATGCTACAGATGGCCTATGGGGGGTGGGGGGATTATGCTACAGACTGTCTATGAGGGGTGGGGGGATTATGCTACAGACTCTGACTATGGGGAGGGCATTATACTATACTGAGGACTATCTGGCAAATTATACTATATGGAGGTTATTTATACAGTGTGGGGATTAGTTAGGGTCATACAGTGTGGGAGATTATGTGGGGTCTTTGCACAGTGTAGGGGACATCATACAGTGTGGGAGATAATGTGGGGTCTTTGTATATTGTGGAGGCCATCATACAATGTGGGAGATAATGTGAGGTCTTTGTGCAGTGTGGGGGCCATCATACAGTGTGGGAGATAATGTGGGGTCTTTGCACAGTATGGGGGCCATCATACAGTGTGGGAGATAATGTGGGGTCTTTTCACAGTGTGGGGGCCATCATACAGTGTTGGAGACATAAGTTTGGAGGATTCTAAGGGGTCAGTATACTGTGTGTTGGGTACTATGCAGTGAGGGGGCATTATACTGTGTATAGGAGAGCATCATACTGTGTAGAGGGGAGCTGTACATGGGGGGAGACTCATGACATTATTAAATGTTAAGTGGGCACTTATCGTTATAGGGGAACTCAGGTTATTGTGACTGTCAGAGGGGCACACAGAGGGCATTATTACTTTCTAGGGGGCAAAATGTGGTCACTGTTTTCTAGGGCACTTGCACGCGGCATTACTATATTCTAAAGGGTTTTTTTACCATCTTGAGAGCACACAGCAGGTGCAGTAATAGGGACATGTACAGCAACAGAGGCTCAGTATTGGATTATCAGCAGGATGAGGTGTTTGTGCAGGTTGGGAATAGATGGGGACGGGGCCTGAAATGTAAGGAGTCAAATGTGTCTTCGTTGTGATCTCTGCAGACCTCAGACTCTGAGTCCTGGCTGGAGAAGTCGTCGTGTCGGTCTGGGCCAGATGGAAAAGATGGGAAAAGTGAACAATTTAATCAGAAAGACCGTCAGCTGTAAGTCACCACATATAACTGTGCTGTGATCTGTTATATGTTATGCAGGACTGGCATCTATCAACATATATTACCATATGGCAGTAATATCAGTGCTGGTGTTTGTATAGAGATTATTTTCAGTAACAGCGTGGTCATCTGCTGAGGTTTTCCTACATCCACTATCTGGGTGCGCCACTATTTCTGTAAGCAGGGTTACCTGGTTAGGGGCCCACTCAGAAGTTTCGCCCCCCCCCTGAACCAAAACCCTAGCTACGCCTCTGCTCCTGACCCACTGCCTCAAAGTCTCCCCTGAGTGGTAAGGGATTGGTACTAAAGAGATTCCCATCGGCAGCATCATGTATTGCAGTAGATTTTGATGATGCACAACACATCCAATAAATAATGGCTTACATATTTTCTTAAGCATCAGGGCATGGGTCCAGAGCCAAGAGCACTGCTGTCCATCTACTCATCTATGTGTGCTGTACTGTTGATCCCACATTTTCCCTGCAGAGGCATTTAGGCAATAAAAAAAATTAATCTTTTTCATTTTTTATGATATTCATATGCCATTAAAGGGAACCTGTCATGTCCTCAAATGATATCAACCTGCAGCTATGGGGTTAATCTTTAGGTTAATAACGTTCCAAAGCTTTGCTGCCTTATTAGGAGCAGGGATACTGGGAGTTAGTTAACTTTATCGCCCCCAGCAGCTGCCGCCTTTCAGTCATAGTCACTGATCAGTATTCAGTGAGTGGCAGCAGTAAATCCTTCGGCCGCACAGCTATGGACAACTATTAACCTGCAGACTAACCCCATATCTGCAGGACTTGTGGACATGATAGAATAGCAGCCATGTGCTTATGATCACAGCTATCTTATAGGTCCCTCAGCTGTAGTCTTCTGCAGCACTGGAGGGGGTCAGTGTTGGTGAATAGAGCTGGGAGTGATCACTGGGGGCGGCATAGTATAGAGATGAG
The DNA here is from genome assembly GCF_046119375.1 of Phyllobates terribilis. Taxonomy (NCBI): domain Eukaryota; kingdom Metazoa; phylum Chordata; class Amphibia; order Anura; family Dendrobatidae; genus Phyllobates; species Phyllobates terribilis. The sequence goes on from NW_027362763.1 coordinate 187,047,582, forward strand.
GTAACTGAGCCAAGCCCAGTCTATGACACATACACAGTAGGTGGAGTTTCATTTGTTGAAAAGTTTCTCTTTTACTTTCACTTACATTTCAGCTCACATTTCTACACTGATACGTCCTGGTAAGTATGCATCTATCTACTTTTTATAATACAATCAATACATGCTAATAATCTGTGCACTAAAAGGAGATCCCTAATTCTACCAAACTAAATTCACAAATGGATCCTGTAATGAGATATTGTGGAATGCTGGCAGCTGTAAGGATTGTTGCATTTGTAATAATCAAATACTTCTCAGTCAAATACTTCTCAGCGGTTTTTACCGGCAGCACAGGTGACAAGGACCAATACAAGTCTATGGGTCCGTGTAAAACACATACAGCACACAGATGGTATCTGTGCTACATCAGTGTGTTATATGTGTTTAACCCCTTTAAAGCCCAAGACGTATTAATACGTATCTGCGCCCTTGGCTTTAAGAGCCTGACACGTATTAATACGTCTTTGCGATCGCGCCCGCACACAGGTTGTGCGGCGCGATCGCCACTGGATGTCAGCTGATTGTCACAGCTGACACCCAGTGCTATGTGCTCCCTGCACATTAACACCCGCAATGCTGCGATCTAAGTCGATCGCAGCATTGCGGTGGCAATGGGAGGTGATCGGGATGCTCACCTCTCCTGCCGTCCTCCAGCGCTATCTGCCTCGGCTTTCCGGATGTTGCCATGATGACCCGATGTCGTCATGACAACATCCGGGTCACCAGACAGCAGGAAGATATTTTGGTCATGCGCAGTGCATGACCAAAATATCTCTCTGCATCTGCAGCGCTGACAGCCTGTATAGCACAGGGATGGTGCTCCATCCCTGTGCTATACAGGCGATCAGAATAAAAAAAGTGAAAGTCCCATAGTGGGACAAAGAATAAAAGTAAAATAAGTGTCAGAAAGTGAAAAAAAAAATAAAAAAGTTGTAAAAATATAAAAAAAAAATAATCCACCAAAAATAAAAAATATAATTACCCATCAATAAATGTTATTATGAAAAAAAAACAATAAAAGTACACATATTTGCTATCGCCGCATCCGGAACGACCTGACCTATAAAATTGTCCCACTAGTTAACCCCTTTAATGAACACGGTAAAAAAAATAAATGAAAAATGAAGCAAAAAACAATGCTTTATCATCATACCGCCAAAAAAAAAATGGAATAACACGCGATCAAAAAGACGAATATAAACAAAAATGGTACCGCTGAAAACGTCATCTTGTCCCGCAAAAAACAAGCCTCCATACAGCTCCATCACCCGAAAAATAAAAAAGTTATAGCTCTCAGAATAAAGCAATGCAAAAAAATAATTTTTTCTATAAAATAGCTTTTATTGTGTAAAAGCGCCAAAACATAGAAAAACTATATAAATGTTGTACCGCTGTAAACGTACTGACCCGAAAAATAAAGCTGCCTTATCAATTTTACCACACGCGGAACAGCATAAAAAACTAAAAATAAAAAAACAATTCCTGAATTGTTGGTTTTTGTTTATTATACCTCCCAAAAATCGGAATAGAAAGCGATCAAAAAAGGTCACGTGCCTGAAATTGGCACCAATAACAACATCAACTCCTCCTGCAAAAAACAAGCCGTCATATGACTCTGTTGGACAAAATATGGAAAAATTATAGCTCTCAAAATTTGGCGATGCAAAAACTAGATTTTACAAAAAAATGCATCTTTTAGTGAGTGACAGCTTTTAATCATGAAAATCCCATATGATTCTGGTATCGCTGTAATCGCACCGACCCGAAGAATACAGTCGTCTAATCATTTATACCACACGAGGAACGGTGTAAATAATAAACTCTCGGGTTAGGGTTAGGGTTGGGCTAGGGTTGGGCTAGGGTTAGAGTTGGGCTAGGGTTAGGGTTGGGATTAGGGTTGAGATTTTTTTCAAAAGTAAAAAAAAAAAAAAGATGACGACATGGCGACTAGTGTTGAGCGCACGTGCTCGCTACTTGAGTTTGCATTGGGTATGCACTGAGTATCGCGGTTGCTCGAGTGACATGCTCGAGTCTCCGCCCCATATACTTTGCGACCAAAATTTTTTCACGGGGATTGCCTGCCATGCACGAGCGATCCCCGTATGGTTTTTTTTGGGGTGTCTAATAATAATAATTTTTATTTATATAGCGCCAACATATTCCGCAGCACTTTACAATTAAGCGGGGACATGTACAAACAATAAATTCAATACAAGGTGAGACAGTTTAAACATCAGGAGTGAGGTCCCTGCTCGCAAGCTTACATTCTACAAGGAAATGGGGGGACACAATAGGTGGAAAGTGCTTGTTATTTCAGGTCTGGCAATTATAATAAGTCGGGATTATCATATAAAGCTGTATGATCCGGTCATCAGCCTGTATATTCAAGTGCAATACTCAATTACCGAGTGCCGTTATTGTGTGCATGGAGGGTGTAGAGACAGATGAACAGTAGGGAGCAGATTCTGAATAGTATTTAGGAGGGAACAGGGGAAAGTTAGTTTACTGGGTATTTGAGGTGGTAGGCTTGTTTAAAGAGATGGGTTTTTAAAGCGCGCTTGAAGACATCGGGGCTAGGCATCAATCGGATCGTCTGGGGTAGAGCATTCCATAGAACTGGCGCAGCACGAGAGAAGTCTTGGAGCCGGAGGTGCGAGGTTCGGATTATGGGGGTTGTTAGTCTTAGGTAATTTGTGGAACGGAGGGCACGTGTAGGACGATAGACTGAGATGAGAGAGGAGATATAAGGTGGTGCAGAACTGTGGAGAGCTTTGTGGGTGAGAGCAATGACTTTATATTGGACCCTGTAGCGAATGGGTAACCAGTGTAATGACTGGCACAAGGTGGAGGCATCGGTGAAGCGGCTGGACAGAAATACGACCCTGGCTGCCGCATTCAGGACAGATTGGAGAGGGGAAATTTTGGTAAGAGGGAGACCGATCAGAAGAGAGTTGCAGTAGTCCAGACCAGAGTGAATAAGAGCGACAGTAAGAGTTTTAGCAGTTTCAAAAGTGAGAAAAGATCGGATTCTGGAGATGTTTTTAAGATGCAGGTGACAAGAGCGAGTGAGTGATCGGATATAGGGAGTAAAGGAAAGGTTAGTGTCGAATATGACCACGAGGCAGCGGGCTTGCTGCTTGGGAGTTATGGTTGAACCCTCCAAGGTAATTTCGATGTTAGGTAGAGTTAGGTTAGTAGAGGGGGGAAACACAAGAAGTTCAGTTTTGGAGAGATTCAGTTTAAGATAGAGGGAGGACATGATGTTAGACACAGCAGACAAACAATCCTTGGTATTTTGTATTAGGGTAGGGGTGATGTCAGGGGAAGAAGTGTATAATAACCGTGAAACATGTGGCCGGGGACTCGAGCATGTCACTCGAGCACCCACGATACATGGTGCTTACCTGAGTACCCGATGCAAACTCAAGTAGCACTTGCTGAACACAAGACTAATGACAACTTATTCAATATGATGGGCTAATGTTATCAAATTCTGTGTCGTACCACTGGGTTCAAAATGTTCACTATACCGCTTGATAAAATCCTTGAGGGGTGTAGTTTCCAAAATGGGGTCACTTGGGGGGGTTTCCACTATTTAGGCACATCAGGGGCTCTCCAAACGCGACATGGCGTCCGCTCTCGATTCCAGCCAATTTTGCGTTAAAAAAGTCACACAGTGCTTCTTCCCTACTGAACTCTGCCGTGCACCCAAACACTGTATTTTCCCCACATATGTGGTATTGGCGTACTCAAGAGAAATTGCACAACAGTTTTTGGGGTCCATTTTCTCCTGTTACCCTTGGGCTGAAACATTTTTTGTGGAAAAAGTTAGATTTTTTTATTTTCACGGCTCCATGTTATAAACTTCTGTAAAACACTTGGGGTTTCAGGGTGCTCACCACACATATAGATAAGTTCCCTGAGGGGTCTAGTTTCCAAAATGGTGTCACTTGTGGGGGGTTTCCACTGTTTAGGCACATCAGGGGCACATCCGCTAATTATTCAAGCAAATTTTACATTCAAAAAGTCAAATGTCGCTCCTTCCCTTCCGAACCCTGCCGTGCGCCCAAACAATGGTTTTCCCCCACATATGAGGTATGTGCATACTCAGGGGAAATTGTTCAACAAATTTTGGGGTCCATTTTTTCCTGTTACTCCTGCGAAAATAAAAAAAATTGGGTCTAAAGTAACATTTTTGTGAAAAAAGTTAAATGTTAATTTTTTTCTTCCACATTCCAAAAATTCCTGTGAAGCACCTGAAGGGTTAATAAAGTTCTTGAATGTGGTTTTGAGCACCTTGAGGGGTGCAGTTTTTAGAATGGTGTCACTTTTAGGTATTTTCTGTCATAAAGACCCCTCAAAGTGACTTCAAATGTGATGTGGTCCCTAAAAAAATGGTTTTGTAAATTTTGTTGGAAAAATGAGAAATCGCTGGTCAACTTTTAACTCTTATAGCTCCCTAACAAAAAAAATTTTTGGTTCCAAAAAACAATCTCAGAATCAGGGGGATCCTTTGAAGCGTTCCAGAGTAATTACCTCATAAAGTGACAGTGGTCAGAATTGCAAAAATTGGCCTGGTCATTAACATGTAAACCACCTTGGGTTGTAAAGGGGTTAACATTGCAAAGTATAGGGGAAGCTTTGTCATTTCTTTTTCTTTTGCAATACCGGAAAATCACTGATGGCACACTGACACAATGATGGCACACTGACACACTGATGGCACAATGATGACACATTGATGGCACACTGACACACTGATGACACACTGATGGCACAATGATGGCACATTGCTGGCACACTGACACAATGATGGCACATTGATGGCACACTGACACACACATGGCACACTGACTGCACACTGACACACACATGGCACACTGACACACACATGGCACATTGATGACACAATGATGGCACACTGATGACACATTGATGGCACAATGATGGCACACTGACACACGCATAGCACATTGACGGCACACTTATTTATGCAGTGTTGTTGCTGGCATTGTTGCTTTACAGTACTTGAGTTCTGGGTTGGATCCTCTGACTTCTGACTAGGACAACATTTCACATGGAGTATGAATGGTTGTACAGATCTATAATAAGAGTTTTATTCTAATGGATTTATGTGGCATAATACTGTATGTAAGAAAACATGCAAAGTTCCATCATATACAGTGGTGGCCAAAAGTATTAGCACCCCTGCAATTCTGTCAGATAATACTCAGTTTCTTCCTGAAAATGATTGCAATCACAAATTCTTTGGTATTATTATCTTCATTTAATTTGCTTGCAAGGAAAAAGCACAAAAGAGAATGAAGCAAAAATCAAATCATTGATCATTTCACACAAAACTCCAAAAATGGGCCAGACAAAAGTATTGGCACCCTCAGCCTAATACTTGGTTGCGCAACCTTTAGCCAAAATAACTGAGAACAACCGCTTCCGGTAACCATCAATGAGTTTCTTACAATGCTCTGCTGGAATTGTAGACCATTCTTCTTTGGCAAACTGCTCCAGGTTCCTGATATTTGAAGGGTGCCTTCTCCAAACTACCATTTTGAGATCTCTCCACAGGTGTTCTATGGGATTCAGGTCTGGACTCATTGCTGGTCACCTTAGAAGTCTCCAGTGCTTTCTCTCAAACCATTTTATAGTGCTTTTGGAAGTGTGTTTTGGGTCATTGTCCTGCTGGAAGACCCATGACCTCTGAGGGAGACCCAGCTTTCTCACGCTGGGCCCTACATTATGCTGCAAAATTTGTTGGTAGTCTTCAGACTTCATAATGCCATGCACACGGTCAAGCAGTCCAGTGCCAGAGGCAGCAAAGCAACCCCAAAACATCAGGGAACCTCCGCCATGTTTGACTGTAGGGACTGTGTTCTTTTCTTTGAATGCCTCTTTTATTTTCCTGTACACTCTATGTTGATGCTTTTTCCCAAAAAACTCTACTTTTGTCTCATCTGACCAGAGAACATTCTTCCAAAATGTTTTAGGCTTTCTCAGGTAAGTTTTGGCAAACTCCAGCCTGGCTTTTTTATGTCTCGGAGTAAGAAGTGGGGTCTTCCTGGGTATCCTACCATACAGTCCCTTTTCATTCAGACGCCGGCGGATAGTACGGGTTGACACTGTTGTACCCTCGGACTGCAGGGCAGCTTGAACTTGTTTGGATGTTAATCGAGGTTCTTTATCCACCATCCGCACAATCTTGCGTTGAAATCTCTCGTCAATTTTTCTTTTCCGTCCACTTCTAGGGAGGTTAGCCACAGTGTCATGGGCTTTAAACTTCTTGATGACACTGTGCACGGAAGACACAGGAACATTCAGCTCTTTGGAGATGGACTTGTAGCCTTGAGATTGCTCATGCTTCCTCACAATTTGGTTTCTCAAATCCTCAGACAGTTCTTTGGTCTTCTTTCTTTTCTCCATGCTCAATGTGGTACACACAAGGACACAGGACAGAGGTTGAGTCAACTTTAATCCATGTTAACTGGCTGCAAGTGTGATTTAGTTATTGCCAACACCTGTTAGGTGCCACAGGTAAGTTACAGGTGCTGTTAATTACACGAATTAGAGAAGCATCACATGATTTTTCAAACAGTGCCAATTCTTTTGTCCACCCCCTTTTTCAGGTTTGGTGTGGAATTGTATCCAATTTGGCTTTAGGACAATTCTTTTTGTGTTTTTTCATTGAAGACAAATTAAATGAAGATAATAATACCAAAGAATTTGTGATTGCAATCATTTTCAGGAAGAAACTGAGTATTATCTGACAGAATTGCAGAGGTGCCAATACTTTTGGCCACCACTGTACTGTATTATTTGGGTACTAGATGGTGGCCCGATTCTAACGCATCAGGTATTCTAGAATATGTATGCGGCCAACCGGGCGCGACTAATCAGCGAAGCAGTGTTTAAATGGGTTGTGCACTACTTTAAATTAACCCCCCAATGTATCCCCCCGGGGCCCCTAATGAATTTTGTAATTACGTCATGTTGTTAATACTGCTTGTGACAACATCGCTGACCACGCACAGCCAGCACTTAATTCCCCCGGCTTCAGCCGGCTCTTGCTTCCGCTTACATCACGACTATTTGCGGCTGCAGCCAGGGGTCTCCTGTTCCGCGTACCACGGTGAATGACGGGCTGTGGGCGGGGTTATCCCCCATCATGTCACACCCAGCACCCACCGCGTGCTCTGTCAATGAATGCGCGTGCGGTGGATGCCGGGTGTGACGGGATGGGGATAACCCCGCCCACAGCCCATCACTCACCGTGGAACGCGAAACAGTAGACCCCTTGGCTGCAGCCGCAAATAGTATTGACATAAGCGGAAGCAAGAGCCAGCTGCAGCCGGGAGTCACATGCTGCCTGTGTGCGGTGACCCGAGTATAAGCCGAGACCCCTAATTTTACAACAAAAAACTGGGAAAATGTATTGACTTGAGTATAAGCCTAGGGTGGGAAATGCAGCAGCTACTGTTAAATTTCCATATCCTGGTATGTATGGCTCCCTCATCCCCTAATTGTGGTTTGTAAGGCTCCGTCATTCACTTAATCCTGGCGGCCGCGACCAATCAGCAGAGTGGTGTTTAAATTTGGCGCCAATATTGCTGATTGGTCGCGGCAACCGGCCGCGACCAATCAGCGAACCGTGTTAGTGAGGGCCGGGGAGCGGCGCTGCCTGTGCGGGTACTGCATCTCCCGGCTGCATCGCCGCTGACCTCCATGCGGCTACCGTCGGGAGATCAGCGGCTTGTGAAGGGAGGACCGGGGAGCGAGGCCACCGGTCGGGGTACTTCTGCTGCGAGCAGCCGGGAGATGACCGGCTAGCTCCGGTTGTCTCCCGGCTGCGTCGCCGCTGATCTCCCGACGGTGGCCTGCGTGTTTCAAATCCGGCGCCAATTCACAGCCGGGCTGCGCCAGTCGCTGATTGGTCGCGGCCGGCTGGCCGTGACCAATCAGAGAAGTGGTGTTTTAAATTTCGTGCCAATATCGCTGATTGGTCGCCGCCGGTCGGGGTACTTCTGCTGTTAGCAGCCGGCTGCATCGCCACTGACCTCCGTGCCGCAGATGAGCCGCTGACGGCTGCCAGCTTGTTCTGAAATCCCGCATCGCTGATTGGCCGCGGCCGGACCAATCAGCGACGTGGGATTTCCTGGACCGACAGACAGACGGGATAAGGCGATTATATAGTAGATTCTTTCCTCAGAGTATTGCTTCTCATGGTGACACGCCATAACTGCACAGAAAGTGTCTTTATTTCCATAATATGGACCAATAGAAATTTTGGTCTTTCTGTACAGGGTGTGTGCCAACATAATAATAATTCATGTGTGTTCTCAGTAGAGCTGTAGTTAGGCTTTCCTTCACCCAGGTCAATGACTTTGCTTGGTACCACACACCCCACAGCCACACACATGCACACCACCAAAACTTAATTAAATTTGTCTTTTCTTCCCTAATTAAAATGTAATATAATTTGGAATGACATTAATCCATGAATAATATTGCCATACTGTACATAATTATACCACTGTACTGAGCACATAAACAGTACAGCATAACTGCATAAATACCAGAGCAGAGTGCGCTGCATTCCTTCAGAATCATCCTTTTAACATGTATTTTGTGGCAACACATTAAGAATATGCCTGAATGTGATATCAACATAGCCTGACTATTAGAGATGAGTGGATCTTTTGAAATTTAAATTCACCGACTTCTACAAATTTTCCCAAAAATTTTGAGTTGCGTTGAATAAATTTGCATGGATTTCAATACTGGAAAGCTTGTAAATGCTCGGAAAATGAATGTTGGGAAAATGAAAGAGATAAAACTCCAATAACCATAAGAGCTTACACTTTACAGAAAAAAAAGACTTCTCCAATTACTCTGGAGATGGAAAATGACTTTGCCGTACAAACTGTGCTCTACTGGGAACCACTGATCTCAAAATAACTTTATCCCACTCTATGACACTCCACCAGTGTGAGAAATGGTGGCGATCAAGTATTTTTTTTTTCTGAAACCATGAATCGAATCTGAAAATGTTCAAGTTTTCGTGAAACTGAATTTCAGAAAATTCAACTCAAAGTGTTCCTCAGCATATCAATCCGCTCACCTGTACTTACTATGTCACTAAGTGAAGAAAACAGAAAACAGAAACCTGTTTGTGTTCGCACTCATTTATCTAGCTGCATCCAGGGCTCTACTTGCTCCACCCCACCATTCTGAACCCCTCATTCCTAGAAATCAGAGTTTTAGTAGTATTGAATTAGTATTACAAAATAACAAAGTTAACTATTAAAGGGGTTGGCCACTACTTTACATTTTCTTTTCATGTGAACTACTGTATTTTGCAGATTATAAGACACACCGGATTATAAAACACACCCCAAATTTTGGAGTGCAAAATAGTAAAAAAAAAAAATTAAATAAAATGGTGCGCCTTATAATCCATTTTGCCTGGGGGGGCGGCGGTGGTCGAGCGGGGGTCACAGGAGCCAGGTTAACTGCTTCAAGAGGTTGGCGGCAGGAGTCGGGCGATGCTGCGGGCCCTGTCCTTTTAGAAGGGTCGCTGATTCAGGATGACTTGGGCGGTGGTGGTGGCAGCAGGAGTGGGGCGATGCTGCGGGCCCTGTCCTCTCACAATGGTCGCTGATTCAGGATGACTTGGGCGGTGGTGGTGGCGGCGGGAGTGGGGCGATGCTGCAGGCCCTGTCCTCAGAAGAATTCGGCGGTGAGCGGAGGTTCCCTCTCCCGTACACAGCACTGCGGTGGGCTTAGGGAAAATGGCTATTGGAGCATGCGCAGATCAAGATCTCAAGAGACGAGATCGCGTCTGCGCATGCTCACTCAGTACTTGTGAATACTGACAGCTCTCCCTGCAGACCCAGCTCTCTCTCCTATCTGTATGTATGCAGCAGGGTGTATATACATGTACACACACTCCTGGATACCCTGTGTAATGTCTATACACCCTGCTGTATTCCTTTTATAATGTTAATACATTCAGATCTCTTGCTAATATGAATAATGACTGATGAATACATTAGTGCCCCCAATAAAAGAACTCAAGATGCATTGCTTACACACTGCTGCTACTGGAGATAAATTATGGTTCTGCGCTCACCATAATAGTTTCACAATGACCAGTGTGATGAACCCACACCTCTCCACCCCGCCTGATGTCACTATTACATCGAAGGGATCTCATGGTACGGTCTCCTCACTTGCACCAACAGGACGTTCAGCATGTTCCAACATGACACGTAAGGTCAGCTTGGCCCAGTTTCACACAGACACCCCCCTGTCCACATGGCACAGGGAGTGATAGGATGTGGCCCATGCAGTCGCTGATGTGGTACCACACTCCATCACTAACCCTGACAGGCTGAGAGGCCCTTTTCACTAGCACCAGTGAAACAGAGCGCTGCCAGCACGGTAGGACTGCCATCAGTTCCTCGTTAGATATAAGCCAGGTCCGTTAACCGGATTATATTGGGCCAGAAACCAGCCCCGGTAGCATGGAAATTTAAAACCGAGAATATGGACGTGTAGATTCGTGGATCGAGATAAAAGAGCAGCTCAAGGTTAAATGATATATTTAATCGCCTTAAAAGCACACTAGTCAAAACACTATATACACAATGGTTATACATGTACTTCACCTGTATTTGTATATCTGACCATTGTAAAAGAGATATAAGCAGATGAATCATGTCAATTACCGGTTTGATGTTCGACCATGTGTGCTGGGCGGCATGGGGGTATGGGCTGCCAGCTGATTACAGTTCCTCCCAGCACATTACTCGAATTCCCCCCCCAGCCTTTTAGAAGTGAACAGCAAGCATGAAAAAGCCAGAGAGGGAGAGAAAACACATGGCCTTACGCAAGCCCTCCAACCCCTTATTCGGTCACACCCTTTTCCGCTACCAGGATGGTCTTTATCCCCCTCACCTGAGTGTTTGTAGCTAAAAATCCCAAAACCTATGAAGGATCATAACTTCCCAAGGTGGTAAGGCGGCGGTTCTGTCAACATCAGATCTGGCCGGGCCCTTGTTACGCCTGGAAACCAAACACGGTGTCGCTTCTTGGCTTCCACTAACCATTCTAAATATCATCCCAGCCTGGGATGCTAGAACAAATCGAGACCCTGGAAGGCATTCAGCCAGTTCCAGAAATCTCCACAATGTAACCGGTGTGTGGCTAGGATGTACGATAGCTCCATATTTTCCTTATGAAATCCTATCTGACTGGACAAAGCAGTTATACAGCATGGACTCCATAGGAGGTCATCCTAGCTTGGATACTAGCTGGTGTGGCTGGACCACCTACTGAGCTAGGTGTCCTGTTACAGCTACACACACTGAAGCAGGATTGTAAGGCTATGTGCCCACGATGCAGAAATGCTGCATATTTTTTCCGCTTCTCCCTGGCAGGAAAAATGCATGCGGATTTTACATGCGTTTTTCCCGCCTGGTAGAAGCGTTTGTCAAGCATCTTTGCATGCATTTCTGCGTGCGGATTATCAAGCGCTTTTCCAAGCGATTTTAGCATCACTTGGAAAGTGTTTGACAACTTGGTCACACTATATAAATCCATGCAACCAGCATGGATTTATATAGTGTGACCACGTAATAGTTAAAAAAAAAGAATAAGAATGGTAAAAAATAAAGATTATACTTACCTTCCGATGGCCCCCGTAAATTTCTCCGCTCCATCGGGTCTATTGAGTCATGTGACAGGTCACACGACCGCCGACGCTGCATGTCTGCAACATTAATGGACATACTGCGAATTTTTCCGCAATGATAATCCGAAGCGGAAATGTCCGCAGTATGTGCACAGCACATACAGATTATCATTGGGGACCATTGGGCACGTATTACCAAGCATTTTTAAGCATTTTCGCTGCAGAAATTCTGCTGCAAAAACGCTTGAAAAACACATAGTGGGCACGCAGCCTAAGATTATTTGCCCACGATGCAGATTTGAAGCAGAAATTTACTGAGCATTTCTGCATCTCCTTGGCAGAAAAAAATCATGTGGATTTCACATGCTTTTTTTCAAGCGTTTTTCCAAGCGATTTTGAGCATCACTTGGAAAAGGGCTTGACAAGTTGGTCACACTATATAAATCCATGGTTGTGTGACCATCAGCAGACTAAATGACGTCACTGCATGTCCTTCCAGTAAACCACGGGATGCCAAGGAGAGAGGATGCGGCCGGGAGGAGATCGAGGCCGCCGGAGAGGTGAATATAAGGTTTTTTATTTCTTTTTTACTTTAGAATTCTTTTTCTACTTTCAGGTACCATGGTACCTGGGTCGGATTAGAGTCTCCTCTTCTCCAGACCCGGGTACCATCCGTGCATTGAACTGCATAACATCCACATGTATACATGCGGATATTATGCGGTTCAATGCAAGTCAATGGGCGCGATTTCGCTGCGAAATCGCCCCCAAATTGGTTGTGCTGCGGATTTTTCCACAATGATAATCTGCAGCGGAAATTTACGCAGCATGTGCACAGCACACGCGAATTATCATTGGGATATGTCCCAGACATCTTACCAAGCAATTTTAATGTGTTTCCGCATTAAAACCATTAAATCCGCATCGTGGGCACACAGCCTAAACCACCATTAAATCCCCTGATATCTTCACAACCAGTATAAAGCATGCAAAGAACCTCTTCATTAATAGTATAAGGAAGACAACTCCTTAAAAGGTAATACCATAGACCAAAACGTGAATGAATCTACTTGCTATATCCATTGGACAGCTACTAAGGATCTTTTATGATATGGACTCACGCTGAACCTATAACATATATGACGAGGGCAATTTACTTCCTATCTCTCATCTTAGTATGCTACTTATATTTTGTTCTATTTAGCACCCTTATTTACATTATTTAATCTGTGATACAGCCATCATTTTCCTACAAGGTACTTTTACAATTTTCAGGTGTTGGTAGCAATTTAATCAGGTTGCTGCTTTTAAGCAGTTGTCTTTGGTTTATGCCATTGAAGTTTAAGCAGTTATCTTCATTATACTAATAATGCAGAGATTTTTTACATTCAGATGTCTCCTCATACCTATAGGGGCTTAAACTTCATGGAACAAATGAGTCTGGCTTGCCTCACGGATCTCAATCAGGTATCAACTCATTTACAAGGTAAACAGTCGATTTCCACTTTTCCCACAAAGAACCTCCATTTTTATCCAATCCAGGCAAGATCCAATGCTATGGATCATTTTCAAGAGAACATGGAGAGAGATTTAAAGAAATGATATAATTATTCCAACTTTTCCTCAAAAAAACATAATTTGTCTAAAGCAGAACGAGAAGCTCTTAACAGTTTACACATGAGATTCGACATTATCATCAGAATGTCGGACAAAGGGGGCTCAGTTGTGGTGTTGGACAGTGATGCTACCTCTATAAATAATATGCTATCAGATGCTTCCATATATACTCCTCTCCATAGTGATCCCACTTTTTTTTTAGAGAAGTTAAAAAAACTGGTATTGGAAGGAATGTCTCTAGGTATCTTTTCTAAAAAAATAATCTGAATTCCTAATAGTTGACCATCCTGTGATCCCCATTATGCACGCTTTACGGAAAATACATAAAATGGACACCCCCTTACCTGTGCGTTCTATTGTTTCGGGAATAGGGTCTCTTGGCAAATGTGTAGGGCAATGGTTGAACTTTTCTCTACAGCCCATGGTGCAATGCATTCCGGGTTATATACAGGACTCATGTGATATACCGTATTTGCCGGAGTATAAGACGACTGGGTGTATAAGACCACCCCCAACTTTTTCAGTTAAAATATAGAGTTTGGGATATACTCGCCGTATAAGACTACCCCTCTTCTAACGCAAATATGGTAAAAATTTTAAAAAAATCAGATTTGATTTCAAAGTGGTAATTTTAAAGTGATGAACCTTACCGGCTATTGGCTGGTTGTTGTATACAAATCCTGCTTGGGTTGGTCATCTCTCCCTGTCTGCCCAGCTCTCCCTGTCTCCAAGACTATCAGGGCGGTAGCACATCCCTCTGGCCCACCCTTGTATCCTATTACTGGTACCTCCTTCTCTGCCTCTCTACAGTGACGGAGTGAGGGGAACGCCTGCAGCTTGCTTCACTTAAACTTTCCTGGTGAGGCACCCCCTCACCTCATCACTGTAGTCCTCAGGAGCGAGATCAGAGAGGCAGAGAAGGAGGTACCAGTAATAGGATACAAGGGCGGGCCAGAGGGATGTGCTACCGCCCTGATAGTCTTGGAGACAGGGAGAGCTTATAAATTACCATAAATACCGTATTTTTCGCACTATAAGACGCACAGGACCATAAGACTCACCTAGGTTTTAGGGGAGGAAAATAGGAAAAAAATGTAAGCAAAAAATGTGTTCACGATGCACTTTTAAGGGGGAGGGGGTCTTCTGCTGACACTAGTTTAAGGGTAATGTCCCCCAATTCTGACAATATCCCCCATCCTGGTATATATGCCCCCCCCCCCTTCCTTTTATACGTGGCATCCCTCCATCCTGGTATGCATGGAACCCCTCCATCCTGGTATGCATGGCACCCCTCATCCCTACCCTGGTATGCATGGCACCCCTCATCCCTGTCCTGGTATGCATGGCACCCCTCATCCCTGTCCTGGTATGCATGGCACCCCTCATCCCTGTCCTGGTATGCATGGCACCCCTCATCCCTGTCCTGGTATGCATGGCACCCCTCATCCCTGTCCTGGTATGCATGGCACCCCTCATCCCTGTCCTGGTATGCATGGCACCGCTCATTCCTGTCCTGGTATGCATGGCACCCCTCATCCCTGTCCTGGTATGCATGGTCCCCCTAATCCCCATCATGCTGCACATAAAAAAAATAAACACTCCTACTCCTTTCTTCTCTCCTCCAGCGCTGCATCCTGTCTGCCATGCGCGGCTCACATGGAGAGATCAGCTGCCGGAAGTCACTGCTCCCCACGCCGGGACTGTGTGCGCGGGGAGCAGTGACTTCATTCTCCTTTATAGCCGGCACACAGCGGAGCCTGCGGCTCCTGCTGCTGCCAGCTATCGCGTGTGCCTGCTCATTAAAGGGCATGAATATTCACCCCCTCCCCATACCCATGGGCATGGAGAGAGGTTGAATATTCATGCCCTTTAACAGCGGGCACAGGCGATTCCAGCAGGAGCTGCGCTGCGTCTACACTGTGTGCCGCTATTAAGGAGCATGAATATTCAGTGCTCCCACGCACCTTGGGCGTGGGAAGCTGTGAATATTCATTTTCTTTAGCAGCGGGGACAGTGTAGGCTGCAGCAGGCGGCTGCTGCCTCCTGTGCCCCGCTCCTCCGCGGCTACCGCTCCCCCTCCCCACACACATCATATATATATACCCCTTCCTCCCCCAACATTCGGAGTATAAGGGTATATGCCCTTTAAGATGACACCCGGCGTATAAGACGACTCCTGACTTTTGAGAAGATTTTCAGGGGTTAAAAAGTCATCTTATACGCCGGAAAATACGGTACTTGATTTGTTTAATGATGTACAGTGGTCTGATTCTTGGTCTTAGCTCACATGTGATGTAGTGTCATTGTACACTAGCATTCCTCACCATGTAGCTATTTCTGTTTTTAGTTTTTTTGTTGACACATAATTATTTTATGTTTAACAAGATTTTTTTTCTCCAGAACAATGGAGTTTCCATGGGGGCTAAATTTCCCCATCTGTTGCTAATTTGGTGATGGCGTGGAGGGAGGAATGCTTTGTATACAATGTTCAGAATCCCTTCAGTAAATCTATTGTCACTTATTCTAGATTTATAGATGACATATTAATTATTTGGAGTGGACCAACATCAGATATTCCCTCTTTTTGCAGTATCTAAATAACAATCAATTCAATTTATGGTTCACGAGTGTCAGTAACAACAGATGTATCACCTTTTTAGATCTGGAACTAACTGGAGAGCCCAATTTACCTATTAACCCCTTTCTGACGTGTGACCTAATAGTACGTCATGGTCACCTGGGCCGATTGTACCAATAACGTACTAATAGGTCATATGGCAATCGCGCCCGCACACAGGCGGTGCGGGGTGATTGCCGCCGGGTGTCAGCTGTGACCAGGGAGCGGTACTGCATCGTTCCTGGCACATTAACCCCCTCAATGCTGTGATCAAAGTCTATCGCAGCATTGCGGGGGCAAGGGGAGGTGATCGCGATACTCACCTCTCCTGCCAGCCTCCGCGGCTTCCCTTATGTTGTCATGACGACCCGATGTCGTCATGACAACATCTGGGTCACCAGACAGCAGGAAGATATTTTGGTCATGCGCAGTGCATGACCAAAGTATCATCTGCAGCGCTGACAGCCTGTATAGCACAGGGATGGTGCTCCATCCCTGTGCTATACAGGCGATCAGAATAAAAAAAGTGAAAGTCCCATAGTGGGACAAAGAATAAAAGTCCAAAAAGTGTTAAAAAATGAAAAAAAAATTGTAAAAATATATAAAAAAATAAAAAAAATAATCTACCAAAAATAAAAATATAATGTACCCATCAATAAATATTATTATGAAAAACAAAAACAATAAAAGTACACATATTTGATATTGCCGTGTCCAGAACAACCTGACCTAAAGAACTGTCCCACTAGTTAACCCCTTTAGTGAACACGGTAAAAAAATAAAATAAAAAACGAAGCAAAAATCAATGCTTTATCATCATACGCCAAACAAAAAATGGAATAACACGCGATCAAAAGACAAATATAAATAAATTTTTGTCCCGCAAAAAAGAAGCCACCATACAACTCCATCAGCCGAAAAATAAAAAAGTTATAGCTCTCAGAATAAAGCGATGCAAAAAAATATTTTTTTCTATTAAATGGCTTTTATTGTGTAAAAGCGCCAAAACATAGAAAAACGATATAAATGTGGTACCGCTGTAAACGTACTGACCCGAAGAATAAAGCTACCTTATCAATTTTATCACAAGCGGAACAGCATAAAAAAAAAACCCATAAAAACAATTACGGAATTGCTGTTTTTTGTTTATTCTGCATCCCAAAAATCAGAATGGAAAAAAATGTTAAGTGCCTGAAAATGATACCAATAAAAACGTCAACTCGTCCCACAAAAAACAAGCTGTCACATGACTCTGTCGGCCAAAATATGGAAAAATTATCTCAAAATATGGCAATGCAAAAACTAGATTTTACAAAGAAATGCGTCTTTTAGTGTGTGACAGCTGTCAATCATAAAAACCCGATATGATTCTGGTATGGCTGTAATCGCACCGACCTGAACAATAAAGTAGTCTAATCACTTATACTGCACGAGGAATGGCATAAAAAATAAACTCTAGGGTTAGGGTTGTGTTAGGGTTAGGATTGGGGTTAGTGTTGGGCTAGGGTTAGAGTTGGGCTAGGGTTGGGCTAGGGTTAGGGTTGGGCTAGGGTTGGGCAAGGGTTAGGGTTGGGGTTAGGGTTGGGCTAGGGTTAGGATTGGGTTAGGGTTGGGGTTAGGGTTGGGATTAGGGTTGGGATTTTTTTCAAAAGTAAAAAAAAAGATGACGATATGGCGACTAGTATTGAGCGCAAGTGCTCGCTACTTGAGTTTGCATCGGGTGCTCAGGTATGCACTGAGTATCACGGGTGCTCAAGTGACATGCTCGAGTCTCCGCCCCATATGCTTCGTGGCCAAAAAAATCTCGCAGGAATTGCCTGCCATGCACGAGCGATCCCCACATGGTTTTTTTGGGTGTCTAATAACCGTGAAACATGCGAGCGGGGACTCGAGCATGTCAATCGAGCATGCGCGATACATGGTGCATACCCGAGTACCCGATGCAAACTCAAGCAGCGAGCACTTGCGCTCAAGACTAATGACAACTTATTCAGTATGATGACGTACTGTTATTAAATTCTGTGTCGTACCTCTGGGTTCAAAATGTTCACTATACCCCTTGATCAAATCCTTGATGGGTGTAGTTTCCAAAATGTGGTCACTTGTGGGGGGTTTCCACTATTTAGGCACATCAGGGGCTCTACAAAAGCGACATGGCGTCCGCTCTCAATTCCAGCCAATTTTGCTTTCAAAAAGTCACACAGTGCTCCTTCCCTTATGAACTCTGCCGTGCGCCCAAACACTGTATTTTTCCCACATATGGGGTATTGGCGTACTAAGGAGAAATTGCACAACAGTTTTTGTGGTCCATTTTCTCCTCTTACCCTTGTGAAAATAAAAAAATTGGGGCTAAAACATCATTTTTGTGGAAAAAGTTTGATTTTTTTTATTTTTACGGCTCCATGTCATAAACTTCTGTAAAGCACTTGGGGGATCAGGGTGCTTGCCGCACATCTAGATAAGTTCCCTGAGGGGTCTAGTTTCCAAAATGGTGTCACTTGTTGGGGTTTTCCACTGTTTAGGCACATCAGGGGCACATCCGCTAATTATTC
Organism: Phyllobates terribilis; assembly: GCF_046119375.1. Classification (NCBI taxonomy): domain Eukaryota; kingdom Metazoa; phylum Chordata; class Amphibia; order Anura; family Dendrobatidae; genus Phyllobates; species Phyllobates terribilis. The sequence continues at coordinate 187,066,111 of NW_027362763.1, forward strand.
AAGCAAATTTTACATTCAAAAAGTCAAATGGCGCTCCTTCCCTTCCGAACCCTGCCGTGCGCCCAAACAGTGATTTTCCCCCACATATGGGGTATCTGCTTACTCAGGAGAAATTGCACAACAAATTGTATGGTGCAATTTCTCCTGTTACCCTCGTGAAAATGCAAAATTGGAGGCTGAAAAACATTTTTGTTGCAAAAATGTGAACATTTTATTTTTACTGCTCAATGTTCTAAACTTCTGTAAAGCACCTGGGGGTTCAAGGTGCTCACCACACATCTAGATAAGTTCCCTGAGGTGTCTAGTTTCCAAAATGGTGTCACTTGTGGGGGGTTTCCACTGTTTAGGCACATCAGTGGCTCCCCAAATGCAGCAAGGCGTCCGCTAATTATTCAAGCAAATTTTACAATCAAAAAGTCAAATGGTGCACCTACCCTTCCGAACCCTGCCGTGCACCTAAACAGGGGTTTTTCCCAACGTATGGGGTATCTGCGTGCTCAGAGGAAATTGCACAACAAATTTTGGGGTCCATTTTTTCCTGTTACCTCTGCAAAAATGAAAAAAAAAATTGGGTCTAAAGTAACATTTTTGTGAAAAAAGTTAAATGTTAATTTTTTTTTTCCACATTCCAAAAATTCCTGTGAAGCACTCAAAGGGTTAATAAACTTCTTGAATGTGGTTTTGAGCACCTTGAGGGCTGCAGTTTTTAAAATGGTGTCACTTTTGGGTATTTTCTGTCATAAAGGCCCCTCAAAGTAACTTCAAATGTGATGTGGTCCCTTAAAAAAATAGTTTTGTAAATTTTGTTGGAAAAATGAGAAATCTCTGGTCAACTATTAACCCTTATAGCTCCCTAAGAGAAAACAATTTTGGTTACAAAATTGTGCTGATGTAAATGTAATGTTATTTAGTAACTATTTTGTGTGACATATCTCTCTGATTTAAGGGCATAAAAATTCAAATTTTGAAAATTTTCTAAATTTTCGCCAAATTTCCGTTTTTTTCACAAATAAATGCAAGTGATATCAAAGATTTTACAACAGTCATGAAGTACAATATCTCACGAAAAAACATTCTCAGAATCAGGGGGATCCATTGAAGCGTTGCAGAGTAATTACCTCATAAAGTGACAGTGGTCAGAATTGTAAAAATTGGCCTGGTCATTAACGTGCAAACCACCCTTGGGGGTAAAGGGGTTAAAAGTATTGGAAACCAACTTCAGGTAATACAATCCTGCAGGCACATAGTTTTCATCCTCCTCACATTATCAGAGCGATTCCGGTCGGAGAACTGACTATAGCCAAAAGGAATTGTAGTGATGAAATTTCGTTTAAAAAAGAATCTGTGATAATCAATTACAGACTAAAATCCAGAAATGATCCAACCTGGTCCTTAGATCGCGCAACCAAAATAGTGTCCACGAAATCCAGAAATAATCTAATCTCCAAATATAAAAACAGAAGGGTTAAATCTGATTCACATTGTACTATACCCACTTTAGTCCTCACATACAGTACCTTTTTTTTAGCTGTCTCTAACATAATCAAACGCCGATCGTGTTGTATATATTTTATGATGCACTATTTGGAACTTAAAATACATTGGTTCTACCACTAGAAAATTAAAGACACGAATTAGGGAACACCTGTATGCTTAGAGGGGTGATCTAGATCATAGCATGTCCAATGCCTCTAAACATTTCATCAATAGTCCCAATAAATCAACTGGTAGCTTCTCTGTATCTTCCATCGAGCACATTCCAAAACATGTTCGGAGCAGCAATAGAGCAATCACACTGCGTAACAGGGAAGCTTACTGGATATTCGCTCTGAACCCCAGAGTTAGGAAAGATATCATGTTACTCTAGTAAAGTAAATTCCTTTTGGTATGGTTTAATTCACTTAAAATGTTTTGTCTTAAATCACCTTCCTTTTTTATTTATGTATATATATATACACTGCTCAAAAAAATAAAGGAAACACTTAAATAACAGAATATAACTCCAAGTAAATCAAACTTCTGTGAAATCAAACTGTCCACTTAGGAAGCAACACTGATTGACAATCAATTTCACATGCTATTGTGCAAATGGAATAGACAATAGATGCAAATTAATGTCAATTATCAAGACACATTCAATAAAGGAGTGTTTCTGCAGGTGGGGTCCACAGACCACATCTCAGTACCAATGCTTTCTGGCTCATGTTTTGGTCACTTTTGAATGTTGGTTGTGCTTTCACACTCGTGGTGGCATGAGACGGACTCTACAACCCACAGAAGTTTCTCAGGTAGTGCAGCTCATCCAGGATGGCACATCAATGCGAGCTGTGGCCAGGTTTGCTGTGTCTGTCAGCGTAGTGTCCAGAGGCTGGAGGCGCTACCAGGAGACAGGCCAGTACACCAGGAGACGTGGAGGGGGCCGTAGGAGGGCAACAACCCAGCAGCAGGACTGCTAACTCCGCCTTTGTGCAAGGAGGAACAGGAAGAGCACTGCTAGAGCCCTGCAAAATAACCTCCAGCAGGCCACAAATGTGCATGTATCTGCACAAACGGTTAGAAACCGACTCCATGAGGGTGGTATGAGGGCCCGACGTCCACAGATGGGGGTTGTGCTCACAGCCCAACACCGTGCAGGGCACTTGGCATTTGACACAGATCACCAGGATTGGCAGAGTCACCACTGGCGCCATGTGCTCTTCACAGATGAAAGCTGATTCACACTGAGCACATGTGCCAGACGTGACAGAGTCTGGAGATGCCGTGGAGAGCGATCTGCTGCCTGCAACATCCTTCAGCATGACCGGTTTGGCAGTGGGTCAGTAATGGTGTGGGGTGGCATTTCTTTGGAGGGCCGCACAGCCCTCCATGTGCTCGCCAGAGGTAGCCTGACTGCCATTAGGTACCGAGGTGAGATCCTCAGACCCCTTGTGAGACCATATGCTGGTGCGGTTGGCCCGGGGTTCCTCCTAATGCAGAACAATGACAGACCTCATGTGGCTGGAGTGTGTCAGCAGTTCCTGCAAGATGAATGCATTGATGCTATAGACTGGCCCGCCCGTTCCCCAGACCTGAATCCGATTGAGTACATCTGGGACATCATGTCTCGCTCTATCGTTGCACCACAGACTGTCCAGGAGTTGGCGGATGCTTTAGTCCAGGTCTGGGAGGAGATCCCACAGGAGACCATCTGCAACCTCATCAGGAGCATGCCCAGGCATTGTAGGGAGGTCATACAGGCACGTGGAGGCCACACACAATACTGAGCCTCATTTTGACTTGTTTTAAGGACATTACATCAAAGTTGGATCAGCCTGTAGTGTGTTTTTCCACTTTAATTTTGGGGGTGACTCCAAATCCAGGCCTCCATTGGTTAATAAATTTGATTTCCATTGATGATTTTTGTGTGATTTTGTTGTCAGCACATTCAACTTTGTACAGAACAAAGTATTCAATGAGAATATTTCAATCATTCAGATCTAGGATGTATTAGTTGAGTGTTCCCTTTATTTTTTGAGCAGTGTATATTATCTAGAATATAATTGTACAAGCGTCCCTCTGTATGAAGCCTTTATAGACTGCGCAAGCGTGACATGCTTGCGCAGGCTGGCTCCAGACAGAAGAACGCATGAGCCGTTACAGGTAAAAGGAGGGTATGGCGCCAGAGATCGCACTTACATACTTACTTGACCGGGAGGAGCTTTGCCGCGGTGCCTCTCTTTTTGCCAGAGACCGGAGCAGGAGTGAAGGCGTCGGAATCGGCGCATGCGCGTAGCTCTATCCGGCGCCATTTTACTGAAGACACATTTACAGTGTGTCTTCAGCAAAATGGCGCCGACAGCGCGGTATGTGCACGCGTGTACTCCGGCGCTGCACTGCTCCCCCGACCTCCGGCAGAACAGGACACAGCAGCGCTGGAGCACAGGGAAGAAAGGTGAGTATAAGTGTTATTTTTTTGTATGTGTGCAGCGTGAAAGGGATGAGGGGGTGCCATACATACCAGGATTGGGAGGTGAGGAGGCCACACATACCAGGATTGGGGGATGAGCGGGCCACACATACCAGGATTGGGGGATGATGGGGCCACACATACCAGGATTGGGGGTGAGGGGACCATGCATACCAGGATTGGGGGATGAGGGGTACCATGCATACCAGGATTGGGGGATGAGGGGTACCATGCATACCAGAATTGGGGGGTGAGGGGACCATGCATACCAGGATTGGGGGGTTAGGGGGGCCATGCATACCAGGATTGAGGATGAGGGGTACCATGCATACCGGGATAGAAATGCGGGGTACCATGCATACCAGGATGATGGATGGGGTGCCATGCATACCAGGATGAGGGGTACCATGCATACCAGAATAGGGATGAGGGGTACCATGTATACCAGAATAGGAATATGTGGTGCCAAGCATACCAGGATTGGGGGATGAGGAGTGCCATGCATACCAGGATAGGGATGAGGGGGCCTTACATACCAGGTTTGGGGATGAGGGGTGGCATACATACCAGGATAGGGATGAGGGGTACCATGCATACCAGGATGAGGGGCACCATACATACCAGGATAGGGATGAGGGATGGGGTACCATGCACACCAGGATAAGGCTGAGGGGGCCATGCATACCAGGAATGGGTATGAGGGAGCCATGCATACCAGGATGACGGGAGCCATGCATGCCAGGATTGTGATGAGGGGTGGCCATGCATACCAGGATTAGAGGATGAGGAGAGCCATGCGTATCAGGATTGGAGGTGAGGGGTGCCATGAATACCAGGATAGGGATGAGGGATGGGGTACCATGCACACCAGGATAAGGCTGAGGGGGCCATGCATACCAGGAATGGGTATGAGGGAGCCATGCATACCAGGATAGGGATGAGGGCAGCACATAACAGGATGGGGGAACAGGATTGGGGCGCACAAATACCAGGATGGGGGCAGCACAAATACCAGGATGGGGGCAGCACATACTGTTAAGGGAGGGCAACGGCCCTTCACGGTTGACCAAATGAGTGTTAAATTATTATGGTGATTGCGCAATCCAACAGGGAACCAGACTGAGACAGTGTGCTCTGTATGGGAGTATTCAGAGAATCTCTGATCCCGCTTATTTTTCTTAGCATTTTATATTGTTTTGAGTTAATTAATGTCCAATCATCTACAGCCGTACTACAGTACTACAGGCTTGAACTAATGTTAGTACAATTATTACGGAAACACATATATGGTCATATTATCGTTAGTTCGAAGCACGCTGGAAATTTACAAGGTCAATCCTGTTGCAGCTACACATGTGAAGGATTGTAAGCTGCCATTAAATCCCTTCATATCTTCACAACCAGTATAAGGCATGCAAAAAACCTCCGCATTATTAGTATAAGGAAGACAACTCCTTAAAAGGCAATACCACAGACATAAGGCTGAATGACTATACTTGCTATATCCATTGGAAAGCTACTAAGGATCTTTCATGATATGGACTCACACTGAACCTACAACACATAAGAAGTAAATTGTTCTCACCATATCTTTCACCTTAGTATGCTATTTTTGTTCTATTTAGCACCCTTATTTACATTATTTAATCTGTGATACAGCCATCATTTTCCTACAAGGTACTTTTAAAATTTTCAGGTGTTGGTAGCAATTTAATCAGGTTGCTGCTTTTAAGCAGTTGTGTTTGGTTTATGGCATTAAAGTTATCTTCATTATACTAATAATGCAGAGATTTTTTACTTTCAGATGTCTCCCCATTCATCCATCCATTGATTCATCTCATCATCCATGTCATTGAGGTTGGGTAGGAAATAATCTTTATTGCCATTGGTGGTATCATGGTACTTTGTGTATTACTTCTATTCCCTGCAGTGTCCTGTATAGGAGATTATGCTGGGCCTGTGTATGACACGAGGAGTAGGGGCGGTTTAGGCGGAGTTACAGGTCTGTGCTCACTGCTGGCTTGTAGCCCAGCACAAGGAATAATGGGATAAGTAGTAAGAAGTGAGCGGAGGATTCTGAAGAGGAAGTGATTCCTATGACAAAAGAGCTGCTGCCAGATCACAGGAAGCAAGGCAGAAAGACATAAAACAACATGAAACTTAAAAGAAAAGGTATATGGAAATCTTTATGGGCATTATCCTTAAAGAAGTTGTCCACTACTTGGACAACCCCTTCTCATACCCCACGCTTGACCCGTGTTATGACACATGAGCCTGGCGCCCAATTAGCGCTGGCGTCACTGTCCCCGCCTTCATACGGTTAAGTAATTAACAGAAAGTAAGGGACGCGGCTGCTCTCATTTCCGGATTGGGACTCAGGCTCATGTATCATAACAACCGCACAAGAGCCCCGGGAATGCGAGTGCTGACACTGCTGGGACGGCATCAGCATGGGAGGGGAGTAAAAATAAAAAAGCTTAATTGGCACCAAACATTTAGATCAAGAAGGGGTTGTCCTAGTAGTGGAAAACCCCTTTCAGAATTTATGGTAAAATTAGTAACTGAGTCAGGGTAGAGGACAACTTCTTTAAGTTCACAAAACCCTGTTCATTACAGAGTGACTTATTGGCATAAGTCTCGACACAAAATCATAAATGACAATGTTGATATTTGTTATGTGTTTTGCTCAGCACAAAACAATTACAACACCTACCATATTTTCTACTTTTCTCTTCCAGTGTAATTGTGAAAAAAGATTCAAGTTTTCTCAGCTTCTTTGTAATTAAAGAAAACCTGAAGTCCTAAAATGGTAAGTAAAAGAAGTTCTCTTCTGAGTTACTCCTAGAGCATTACAATTATTTTTTTTTACCTCATTTATTGTCATTTTTTATTTTTGTTACAGGCAGATGAAAATGAAAACAGTCTGGAGGAGGTAAGGACTAATTTTATCACCAAAGTTCTATAATTCACTAAAAAACCAACTTTCTAAGGTCCTGCGAGATAAATACACATGGCATGTGTTACCTGTTGTAAGATGTAGGATCCCTACAACTATCCCTAGTACATAGCTGTAGGCATTTCCTTGGGTGCAAGCACTAAATGCCCCCATACACTTTATACTAAAATTGGTTGAACCCACCGATATTGGTAGGATCAACCGACAGTATAGTGTGTACAGAGGCACCCTACTCTCCCCCTAAAGATGATGTTGAGAAATAAAAGGATACAGCCGTTAGAGTTTATACTGCCTATACCTTTGTTTGATGCAGTGATAAGACTACTTGCTGCGGATCTCTCATAGAGAACACTTTCTTCTCCCTCCACCATCAATATCCTCCACTTCAGTGCAGTACACCGTGCTCCTTCCTGGTCAGAGCAAGATTCTACTTAGTCTTCCAGGACCGGTGTGACACTGAGTCTGTAGCTCACTTCTTGCTATCTGCCTACGGACATCATGCCTCTGTCAGCTCTATTTATGCTACAGCAGGTACTCACTGAACGTGAATAATCTTTGTTAGTATGTTAGCCACATGGGTCAATGTGTGTCGCTATGATTTCCTTTCCTGTCTCTGCACTCCAGATGTTAGATGGCAATCTTCTATAGCACTGTTCTGAACTTTAATCTTTTATTCCCAGTCGCTGCACACTTCCCACTTGTGGCCAACTGACTAACAAGAGCTTTTACCTCCTTCGAGATCTATCCATTAATAACTGTAACCAGGACCTAGTTTCCTAAAAATGCCCATGTAACTCCTCCCCACCTGGGCTGATACTGTTAACCCTTCCTAGACTAACACATTGCTGCAGCGCACTAAGTAAAATTACATTTAAAACAAATGCATCACACGCAAAGATAAGTTTTACAGTAAGTCTTCAGAAGGGGTGCCTACGCTTCTTCCACACCTTTACAACAAGATCAGATTCACTGACATTACTTGTAATGTAGGCGCAATCTAAAAAGTGCTGTGAATCCCCAACCTAAAAGTCCAAATATTTGCCAACTGGGTCTCTATAGCATTTTCCATAGGATAGATGCTAGGATACAGAAACATCGCTCTAATCTTTCTAAGTAGGTTGTACCCTGTTTTCTAGAAATCACGTTCCCAAATACAAGAAAATAAGGCTGCTGTGATATTACCATTTCCCCCAACATAGTTCAAAAATGGACTGAATTATAAATCTATTGCTTTTAGTCATTGTGAGTGAAATAAAATGATACCATATTGTACTGAATCTTCCTTTTCATTTTCTCTTCATTTTTTTAATAGCTGTATGGCGCTATTGAAAACCTAAGAGGAAGTTTGACCGATTTGCTGAATACTATAGAAGATTGCCCCAAAGAACTGTTAACAATCGCTGATGATTTGGATGAATTTCACAGAGGAGCCACCATTGCCAGTGTCACGGGAAGCTCAGTTGCAATTGCTGGAGGCATTACCACCATTGTAGGCCTTGTTTTGGCCCCATTTACAGCAGGGGTATCTCTGATTGTCAGTGGTATCGGGGCCGGTGTTGCTGCAGCTGGAGGAATTACAGGGGCTTCGGCTTCTATTGCTGATACTGTAAATATGAAAAATCAATGCAGCCGGGTAGATGAGATTGTAAAGGCAATTAATAGAGAGATGGATGAGTTTAAAAAGGCTTCAAAAACGTTGGATTCATTAATTACTGAGATCATGTCTACGCAAAAAGTAGCAGATGTTCCTGATGCAGCCAGGGTTGGGGGGAGAGGTGTATATGCTGCATTTGAGTTTGGCAGATTGATTCAGCTGGGCAAGGTGTCAGCCGCTGCGGCTCAAGGGGTCCAGATAGCAGCTCGGGGGGCCCAGGTATTTGGAGTGATTTCAGGGGTTTTGGCAGGATTGTTTATATTCTTTGATGCCTTTTTCGTTGCCAAGGGAGCAATAGACATACACCGTGGGAGTAAGACAGAGCAGGCTGCGCAAATCAGAGAATGTGCTGAGGAGATTAAAAAGTTACTTCAAGATTTACAAAAGTTAGATGAGGATTTGGGGCCATAGAATAATACCACATGATGAGGAGATGCCTTCAGAAAGGTTTCATACAGCAGAATACTAATTATTTCTGGATGAGCACCATCATTATAAAACTTCAATGCAGAATTTGGGTGTAGTTAGAGCACCCTCCAAAAAAAATAAAACATGTTGGAGGCAGATTTAAGCATGGCATACAAAGGCCGAAGAACTTTATTGCAATCAATAAACAACTGGCTTCATGTGGATCACGTTACTGCATTACAGATTGCTATTGGAGACCTCAACATTGTACTTGTCTCTGTCACCAGAAATTCACAGAAAAGAAAACAAAGGGGAAGAAGCCAACAATGGGAGAAACTCAAACCTTGAAATTCATCCGGTCGGCTAATATTTGAATTGTTGTTTTAAGTGTGATAACCTTTGTGAGAAACAGCTTGTTCAAAGCGATTCACCATGGAAGGATATGTATCCAATGTTCTCATTTATAGGAATTTTTCACGGAAATATTTTTTGGTGTTTCTGATATCTTCCTGTGATATCCATTCTATTTCTTTCATTAATTAAAGTTTAAAGTGAGGCTGACAACTGATACTTGCTGCCCAAACTATGAGCAGCATGTATCAGACCCTGGATGTATTCTGTCGCCCCAGGGGAGATTATGGGGGGGGGACTCGGTACCTGGGCCTTTACCTTGTTGTAGGATGTCACGGCAGTCGGCTCCCGGGCCCGTACTCTGGGGTCTCTCTTGAAAAGGGGCTTTGTCACTTGATAGAACGAATAACATATTTGTCTCGTGACGCCACCTGTGGTTTCTGGTAATAGGTACCAGCGCTGCTGCAGACCTCTGGGGCAGTTGATAGGGCAGCTGAGTTGGAACGGTTCCCCACAGGTGGAGCGGGCCCCAGGGCAGTGTAGAATAGATTGTGATGCTGGGACTTGTGGTGCAGGAGAGATGGCACAGCGGAAATAACTGACAGAGGCAGGGGAGTGCAGTCATCCAAGTTTACTCACATTTCTTTTTAGGTTCCTCAGGTACACTGTACGGATGTCAGCCTCTCGCGTCGCACTGCGTCCGCCAGATAGGGGTTCAGCACTCTCTCAAGTATATCAGAGGCACGTAACGGGACCCCACTTTTGTATGTTCCTTTCTTGACTGACTTCCCACTCTGGGTCTTCTCCCTCCTGCCCTGCGCCTCGCAACAAAGTCCCGAACGGGTACTCTAATCTTTCTAAGTAGGTTGTACCCTGTTTTCTAGAAATCACGTTCCCAAATACAAGAAAATAAGGCTGCTGTGATATTACCATTTCCCCCAACATTGTTCATAAATGGTCTTAATTATAAATCTATTGCTTTTAGTCATTGGGAGTGAAATAAAATGATACCATATTGTACTAAATCTTCCTTTTCAGTTTCTCTTCATTTTTTTAATAGCTATATGGCGCTATTGAAAACCTAAGAGGAAGTTTGACTGATTTGCTGAACACTATAGAAGATTGCCCCAAAGAACTGTTAACAATCGCTGATGATTTGGATGAATTTCACAGAGGAGCCACCATGTTTCATTAATTAAAGTTTAAAGTGAGGCTGACAACTGATACTTGCTGCCCAAACTATGGGCAGCATGTATCAGACCCTGGATGTATTGTGTCGCCCCAGGGGAGATTATGGGGGGCGACTCAGTACCCGGGCCTTTACCTTGTTGTAGGATGTCACGGCAGTCGGCTCCCGGGCCCATACTCTGGGGTCTCTCTTGAAAAGGGGCTTTGTCACTTGATAGAACGAATAACAGTTTTGACGCCACCTGTGGTTTCTGGTAATAGGTACCAGCGCTGCTGCAGACCTCTGGGGCAGTTGATAGGGCAGCTGGGTTGGAACGGTTCCCCACAGGTGGAGCGGGCCCCAGGGCAGTGTAGAATAGATGGTGATGCTGGGACTTACGGTGCAGGAGAGATGGTGCAGCGGAAATAACTGACAGAGGCAGGGGAGTGCAGTCATCCAAGTTTACTCACAGTTCTTTTTAGGTTCCTCAGGTACACTGTACGGGTGTCAGCCTACCGCGTCGCACTGCGTCCGCCAGACAGGGGTTCAGCACTCTCTTAAGTATATCAGAGGCACTTAACGGGACCCCACTTTTGTATGTTCCCTTCTTGACCGACTTCCCGCACTGGGTCTTCTCCCTCCTGCCCTGCACCTCGCAACAAAGTCCCGAACGGGTACTCTGAGATCCCTCTGGGCAACTTGAAGTTCCCGGACCTACTTGGTGCCCTTTTTCGGTGGCTTAGATGAGAGTACGGCAACTGCACCTTGGAAGTGCAGAAGCCTCCGGTTTTCTGGCTGAGACGTGAAGTACTCGGCCAGTCCAGGGACCGGTTCCCTTCTTGCGGCCTGATCCCTCTGACACTTGGCAGATTCGGGTGTACAGGTGGCTTCCTGCTCCTTCTGTACCCCTGGGATCCCTTTCCTTACTGGAGCCTTACTCCTCTGCTCCCCTCCTGGGCCTTCCTTGCTAGGCCCCATTCTGGAGCAGAGCTCCTGAAGAGACTCTGCTCCCCGACTACTCCTTTCCTCATCTCACCGGCAACCGACCAAAAAGAGACCTCTTATCAAGATGGCCTCCCTTTTTATACATCTTCCTATAGTGCTCCCATAAACTACGACCTCCATCCACACCCACATCATGGTTCCCCCTCTCTTTGGTTCCCCCTTCTCCAGCCAGGGACGGGGCAGCAAATCACAACGCATCTTGCCCTTCCAGCCGGCCTGGAGTAGTGTAGTGTTGAGTGCAGGTGTTGGAGTCCTGAACAGTACCTCATCCTTACCTGAAAGAAGGAGATGCCTCACCTCTGGGTGAGGTGCAGTACCTCTGTGGCGACTGAGCCCTCAGGGGCGCTACAGTATCATTCCAGACGGATACGTTTTTCTCTGAAAGGTTACAGCAATTCAGCATACATTTAAAAGTCGGACTATAGTATACCCCGAGTCCAGACTATACCCGTGGTTAAAGCAGCCTAGGCTTGGTTATACGCCAGGAATATTACGGCATAGGCCATTTTATATTCTGAGGTACAAATTGGCTTAAGCCATTTCATACCCCCTCATGCCAGATTAAACCCCACTTGATATCAGCAGCGCTGAGTGATATGAGTACACAAGAATTAATTAATTTTTCAACATGATATTGTGGGTTAAGGTTTGTCAGGTAAGTTATCTGAGAAGATAACTGACTTAAAGGGGTTTTCACACGAACAAAAGTTGATTTTAATCAATAGATCTTGGAATAAAAATAACTTCCACAATTGGATATGTTTAAATTAAATGTTCCTGTGCTGAGATAATCTTATAAATGTTCCCCGTGTAATGGCGGTGTCTGACCGTGTACGGAACACAGTCTGATCATACCACAGCTCCTGGGCAGGGGAGGAAGCAAAAGAGTATACAGACATTACAGCATGGGATCACAGCTGATTATTTTTGTGAGGTAAAAAATGTCACTGCCTGTTTTTATACAATGTTTTACTTCAAAGAAAGAATTAGCTGTAATCCCCTGCTGAAATGTCTGTACACTCCCCTGCCCAGGAGCTGTGGTATGATCAGACCATGTTCCGTACATGGTCAGACACATCCATTGATTAAAATTAACTTTTGTTCATGGGAAAACCCTTTTAAATCTTAAACATGATGTAATCCTGCCTGATGAAGGAATGCTCTGAATGCTTGCAAATATATTTTTTCTGGTTAGCCAATAAAAGGAATTACTCCGAGAATACTTTTCTCATTTTTGGGCATAAAAGTATTTACATTGAAAGTTCTAAACACAGACTTTTGTTACTTGAACCAAAAAAACTTTAATCAGTAAAAATTTTAGACTTCCACAAATATATAATGAGGCAAAGAATCCTACCGCACTTCTCAGTAGTTACACATTAAAAGAAGCTGTGTGTCCGAGTATGATAGACAGAGATCTGCACACTTTTCAACCAGAGACAGGGTGAGAAATCCAGTGAAGCGATAAGATCAAAATACAATTGCATTCTGAGATAAAAGCATTTATCTTAATGGACAACAGTGTAATCTCAGATGTAATGACTGTTGTCCCTTACCAGTCACATTGTATTGTAAGATCAATCTTCATCATGTGATTAACAACTCAAATACCTTCCCACTACGTGTAAGTCAGTTTTAATTTATTAAAAAATGGCATCTAAATTCTAATTTACAAGGGCTCGGAAAATAGAGGGGTATATTGTAGCCTGAAAAGGTATAGTTTGGCCTAGGCTATTTTACACACCCGAGTATAGTTTGACCTAGAACAGTTTATCCCATAGCATGGATCAAACTATACCCAGGTTTAATCTGGACAGGGGTTAATTTGGCATGTTACACCCGAACCATACCATACAGATGACTAGTTGAAAAGGCCGGTCCCCAGCAGCTTCTCCCTGCCCTGCTCTCCTTGTGTGACAGGTCTCTCCTTATGTGTGTGCACAGGTAGCATGGGAGTCGATAGGAAAAAAACGCTGAGGTCCGGCCTTTTGGACTAGTCACCCATGCAACATGGTCCCCAACTGATTTTTAAATGTATGTTTTTCTCTAAAACGCCACATGCCCATGTTTTTGTCAGCATGTGTCAGTAGTCAGCTTCCCTTTATGAACATCATTTTTATCTAAAAACAATCCGAAATTTAACATACTTTTAACATCCATTTATACTGTAATATATCTCAATGATGATACTTTTCTGATCTTTTTTGATTTCCACTCTGCATGTTTTAATGCTTTAAATTCAAGCAAAAATCAATGTTTTTCTCCAATTTATATACTTATTGAGGGATTTTGCACTTATTTTAATCCCACTGCTCCCATGAGTATTCTGTATTTTTATTTTTTTAATTCACCATATGGCTCCAGAGATTTGGGTCTTATTACTTGTTGCTAATTTTTATGATCTTTTCCCAGAGAGCAATGCTCACAAGTCAATAATTCAGAACAGCCTAAAAACAGGCCCTCAAAGAAGAATCCCGTGAGCAAAACCCCCTTACTTATGCCGAAAAATAGAATACTCCAGGGAGCATCAGGAATAAAACAACACCAAAAACTGGACACTTTAGACCTGGGGACAGGATAGTTTAAATGCTTTCTGAAGCCCAAGGCAAATAACAGCTACCTTTATATACCCCAGCAACGACAATGGTGACTGATTAATCAATGGATAAAATAGTAACATTGTAACATAGTTTTTAAGGTTGAAGGAAGACTAAGTCCATCTAGTTCAACCCATAGCCTAACATGTTGATCCAGAGGAAGGAAAAAAAAATTAATGTGGTAAACACTAAGCTCCACAATGGTGAAAAAAATTCCTTCCCGACTCCATACGACAATCAGATTAGTTCCCTGGATCAATGCCCTATCAAGGAATCTAGTATATATAACCTGTGATATTATACTTATCAAGAAAGGCATCCATGGCCTTATTAAATTTTAATAGTGAATCACTCATTACAACATCATGCGGCAAAAAGTTCCAGAGTCTCACTGCTCTTACAGTAAAGAATCTGCGTCTGTGATTATGATTAAACCTTCTTTACTCCAGACGTAGAATATGCCCCCTTGTCCCCGTCTCAGAGTAAAAAGATCAGTAGAAAGGTCTGTGTACTATTCCCTCATATACTTGTACATAGTAATAAGATCACCCCTAAGCCTTTGTTTTTCCACATTAAATAACCCCAAGTGTAATAACCTGTCTTGGTATTGCAGACCCCCCAGTCCTCTAATAACCTTGGTCGCTCTTCTCTGCACCAGCTCTAGTTCAGCTATGTCTTTCTTATACACCGGAGACCAGAACTGTACACAGTATTCTAAGTGTGGTCGCATTAGTGACTTGTATAGAGGTAAAATTATCTTCTCCTCATGAGCATCTATGCCTCTTTTAATGCATCCCATTATTTTATTTGCCTTTGCAGCAGCTGCCTGACACTGGCCACTAAACGTGAGCTCGTCATCCACCAATACACCCAGGTATTTTTCAGTTACAGTTTTGCCCAGTGTTTTACAATTAAGCATATAATTATACATTTTCTTTCCTCTGCTCAAGTGCATTACCTTACATTTATCCCCATTAAAGCTCATTTGCCATTTATCAGCCCAAGCGTCTAGTTTACATAGATCCTCCTGTAATATAAAATTGTCCTCCTCTGTATTAATTACCCTGCAGAGTTTAGTGTCATCTGCAAATATTGAAATATTACTCTGTATGCCCCCTACAAGGTCATTAATAAATATGTTAAAAATAATGGGGCCCAATACTGACCCCTGTGATACCCCACTGTTAACTGAGACCCAGTCTGAGTGTGTTCCATTAATAACCACCCTTTGTTTCCTATCACTGAGCCAATTCTTAACCCACATACATATATTTTCCCATATCCCCATTGTTCTCAACCTTTTGTGTGGAACCGTATCAAAAGCTTTTGAAAAGTCCATATACACAACATCCACTGCATTTCCTTGGTCCAGTCCGGAACTTGACTCCTCATAAAAACTAATCAAATTAGTTTGACAGGAACGGTCCCTCGTAAACCCATGTTGATATTGGGTCATGAGGTTATTTTTCTTCAGATACTCTAGTATAGCATCTCTTAGGAAACCCTCCAGGATTTTACCCACAGTAGAGGTTAAGCTTACTGGCCTATAGTTTCCAAGTTCGGTTTTTGTCCCCTTTTTGAATATTGGCACCACATTTGCTATACGCCAGTCCTGTGGTACAGACCTTGTTATTATGGAATCTTTAAAGGTTAAAAATAGTAGTCTATCTATGACGTTACTTAATTCCTGCAGTACTCGCGGGTGTATCCCATCCGGGCCCGGGGATTTGTCCACTTTAGTGATTTTTAGACGCCACCGTACTTCCTGCTGGGTTAAGCAAGTGACATTTAATGGAGAATTTTTATTATCACTGATCATGTTTTCTGTCATGCATTTTTCTTGTGTAAATACCGTTGAAAAAAAATCATTAAGCATATTGGCTTTTTCCTCATCCATTTCACCCAGACTATTTTTAAGGGGGCCAACACTATCATTTTTTAGTTTTTTACTATTTATGTAGTTAAAGAATATTTTGGGATTATTTTTACATTCTCTGGCAATGAGTCTCTCTGGCTCAATCTTTGCTGCCTTGATTTGGTTTTTACAGAATTGATTTAATTTTCTATATTTATTTTATGCCTCATCGCTACCTACTTGCTTTAGTTCTCTAAATGCTTTCTTTTTGTCACTTATTGCGCCTCTTACAGCTCTATTTAGCCATAGTGGTTTCCTCCTATTTCTAACATGTTTATTCCATAGGGTATATATTGTGCACAGGTCCTATTCAGGATGCTAATAAATGTCTCCCACTTGTTTTGTGTAGTTTTATGTCTCAGGATATCGTCCCAGTTTATTGCACTAAGATCATCTCTCAACCGTTGGAAATTTGCCTTCCTGAAGTTTAGTGTCCCTGTAACCCCTCTACTACCCCTCTACTTCTCATCTTATTAAAGGTTACATGAAAACTTATTATTTTGTGATCGCTATTACCCAAGTGACCCCCAACTCGTATATTTGATATGAGGTCTGGCCTGTTGGTTAATATTAGGTCAAGCAGTGCCCCCCTTCTTGTTGGGTCCTGAACCAGTTGTGAAAGGTAATTGTCTCTCATAGTTGTCAAAAACCTATTACCTTTGCTTGAACTACAGCTTTATGTTCCCCAATGTATTTCAGGGTAGTTGAAGTCCCCCATAATAATGACTTCTCCTTGAGTCGCTGCTTCATCTATTTGCTTTACGAGGATATTCTCCGCTGCTTCCATTATTTTTGGAGACTTATAACAAACCCCTATCAGCAATTTATTATTTTTTCCCCTCCCCTTATCTCCACCCACAGGGACTCTACATTTTCATTAGATTCACATATATCCTCCCGCAAGATGGGTTTTAAGGATGATTTTATGTTAGAACTCTCCTGTTAGGTTTTTTCTAGTTTGCTGGTCACATGACCATTTTTACCTATTTAATCCGGCTCCGCCCTCCTGGCCTTGCTGGACTTCATTGTATTTACTACTCTTGAGCTAGCTTGGTGCTCTGTTACCGTTCTCTGTTAGTTGTGCTAGGTCTTCGGACCTCTATGTTCTTTGTTGTGTGTTTGTCTTTGACTGCTACAATTTCTGCTAGGAGGTGTCCAACTTTATCCCAGTCCCTAGTTCTTGTAGGGATCCCTCCCTTGCATCTATAGGTCTTCGTACAGACTAGCCGAGGACTTTAGCGGGTCTGATTGCAGGATCAGGTTCCCCGTTACATCGTAGGGATCCAGTTTAGTTCTATTGTAGGGACAGATCTCCTGTCTTTCCTTAGTGCTTGTAGCAGATCATAACAGTAAGTCCAGCCCAAAAAATTTCTCTAAGGAAAGACCTCCTGTTTCCATCATGGTCTCGGTTCAAGATTTGGCTCAACGCTTGCAGGGACTCTCTCTGGAGGTGGCCGAGCTCCAACAACACGTGACTAGCTGTTCTGGAGCACATTTGGTAGAGCCAAAGGTACGTCTGCCTGATCTATTTTTTGGTGAACAACAAGATTTTTTTTCTTTTAAAAATGCTTGTTTATTGTATTTTCGTTTAAGACCCGGATCCTCTGGTGATGAATCACAGCGCATAGGGTTCATAATGTCACTTTTGCGCAAGGATCCTCAGGGATGGGCTTTTTCTCTCCAACCTAGTGATCCGTGCTTTAGATCAGTGGATAGTTTTTTTTCTGCTTTGGGTTTGTTGTATGATGATCCTGATTGTGTCTCATCTGCTGAGTCTGAATTGAGACGTTTGAGGCAGGGATCAGGTAATGTGGAAAAGTATTGTTCTCACTTCCGTCGGTGGTCTGCCCAGGTGGGGTGGAACGATTCAGCTTTGAAAAGTTTGTTTCTTGCGGGGCTAGGTGAAAGGGTTAAAGATTTGCTGATTGGTTATCCCACACCTGGAAACTTGCAGGAGGCTATGCAATTAGCTATATGGGTGGACAGGAGACTGCCTGCAAGGGTTAATGAGAGCAAATCCTCTGCCATGTCAGCTCCGAGTTCTGAGAGGAAGGGATCCCTACAAGAACTAGGGACTGGGAGTAAGATGGAAACCTCCTAGCAGAAATTGTAGCAGAAAAGGGCAAACAAACAACATAGAAAATAGAGGTCAAGAGACCTAGCTAAACTGACGGAGTAAGGTAACAGCACCTGGCTAGATTAAGAGTTGAAATTACAATGAAGTCCAGCAAGGCCAGAAGGGCGGAGCAGGATTAAATAGGCAAAAAAGGTCATGTGACCAGCAAACTAAAAAAAAACTAACAGGAGAGTTCTAACAATTATACTAGTTACTCGAGTCGAGCAACTGAGCATTTTAGTGATCACTCGTAACTTTTAATAGAAAATAAAATAGAATACATGGAACCCTGATAAGGACTGATTGTTTTAGGTTGCAGCAGAAAGGACTGTAAGGCTATAATCCTTGCCTATACACCTCTAATGAATAACTATCCCTTCTCCAGGAGCTATCCCTACATAGGAGTTAACAGTGGTATTAATAGGGAATAGTATAAATATAGCCCTCTAAAGGAATTTTGTTTTTTGACTTCTGCAGCAAGGACTATAAGGCAATAATCTCTGCCTAAATGCTTCTAATATACTATCCCTACTCCAGCAGCTAGCCCTACACTAACTGCAGCTAAGATTGGTATTATTAGAGAATAGAATATATTGGAATTAGCCCTGAAAAAGGCTATTGGCTTAACGTAGCAGCACTAAGGACTGTAATGCAATGAATGCTGCCTAAATACCTTTATTACCCTATCCCTACTCCAACAGCTAACCCTACACTAATTGTTAACAGTTAAACAAGTTCAAGATTAAATGATCTTTAAAAGGCCTAAAGTTAAAGATGACACATTAACTTTGTATTTTAGGCAAAATATATATATATATTTTCAACTTTTACATTTTAAAAATTGCAAAAAGTTTTGGCTCAGATAACTTTGACCAAGGTTTCAGACCTAAATTAGCCTGTTAGGGTTATCGCTTGTTCACTATCATCCTTAGGAAAGGCCAGGTGATGCAAATTTACCAGCTTTATAAAAACCCAGCCTCCTTTAACTTTGTGCCAAAAAACAGCATCCATGGGTTCTTTTAAGCAGATTCTTAGCACTATGAAAGTGAAAATGATGGAGGTCCACAAAGCAGGAGATGACTATAAGAAGATAGCAAAGCATTTTCATGTTGCCGTTTTCACAGTTCAAAATGCAAATAAGAAATGGCAATTAACAGGAACAGTGGAGGTTAAGATAAAGTCTGGAAGACCAAGCAAAATTTCAGTGAGAGCTGCTCATAGGATTGCTAGAGAGACAAATCAGAACGCCTGCTTGACTGCAAAAGACCATCAGAAAGATTTAGCAGATTCTGGAGTTGTGGTACATTGTTCTACTGTTCAGAGACACCTGCACAAATATGGTCTTCATGGACGAGTCATCAGAAGAAAACCTCTCCTGCGTCCTCACCTTAAAATTTAGCATCAGAAGTATACAAAAGAACATCTAAACCAGCCTGATGCATTTTGGAAATTAGTTTTGTGGACCGATGAGGTTGAAATAGAAATAGCTTTGGCCACAATGATTAAAGGTATGTGTTGAGAAGAAAGGGCACAGAATTTCAGGAAAAGAACATCTCACCAACCATAAAGCATGGGGGTGGATCAATCATGCTTTAGGGTTGTGTTGCAGCCAATGGCATGGGGAATATTTCACAGGTAGAGGGAAGAATGGATTCAATAAAATTTAAACTAATTCTTAATGCAAACATAACACCATCTGCAAAAAAGCTGAAGTTGAAAAGAGGATGGCTTCTACAAATGGATAATAATCCCTAATATACATCAAAATTCACAATAGACTACCCCTAAAGGTGCAGGCTGAAGGTTTTACAGTAGCCTTCACAGTCCCCTGATCTGAACATAATTGAAAATCTGTGGCTAGACCTCTAGATAGCAGTGCATGCAAGACTACCCAGGCATCTCACAGAACTGGAAGAATTTTTCAAGGAAGAATGGATGAAAATCACTCAAACAAGAATTGAAAGACTCTTACCTGGCTACAAAAAGCTTTTACAATCTATAATACTTTCAAAAGGGGTGCTACTTGTTACTAACCATGCAAGGTGCCCAAACTTTTGCATTGGCTCATTTTTCTTTTGGTAGTTTTTAAAATGTAAAAGAAGAAAATATTTTTTTCCTAAAATACAAAGGAAATGTGTCATATTTAACTTTATGCCCTTTAGAGATCATTTCATCTTCAACTTGCTAAACTATTCACAATAACAGTAATTTTGACCTGGGGTGCCCAAACTTTTACCTGACACTGTAAACGATGTATTATGGATACTTCAATCAATATGAGCCTGTTTGTTAAGGGAACATATTCATGGAAGGCATGTCATGAATTTATGAAAATATATATATATATATATATATATATATATATATATATATATACAGTGCCTACAAGTAGTATTCAACCCCCTGCAGATTTAGCTGGTTGACACATGCGGAATTAACTTGGCATTGTGACATTTGTGCTGTAGATCAGCCTGGAAGTGGGAAATGCACTGCAGCAAATATTGTTTTGTTGTTTTTTTTTTGTTTTTTTTAAAAACGTTAAAAGTTAATTCAGAGTGTCATTTATTATTCAACCCCTCAAACCACAAGAATTCTGTTTGGTCCCCCTAAAGTATTAAGAAGTAGTTCAGGCACCAAGAATAATGAGCTTCACATGTGTGGATTAAAGATCTCTTTTGCCAGCCTTTTCTGACTATTTAAGACCCTCCCCAAACTTGTGAACAGCACTCAGACATGGTCAACATGGGAAAGACAAAGGAGCATTCCAAGGCCATCAGAGACAAGATCGTGGAGGGTCACAAGGCTGGCAAGGGGTACAAAACCCTTTCCAAGGAGTTGGGCCTACCTGTCTCCACTGTTGGGAGCATCATCCGTAAGTGGAAGGCTTATGGAACTACTGTTAGCCTTCCACGGCCTGGACAGCCTTTGAAAGTGTCCTCTCGTGCCGAGGCCAGGCTTGTCCGAAGAGTCAAGGCTAACCCAAGGACAACAAGGAAGGAGCTCCGGGAAGATCTCATGGCAGTGGGGACATTGGTTTCAGTCAATACCATAAGTAACGTACTCCACCGCAATGGTCTCCGTTCCAGACGAGCCCGTAAGGTACCTTTACTTTCAAAGCGTCATGTCAAGGCTCGTCTACAGTTTGCTCATGATCACTTGGAGGACTCTGAGACAGACTGGTTCAAGGTTCTATGGTCTGATGAGACCAAGATCGAGATCTTTGGTGCCAACCACACACGTGACGTTTGGAGACTGGATGGCACTGCATACGACCCCAAGAATACCATCCCTACAGTCAAGCATGGTGGTGGCAGCATCATGCTGTGGGGCTGTTTCTCAGCCAAGGGGCCTGGCCATCTGGTCCGCATCCATGGGAAGATGGATAGCACAGCCTACCTGGAGATTTTGGCCAAGAACCTCCGCTCCTCCATCAAGGATCTTAAGATGGGTCGTAATTTCATCTTCCAACAAGACAACGACCCAAAGCACACAGCCAAGAAAACCAAGCCTGGTTCAAGAGGGAAAAAGTCAAGGTGTTGGAGTGGCCTAGTCAGTCTCCTGACCTTAACCCAATTGAAAACTTGTGGAAGGAGCTCAAGAATAAAGTCCACATGAGACACCCAAAGAACCTAGATAACTTGGAGAAGATCTGCATGGAGGAGTGGGCCAAGATAACTCCACAGACCTGTGCCGGCCTGATCAGGTCTTATAGAAGACGATTATTAGCTGTAATTGCAAACAAGGGTTATTCCACAAAATATTAAACATAGGGGTTGTATAATAATTGACCCACACTTTTATGTTTAAAATTTATTAAAATTCAACTGAGCAACATAACTTTTTGGTTTGTAAGATTTATGCTTCTGTTCATAAAACCTACTCTCGTTTGCAGTTTGAAGGCTCTAACTTATTTGCATCTTATCAAACCAGCTAAATCTGCAGGGGGTTGAATACTACTTGTAGGCACTGTATACATATATATATATATTAATTCAATCCCTCAAATATAATAAGTAGTGATGAGTGAGCACTAAAATGCTTGGGTGCTCATTGCTCGGATTGAGAAAATTTTAATGCTTGGGTGCTCGACCTGAGTAACATGTACAATGTAAGTCAATGGGAAACGCTAGCATTTTTCCGGCAGCCCCCTTGGAGGTCTGGAGGGGGTGTAAAAATTGGTCAAATCGATGGAAACAGCCCTGAAATAACATGAGAACAGCATGGGGAAGACCCCTGGAAGTATATCTGAATCCCAGGTCGCTGCTGTGAACAATGTTGTCAGAGTATTACGCCACTTTTTATGGACTCACCAAACATCCAAAAACTAAACCAAACTGCATTTTCCTTGGAAAAATGTTAAGCAACATTCTTTCCAGGGTAAATACTTGCATATAAGGCAAAATAAATAACCCCCCAAAAAATGCTCCTCCACACCTTGGCCTATGTTCACACATAGTGTTTTTGATGCGTTTTTGCACCTTGGCATTGCTTTCAACGGTGAAAATACCATCACCTGTAAATATCATTTTAACATTTTACTGCCCATGTAGTATGTGAGACATGATCAGACACATCCTTTTCTTTTATTAAGGAGGGACTCTGAAAGTCATAAAGCTTATTTCTATAAGGCCATCAGGTGGCCCTTACTATTGTTAGAAGGCCATCAGCTGGCTATGCTTTGTTGTTCCCATTATTAAGGAGCGGGTCTCCTATACTGATATAGCGTATGCAGTAACTCTAAGGCCTGCCCAAAATTTGCAAATACACCTTTGAAGACACAGAGGAGGGCCTCAGTTAAAAAAAATGTTCCCATTATAAAGTAGCGGTTCTGCTATGCAGTTATTGTGTATGCAGTGACTGAAAAGGCTGCCTAAATTTTGGAAAAACCCCAATATCAATTTGAAGACACATAGAGGAGGGCCTCAGTTAAAAAATGTCCCCATTATAAAGGAGCAGTTCTCCTATACAGTTATTGCATGTGCAGTGACTGAAAGGGCTGCCTAAATTTTGGATAA
The DNA here is from genome assembly GCF_046119375.1 of Phyllobates terribilis. Lineage (NCBI taxonomy): Eukaryota > Metazoa > Chordata > Amphibia > Anura > Dendrobatidae > Phyllobates > Phyllobates terribilis. Next base: position 187,089,242 of record NW_027362763.1, read on the forward strand.
ACCCCAATACCAATTTGAAGACACATAGACAAGGGCCTCAGTTAAAAATTTCCATTATTGAGGAGTGGGTTTCCTATACTGGTATAGCGTATGCAGTAACTCTAAGGCCTGCCCAAAATTTGTAAAAACCCCTATATACCTTTGAAGACACATAGAGGGCCTGATTTAAAAAAAATATTTCCCATTATTAAGGAGCGTGTCTGCTGTACTGTTATAGTGTATGCAGTAACTGTAAGGGCTGTCAAAAATTAGGACGCACTCCAATACCCCTTTGAAGAGACGTAGAGGAAGGCCTCAGTACAAAAAAAATGTTCCCATTACAAAGGAGCGTGTCTCCTATACTTGTAATGCCCAACAGTGACTGCAAAGGCTGTGAAAAATTTGGACACAATCCAATACCCCTTTAAAGAGACATAGAGGAGGGCCTCAGTAAAAAAAAATTTCACATTATAAAGGATTGGGTCCTCTAAACTGGTAATGCACATGTAGTGACTGCAAGGGCTGCGAAAAAATGGACGCACTCCATTACCCCATTGAAGAGGCGTAGAGGGGGTCCTCATTAAAAAACTGTTACCATTGTTAAGGAATGGGTCTCCTATACTGGTAAAGCCCATGCAATTTACCCCTTATCCCCCCCCCCATTTACCCCTGGGGGAATACATGAACAGAACATACTGTATAACATACAGAATATTAGAGGTAGGCCTTTAAAAATATTTCCTACGGGCATCAAAAACACCCTTGCAAAAAGTGATGTGGGTGTTTCATCACGGTCACCTTCGTGCTATGGTGGTGGAGGATGAAAAAAAGGAGAAGGACAACAGAAAATAGAAAAAATAAGGAAGCGTATACCCATGTCTGGGTGTGAAGAGGTGCATGTGAATAGACCCCCCCCCCCCAAAAAAAATCCACTGGATTTGACTTTATGTTCCGCTGCTATCATCCGATGGTGTTGACAAGTTTGGCCCAATCCAGCCCTTGTTCTTTTTGATAAGAGTCAGCCTGTCAGCATTTTCAGTTGACAAGTGGATGCGCCTATTATAATGCTCCCGTTGGCACTAAAAACCCGTTCTGACAAAGCACTAGCGGCAGGGCAGGCCAGGACCTCCAAGGCGTAGAGAGAAAGTTCTTGCCACGTGTCCAGCTTGGATATTTAATAATGATAAGGCACAGAGGAATCACGCAGGACATTAGTACAGTCGGCAAGGATCTTCCAAAACTTTTCCTTCCTTGTCAGAGTACCCCACGCATCAGGACCTGGGTGCTGGGAGGGTCTGAGAAAACTGTTCTACCTTTAACAGTGTTCCCTTGCCTCTGCTGCATCGTATTTGTGTCTCCCTCGCCTGTACTCCTAGGTTGTCCAAAGAGTGACCTCTGCCGCCAGTGTTTTCAGATGGGAATTTTTTAAATAATTCCGCAATTAGGGCCTTCTGGTACTACTACATTTTACTAGACCTCTCCGCCACAGGAAGGAGAGATAGAAGGTTCTCCTTGTAGCGTGAGTCTAGAAGTGTAACCAACCAATAATTACTGTTGGCCAAAATCCGTATAATGCGAAGGTCACGGGGAAGGCAGAGGAACATAAAGTCAGCCATGTGTGCCACACTACCACCAGCCAAGTCTTCCCTGTCCTGACCAAGAGGACGACTGTCCATGCTCTCCTCCTTATCCTTATCCTGCTCATTCTCTCTTTCCTCAGGCCATCCACGCTGAACAGACAGTATGAATGTGGTGTGGTTAGTACCGTCTGCAGCGGAGGAAACCAACTTGTGTTCCTCCTCATTCTCTACTTCCTCCTCCTCATTAGCACTCAATCCGCATTGGGATGAGATGAGACTGGGCTGTTTGGCATCACCCTGTATAGGTGCTTGCTCCATCTCCTCATGCTGCGCCTGCAATGCCTCCTCTTTAATTGTGAGCAGCGAGTGTTTCAGAAGACAGAGAAAACAGGATGGTGACGCTAATTATGGGGTCAGTGCCACTCACCATCTTGGTGGAGTCCTCGAAGTTTTGGAGGACGACACGGATGTCTGACATCCATGCCAACTGCTCAGTTCTTATGTGCGGAGGCTGACCTGAATTCCGATGGGCGTGTTGAAGCTGGTACTCAACAACTGCCCTCTGCTGCTCTCAAATCCTTCCCAACATCTGCAAGGTTGAGTTCCAATGCATGGTGACATCGCACACCAGTCGGTGAGCTGGAAGCTGCAAATGCAGCTGAAGTACGGCAAGGCCGGTGGAAATTGTAGGTGACTTTCGAAAATGGGCACAGATGCGCCTTACTTTGACAAGCAGCTCAGGCAGATGCGGGTAGTTTTTGAAAAAATGCTGAACCACTAGGTTAAGCACATGGGCCAGGCATGGTACGTGTGTGTGGTTGCCTAGCTTTAGAGCCACCACCAGGTTCCGGCTATTGTTGCACATGACCATGCCTGGCTGTAGGTTCAGCGGTGACAGTCACAGATTTGCCTGCTCTTTTACAGCTGTCAACAACTCTTCAGAGGTGTGTGGTTTGTCTCATAAGTATATTAGCTCCTGCAGTGCCTGTTGCTGCTTGGCCGAAGCAGTGCTGAAGTGCTTCCAGCTTCCCACTGATGTGGTCATTTCGGAGATGGAGGCTGAGGAGGTGCAGGAGCTGTAGAATGTGGGAGCAACCCTGATTGACCCAGGGCCCGCAATCCTCGGCGTCAGGAGGACGTGTTCCATCCCAGTGTCCGACTGGGTCCCGGCTCCCACTATATTAACCCAGTGTGCCATCAGCGAGATGTACCGTCCCTGGCCACAAGCACTTGTCCATGTGTCCGTGGTTTGGTGGACTTTCCCAGTAACTGCGTTGTTGAGGGCATGGCTAATGTTCTGGGACACGTGCATGTGTAATGCGGGGACAACACACCGGGAGAAATAGTGGCGGCTGGAGACCGAGTACCGAGGGACGGCCTCTGCCATCAGGTTGCAGAAAGATTCTGTCTCCACGAGCCTAAAAGGAAACATTTCAATCACAAGCATTCGAGAAATGTGTGAGTTCAGTAGTGTGGTCTGTGGGGCATTGGCTGTGTATTTGCACTTGCATTCCAAGGACTGTGGTAGGGACAACTAAATGCTGTGCTGGAACAAGGACATGGACATGTTTGCTGATGGTGGTAGTTGCGAGTGTGCAATGACAGATGCAGGGCAGGAGGCATCTTCACCTGCGCCATGGACAGGGGATTGGCGTGCACGCACAACAGCGGAACAGGCAGTGGTGTCACCATAAGACACTGTTTCTGAACCCTGGCGTTCGGCCGACACAACTAGTCCGGTGCTTTGGCGTCATGTGCCTGAGCATGCTGGTGGTGGTCAGACTGGTAGTTTTGCTGCCCCTGCTGATGCTGGCCTGGCAGATGTTGCAAATGGCATTTTTGGGGTTATCTGGACAGTCTTTAAAAAAGAACCAGACTCGGGAAGACCTAACAGTTGGACTGGCAACTTCCGTCGTGTTGGTGTACCGGGGAACAGATAGCCGCCTTGAGTCTGTGGCCAAAACACTGCTGCTTCCTGCCTGTTGTGGTGCTACGCCTACCTCCCCTTGTGTGCTGCTGTCCTCGCTCTACATGTCACCTTGCCAGGTTGGGTCAGTGACTTATTCGTCCACAACCTCTTCCATTTCCGCAGGCTGGTCCTCCTCCTGACTTTCTGGCAATTGTGTCTCCTCATCATTCACCTCTTGCGACAGTAGTTGCACTTGCCCACCTTCACCTTTGTGTGACCTTGGCTGCTCAAATATTTGGGCATCGCTACATGCGCTCTCCTCTTGCCTCGCTGGTGGAAGGAAGGCGGATCAAGGTGAGGAATATGTGGTTCAGATTCATGGCTACTGAGACTTGACTGTGTGGAAGACAGGGTGGTGGTGGCAAATTGACTGAAAGCATTATCTGCTATCCAACCAACAATCTTTTCACACTGAACTGGCTTCAAGAGTGGTGTTCCAATGCCCCCTAGTAATTGAGACAGGAAGGTAGTTCAACATGATGTGGGTGTTTGTTGTGCTTCCTCAACATGCACAGTTTCATCTTGCCCACGGCCTCGGCCTCTGCGTGCACCGGCACCATCACGTCCTTTTCCCCATCCCCTGCCACGTGCCTTTACCATTTTAAATGGAGTGTAATATTTGGCACGCTCCACAAAATTTCTGTACTATTACCACAGTAATATGCGATCACGTGTGACGATCACGGTTTTAGGCTGTTACATGTAGTATACTATTGGTCATCAACCAAGTGTGAATAGATTCAGCAAAACACGGATGGCTGACTTTAAATGGGACGAAATATTTGGCACGCTCCACAAAATGTCTGAATTATTACCACAGTAATACGCAATCATGTGTGACGACCACGATTTTAAGCTGTTGCCTTCTAGTATAGTATTAATCAGCGACCAAGAGTGAATAGGTTCAACAAAACACAAATGGCTGACTTTAAATGGAGTGGAATATTTGGCACGCTCCAAAAAATGTCACTATTATTACCGCAGTAATATTGGATCATGTGTGATGATGGAAAAGTTTCTCTGCTTACACAATACAGCATTGTGAATAAAATCAAAAAAATCTGCCTGTATTCTGCTAACAAGCAAATGGTGCAGAAAAATGGAGTACTGTATTGCTTTTTAAGCAAATAATCAAGAAATCGTCTCCTCCTGCTCTCCCAGAGGACTCTTTCCTACACACAGAGGTAACTCACCCGACCCCAGATGCCCCGTTCAATCTGCAAGATCCTCCTGCATTGCTCTTGGAGCCTGTCGCCGGATTGCCGCAAGATGGTCGCCACCTCCACTGTGAAGGCACTTGTTCGCGATCTAAACAGTCTGGGATCCTGGAGGCTCCCACCCCTCTGTCTCCAGGGCACACCGACCTGCCCCATGCATTATCATAGGAGATGCTGATGTCCTCTGGTCTGGCTGTTGCATAAACTTTGGTAGTGGAGTGGTCACAAAATGGCTGCTGCAATATGGCTGATGATGCACAGCTCAGCTCATTTGCTCAACAGGGATCTGGAACCTCTTCTCCTTCATGGGGGGATCTTTTCTACCTGCCATAATACAGCTCAGGAGACAAGTCCATGAAATCCTGTGCTTTGCCTGACTGGCTTGCAGATCCTCCCTTCCCATATTACCATTCTCTCATGACCGTTCCCCCAGAATCCATCACTTCACCTACATGGTCCACTGGTTCCTACTGGAACACCTCTTCTCTGCACTGTACTTCAAGGGACCCACCATCTCCTGACTTATCCTACTCCGCCTATCTACGGTGCAACCTGGGCTCATCTGCATCCTCTCCTTGGCCCTTGACCTCAATCTCATTGGCCCTGGCCCCATTCATAGGAGACAGAATTTCTACTCAACCCAGGCACCAGCTGCTCTATGGTCCTATATACCAAAATCAACAGTCTCATGGGGCTCCTGGTCCTAATGTCCTTACTCCCGCACCACCTGTAGACGACAGTAGACCGGCTTCATTGGCAGACATGCGTACTTCTGCAGACTATTCCCACTAGGAATTACATATTAGCTCTAGCTAACCAAATGGTCTCAGAATGTAAACAAGAGTTTGCCTTCTTTCTTTCCGAATTTTCCTCCATCTCAGCCAGGGTCGACACCTTAGCTCAATCTCAAGCCACTGATACCTCTACCATCCAAACTGTACAAGACACAGTTTGACTGCACTCAGCTCAACTCTTTTCACTCCAGCAAAATGTGGATGACCTGGAAAACAGGAATAGATGCAATAATTTGCGTATTCGAGGGTTCACAGAATCCATCTCCCCTCCCGATATCCCTTCTGTTCTTATGACCATTTTTAATAACCTGCTCGGTTTTCCCCCAGGTCACGCAATCAAGCTTGACAGAGCCCATAGAGCAGTAAGGTTATTTGACTCAGATGATTCTCATCCCAGGGACATAATATTCAGAATCCATTTTTATTTCCTCAAAGATCAAATTTTGCAAGGGCCACAGAAAAAGCAATCTATTAAATACAACAATACTGTGATCCGCATCATGCAAGACCTCTCTCGTCACACCCTGGCACAGCGAGCAGCCCTCAAACCTGTTCTGGATATGTTAAAGACTAAAGGGATCTCCTTCTGCTGGGGGTTACCCTTCTCATTGAATGTGCAAAGAGGATCTCGTACCTTTACTATTCTTTCTCCGGAGGACCTTCTAGCATTCCTACAAGCACTGGATTTACCTTCCTGCCTGGCCGGTCCTGTCTCTCGGCTCTGTGGACCCCACAAGAAGACCGAGAGCCACTGCCACTTCACCTGCTGCTTCAGTGCAGAAAGGTCTCCCGCCACACGAGACACGCTGCAATAGCCAAAGGAAGGCAAAATGTCAGTACCATGGACCGCGGGACACTAACTGACTCCAGTTCAGGTGATACTGAATACTTCCAGTCCATATTTTTCTGCCCTTTTATGCATCACTGTTACCATTTAGTTGATGTCCTCTATAGCCATTCATGTCCTTAATCCAAATGCAAGACATATGTTTTGTTCATAGCAACTTGTAAATATTTTCCTCCATGTCTATATGATTGTTGGTGTTAAATCATGTTCTCTGTTAATGTTTGGAGCAGTACTTCTGTCTTAACTTTTATTTTTTTCCCCAATAGGTTAGGAGCTTATGTCGCACTCCCCTGTGACAGCTAAGCTCCTGGGTAATAAGTATTTCCCCTTAGTGTATGCTGTAGTATATACTGTGGGGAAAAAAAGTATTTGGTCAGCCACCAATTGTGCAAGTTCTCCCACTTAAAAAGATGAGAGAGGCCTGTAATTGACATCATAGGTAGACCTCAACTATGAGAGACAAAATGAGAAAACAAATCCTGAAAATCACATTGTCTGATTTGGGAAGACATTTTTTTCAAATTTTGGTGGAAAATAAATATTTGGTCAATTACAAACAAGCAAGATTTCTGGCTCTCGCAGACATGTAACTTCTTTTTTAAGAGGCTCCTCTGTCCTCCACTCATTACCTGTAGTACTGGCACCTGTTTGAACTTGTTATCAGTATAAAAGACACCTATCCGCAACCTCAAACAGTCACACTCCAAACTCCACTATGGTGAAGACCAAAGAGCTGTCGAAGGACACCAGAAACAAAATTGTAGCCCTGCACCAGGCTGGGAAGACTGAATCTGCAATAGGCAAGCAGCTTGGTGTAAAGAAAGCAACTGTGGGAAGAATAATTAGAAAATGGAAGACATACAAGACCACTGATAATCTCCCTCGATCTGGGGCTCCACACAAGATCTCACCCCGTGGGGTCAGAATGATCTCAAGAATGGTGAGCAAAAATTCCAGAACCACACGGGGGACCTAGTGAATGACCTGCAGAAACCTGGGACCAACGTTACACAGGCTACCATCAGTAACACACTACACCGCCAGGGACTCAGATCCTACAGTGCCAGACGAGTCCCCCTGCTTAAGCTATTATATGTCCGGGCCCGTTTGAAGTTGGCTAGAGAGCATTTGGATGATCAAGAAGAGTATTGGGAGAATATCATGTGGTCAGATGATTATACTTAAAGGGAAACCGCCAGACCACTGGATAGGTGCACGAGTAGGGTCCAAAACCAAATACTTATGACTAGTGTTGAGCGAGCACTAAAATGCTCGGGTGCTCGAAGCTCGGGCTGAGCTCACCGTGATACTCGGGTGCTCGACCCGAGCAACGAGCCCAATGTTAGTCTATGGGAGACCCGAGCATTTTTGCGGCGGCACCCCCGGCAGTCTGTAGAAAGCCTAAAAAGTGCCCAAAATGATAGTGACAGTTCTCAAATGACATGGGCACAGCATGGGGATCACCCCAGGAAACATTTCTGATCCCCAGGTCATTGCTGTCAACAATGTGCTCAGAGGTATTAAGCCACTTTTACGGGCTCACAATAAAACGTTCAAAAAACTAAACTGAAACGGTTTTGCTGTTAAATATGTTAAGGAACATCCTTTCCAGGGTAAAGACTTGTGTATAAGGTAAAATAAATAACCAAAAACAAAAATACTACTCCACACCTTGGGCTATGTTCACAAGTAGCATTTTTTATGCGTTTTTTGCACTTTTGTTTTGCTTTCAACCGTGACAAATGCATTCACCCGGAAATGTCATTTTAACATTTTACAACCTTATCTGGCCATGTGCTGTGTGACACATGCATACAGTGCTGAAAAGACATGGGAACAGCATGGGGAAGACCCCTGGAATCATCTCTGACACCCAGGTCACTGCCTAAAAGTGTGCCCATCAGAAGTGATCCTTGCCGCATCAGAAGATGCAGACTTGCAACTATCCCCGTGCAAGTCCTTGTCTCAGGGCAGTGTTCAATTGTACCTCCCCCATTCCTTGCAATGCAAGCACAAGTATGTAGCCTGCCACCCACCCACCTCCAGGCTTCAATACCATACTGCTTGCTTGCACTACAAATTGGGCCTTTTAGGCATGTGGAGGTGGAATCTGGCCACCACGTCATGGCTGTGTCGGCGGCCTGGTATTCATACTCAGTCCCCAGCCGCCCGGCGGCCGGTTGTCAACGCTTGGTCCTCAGCCGCCAGGGGGCGGCTGGGTGTCCATACTCGGTCCCCAGCCGCCCCGCGGCCGGGTATCCATACTCCGTCCCCAGCCGCCCCGCAGCCGTGTGTCCATACTCGGTCCCCAGCCGCCCCGCGACCGGGTTTCTATACTCGGTCCCCAGCCGTACCGTGGCCGGGTGCACACACACGGTCCCCAGCCACCTTGGGGGCGGCCGGATGTCTATAAACGCTCTCCAGCCGCCCCTATTTGTCCCGGTGCGCCTTATACACAAGCGCGCATACCAAAACATTGCCTGTGCCCTCCCCAGTGCATTTAGCGGGAAGGACAGCCTAACCACAAACACGTGGACAAGTGAATGTGGCCAGGGATGGTCCATCTCACTGACGCCTTCACACTGGGTTAATATTGTGGAAGCCGGGACACAGTTGGACACAGGGATGCAACACGTCCTCCAGACATAGAGGATTGCGGGTCCTGGGTCAATCAGGCTTCAACACAAGGTTCAGAAGGTAGACAGCAACAGTGGTCGGCCTCCTACACAGCGAGTAACTTATTCATGATCATTCATGAGGCCATCCATCTCCTTAGCTTTCTGTTCCTTGGAATGCAAGTGCATGTATGTAGTAGCGGCTAGACCTGAGGTGGTCAGCGTTTTGGCGCATATCCTACCTCCTCCGAGGAATGCTGGATGTTTTCCTGCTACTATCCCAGTTCTTTGACTACCATTAAAACAAAGCTTCAGGTGATGAATGATGGATGAGGTGGTGGCAAAGGAGAAAGAGCAGGAGGAACAGGGACCATTCACATCAATATCACGCCAGTCAACCACACATGTCTTGTAGGATATGTTTCTGTACCAAAAGGAGCGGTTCGGCTACACAGTTATAGGGCATACAGTGAGTGCAATGCCTACCAAAAATTTTGAGGCACTCCAATGCCCTTTGGAAGTGACATGGAGGTCAGAGGGCCTTAACTAAACCGTTTTTTTCCATTTATAACAACTGGGTCTCCTGTACACTGTTGGCCTAAGGAGTGAATGGAAGGCTTTCCAAAAATTATGAGGAACTGCAATGCCCCTTGAAACAGACGTGGATTACAGCGTACTAAAAACCTTCTACCCATTATTGGGGAGTGGGTCTCCCTTAGTTTTCGCCTATGAATTGAAAAGCAAAAGCTGACTAAAATTAGGTGGAAATGCAATGCCTGTTGGAAGAGTCGCGAAGATTAGAGGTAATTAAAAACAACATTTCAATGCCCCTTGGAAGAGCTGTGGAGTTCAGAGTGGTTTAACAAGACAGTTTTAATGCCCCTTGGAAGAGATGTGGAGGTCACAGTAGCTTAACAAGATGGTTTTAATGCCCCTTGGAAGAGTGGTGGAGGTCGCAGTGGAATAAAAAGACAATATCAATGCCCCTTGGAAGAGCTGTGGAGTTCAGGGTGGTTTAACAAGACGGTTTTAATGCCCCTTGGAAGAGTGGTGGAGGTCACAGTGGAATTAAAAGACAATATCAATGCCCCTTGGAAGAGCTGGGGAGTTCAGAGTGGTTTAACAAGACGGTTTTAATGCCCCTTGGATGAGTGGTGGAGGTTGCAGTGGAATAAAAAGACAATATCAATGCCCCTTGGAAGAGCTGGGGAGATTGGAGGTAATTAAAAACAACATTTCAATGCCCCTTGGAAGAGCTGTGGAGTTCAGAGTGGTTTAACAAAACGGTTTTATTGCCCCTTGGAAGAGTGGTGGAGGTCGCAGTGGAATAAAAAGACAATATCAATGCCCATTGGAAGAGTGGTGGAGGTCGCAGTGGAATAAAAAGACAATATCAATGCCCCTTGGAAGAGCTGTGGAGATTAGAGGTAATTAAAAACATTTCAATGCCCCTTGGAAGAGTTGTGGAGTTCAGAGTGGTTTAACAAGACGGTTTTAATGCCCCTTGGAAGAGTGGTGTAGGTCGCACTGGAATAAAAAGACAATATCAATGCCCCTTGGAAGAGCTGTGGAGTTCAGGGTGGTTTAACAAGACGGTTTTATGCCCCTTGGAAGAGTGTTGGAGGTCACAGTGGAATAAAAAGACAAGATCAATGCCCCTTGAAAGAACTGTGGAGTTCAGAGTGGTTTAACAAGACGGTTTTAATGCCCCTTGGAAGAGACTTGGAGGTCACAGTAGCTTAACAAGACGGTTTTAATGCCCCTTGGAAGAGTGGTGGAGGTCGCAGTGGAATAAAAAGACAATATCAATGCCCCTTGGAAGAGACGTGGAGGTCATAGTAGCTTAACAAGACGGTTTTAATGCCCCTTACAAGAGCCATGCAGTACAGCATATTAAAAACATTATTCCCATTATTGGGGAGTGGATCTACCATAGTCTTTGCCTATGCCTTCCAAGCAAAAGCTGCCAAAAATTAGGATGGAGGAACTTGCAATGCCCCCTTACAAGAGCCATGCAGTACAGCATATTAAAAACCTTATTCCCATTATTGGGGAGTGGGTCTCCCATAGTATTTGCCTATGCCTTCCAAGCAAAAGCTACAAAAAATTAGAAAGGAGGAGCTTGCAATGCTGGCAAACAAGAGCCATGCAGTACAGCATATTAAAAACATTATTCCCATTATTGGGGAGTGGGTGTCCCACAGTCTTTGCCTATGCTTCCAAGCAAAAGCTGCCAAAAATTAGGACGGAGGAACATGCAATGCTGGCAACACGGACCATGGTCACCCTGGTCGTATAGTGGTGGTGGAGGCTGAGGATAAGGAGAAGAGCAAAATACAGCCGAAATGAGGAAGCGTATACCCATGTGTGGGTGTGAAGTGGTGCATGGGAATACACCTCCCGAAATAACACAGTGGATTTGACTTTATGTTACTCTGCTGTCATTTGGTGGTGATGACAAGTCTGGCCCAATCCAGCCCTTGTTCATTTTGATAAGGGTCAGCTTGTCAGCATTGTCAGTTGACAGGCGAGTGAGCTTATCAGTTATAAGTCCCCCAGCGGCACTAAAAACACACTCCGATAACACGCTAGTGGCAGGGCAGGCCAGGACCTCCAAGGCGTACAGAGCGAGTTCATTCCATGTGTCCAGCTTGGATACCCAATAATTAAAAGGCACAGAGGAATCACGTAGGATGCTGGTACGGTCGGCAAGGTACTCCCTCACCATCTTTTGAAACTTTCCACACCTTGTGAGAGTACCCCATGCCTCAGGGCCTGTAAGCTGGGCGGATCTCAAAAAACTGTCCCAGAACGTTGACAGTGCTCCCCTGCCTCTTCTGGATTGGAGTTGTGTCTCTCTCGCCTGTATGCCTTAGTTGGGCAACGAACTGTGACCTCTGCCACTAGTGTGTTCAGATGAGAATTTTTTTAACAGTTTTTAACAGTTCTCCACCTCAGGAATAAGAGAGTGAAAGTTCTCCTTGTAGCGGGGGTCTAAAAGTGTCACCAACCAGTAATGACTGTCACTCAACATTTTGACAACGCGAGGGTCACGGTTAAGGCAGCGTAAGATAAAGTCAGCCATGCATGCCAGACTGCTAACGGGCAAGACTTCCATGTCCTCACCAAGATGACGACTGACCATGCTCTCCTCCTCCTCCTCTTCCTCCCCCATGTCCTCAGGCCACCCACGCTGAACCGATGGTATGACAGTTGTACAGGTACTATACAGCGCATGATACCAGCTCCTGTTCTTCCTCCTCCTCCTCTCCCTCATTGTCCCCCAATGCACGTTGGGATGAGATGAGGCTGGGCTGTGTGTAATCGCCCGCTATGGCTTCTTGATCCATCTCATCATACTCTGGCTGCAATGCCTCCTCTTTAATTCTCTGCAGAGAGCGTTGCAAAAGACAGACATGTGGGATGATGACGCTAATGATGGCGTCATCGCCACTCACCATCTTGTTGGACTCCTCAAAGTTTGTCAAGATGGTACATATGTCAGACATCCAGGTCCACTCCTGAGGTCTTATGTGTGGAGTCTGACCTGAATATCGAAGGCCTTGTTGCAGCTGGTACTCCACAACTGCTCTCTTCTGCTCACAAATCCTTTGCAACATGTGGAGGGTAGAGTTCCAACGTGTGAGGACATCACACACCAGTCGGTGTGCCGGAAGCTGCAAATGCTGCTGCAACACAGCAAGGGCAGCAGAAGCTGTAGCCGACTTCCGAAAATGAGCTGACACGCGGCGTACTTTGACGAGCAGATCTGGCAACTCGGGGTACGATTTAAGAAACCGCTGAACCACAAGGTTAAGCACATGAGCCAGGCATGGTACGTGTGTGATCTCGCATCGCCTCAGAGCCGCCACCAGGTTACGGCCATTGTCACACACGACCATGCCTGGATGTAGGTTCAGCGGTCTCAGCCACAGATCTGCCTGCTCTTTCACAGCTGTCCACAACTCACAAGCAGTGTGAGGTTTATCACCTAAGCTTATGAGTTTCAGCACAGCCTGTTGCCGATTGGTGGAGGCAGTAGTGCAGTGCTTCCAGCTTGTAACTGATGTGGTGATATCTGAGATGGAGGCTGAACATGAGGAGGAGGAGGATGATGCGCAGGAGCTGTACATTGTAGGGGCAACTCTGACTGACATAGGGCCCGCAATCCTCGGTGTGGGGAGGATGTGTTCCGTCCCAAGGTCCGACTGGGTCCCGGCTTCCACTATGTTTACCCAGTGTGCCGTCAGGGAGATGTACCGTCCCTGGCCACAAGCACTTGTCCACGTGTCCGTTGTCAGGTGGACTCTCCCAGTAACTGCTTGTGTAGTGCAGGGATGGCACACTGGGCAAAATATTGTCGGCTGGGGTCCGAGTACCGAGGGACGGCCACCGCCATAAGGTTGCGGAAGGATTCCTTCTCCACCAGCCTAAAAGGCAGCAATTCCAACGCAAGCAGTCGTGAAATGTGCGAATTTAGGACTGTGGCCTGTGGGGCGTTGGCTGCGAATTTGCGCTTTTGTTCAAAGCTCTGAGATATGGACAATTAAACGCTGCGGTGGGACGTGGACGTGGACGTTGATGCTGTTTCTTGAGAAACTGCCATAATAAGTGAAGACTGAGAGGAGGGGGCATCTTTGCATGCAGTATGGACAGGGGATTGCCTTGCACGCACAACAGGGGGTTCTCTTACACGCACAACAGCGGAAGAAGCAGTGGTGACACCCACTGACATTGGTCGTGGACCCTGGGGTTCGCCGCACAAAGTCGGGTGTTTTGCTGACATGTGCCTGATGCTGGTGGTAGTCAGGCTGGTACTTTTGTCACCCCTGCTGATGCTGGCATGGCAGGTGGTACAAATGGCCTTTTTGGGGTTATCAGCAGAGTCTTTAAAAAAATTCCAGAATCTGGAAGACCTACCGGTTGTACTGGCAATTTCCCTCTTGTTGGTGTTACAGGGAACGGTTGCCACACTGCTTCTTCCTGCCTGTTGGGGTACTCTGCCTCCCTCCCCCTGTGTGCTGCTGGTCTCGCTCTGCATGTCCTCCTGCCACGTTGGGTCAGTTACTAGATCATCCACCACCTCCTCCTCTTCCACTTCCGCACCACGATCCTCCTCCTCACTTCGTGGCAATTGTGTCTCGTCACCGTCCACCTCTTGTGACAAATTGCCAGCGTCGCCTTCCTGTGGCCGTGGCTGTTCAAATATTTGGGCATTGCTACATGGGATCTCCTCTTCTACCACTTCAAGTGGAGCAGACGAGGGGCACAAATATGGAAATGGACCAGTGAACAGCTCTTCAGTGTGTCCAACTGTGGGATCAGTTGCTGTCTGACGACACTCGGCATGGTGGGAGGAAGGAGCATCAGGGTGAGGAGGAGTAAGCGGTCGAGACTCACAGCTACTAAAACTTGACCGTGTGGAAGACAGACCGGAGGTAACTGGAAGTATTATCTGCTATCCAATTAATAACCTGTTCACACTGATCAGTTCGCAATACTGGTGTTGTTGTGCGCTTCCCTAGTAATTTGGTCAAGAAGTGGGAGCGAGAAGATGTGGCTGTTGGTTGTGTCACGTTTTCACCTTGGCCACAGCCCCGTCCTCTGCACGCACCATCACCAGAACATCCAGTTCCACGTCCCTTGCCACGCGCCGTGCCCATTGTAAATGAAGTAAAATAGCTTACACTCGCACTATCAATGGAAAAAGGGTAACAAAAAGGAGATTAGAACTGTGGAAGAGGAAAACCACAGTTCTATTTCTCTCGCCTACACCAGAATCTTTTAAACAGATATATTTGTGTGTGAACAGTGAGCGAGACACACAAACTGGTTTTTCTTATGTAAAAAAGGCCAAAAAGTGGATAATACAGAGATTTAAACCGTGGAACTGCAAAACCACAGTTCTAATTTACTGGCATATACCAGACTTTTTTAAATAGATATATTTGTGTCTGAACAGTGAGCGAGACACTCAAACTGTTTTTTTTATGTAAAAAAGGCCAAAAAGTGGATAATACAGAGATTTGAACCGTGGAACTGCAAAACCACAGTTATAGTTATATGGCGTACACCAGAATCTTTTAAACAGATATATTTGTGTCTGAACAGTCAGGGTGACACTATTACTGTTTTTTTTTACGGAAAAAAGGCCAAAAGCTGGATAATACAGAGATTTGAACCGTGGAACTGCAAAACCACAGTTATAGTTATGTGGCCTACATCAGAATCTTTTAAACAGATATATTTGTGTCTGAACAGTCACAGACACACTCTTTTTTTGGGGGGGGGACATCAAAAGGTTAATAAGATGGGTATTTGTACAGTCTGAAGGAGGAAAAAAAAGAGGATTTAGATGAAAAAAAAGGATTTTTCCTGGCCCCCGAGACCTGGGACTAAGTCTAGCAATTTGAGCAGCAGGAGCACACAAGACTGTAATGCAGTGTTTGTTGGTATGACCACTGCGTCTCCTATACAGCCTGCCTGCCTGCCTGATATCTGGGATGGATATTAGTCCTCAGAAGGACTGTTTGTTTGATTTGGCAGGTTTTAGAGACCCTACGCTAACTATTTTGCACTATATATCTCTCCCTAACTCAGCAGCACTAACTCAGCAGCACTTTCCCTACACTGATCCTGGGCGACTGTGTCCAAGATGGCGGCGCCCGGTTTTAAATACTCGAGGTGACGCTGTGCGGCCAGCCAATCAATGTAATGCCCACAACCAACATGGCTGCGGCATTACAGTGACTGGCTGGCAATCCCTGCATGTTCATTGGCTCTGTAAAGAGCGCCAAACATGCAGGGCGGAGACCCAAGCTCCCGCCCGAGTAACCCGGAAATGCTCGGTGCTCGCCGAGCATCCCAAGTAGCTAGTTGCTCGGGCAAGTACCGAGCAGTGTCGAGCATGCTCGCTCAACACTACTTATTAAATAACCTCGGCATTCAAAATATGAATTAATGTTGAATTTAATGCAGTCCAAAATCAAAATAAATGTTTCGGCCTAACCATAAGACCTTTATCAGTGTGGTCTACAAAAATAGAGAGAAAATAATAATCAAATCAAAAAGGTAGAATAAATAAAGTATATTACATCTAGAGACAAGTGTCACATGTAAACATATTTTGTTCATATATCCACCTCAGAAGAACAACCTATATACTAGCTTCATAGAGAGACATACCAGACTGCTGGTATGCGGTATGCGGTACCCACCGCTGGTTCAGTGTTGTCCCAGTGCCTGAATCCCCACTGCACAGTTTAAAAGCCCAGAGGGGCAGGACTGAAAAATTTGAGGACCAATGCCACGCAGTCCTCGGGTAATGGGGGTGGCGCCCTATCATAGGGGGTGGTGACCTCACCATTATAGACGGAGGCAGGCTGTCTAAAGATCCAGTGCAGTGATGGTAGGCGGGATTTCTGGCCGTGACCTCACCGGATGTGACACGCGCCGCTTGCGCACATCCATTCTAGGAAATCAACTATGTAGGCGCTGGAAATGTGAGCGTGCGTTCCATTGCCACTGTCCATTCAGGCACTGGGACAACACTGAACCAGCGGTGGATACCGCGTTCAAGCACCTAGACCCCTGCACACGGCATCACAGGTAAATGTTTCCTAGCACACTTTCCCTGTATCTTGGTTTCTACACCACAACCCTTACTTGATTGGGTTATTCACGTATATCCATAGGTCATTGATGTACATCACCTGAGGCACATCGCCAGTTCTCTCCCTGCGCACTCGAGTCTGAGCAGTCTGGTATGTCTCTCTATGAAGCTAGTATATAGGTTGTTCTTCTGAGGTAGATATATGAACAAAAGATGTTTACATGTGACACTTGTCTCTAGATGTATTATACTTTATTTATTCTACCTTTTTGATTTGATTATTATTTTGTCTCTATTTTTGTAGACCACACTGATGAAGGCCTTATGTTTAGGGTGAAACATTTGTTTTGATTTTGGACTGCATTAAATTCAACATAAATTCATATTTTGAGTGCCGAGGTTCTTTCATAAGTATATGGTCAGATGAAACCAAAGTAGAACTGTTTGGTATGCTTTGAGGCTGTTTCTCTGCCAAGGGACCAGGACGAGTGATTCGTGTACATGAAAGAATGAATGGGGCCATGTATCGTGAGATTTTGAGTGCAAACCTCCTTCCCTTAGCAAGGGCATTGAAGATGAAACGTGGCTGGGACTTTTAGCATGACAATGATCCCAAGCACACTGCCAGGCCGACGAAGGAGTGGCTTCGTAAGAAGCATTTCAAGGTCCTGGAGTGGCCTAGCCAGTCTCCAGATCTAACCTCTATAGAAAACCTTTGTAGGGAGTTGAAAGCCCATGCTGCACAGCGACAGCCCCAAAACATCACTGCTCTAGAGGAGATCTGCATGGAGGAATGGGCCAACATACCAGCAACAGTATGTGCCAACCTTGTGAAGACTTACAGAAAATGTTTGACCTCTGTCATTGGCAACAAAGGATATATAACAAAGTATTGAGATGAACTTTTGTCTTTTGTAATTGACGAAATACTTTTTTCCACCAAAATTTGAAAAAAATTTCTTTCCAAATCAGACAATGTGATTTTCAGGATTTGTTTTCTCATTTTGCCTCTCATAGTTGAAGTCTACCTATGATGTCAATTACAGGCCTCTCTCATCTTTTTAAGTGGGAGAACTTGCACAATTGGTGGCTGACTAAATACTTTTTTTCCCCACTGTATCCTACTGCTTTTGTTTACTGTTCTGATATCTATTCTTTCTATTCGTTATCCCTCCCTCTTTGTTTTCCATGTGGTTATGGGGTTCATTCTGATTGGCCACATTTCTTCAAGATGCATTCAGAAAATTTTCCTACAACATTGCAATGGCCTACCTAAACATTGCTTTCTTCAAAGCGAAGGGGCTTAATACCGCTGAAAAAAGAGCCCAGATTCTCCAGCACTTCCACCGTCGTAAGGTACACCTTATTTGCTTCCAGGAAACTCACTTTCAAAGTAATCATTCCCCAACGATTAAAAATAAGCACTTCACAAATCTGTACTTTGCCAATAATCCCTCTTCATGTTCAAAGTGGTCACAGTTGCGATCTGTATATCTCTGGCACACCGAAGTAATAGATTGTACCATTGACCCAAACACTAGATACTTAATTCTTTCCCTCTCTATAGAGGGCCAAATCCTAACTATCATTAATGCTTACTCCCTGAACAAAATCAAGCCTCCTTCTTGCCTAAATTAATTGACTACTCCATCCCTTTGGTAAAAGGTACCCTGCTTTTATGTGATGACCTAAACATTACCTTGCATCCATCTTTAGACAGCTCCAGAGACAAATCTCACCTCTCCTATGCAGTCATTAAGCATATCAAAAAAGACTTTTCTCACTTACAACTATATGATACTTGGAGATTACAACATCTCTCTGATAGAGACTACAGATTCTACTCTAACCCTCATGACTCATACAGTCACCTGGGTTACATTTTTCTTCACCACAGTGCTCTACCCTGCCTGGTTTCTGCCAGCTTAGGAAAAATTCTCTGGTCCGACCATGCGCCAGTGTTTTGTTCACTTAAAATTCCCTCACTTACAAAGTATGTGTGATCCTGGCATCTTAATGAATCTCTACTTAGAAAGGTAGAGTTGGAAGGGACCTCCAGGGTCATCTGGTTCAACCTCCTGCTCAATGCAGGAATCACTAAATCATCTCAGACAGATGTCTGTCCAGCCTCTGTTTGAAGACTTCCATTGAAGGAGAACTCACGACCTCTTGTGGCAGCCTGTTCCACTCATTAATCACCCTCACTGTCAAAAAGTTTTTCCTAATATATAAGATGTATCTTCTCACATTCAGTTTCATCCCATTGCTTCTAGTCCTTCTTTGTGCAAATGAGAATATAGCTGATCCTTCTACAGTGTGACAACCCATGAGATATTTGTAGACAGCTATTAAGCCTGCTTTGTTGGCCATAGATATTACCAGGCAACTGCCATTTTCGAATTCTCAATCTGGTTCAGGGTTCTCCTTCTAAGCTCTGGGTTACTATCACCATCTGTTCCTTTTCCATCCATACGCTACCATGGATTTGGCCATATAACTCTCAACAGAAGGACGTCCCATTGTCATTTCGTGTGAGCCACACTCTTAAAACTCTGTACTTGTCTAATCTCAAGGGCCCTCTGATTGACCCTCGAGGTCCCCTATTCCCAACCACAGACAACCTCAAATTCCCCCCGGGGCTCCTCTCCCAACTCATTCTTGAATAATTCCAAAAAGTTTCCCTTCGGTTTTATCAAATTGCTCCTCAAGGAACTCTTCTTTTCCTTTCAACTACTCTACAAGGTAGAACTCCCACGTTATGTCAAAATTTTGAATATATCCAATTGCAGCACTTTTATCGCTCCCTCGTACACAGATCTGATGTTGCGCATGCCCTATCAGCACTTGAAAAATTACACATTTCCCCATTGAATGTGGAACACGCAATTTCGATTTTAAACAAATTACTCTCAATTTCAGATTTGGAATCTCTTCCCCATTTCTGCAAAGCCTGGGAAACTCAATTACAATTAAAATTCTCAAATGATCAGTGAAGTAGTGCTTCTATCTTTCCCATAAATCTCTTATCGCATCTAAAGCCCAAAAGACAAACTACAAAATTGTTTCCAAATGGTACAGAGTTCCCTGAGTTTTCACAAATGGTTCCCAAGTACCTATAACTTATATAATACAGTGACCTTGTCAATATACTACTAATGGCTTTGACTTTGCTTGTAAAAATTTCTTTATTTTCCTTTCTGTATGTTACAAGTTTCAATAAAATTCAATTTGAAAAAGAAGAAAAAAAAATAAGTTCAAAAATCCAAAAAATGTAAACTAACACAAACATAATGAGCTAATAACTGTAAAACCACCATCTAGTATCATTTTACATTTTCATTTTTACTTTCACTTAACATCATCTGGCAAAAACAGGATGTGCTCCATGTTGATAATAAAATAGTCTGTGAGAAAGGAAACTGCTCCCAAAAAGGAGGAGGAAAGTCAACCAAATGTTAGTTGCTTTGTAAGTGAAAAAAATGAAATGTACAAGCAGATTATAAAAGGAAATCAAATCCAAACCCCGTTGTTACAATCAAATCTGGAGATTTTGGTGTGTGAAACTACATAAGGTGCAGTATATTAATCTGGTAAATGGATCATACAGTCGGCATCTAATGGTACTGTAAATTGATGATTATTATGCCCAATGGTACCAGTGCTGCGCAATCATGTTTCTTCACTGGACATGTGGGGTCATGCACATTGCATGTTTTCCCAGTTATAAAGTGGATTTGACATCAGAATTAACAATACAAACTGCCTATATTAATGCATACAGCACATGCCATAAAACAATGAGCTAATAAAACTACCACCACCACTTTTATTTTCACTTAAAATCATTTTGCAAAAACAGGATCTGCTCATTGTTTTATTTTACATTAGTCTGTAAAAGAGGAAACCTCTCCCAACGAAGGGTGAGGCAATTAAATGTTAGCCAAGGTATACATTAATACAGTGCTCTCCATTGAGCACTATGTCTCAAAATCCTTGAAAAACTGGATTCTGATAGGAACCTTGATATAACCAAGATAGAGCCAATTACTAAAATGAAACTGACGGAGTAAATGTCTGACATGCAGAAAACATGGAGCGCACAAAGGTTCATTTGAGAGAATGGCTATGTCAGGGTTCCTGTCAGAATCTGTTTTTTTGGAGGGAATTCCACAAAAACTGTGACATAGACTCGACACATTCCTGTTTTAAAGTTGATTCATCACCAGATTTTACCATTCATGGCATAAATTAATACATACAAAACAATTGTGGACAAAAATTTTCAGCCTGACACAAATTTTTATTTTCACAAATTTTGCTGTTTCAGTTTTTATAGTGGCAATTCGTAATAAAGAGTGATCATGTGAATTGTTCAGAAAACATATATTGGGTAATTCTTCGTTCTATACAACGAGCTGTTACATCCGTAACATACCTATGGGAGAATACATTACAGCACGTAAATGTTGTACGTAAAATCAGGATTATATACAAGCATGCTTCCATATTCATGCCTGCCTATCACATGGGGTATACACCTAGGATGTGATAGACAGAGCTAAAAACATTGCCGATCAAAAAAACAGAGAACAATATTTATCACAAGATAAAAGTCAAATAAAAACTCCATCTAATGAATCACCTATGGGTGGTGTTCCCTGGTTTGTATCCATGTCTGGACAGACTAATACTATGCTGGGTAGCTCCCTCTCCACTCCAGTGATAGTCTCTGGAAACTGTAGCGTGACAGATACATACAGTGCTGGCCAAAAGTATTGGCACCCCTGCAATTCTGTCGGATAATACTCAGCTTCTTCCTGAAAATTATTGCAATCACAAATTCTTTGGTATTATTATCGTCATATAATTTGCTTGCAAGGAAAAAACACAAAAGAGAATGAAGCAAAAATCAAATCATTGATCATTTCACACAAAACTCCAAAAAAGGGCCGGACAAAAGTATTGGCACCCTCAGCCTAATACTTGGTTGCACAACCTTTAGCCAAAATAACTGCGAACAACCGCTTCAGGTAACCATCAATGAGTTTCTTACAATGCTCTGCTGGAATTGTAGACCATTCTTCTTTGGCAAACTGCTCCAGGTCCCTGATATTTGAAGGGTGCCTTCTCCAAACTGCCATTTTGAGATCTCTCCACAGGTGTTCTATGGGATTCAGGTCTGGACTCATTGCTGGCCACCTTAGAAGTCTCCAGTGCTTTCTCTCAAACCATTTTATAGTGCTTTTGGAAGTGTGTTTTGGGTCATTGTCCTGCTGGAAGACCCATGACCTCTGAGGGAGACCCAGCTTTCTCACACTGGGCCCTACATTATGCTGCAAAATTTGTTGGTAGTCTTCAGACTTCATAATGCCATGCACACGGTCAAGCAGTCCAGTGCCAGAGGCAGCAAAGCAACCCCAAAACATCAGGGAATCTCCGCCATGTTTGACTGTAGGGACCGTGTTCTTTTCTTTGAATGCCTCTTTTTTTTTCCTGTACACTCTATGTTGATGCTTTTTCCCAAAAAGCTCTACTTTTGTCTCATCTGACCAGAGAACATTCTTCCAAAACGTTTTAGGCTTTCTCAGGTAAGTTTTGGCAAACTCCAGCCTGGCTTTTTTATGTCTCGGGGTAAGAAGTGGGGTCTTCCTGGGGATCCTACCATACAGTCCCTTTTCATTCAGACGCCGACGGATAGTACAGGTTGACACTGTTGTACCCTCGGACTGCAGGGCAGCTTGAACTTGTTTGGATGTTATTCGAGGTTCTTTATCCACCATCCGCACAATCTTGCGTTGAAATCTCTCGTCAATTTTTCTTTTCCGTCCACATCTAGTGAGGTTAGCCACAGTGCCATGGGCTTTATACTTCTTGATGACACTGCGCACGGAAGACACAGGAACATTCAGGTCTTTGGAGATGGACTTGTAGCCTTGAGATTGCTCATGCTTCCTCACAATTTCTTTGGTCTTCTTTCTTTTCTCCATGCTCAATGTACACACAAGGACACAGGACAGAGGTTGAGTCAACTTTAATCCATGTTAACTGGCTGCAAGTGTGATTTAGTTATTGCCAACACCTGTTAGGTGCCACAGGTAAGTTACAGGTGCTGTTAATTACACGAATTAGAGAAGCATCACATTATTTTTCAAAGGGTGCCAATACTTTTGTCCACCCCTTTTTTTAGGTTTGGTATGGAATTATATCCAATTTGGCTTTAGGACAATTCTTTTTGTGTTTTTTTCATTGAAGACAAATTAAATGAAGAGAATAATACCAAAGAATTTGTGATTGCAATCATTTTCAGAAAGAAACTGAGTAATATCTGACAGAATTGCAGGGGTGCCAATACTTTTGGCCAGCACTGTATCCTTTGTAGGGGAAGATGTTTTCACCTAGTCTTCCAGGCTGACTGGACACCCATAACAGATAGCGTATGGCTTCAGGATGCGGTTTACAGAGCAAGAGGAACAGGGCTATATGATTTTATATTCAATCCACAAAGATAGGCAGTGTTTATAAAAAATATACAAGATGATACAAAATGTGAACAAAATATGATATATATAGTTACATAAAATAAAATGGAATAACAAAAGAAACTTGCTAAATATGGGTCACAGAAATAGCTGATTTATGGAGGGAAGAGCTCCTAGTCAATAGCGTAACTACCGGGGGGGCAGAGGGTGTGGTCTCCCTGGGCCCCGTGCTCTGAGGGGCCCACCCAGAACTACGCTACACTTAACTGTATCAGTATGTGCAGTTAAACTCTGATGGTCTCCTTGCACTGCCGCTGTCCGCTCTGTAGACTGCAATTCGCATTAGGCCTGAGGCCTACAAAACGGTAGGTCCAAGGCAGAGCGCTGCAATGATGTCATCGCACCGCGCACCGGACGCCAGAGTCCCGGCACAATGACCTCATCGTGTCGGTCTGCCCGGGACCTGCCACTCTCTGTTGGATTTGCCGAATTTAGGTGAGTACTGTATATGATATTTTTATTTTTTTTATTTTAAGATTGCGTGTTTGTGTCTTTATTTATTGGGGATACTAAGGGGGCCATAATAGACTGGAGGACACTACTAAGTGGGCCATAATAGACTGGGGGGATACTACTAAGGGGGCCTTAATAGACTGGGGGATACTACTAAGGGGCTATAATAGACTGGGGGATATTACTAAAGGGGCCATAATAGAGTGGGGGCGATCACTAAGGGGGCCATAATAGAGTGGGGGATATTACTAAGGGGCTATAATAGAGTGGGGGATACTACTAAGGGGGCCATAAGGGAGTGGGGGCTAATACTAAGTGGGCCATAATAATGTGGGGGATACTACTAAGGAGCCATAATAGACTGAAGGATACTACTAAGGTGGCCATTATAGTGTGG
The DNA here is from genome assembly GCF_046119375.1 of Phyllobates terribilis. Lineage (NCBI taxonomy): Eukaryota > Metazoa > Chordata > Amphibia > Anura > Dendrobatidae > Phyllobates > Phyllobates terribilis. The sequence continues at coordinate 187,113,244 of NW_027362763.1, forward strand.
GGGCTATTACTAAGGGTTCATTATAATGTAGGGGATACTACTAAGGGGGGGCATAACAGACTGGGGGATACTACTAAAGGGACCATAACAGTGTGGGGGCTACTACTAAGAGGCTATAATAGTGTTGTGGCTACTATTAAGGGGGCCATCATAATAGCATGGGGGTTACTAATAAAGCCATCATATAACATAGGGGCTACTAAGTGGACCCTCACACATAGTGGGGGTTACCAAGCGGGTCCACACACATAGTATAGGTTACTAAGGGGGGCATGATACAGTGTATTTGTGTGTTTATTTATGGGAATACTAAAGAGGCCATAATTGACTGGGGATACTAAGAAGGTCATAATAGACTGAGGGATACTACTAAGAGGGACATCATATAACTTTAGGGGCTACTAAGTGGACCCTCACACATAGTGGGGGTTACATACTCAAGATGACTTCACTGCATTCAAACAAGCAACACTCGCATTCAAATCAGCACTCACCTCTGCTAAACAGGCCAACTTCACAACCCTCATATCTTCCCTATCCTATAACCCCAAACAGCTATTCAACACTTAACTCTCTCCTCCGTCCTCCACTGCCCCCTCCGACCTCCGTCATCTCTGCTGAGGAGTTTGCCACACACTTCAAAAACAAGATTGACCAAACACGGCAAGTCTTTACTGTCCGACCACCACAACCCTTTTGTTTTACACGCCATTGCCCTACCCCCATAACCTCCCTTCCCAACATCACGGAAAGAGACCTTACTCGTCTCCTCTCCAAATCACAGCTCACCACATGTGCACTCGACCCCATCCCATCCCACCTCCTCCCCAACCTCACCCCCACACTCATCCCATCCCTAACCCATTTTTTCAACCTACCACTATCTTCTGGTACCTTCCCCGCTGCCTTCAAACAAGCCACAATCACGCCCATCCTCAAAAAGCCATCCCTCGACCCAAATGCCTTGTCCAGCTATCGCCTCATATCGCTGCTCCCATTTGCCTCCAAACTCCTTGAGCAACACGTTCACACTGAACTTTCCTCCCACTTCTCATTTAACTCTTCGACAACCGACAATCCGGCTTCCACCCCCACCATTCCACCGAAACTACCCTTACCAAAATCACCAATGACTTACTTACAGCCAAAGCTAACAGACAATTCTCTGTACTCCTTCTTCTTGACCTGTCCTCTGCTTTCGATACAGTTGACCACTGTCTCCTACAACAGATCCTCTCTTCCTTTGGCGTCAAAGACCTTGCCCGATCTTGGATCTCCTCATACCTTTCTAACCGCAAATTTAGCGTCTCCCACTCCCACACTAACTCCTCACCCCGCCCCCTCTCTGTTGGAGTCCCTCAAGGCTCTGTCCTAGGACCCCTACTCTTCTCAATCTATATGCTTGGCCTGGGACAGCTCATAAAATCCCATGGCTTCCAGTACCATCTGTACGCTGATGACACCCAGATCTACCTCTCTGGCCAAGATGTCACCTCTCTGCTGTCCAGAATTCCAGCATGTCTATCAGCCATATCCTCCGTCTTCTCTTCCCATTACCTCAAGCTCAATGAGGACAAAACTGAACTCATTATCTTTCCCCCATCTCGCATATCTTTCCCACCTGATATTTCTATCACAATAAATGACATCACTCTCTTCCCTGTACCGACACTCCGCTGCCTTGGAGTAACCCTTGACTCTGCCCTGTCCTTCAAACCCCACACCTAAGCTCTCCCCACATCCTGTCGCCTCCAGCTCAAAAATATTTCCAGAATCCGTCCTTTCCTCAACCCTCAATCTACTAAACTGCTTGTGCATGCCCTCATCATCTCCTGCCTCGACTACTGCAACATCCTCCACTTTGACCTACCTGCTAGCAATCTCACATCCCTCCAGACCATCCTTAACTCTGCTGCGCGACTGGCCCATCTCTCACCTTGCTACTCCTCTGCTACCCCCTTTTGCAAATCCCTTCACTGGCTCCCATTTCCCCAGCGTATACAGTTCAAACTACTAACACTGACCTACAAAGCCATCCATAACCTCTCTCCTCTGTACACATCTGAACTAATCTCTCAATATATTCCCTCACGTAATCTCCGGTCCTCCCAAGACCTTCTTCTCTCCTCCACACTTATTCGTTCCTCACGCAATCGCCTCCAAGATTTCTCCCGAATATCCCCCGTCCTATGGAATTCTGTGCCCCAACATGTCCGATTATCCACCACACTTGGATCCTTCAGACGGAACCTGAAAACCCATCTCTTCAAACAAGCTTACAGCCTGCCGTGACTTTGCTTGCTGCCACCTCAACAACACCGGAGCTACTGCAACCCCTCAACCTACTGTCTCCTTCCCCATTCCTGTAGAATGTAAGCCCACAAAGGCAGGATCCTCTTCCCTCCGTACCAGTCTATCATTGTTAGCTTGTTTACTGTAAGTGATATCTGTATTTGGTATGTAACCCCTTCTTATGTACAGCAGCATGGAATCAATGGCGCTATATAAATTATTATTATTATTATTAATAATAATAATAATAATAATACCAAGCGGGCCCACACACATAGTATGGGTTACTAAGGGGACCATGATACAGTGTGTGAGCTACAAAGGGGACCATCATACAGCGTGGGGACTTCTAAAGGGGCCATGATCAGGGGTGGATTAAGAGTAGCCAGGGCCCCGGGCAGTTTAGAAGGTGTGGGACCCCTCCCCACAGGTACCCGATGTATCAAGTGACATGTCACATGATCCCCTTTGATAGATCATGTGATAGGTCATGTGACTAACACACAGATGCTTTGGTCACATCTGTAGACGGAAAATGATGGAATTTTTTTTCCATTATGTACAGCCCTATACATAACATAGCGCTATTTATAGTAGAGCAGCGGTGGGAGATTAATTTCCTTGAGGGGCCACATGAGAGACCATGACTGTTGTGGAAGCCAAACCAATAGGCTGAAATTAATTCTGCTCAATATTAATAATATTAACAAAATAATAAACTAAATATATTAACTGTATGACTTAATATTTAGCAGAATTAAGTATACTGACATCCCACTATATATAGTATGAGCCCCTACATAGCTCCCTAGATACAGTATAAGCCCGCACATAGCTCCCTAGATACAGTATGAGCCCCCACATAGCTCCCTAGATACAGTATGAGCCCCCACATAGCTCCCTAGATACAGTATGAGCCCCACACATAGCTCCCTAGATACAGTATGAGCCCCATACATAGCTCCCTAGATACAGTATGAGCCACCGCATAGCTCCCTAGATACAGTATGAACCCACACATAGCTCCCTAGATACAGTATTAGCCCGCACATAACTCCCTAGATATAGTATGAGCCCCCGCATAGCTCCCTAAATACAGTATGAGCCCTCACATAGCTCCCTAAATACAGTATGAGCCCCACACATAGCTCCCTAGATACGGTATGAGCCCCCACATAGCTCCCTAGATACGGTATGAGCCCCACACATAGCTCCCTAAATACAGTATGAGCCCCACACATAGCTCCCTAGATACGGTATGAGCCCCCACATAGCTCCCTAGATACGGTATAAGCCCCACACATAGCTCCCTAGATACAGTATGAGCCCCACACATAGCTCCCTAGATACAGTATGAGCCCCCCCATAGCTCCCTAGATACAGTATGAGCCCCCACATAGCTCCCTACACACAGTATGAGCCCCACACATAGCTCCCTAGATATAGTATGAGCCCCCGCATAGTCCCCTATATACAATATGGCCCGCACATAGCCTCCTATATATAGTATGTGCCCCCACATAGCTCCCTATATACAGTAGGCGCCCCCACATAGCTCCCTATATACAGTATGAGCCCCGCACATAGCTCCCTAGATACAGTATGAGCCCCCGCATAGCTCCCCAGATATAGTATGAGCCCCCGCATAGTTCCCTATATACAATATGAGCCCGCACATAGCCTCCTATATACAATATGAGCCAGTACATAGCTCCCTATATACAGTATGAGCCCCACACATAGCTCCCTAGATACAGTATGAGACCCCGCATAGCTCAGTAGATACAGTATGAGCCCCACACATAGCTCCCTAGATATAGTATGAGCCCCCTCATAGTCCCCTATATACAATAGGAGCCCGTACATAGCTGCCTATATACAATATGAGCCCATACATAGCTCCCTATATACAATATGAGCCCGTACATAGCTCCCTGTATACAATATGAGCCCGTACATACTGTATCTCCCTTCTCTGATCGACTGTCGGTTCCACAGCCAGCTCAGAGAATGGTTGAATGCAAAATGCAGCTGCCTGGGAGACACCACTGACCACCGCATGAGGTGGCCCGGAGGCACCCCCCTGACGGCTGTACCCAGGTCACATGCCCCCCCTGATTCCCCAGTTTATATGACAATACATGACTGGTATCTATAGTATAATCAGGGATGGGTCCTTCTGTCAGAAGCCTCTTTAGACTGCGCAAGCACAATACCTGCGCAGTCTGGTCGCAGACAGAAAGACACGTCCACATCCCAGACAAGGATGAGGAGTGTGGCGCCGGAGATCGCAGTATGCAAAGGCACCATAAACCCATACCTGTTCGGTCCTGTCATCTCTGGATGGCCGGAGGAGGAGTGTGGCACCGGAATCAGCACCTGCGCATACTGCGATTTCCGGCGCTATTTTAGTGAAGACAAATATGAACAGTGTCTTCGACAAAATGGACAGCGTGGTATGCGCATGCGCGTACTTTGGCGCCATTTCGTTGAATACACTCTGCACATTTGTATTCATTCAAATTAAACCGGATATCGCGCTATGCGGATATGAGGAGCATGGACCAGGGTGAGGGGGGAGCATATACCAGGATGGGGGAGCATATAACAGGATGGGGAAGCATATACCAGGATGGGGGGAAGCATAGACCAGGATGGGGGCGCATATACCAGGATGGGGGGAAGCATGGACCAGGATGGGGGAGCATATACTAAGATGGGGGGAAGCATGGACCAGGATGGGGTAGTATATACCAAGATGGGGGGGAAAGCATGGACCAGGATGGGGGAGCATATACCAGGATGGGGGAGCATATACCAGGATGGGGAACCAGGATGGGAGAGCATATACCAGAACGGGGGAGCATATACCAGGATGGCGGAGCATATACCAGGATGGGCGACCAGGATGGAGGGAAGCATGGACCAGGATGGGTGAGCATATACCAGGATGGGGAAGCATATACCAGGATGGGGGACCAGGATGGGGGAGCATATACCAGGATAGGGGGGGAAAGCATGGACCAGGATGGGTGAGCATATACCAGGATGGGGGAGCATATATCAGGATGGGGGGCCAGGATGGGGGAGGATATACCAGGATGGGGAGGGAAGCATGGACCAGGATGGGTGACCATATACCAGGATGGGGAAGCGTATACCAGGATGGGGGAGCATATACCAGGATGGGGGAGCATATACCAATAAAAAAGCTCGCCACTCGGGCGTACAACGGGTTCAATAGCTAGTATGATATACTGTGGTACAGACATCAGATGTTATATACTATACACATTGTTATATCTCATCTGATGTCTGTACCACAGTATACCATACACTAATCTGTATAATGGATGACATTTTTTGTACAGGAATATACACTGTACTGATCACACCTGGACCTGCCTACAGGACCTCACATATCATATATGGAGCAGTATAGTATGTGACGTCCTGTAGGTTCAGGGTTGATCAGTCAGTGTATGATCTGGTCTGCTGATGCCTGTGGTTGCTCTGCTGGGGCTCAGCGTGATTTATTGCAGGACATTCTCCTGCAGATCTGGTGACGCTGAAGCCGATGACCTGGCACTGACAGCGCGACCTGATCTGCAGCAAAGGTCAGACTCTGGCAATAAGTCATACAGAGCCCCAGCAGAGCGGCCGCCGACCTGACACTAAGGGATTCATATGAACTCATCAGGAGTGGAGCAGCATCCTGCAGCCCCCTCCTTACTCCAGACATCCTGCCCTGGGCCCGACCTCGCATTTGCTATTTACCGCCATCCACTGCTGCACGAGCTCCTCTCCGGCTGGCTGAAGAGCAGCAGCTCCAGGCGCCGCTGTGTGACGTCAGTCCTGGAGACGTAGAACACAGCGTGCAGTGCAGGGGGCGTGTCTGCCTCCCTGTGATGTAGCCATCCGGCGTCTAAAAGGTACAGTGCAGTCCCCCTGCCTCTGCAGAAAACATTATAATGAGGGCGATCTGGCCATGGGCCCCAAGGAGCCACGGGCCCCGGGAGGTAGCCCAGATCGTCCTCATTATAATCCGCCTATGCTTGCATTGGTTAGGCAGACCGGACACAGGTACTAGCTGGAAGTAGAGGTCCGGGTGGCCTGGAATCAAGTTGGGAATCCACCTCGCCAGGTGAAGTTGGAGGTCTTCCCTTTGCGCTAATCTCTTTGGCCCTGCTGCTTGTAGCTATGCTGTGGCCCTCGTCCCTGAGCAAAACGTCTTTGTGCTCACCCGTATGGCAGGCAGCTCGGGCCTTCCTGGAGTGTCGCTCCCACGTGGTGGTGCTGGGCCCTATGTGCTGCTGAGTATCCGGGCGTCTGATGGGGCCAGGAGACCTGCAGTCTTCTGCCCTCTGGTTTATGCTGCTGGGCCTTCAGTGCCCCACAACCTCAGACCACGGTGTCCGGTTCTTCTACGCTCCTCTCTGTAGTGAGCTGTCGTACAGCTCCACTACCCAGGTCTTTCCTCGTCGCTGTCCTGTATTCAACTCCCTTCACTAACTGTAATTAACCCCGCCACCAGATCCCAGTTGCTAAGGGGAGGAGCTCCCCTTGCTGGTCTGGAGCCAGGAAAGTGTTGCATGCTAGTATACCTGACTAGGGGACCCCTGCTTGCTTCCAGGCATGGCATCACCTCTTGTGAGGGAGGCAATGCCACTGTGGCAACCGGACCCCTGGGGTGCCACACTGCTCCCATCCTGCACCCCAATCATGTCAAGTGCTGCTCCCATCCTGCTGCCCCATCCTGTCATGTGCTGCTCCCATCCTGCTGCCCCATTCTGTCATGTGCTGCTCCCATCCTGTCAAGTGCTGCTCCCATCCTGCTCCCCCATTCTGTCATGTGCTGCTCCCATCCTGCGCCCCCATCCTGTCAGGTGCTGCTCCCATCCTGCGCCCCCATCCTGTCATGTGCTGCTCCCATCCTGCGCCCCCATCCTGTCATGTGCTGCCCCCATCCTGCGCCCCCATCCTGTCATATGCAGCCTCCATCCTGCGCCCTCATCCTGTCATGTGCAGCCCCCATCCTGCGCCCCCATTCTGTCATGTGCAGCCCCCATCCTGCGCCCCCATCCTGTCATGTGCTGCTCCCATCCTGCGCCCCCATCCTGTCAAGTGCTGCTCCCATCCTGCTCCCCCATTCTGTAATGTGCTGCTCCCATCCTGCGCCCCCATCCTGTCAAGTGCTGCTCCCATCCTCCGCCCCCATTCTGTCATGTGCTGCTCCCATCCTGCGCCCCCATCCTGTCAAGTGCTGCTCCCATCCTCCGCCCCCATTCTGTCATGTGCTGCTCCCATCCTGTCATGTGCTGCTCCCATCCTGCGCCCCCATCCTGTCATGTGCTGCTCCCATCCTGCGCCCCCATCCTGTGCCCCCATCCTGTCATTTGCAGCTAACAGTCTGCCAAGAGTGTGCAAAGCAGTTATCAAAGCAAAAGGTGTCTACTTTGAAGAACCTAGAATATAAGACATATTTTCAGTTGTTTCACACTTTTTTGTTAAGTATATAATTCCACATGTATTAATTCATAGTTTTGATGCCTTCAGTGTGAATGTACAATTTTCATAGTCATGAAAATACAGAAAAATCTTTAAATGAGAAGGTGTGTCCAAACTTTTGGTCTGTACTGTATATATATATATATACATATATATATATATATATATATATATATATATATATATAATGTTCATTACATATTATCTGCTCACCTATAGAGGATGCCTGGTCAGGTACAGTAGTGGTCGGTCTACATAGGGGCGGTTGACGTGGAACGGGGGCTCCATACAGAACCTAGGGTGCAAACCTCTGCTGTCAGGAAGGGAATTGTGAAGGGCAAAACTAGTCCCCATCTTCCCTCATTTCTGCTTTTTTTAAATCACTGTTTTTCTGTGCAAATGTGTGTGCATTTCTGTCTTTATGTATTGGGGTTTTAACTTATCTAATTAATGAAATATTTTTTTAAGGTCTTTTTTTGTTATGGTTTACAAGATTAAGGGCCCCATAGGTTGATCGCTTTGGTTGTTGATTGAGGGGGCTATGTGGGGGCTCATACTGTATATAGGGGGATGTCAGCATACTTAATTGTGCTCAATATTAAGTCATACAATTAATATAAAAAATCATTATAATTAATATTGAGCAAAATTAATTTCAGCCTATTCGTTCAGCCTCCACAACAGTCACTGTCTATCACCACTGCTCTATTATGTATAGTGCTGTTATGTACTGTATAGTGCTGTGTTATGTATAGTGCTGTACACAAGGGAAAAATTTGCGCGGTGCGCTATGTACGCCACTATCTCTCTATCTCTGTCATTTTCCATCTACATATGTGCACCAGAGCACCTGTGTGTTACATGACCTATCACATGATCAATCAAAGGGGATCATGTGACACGTCACGTGACACATCGGGTACCTTGGGGGGGCCCACACCTTCTAAACTGCCCGGGGCCCTGGCTACTCTTAATCCACCCCTGTATCTGAGGCTCGTAGGCTGCACTGGCTGCTCCCTTCTACTCCATGGCTCCTCTCCTGCAGTGTCTGTGTCTCTTTGGATAAAGCCATGCTACCAAGCATAGGCGGATTATAATGAGGACGATCTGGGCTACCGCCCGGGGCCCGTGGCTCCTTGGGGCCCATAGCCAGATCGCCCTCATTATAATGTTTTCTGCAGAGGCAGGGGGACTGCACTCCTGCACTGCACGCTGTGTGCTGCGTCTCCAGGACTGACGTCACACAGTGGCGCCTGGAGCTGCTTCTCTTCAGCCTGCCGGAGAGGAGCTCGTGCAGCAGTGGATGGCGGTAAATAGCAAATGCGAGGTCGGGCCCAGGGCAGGATGTCTGGAGTAAGGAGGGGGCTGCAGGATGCTGCTCCCCTCCTGATGAGTTCACATGGATCCCTTAGTGTCAGGTCTGCGGCCGCTCTGCTGGGGCTCTGTATGACTTATTGCCAGAGTCTGACCTTTGCTGCAGATCAGGTCGCACTGTCAGTGCCAGGTCATCGGCTCCAGCGTCACCAGATCTGCAGGAAAATGTCCTGCAATAAATCACACTGAGCCCCAGCAGAGCAATCACAGGCATCAGCAGACCAGATCATACACTGACTGATCAACCCTGAACCTACAGGACGTCACATACTATACTGCTCCATATATGATATGTGAGGTCCTGTAGGCAGGTCCAGGTGTGATCAGTACAGTGTATATCCCTGTACAAAAAATGTCATCCAGTATACACTGTGTTCCAAATTATTATGCAAATAATATTTTCTCAGATTTTCCCAAATTACCTATATGAATTGCAGTCATTGTAATTTTCCAGTCAAATAACTATTAGAGTACAATTGAAAGGTTTTTGTACAAACTGCCTATGATAACAGTATATATATTTTTTTTAAAAAAATACTCAAACTGCACTCAAAATGCATGTTCCAAATTATTATGCACAGCAGAGTTTTCAACCTTTTCATTTTAATAAAGAACAAAAAAATGGTCATTTTTGAAATGATAAGCATTAGCAGGTTATTACAAACTGAAATCAAACAGTTTTAAACTCAAAACTTTATTCTAGGTGATGTTACATTTGCACATAGGACCCCTTGTTTGAAAGGAGCTTCTGAACTCTCTCGTCCATTGAATTTGTCAGGTTTTGGTTGTTTTCTGCTTCAATTGTTTTGCATGAGGACAGAATACCCTCCCAGAGCTGTTGCTTAGATGTGAACTGCCTCCTGCCATCATAGACACTCCTTTTGATGATGCTCCAGAGGTTCTCAATGGGGTTGAGGTCAGGGGAGCATGGGGGCCGCACCATAAGTTTGTCCCCTTTTATGCCCACTCTATCCATCTGGACCATCGAACTGTTTTGTTCACCGATGAGTGCCGTGCAAAGCTCGATGGTCCAGATGGATGGAGTGGAGGATGGCTGGTTGATGGACACCCCATGCAAACATGGCTACGGCGCCAACAAGGAGGAGGTGGAGTAATGTTTTGGGCTGGAATCATGGGGAGAGAGATTGTCGGCCCCTTTAGGATCCCTGAAGGGGTAAAGATGAACTCCATAATGTATGTTGAGTTTCTCAAACAGCACTTCCTGCCATGGTTCAAGAAGAAGAACCGTGCATTCCGCAGCAAGATCATTTTCATGCATGATAATGCCCCGTCTCATGCTGCACATAACACATCTGCATCTCTTGCTGCTATGGGCATAAAAGTGGACAAACTTATGGTGTGGCCCCCATGCTCCCCTGACCTCAACCCCATTGAGAACCTCTGGAGCATCATCAAAAGGAGTGACTATGATGGCGGGAGGCAGTTCACATCTAAGCAACAGCTCTGGGAGGGTATTCTGTCCTCATGCAAAACAATTGAAGCAGAAAACAACCAAAACCTGACAAATTCAATGGACGAGAGAGTTCAGAAGCTCCTTTTGGACAAGGGGTCCTATGTGCAAATGTAACATCACCTAGAATAAAGTTTTGAGTTGAAAACTGTTTGATTTCAGTTTGTAATAACCTGCTAATGCTTATAATTTCAAAAATGACCATTTTTTTGTTCTTTATTAAAATGAAAAGGTTGAAAACTCTGCTGTGCATAATAATTTGGAACATGCATTTTGAGTGCAGTTTGAGTGTTTTATTTTTTAAAAAATATACTGTTATCATAGGCAGTTTGTACAAAAACCTTTCAATTGTACTCTAATAGTTATTTGACTGGAAAATTACAATGACCGCAATTCATATAGGTAATTTGGGAAAATCTGAGAAAATATTATTTGCATAATAATTTGGAACACAGTGTACAGATTAGTGTATGGTATACTGTGGTACAGACACCAGATGGGATATAACAATGTGTATAGTATATAACATCTGATGTCTGTATCACAGTATATCATACCAGCTATTGAACCCGTTGTACGCCCGGGTGGTGAGCTTTTTTATTGGTATATGCTCCCCCATCCTGGTATATGCTCCCCCATCCTGGTATATGCTTCCCCATCCTGGTATATGCTCACCCATCCTGGTCCATGCTCCCCCCCCATCCTGGTATATGCTCACCCTTCCTGGTATATGCTCACCCATCCTGGTCCATGCTTCCCCCCCCCTATCCTGGTATATGCTCCCCCATCCTGGTATATGCTCCCCCATCCTGGTATATGCTCCCCCATCCTGGTCCATGCTTCCCCCCATCCTGGTCCCCCATCCTGGAATATGCTCCGCCATCCTGGTATATGCGCCCCCGTTCTGTTATATGCTCTCCCATCCTGGTTCCCCATCCTGGTATATGCTCCCCCATCCTGGTATATGCTACCCCATCCTGGTATATGCTCCCCCATCCTGGTCCATGCTTCCCCCCTATCTTGGTATATGCTACCCCAACCTGGTCCATGCTCCCCCCCCATCTTGGTCCCCCATCCTGGTATATGCACCCCCGTCCTGGTATATGCTCCCCCATCCTGGTATATGCTCCCCCATCCTGGTCCATGCTTCCCCTCATCTTAGTATATGCTCCCCCATCCTGGTCCATGCTTCCCCCCCCATCCTGGTATATGCTTCCCCATCCTGGTATATGCTCCCCCATCCTGGTATATGCTCCCCCCTCACCCTGGTCCATGCTCCTCATATCCGCATAGCGCGATATCCGGTTTAATTTGAATGAATACAAATGTGCAGAGTGTATTCAACAAAATGGCGGCAAAGTACGCGCATGCGCATACCACGCTGTCCATTTTATCGAAGACACTGTTCATATTTGTCATCACTAAAATAGCGCCGGAAATCGCAGTATGCGCAGGCGCTGATTCTGGCGCCACACTCCTCCTCCGGCCTCTCCAGAGATGACAGGACCGAACAGGTATGGGTTTATGGTGCCTTTGCATACTGCGATCTCCGGCGCCACACTCCTCATCCTTATCTGGGATGTGGATGTGTCTTTCTGTCTGCGGCCAGACTGCGCAGGTATTGCGCTTGCGCAGTCTATAGAGGCTTCTGACAGAAGGACGCATCCCTGATTATACTATAGATACCAGTTATGTATTGTCATATAAACTGTACAGGGCTGTACCTAGGGGATGGGGGGGACATGTGACCTGGGTACAGCCGTCAGAGGGGTGCCTCCGGGCCACCTCATGCAGTGGTCAGAGGTGTCTCCCAGGCAGCTGCATTTTGCATTCGACCATTCTCTGAGTTGGCTGTGAAACCGACAGTCGATCAGAGAAGGGAGCTATGTACGGGCTCATAATGTATACAGGGAGCTATGTACGGGCTCATATTGTATATAGGGAGCTATGTATGGGCTCATATTGTATATAGGCAGCTATGTACGGGCTCATATTGTATATAGGGGACTATGCGGGGTCTCATACTGTATCTAGGGAGCTATGTGTGGGGCTCATACTGTATATAGGGAGCTATGTACTGGCTCATATTGTATATAGGAGGCTATGTGCGGGCTCATATTGTATATAGGGAACTATGCGGGGGCTCATACTATATCTATGGAGCTATGCGGGGGCTCATACTGTATCTAGGGAGCTATGTGCGGGGCTCATACTGTATATAGGGAGCTATGTGGGGGCGCATACTGTATATAGGGAGCTATGTGGGGGCACATACTATATATAGGAGGCTTTGTGCGGGCCATATTGTATATAGAGGAGCTATGCGGGGGCTCATACTATATCTAGGGAGCTATGTGTGGGGCTCATACTATGTGTAGGAAGCTATGCGGTGGCTCATACTGTATCTAGGGAGCTATGCGGGGGCTCATACTGTATCTAGGGAGCTATGGTCTCTCATGTGGCCCCTCAAGGAAATTAATCTCCCACCGCTGCTCTACTATAAATAGCGCTATGTTATGTATAGCGCTATGTACATAATGGAAAAAAAATTCCATCATTTTCCATCTACAGATGTGCGGGGCTCATACTGTATATAGGGAGCTATGTGGGGGCACATACTATATATAGGAGGCTTTGTGCGGGCCATATTGTATATAGGGGACTATGTGGGGCTCATACTATATCTAGGGAGCTATGTGTGGGGCTCATACTGTGTGTAGGAAGCAATGAGGGGGCTCATACTCTATCTAGGGAGCTATGCGGGGGCTCATACTGTATCTAGGGAGCTATGTGGGGGCACATACTATATATAGGAGGCTTTGTCCGGGCCATATTGTATATAGGGGACTATGTGGGGCTCATACTATATCTAGGGAGCTATGTGTGGGGCTCATACTGTGTGTAGGAAGCTATGCAGGGGGCTCATACTCTATCTAGGGAGCTATGCAGGGGCTCATACTGTATCTAGGGAGCTATGTGTGGGGCTCATACTGTATCTAGGGAGCTATGTGTGGGGCTCATACTGTATCTAGGGAGCTATGTGTCGGGCTCATACCGTATCTAAGGAGCTATGTGGGGGCTCATACCATATCTAGGGAGCTATGTGTGGGGCTCATACTGTATCTAGGGAGCTATGTGAGGGCTCATACTGTATCTAGGGAGCTATGCGGGGGCTCATACTGTATCTAAGGAGCTATGTGTGGGTTCATACTGTATCTAGGGAGCTATGCGGTGGCTCATACTGTATCTAGGGAGCTATGTGTGGGGCTCATACTGTATCTAGGGAGCTATGTGTGGGGCTCATACTGTATCTAGGGAGCCATGCGGGGGCTCATACTGAATCTAGGGAGCTATGTGGGGGCTCATACTATATCTAGGGAGCTATGTGTGGGACTTATACTGTATCTAGGGAGCTATGTGTGGGGCTCATACCGTATCTAGGGAGCTATGTGGGGGCTCATACTATATCTAGGGAGCTATGTGCGGGCTCATACTGTATCTAGAGAGCTATGTGAGGGCTCATACTGTATCTAGGGAGCTATGCGGGGGCTCATACTGTATCTAGGGAGCTATGTGCGGGCTCATACTGTATCTAGGGAGCTATGTGTGGGGCTCATACTGTATCTAGGGAGCTATGTGCAGGCTCATACTGAATCTAGGGAGCTATGTGGGGGTTCATACTGTATCTAGGGAGCTATGTGCAGACTTATACTGTATCTAAGGAGCTATGTGGGGGCTCATACTGTATATAATGGGATGTCAGTATAATTAATTCTGCTCAATATTAAGTCATACAGTTAATATATTTAGTTTATTATTTTGTGAATATTATTAATATTGAGCAGAATTAATTTCAGCCTATTGGTTTGGCTTCCACAACAGTCATGGTCTCTCATGTGGCCCCTCAAGGAAATTAATCTCCCACCGCTGCTCTACTATAAATAGAGCTATGTTATGTATAGCGCTGTGTACATAATGGAAAAAAATTTCCATCATTTTCCATCTACAGATGTGACCAAAGCATCTGTGTGTTAGTAACATGACCTATCACATGATCTATCAAAGGGGATCATGTGACATGTCACGTGATACATCGGGTACCTGTGGGGGGGGGGCCACACCTTATAAACTGCCCGGGGCCCTGGCTACTCTTAATCCACCCCTGCTACCAAGCTGATGATCTGCAGAGAGTCTGATTTTTGATTCTCCTTGTAAAGTCTCTTTCAATTCTCTGTCTCTAATCTCCTGCTACAGAGGCATATGTTCCTTAAATAGTTCAATTGTCCTTTGAAGTACACATTTATTTTGCCTTATATACAAGTCATTACCCTGGAAAGGATGTTCCTTAACATTTTTCCCAGGAAAATCCATTTTGGTTTTGTTTTTGTATGTTTTATTGTGAGTCCGTAAAAATGGCGCAATACTCTGACAACGTTGTTGACAGCAGTGACCTGGGAGTCAGAAATGCCATTTAAATACCATTTAATGTCATTTGAGCACTGTTCCCATCGATTTTGGCCAATTTTTAGGCCCTCTGCAGACCGCCGGGGGAAGCCGCCAAAAAAATGCTCAAGTTTCCCATAGACTTACATTGAGCTCGTTGCTCGGGTCGACCCCCCGAGCATTATGATTTGCTCAACCTGAGCAACAAGCACCTTAGTGCTCATCATTATTTGTTACAATTTCAGATTTTGTATTTCCCCATTTGTTAGGATTACTTCACATAGATTTCTATGTTTTTCTCATACTACAGCTTTTATAGTCATAATAAGTCTAATTTAAGCATCTAGTATAAATATCAAAGTGAAACTGAAAGAAGGACATTTAAAAACTCCCTGTGTTTAAAGATGTATGAATTCTCTGGTGAGTCCGAGAGGCCATATGACTGTAAGAATGCGGTATGCATACTGTGGTCACATTCCTAGGTCTATACATGTGAATTCTTTCATTTTCACTTTGTAAAGGATGTTTGAAGGATGTTTATTATTTACGACTATAAAATCTGTAGTATGAGAAAAACACATAGAAATCTTTGTGAAGTTCTCCTGACAAATAGGGAAATGCAAAACCCAAACTGGCAACAAATGAACAAAAAAAAAGAAATTAATCTGCTATATTTTAATATAGTACTACCAGCACCAATATGTAAGGTATTGTGTTAGTAGCGCCTTTGCATCCCATATATTGCCAATAATAAAGATCAGCGGCGGATATACCATTGGTGCAACCTGTGTAGCTGCACAAGGGCCCAAGAGGGAAGAGGGCCCAATTCCATTTCCAAAGCAGGTGGAATTGTACATTATGATGAGCTATTTGACTGCAAACGGCCCACAGAGACTACAGACTTTTTTGATAAACCTGGACAACACCTGTAAGACCCAGGAGCTTTACATTTATAAATGTTTTGTAGCTATTTCTTGTTCATAATAACTATTATTAAGGCAACATCACCCAAAGCATAAAAATTGCATTAGTTACTAATAGAGATGAGCAGAGGATCGAGTTTGAGTGGAATTTCCTGAAATTTACAGTTTCACACAAATTCAAACCTTTTGAGATTCGATTCATGGTTTGAAAAAGAAAAAACCTTCCCCAGAGCTATTTCCCACACAGCTGAAGGATCAGAGAGTGGGCTAATGTTATTTTGTGCTGCCGCCTTGGCCTCCCCATAATGCCCTGCAGTTATGAAATCTAGCGGATTATCATAGCTTGTGGTGGTCAGTACAGGGCCATCACAGATCAGTGGTTCCCAGTTCCCGGTGGAGCACAGTTTGCATGGCAGAGTCGTTTTTCATCTTCACAGTCACTGGGTAAGCCTCTCTCTTCTGTAGAGTGTAAGCTCTTATGGTTAACAGGTTTCTCTCCAGTAGTGTGACTGCACACCGATGGGCCCCAGTGCAAAATTTGGACCTGGTCCCCCACCTGCATATTCGTCAAATATATAGGCCCTTGTAGCGTTCCAGATCCTGTGAAGACATATATGTTCACCCTCTCATGTAACAATGTCCCCTATCAAGTAATAATGGCCCTCTTTAACCCTTTCACGCCGCGGCCCTTTTCTGTTTTTGCGCTTTCTTTTTGCTTCCCTTCTTCCCAGAGCCATAACTTTTTTTATTTTTAGGCAATATGGCCATGTGAGAGCTTATTTTCTGCACTTTTTAGTACAAGTTGTACTTTTTAATGACACCATTGGTTTTACCATATCGTGTACTGGAATACAGGAAAAAAAATTCTAATTGTGGTGAAATTGCAAAAAAAAGTTCAATTCCACAACTGTTTTTTTTTTTTTTTTTACCATGTTCACTAAATGCTAAACCTGACCTGCCATAATGATTCTCCAGGTCATTATCAGTTCATAGATACCAAACATGTATTGGTTCTTTTTCATTTAAGTGGTGAAAAAAAAAATCCAAAGTTTGTTAAAAAAAAAAAAAAGTCTCCATTTTCCGAGACCCGTAACTTCGGGATCTGGGGCCAGATAAAGGCTTATTTTTTTGCCGAGCTAACGCTTTTATTGATATCATTTTGGGGTAGATACGATGTTTTGATAGCCCGTTATTGCATTTTATTGCAATGTTGCGGCAACCAAAAAAACGTAATTCTGCCATTTTGATTTTTTTTTCTCATTACGCCGGTTACCGATCGGATTAATTCTTTTTATATATTGATAGATCAGGCGATTCTGAATGCGGCGATACCAAATATGTGCATATTTGATTTTCGTTTTGTTGTTTTATTTTGAATGGGGCGAAAGGGTGGCGATTTAAACTTTTATATTTTTTTAATAATTTTAAAAACATTTTTTTTTACTTTTTACATGCTTCAATAGTCTCCATTGGACAATAGAAGCTGTGATCATCAGATTGCCTGTGTGTAGCAGAAATTCTCATTTGCTATAAGCGCCCACCGCTGGGTGGCGCTCATAGCATCTCCTGCAAACCCGGGTTGTCATGCCAACCCAACGGTGACCCACGGTCAAGTGACACGGGTGCCGATGGGGGGGACTAGTGATGTCCTTCTGGCGCGGCCATGTTAAATGTCTCTGTTAGAGATTGACAGTGGCATTCAACATGTTAACAGCCGCGGTTGGATCGCGATTCCACCTTCGGCTGTTATGGGCACATGACAGCGGATCAGATCAGCTGTCATGTCCCTGGAAAGGTGCGGGCTTATCGCTGGAGCCCACGCCAAAGGGAGAGACACATCATGCGCCGCACATGTACGGCGCATGTCATGCAAGGGTTACTAAGGTTCTCCATCCTGTGTCTCTTTCCTGAAATAATGTCCCCCATCCTGGCCCCTTCTGGTAATAATATCTTCCATCCTGGCCCCTTCAGGTAATAGTATCTTCCATCCTGGCCCCTTCCCTTGGTATAATACCCCTCATTCTGCACCACCACTTCCAGTAATATATGTCCCCCATCCTGGGCGTCTTCCAGTAAAAATGTCCCTGTTCTACAGCTCTTCTCCAGCAAATATTAAAAAAATAAACAAGTCTACTCACCTTCCCCTGCTCCCATGACATTCGTCATTTTGTTCCATAGCCAGCGCAAAAGCCTGCAGTTGACTTCAGCATGCAAGCGACAGGCAGAGCATTGTTATGCTCCACCAGTGACTTGCATGCTGACATCATCTGCTGGCTTCTGATTGGCTGGCAGCATGTACTGCACTGCAGGGCGCCAGCAGGTCTCTGCACCACAATACATTTCAACTGAATTGTATCCTCGAATGCACATGCAGCTGAAATAGCTGCTGGCATCAGCGGTCCCCCTCCCACAAGGGTCTGGTAAGCTGTCGTGCTCTCTGCGACCACAATCGTTACACTCCTGGCCCTCTCTCTCTTTTTCTCACCTATAAAGTGTAAGCTCCTATGGTAAGCAGGGCTCTCTTTCTCTCTCCTCTCCCTCATGTACAGTACAGACCAAAAGTTTGGACACACCTTCTCATTTAAAGATTTTTTTGTATTTTCATGACTTTGAAAATTGTATATTCTCACTGAAGGCATCAAAATTATGAATTAACACATGTGGAATTATATACTTAACAAAAAGTGTGAAACAACTGAAAATATGTCTTATATTCTAGGTTCTTCAAAGTAGCCACCTTTTGCTTTGATGACTGCTTTGCACACTCTTGGCATTCTCTTGATGAGCTACAAGAGGTAGTCACCGGAAATGGTTTTCCAACAATCTTGAAGGAGTTCCCAGAGATGCTTAGCACTTGTTGGCCCTTTTGCCTTCACTCTGCGGTCCAGCTCACCCCAAACCATCTTGATTGGGTTCAGGTCTGGTGACTGTGGAGGCCAGGTCATCTGGCGTAGCACCCCATCACTCTCCTTCTTGGTCAAATAGCCCTTACACAGCCTGGAGGTGTGTTTGGGGTCACTGTCCTGTTGAAAAATAAATGATGGTCCAACTAAACGCAAACCGGATGGAATAGCATGCCGCTGCAAGATGCTGTGGTAGCCATGCTAGTTCAGTACGTCTTCAATTTTGAATAAATCCCCAACAGTGTCACCAGCAAAGCACCCCCACACCATCACACCTCCTCCTCCATGCTTCACGGTGGGAGCCAGGCATGTAGAGTCCATCCGTTCACCTTTTCAGCGTCGCACAAAGACACGGTGGTTGGAACAAAAGATCTCAAATTTGGACTCATCAGACCAAAGGACAGATTTCCACTGGTCTAATGTCTATTCCTTGTGTTCTTTAGCCCAAACAAGTCTCTTCTGCTTGTTGCCTGTCCTTAGCAGTGGTTTCCTAGCAGCTATTTTACCATGAAGGCCTGCTGCACAAAGTCTCCTCTTAACAGTTGTTGTAGAGATGTGTCTGCTGCTAGAACTCTGTGTGGCATTGACCTGGTCTCTAATCTGAGCTGCTGTTAACCTGCGATTTCTGAGACTGGTGACTCGGATAAACTTATCCTCAGAAGCAGAGGTGACTCTTAGTTACATAGTTACATAGTTTATAAGGCCGAAAAAAGACAAGCGTCCATCCAGTTCAGCCTATTTCTTGTGCACTGCAGCTATTCCGCAGCGTTGATCCAGGGGAAGGCAAAAAAAAACCATGCAGTATAGGCCAATTTACATCATTGAGGAAAAATTCACTTCCCGACTCCAATCTGGCAGTCAGATTAAATCCCTGGATTAATTAACTATCATTAAGCATAAGATGTAATTTTATTGTTCTCAAGAAAGGCGTCAGGCCTCTCTTGAACTCATTAAGTGAGTTGGACATCACCACTTCCTCTCCCAGAGAGTTCCAGAGTCTCACGGCTCTGACCGTAAAGAATCCCCTTCTATGCTGGTGCAGGAACCTCCTTTCCTCCAGACGCATAGTGTGCCCCCTCGTCTTTGTCACCATCCTTGGTATAAACAGGTCATGGGAGAGATTTCTGTACTGCCCCCTGATGTATTTATACATGTTTATGAGGTCTCTCCTAAGCCTTCTCTTTTCCAACGTAAATAGGCCTAATTTTGACAACCTCTCTGGGTATTCTAGTCCCTCCGTTCCATTTATTACCTAAGTCGCCCTCCTTTGTACCCTCTCTAGCTCCAATATGTCTTTCCTGAGCACCGGAGCCCAGAATATTCTAATATGGTCTTCCTTTCCTGGGGCGGTCCTCATGTGAGCCAGTTTCTTTGTAGCGCTTGATGGTTTTTGCAACTGCACTTGGGGACACCTTCAAAGTTTGCACAATTTTTCAGATTGACTGACCTTCATTTCTTAAAGCAATGATGGCCACTCGTTTTTATTTACTTTGCTGCTTTTTTCTTGCCATAATACAAATTCTAACAGTCTATTCAGTAGGACTATCGGCTGTGTATCCACCTGACTTCTGCACAACACAACAGATGGTCCCAACCCCATTTATATTCAAGAAATCCCACTTATTAAACCTGACAGGGCACACCAGTGAAGTGAAAACCATTTCCGGTGACTACCTCTTGAAGCTCATTAAGAGAATGCCAAGAGTGTGCAAAGCCGTCATCAAAGCAAAAGGTGGCTACTTTGAAGAACCTAGAATATAAGACATATTTTCAGTTGTTTCACACTTTTTTGTTAAGTATATAATTCTACATGTGTTAATTCATAGTTCTGATGCCTTCAGTGTGAATGTACAATTTTCAAAGTCATGAAAATATAGAAAAATCTTTAAATGAGAAGGTGTGTTCAAACTTTTGGTCTGTACTGTATATTTTCCGAGCAATTGCAAGCTTTCCAGTATTAAGATTCATGCAAATTTATTTGATGCAAATCAAATTTGCGGCAAAATGCAGCAAAGGCAGCAAGTTCAAATGTCAACAGCTCCGCTCATCTCTAGTTACTAAGTTGCTCAGAAGTTATTCCAAAGTTAGAATTCTCATGTATAAAGTGCAGGTAAAAAAAAGGACTAGTACTAGTGATGAGCGAGCATGCTCGTCATTACTCGTTACTCACTCGAGCATCACAGTGCTTGAGATGCTCTGTACTCGGCGAGTATTTTTTTAATGTTCGGGCGGGAGCTTGAGTACCTGTCCTGGATGTTTGGCGCATTTTAGGCAGCCAATTAAGATGCAGGGATTGACTGACAGTCACTGTCATGCCGTAGCCATGTTGGTTCTGGAATTACAGTGATTGGCTGGCCGCATAGGGTCATTGGGTCTATATAAGACCCGGGACCCTATACTTGTCACACTCTACCCCGAAAACAGGCAGAGTAGGGAGAGCTGCAGCTGAGCGAGGGAGAGAATTGTACTTGCGTTTAGGCAGGGATTCCACACCACTTTTATTTCATCTGCACCAACAGCCACTGTAAGAGCTCATTCTGATGAATATTAATACTGCTGGTATAGGAACGGGTGATGTTGTCTGCAACATGCTGGTGTAGCGCAGGCACAGCTTTCTTAGAGAAGTAATGGCGACTGGGCAACTGGTACTGGGGAACTGCGACAGCCATCAGCTTTTGGAAACCATCTGTATCCACCAGGCGGAAAGGCAGCTTTTCTGTGGCCATCAGATTGAAGATGGTGAAGTTCAAGTTCTTTGCTTTGTCATGTGTAGGAGGATACAATCTTTTACGTGACTGCGGAACAGAGGGCTGGCTGCTGTTATGAGAGAGGGTGGAGTAGGGTGAACACAAAAAACTGCTCGACTGTGAGAGAGGAGCAGGCGGACATGTTATGGTGGATTGAGAAAGATGTGGTGTGCTCAGTATCTGAGATCGGTCAAAAACGGCAGGCATGTCCACCTCCATAACAGCTGACGGGCTCTCACTCACTCCAAATGTAGCGAGTAAACAAGTGGAGGTTCTGCGTCCGGAGACCTGTGTGAGAACACTTGCCATAGTAGAGGAGGAAGAAGCAGCAGTTGCGGTTGATGCGGTGGCCGGTGGTTGGTGGGGCCCACTAGTCTGCATTTTAGTGCAGTGAGATTCCCAGTCTAACAAATGTTGATCGCGCATGTGCCAGTTCATGCATGTAGTAGTCAAATTATTGCGTGAGTTGTGTCATCCTTTGCGGTCTCCAAAAAGACCCAGGCTTGGCAACCTTGCTGCCCCTGTGAATTGCAGACCTGCAACCGCTGTTAGCCTCAGTTGTGGCTGTGGATGCAGTGCTTGTCGTGGTTGCATCACTCAGTGTCTGTGCGGGAGGCCGCAACGTAACCTCGTTTTCTTCCTCCTCCTTCACTTCCTCTGCTGAGCTACTCAGCTGCGTGCCTCTGGGTTCACACCAAGTGGGATCTACAAACTCGTCTTCATCCTATCTGATCTCCCACTCCTCGCCCTGAGAGTCACCCTCCTCCCCTGACAGCTCAGTACAGTCCACGTACACCTCAGGTATCTGAGTCTCATCAGTATCACCGAATTCATCATCTTTCCACCATCTCATTCAACCTCCCAACTGACCTATCCATCAAAGTCAATGGCCGCCCGCTCTCCGCAGTCCCGTAAGCTTGACTCTGATCTTTCCTTGAAACCTGAGGTCCAAGCCCTTTCCACTTCCTGCCAACTCCAACTCCAAAATATCTCCTTGATCTGCACATTCCTCAACCATGAATCTACAAAAACACTAGTGCAAGCCCTCATCATCTCCCGCCTCATCTACTGCAACCTCCTGCTCTGTAATCTCCCTTCTAACATTCTCGCACCCCTCCAATCTATCTTAAACTTTGCTGGCCAACTAATCCACCTGTCCCCCCGCTATTTTCCCGGCTTCTCCCCTCTGTCAATCCCTGCACTGGCTCCCTGTTGCCCAGAGACTCTGGTTCAAAACTCTAACTTTGGCATACAAAGCCATCCTAAACCTGTCTCCTCCATATATCTGTGACCTAATCTCCCGGTACTTACCTGTGCACAACCTTCGATCCTCACAAGATCTCCTTCTCTACTCCCCTCTTATCGCATCTTCCCACAATCGCATACAAGATTTGTCCCGTGCATCTCCCCTACTGTGGAACTCTCTACCCCAACACATCAAATTCTCGCCTACCATGGAAACTTTCAAAAGGAACCTGAAGAAATACCTCTTCCAACAAGAGTACAACCTGCAGTAACTCTCGCTCCACCATACCACTGCACGAAAAGCTCTACCCTCACCTGCATCCCTTGTAGATTGTTTGTGAGCCCTCGCGGCAGGGCCTCTCTCCTCCTGTACCAGTCGGTGACCCCTTTTCACATGTAAAGCGCCATGGAATAAATGGCACTATAATAATAATAATTGTACTATTTGTACTGTGGGTCAATTGATGTCATTTTTCCTTGTGTATGCCCTCAATTTGAGATGTTTTGGCAGCTTTTGGGATCCTTTTAAGGTGTTATGTATGCGTCTGGTTTTGATTCCCATTGAATTCAATGGCATTCGGATATGTTCGTCAGACTGTTCGACGAATTGTTCGGAGAACATCGGGAAGTTCGCCGATCTGAAACGAATCGAACCTTGAGAGGTTTGCTCATCTCTACTCAACACATCCTTTTATTATAAACAAATTTGGGATACAAATCATCTGGTAATATTAATTTTATCAACAGAGATAAAGTCACCTAAAGACTAAGGCTAAGATCAGATGGCTGTAGAGTCTCTTATTTGAGAGAAATCGGGCCGATTATGTGAATGACACTCACATAAAACTGTGATCAGAGTTTTTATCTGAGTGTCAGCATAGTGTGATCAGATTCTCACTAAATTTCTCCATCTTCTACATTGTTTGAATCCATGGATGTCAGACTACACTGGATTGACATCCGAGTGCAGTCGGATGTTTTACACCCACCTGTAGGCTTAAATGGGTGTGTGTCATCCCAGTGCAGTCCAACATCCGCGGACTCAGACAATGGAGAAGATGGAGAAATTACATTCTCTGTCTTCTCAGCATCTGTGCTGCAATTCACTCATGCAAGAGAAATGAATCACACTCAGATGGGACTCGGATCAATCTCTGGCAGAGTTTGAGTCTAGTGTCATTAGAATTATTAACCCGATTCTCTCGTTTAAGAGAATCTATGGCTATGTGAGAGAGTCCTTAGGTTAGGTGCAGTACTGCAATAGGTGTTTTTTCTCCTATATCCTTGTTGGTAATATATGGGATGTAAAAGAGTTTCTAACACAATACACAATTAGATACTGGTGATGGTATTACTGTATTAAAATTCAGCAGATCAATTGTTTTGTTTGTTATCACTTCTGATTTTGTATTTCCCTATTTATCAGGATTACGTCATATAGACTTCTACGTGTTTTCCTCATACTACAGCTTTTATAGTCACACTAAGTCTAATTCAAGCATCCAGTATAAATATCTACAATAAGTGAAAATGAAAGAAGGACATTTAAAGACTCCCTCTATTTAAAGATGTGTGAATTCTCCAGTGAAACCGAGAGGCCATATGACTGCAAGAATGCGGTATGCATACTGTGGTCACATGCCTCGGTCTTTACATGTGAATTCTTTCATTTTCACGTTGTAAAGGATGTTTGAAGAAGGTTTATTACGACTATAAAATCTGTAATATGAGATAAACACCTAGAAATCTTTGTGAAGTACTCCTGACAAATAGGGAAATGCAAAACCCAAATTTGTAACAAAAAAAAAAAAATTAATCTGCTATATTTTAATACTGCATTACCAGCTGCAATATGTAATGTATTGTGTTAGTAGTAATGACGGGCGAACTAGTGGATGTTTGGGTCCGGCGGGTTTGGCCGAACATTTAAAAAGAATTCGGTTTGGGTACCAGACAGATACCTGAACTGGAATCCAAACCCGGATCCCATTAAAATGAATGGGGGGCCCGAACATCCCAAGTTTAGCGTGGAGAAACACCGGCACGGATTGGCGGAAAGTTCGTTACCACGGTCAGAGCGCTGCGGTTCCCAAGCTGTCACACAGATGACAGCATGTGAGCCAGCAGCTCAAACCGGCAGTAAAAAAGTTACTGCTGGTCACAGGTGTCGGTTGATGATAGTTCTACTGTCATCAGCGTATGCCTCGTCTCGCTGATATCAGAGAAAGCAGGCAAGGCTGATGAGAGTATTCCCCAGCCAGTGGCTGTGCTATAAATAAATAAAAAAAAAAAAAAAAAAATGGCGTGGGTTCCCCTCTATTTTTGTAACCAATGCAGGTAAAGCTGACAGCTGTGGGATGCAACCCCCAGATGTCAGCTTTATATTGGCTGCTTATCAAAAATAGAAGGGTCCCAACCTATTTTTTAGTTATTAAAATAAATAATTTGAAAAAAGCAGCGTGGGTTCCCCCCATTTTTGACAACCAGCTAAGCTAAAGCAGACAGCTGGGGGCTAATATTCTCAGACTGAGAAGGGGCCATGGATATTGGCCCTCCCCAGCAGCACTGCCAAAGCAGCGGCAGTTGTAGCTGACTTGCAGAAATGGGCGCTGATGCGTCGTAACTTGACCAGAAGCTATGGCAAATCTGGGAAGGTTTTCAGAACCGCTGAACAAACAAGTGAGCATGTGGGCCAAGCATGGTACGTGTGTGAGCTTGCTAAGCTTCACAGTCGCCACCAGCTTATGGCCATTATTACACACAATCATGCCTAGTTGGAGGTTCAGCTGCGAGAGCCACAGATCTATCTGGCCTGTTATTCCTTTAAATAACTGTGCCTCGGTGTGTGGTTTGTCTCCTAGACAAATTAGCTTCAGCAGAGCCTGTTGTCACTTTGTTGAGGCAGTGAGGGTAATACTGTAATTCTCTTCAAGTGTTCTCTTCTTCTTCTCCTTCCTCGGGAGGCTGGACTGACTGCCTCCACCTGCTTCCTGGAGCCCGATTCCCAGGTGCCTGGGCTGTAAGTGACGTGGCTTCAGGTAGTGCCGGAGCTCCCGACATATAGAAATGTGAGAAAGCCCACTGTATCACCTGCAACTTCGGCTGCTCTCCCATAGAAGGTGGGGAACCCCAAGGACAGTCCGATTTCTCGGGGGTGGTAGCCCCGTCTCGAGCCGCCTCAAGTATACACTCCCAGGCCCATACATTTCTCAAGAAGGGTTCATCCTGCTCCCTTCGTTCTTAGATCACACCCACTGCATACCAGAGATGTTGCCCATCCATTTTGAGGATTGTGCCCCTGGTTCCAGCAGTCAGCTCTTGCAGTTTTCGAGGCAAGTGTTCTGTCTCTACTGCCCGCTAATTGAAAGAGATGTGATCATGGGCCCCAAACTCTTCGATTGACCCCTTTCTCTGCTGCCAGTCGTACGTAAAGACTTCCCTCCAGGACAGCAACTGTTTGAAATTCGAGCACCGGCTATTGCTCGTCCAGTGCCGAGCACATCCGAACACCCAGATACTCGAGTGATATCCAAGTATCACCGAGCCAGGACAAGTGGACTTCAAATACGCTGCTGATTTAAAGACAGATCCGAAGACAAAATAATTTAAGGTGGTTAATTGTCGATGTATTTTAGAGTCAAATCTGACTCTTTCCTCAGCACAACCTACATGAGAAAGACTTTCACATGTATACTGATGTAAAATACTGAGCTCAAACTGAACTTGTGAACGTAGCCTAAGTCTGTCTTTTCTTTAGGCCTCCTTCACATGTCCATGTTTCCAGTACATGTGTTATCCGTTTTTTTTCTCGGATCCCACACGTACCCATTATAACCAATGCGCACATGTCTTTTACACAGACAGTGTGTCCATGCAAAACACACAGAGACATGTCCATTTTTTTCCTGCAGCATGGATGACTAGCGCCAATACAAGTCTATGGGTCCGTGAAAAACAAATACAGCACATGGATGGAATCATTGTATAGTCCACGTGCTGTCTGTGTTTAGCAATGCAAAGTATAGGGGAAGCTTTGTCATTTGTTTATTTCTTTATCCATCCATGAAAAACACTGATGACACTGATGGTAAAAACGGGCACACTGATAACAAACTGATGCAAAACACTGATCACACCGGTACCATTTTTTCATGTACGAATTTAAACACAGATGTGTGAAGGAGGCCTTGGTTGTGGTCAGCAGGTTCCTCTCTCTCTTTCCTGTAGAGTGTAAGCTCTTATGGTCAGCAAGGTTCTCTCTTCTGTGGAGTGTAAACTGTTATGATCAGCGGTTTCCTCTCTCTCCTGTAGAGTGTAAACTCTTATGGTCAGCAGGGTCCTCTCTCTTTTCCTTTCTCTCTCCAGTAGAGTGTAAGCTCTTGTTGTCAGCGGGGTCCTCTCTCTGTTCTATAGAGTGTAAGCTCTTATGACCAGTGAGGTCCTTTGTCTCTCGCCTATAGAGTGTAAGCTCTTACAGTCAGCGAGGTTCTCTCTCTCTCCTCTCCCCCACACAAATTTTCTGACCAAGTACTAGCTTTCTAGTATTGAGATTTGCACACATTTAATTGCTGTAAATTTAATTTTTAAGGAAAATTTGCTGAAGTCTACGAATTTGAATTTCAAAAGATTCGCTCATCTCTATATGAAGGCTTGTTTTATTGTTAGACAACATGTAGTTTGTATTGATACCATGTTTGATTCCCATTCGACTGATTAGAGATGAGTGAACATGTTTGAAAAACGTTTGCCAATTTAAAATTCGTGACGAATGTTGCACATTCGGATTCGTGATCGGTCAACGGAGCGTTTTTACTTAAAATCGTCAAAATTCGGTAAAAGTCCGGCATATAATTGCATTTCCACTACAGTATATTTTTCACTTTGGCTAGGATAGTGGTGCTGTATGATGAGCGGGGGGGACGTGTTTGATGAGGGGAAGGAGTGGGGAGAGGTCAGAGAAGCGGCGTGCTGGTAATCTAATTTTTTTTTCTTAACTTAATGTGTGCAGATTGCGGCAAGCCAATCAGGGCGCATGAACCATCCACAATGTCCAGGCACAAGGGCTTGTGCCATTGGTTGCTGAAATCACATGTCTCTCTCCATATAAAGGGCAAACATGTTGTTTTAGTGCCATTTTGTCAGTATAACAGCTCAGAGAGGATGCTCCAGACGCTGCTCCTGGATACTGAAAGATTTTAGATAGTTAGCTAGCAATTCAGTCATTGCTTTTCAACCCTGCTTCCACAGAAGTTTAAAAAAAATTAAACTCATGAAATAGGCCTGTACAGAAATGATGGTACCCCTGAAAATAATGTGACGAAAGGGACATGTTAAATCAAGTTGTGTCCACTAATTAGCATCACAGGTGTCTACAATCTTGTAATCAGTCAGTGGGCCTGTATATAGGGCTACAGATGCTCACTGTGCTGTTTGGTGACATGGTGTGTACCACACTCAACATGGACCAGAGGAAGGAAAAGAAAGAGTTGTCTCAGGAGATTAGAAAGAAAATTATAGACAAGCACGTTAAAGGTAAAGGTTATAAGACCATCTCCAAGCTGCTTGATGTTCCTGTGGCTACAGTTGCACATATTATTCAGAAATTTAAGATCCATGGGACTGTAGCCAACCTCCCTGAACGTGACCGCTGGAGGAATATTGATGACAAATCAAAGAGACAGATAATACGAATGGTAACAAAAGAGCCCAGGAAAACTTCTAAAGAGATTAAAGGTGAACTTCAAGCTCAAGGAACATGAGATGCAGATTGCACCATCCGTCGTTGTTTGATCCAAAGTGGACTTCATGGGAGGCGACCAAGGAGAACACCATTGTTGAAAAAAAATCATAAAAACGCCAGATGGAATTTGCCAAACTACATGTTGACAAGCCACAAAGCTTCTGGGAGAATGTCCTATGGACAGATGAGACAAAAATGGAAGTTTTTGGCAAGACACATCAGTTCTATGTTCACAGATGGAAAAATGAAGCATATCAAGAAAAGAACACTGTCCCTACTGTGAAACACGGAGGAGGCTCTGTTATGTTCTGGGGCTGCTTTACTACATCTGGCACAGAGTGTCTTGAATCTGTGCAGGGTACAATGAAATCTCATCACTATAAAGGGATTCTAGAGAGAAATGTGCTGCCCACTGTCAGAAAGCTTGGTCTCAGTAGCAGGTCATGGGTCTTGCAACAGGATAATGACCCAAAACACACAGCTAAAAACACCCAAAAATGGCAAAGAGGAAAACATTGGACTATTCTGAAGTGTCCTTCTATGAGCCCTGACCTAAATCCTATTGAGCATCTTTGCAAAGAGCTGAAACATGCCATCTGGAAAAGTCAACCTTCAAACACGAGACAACTGGAGCAGTTTGCTCATGAGGAGTGGGCCAAAATACCTGTAGAGAGGTGCAGAAGTCTCATTGACAGTTACAGGAATCATTTGATTGCAGTGATTGCCTCAAAAGGTTGTTCAACAAAATATTAAGTTAAGAGTACTATCATTTCTGTCCAGGCCTATTTCATGAGTTTAATTTTTTACAAAATTCTGTGGAAGCAGGGTTGAAAAGCAATATCTGACTTTGATTTGTTCATTTTCATAGATTTTTAATTTATTATTATTTTTGTCAGATTCAAGTTATTTCTGTGACCATTGTGTTTTTTTCTTTCATTAAACGAGGGGTACCAACAACTTTGACCACGTGTGTAGTTTAGACAGATAGGGTCTGGTTCTCTGCTGTGTGGCTGTGAAATCGACCTTCCAGCAGATCACTATTTTTTGCTATTAGTGAGGTCCAGACAGAGACAGCAGGGCACATTTCAGCATAGAACTCTGTTGTGCACTGCTTATATTGTGCTCCATGCACGAGTACACCTTTGAAACTCTATTTTTTTCTTTTACTACTGTTATACATACAGCAGGTCACATCTTAGCTTGAAATTTTTTGGCGCAAATGTGTCACCCAGGCCTGGATGCCACAAGTGTAATTAAAGCTGTGTCTGAGAGCAAGGGGGAGGTTCTCTGGCCAGGGGAACATTAGCATGCAATGCCTCCTGTCTCAGGCCAGTAGGGGGAGCAGGCTGCCCCTATAAAAGCTGGTACTGGGGACAGGGTTAGTGAGAACTGGATTGCCTGTCTCAGCTTTGAGACGTGTCCCAGAGTGGAGCAGGGACAGACAGTTGTGTTGCACCTAAGAGGAAGTGTGGCAGGAGGAGAGAGCCACAAGCCAGAGACAAGAGGCGAAGAGAGCCTGTCTTGGCAGAGAAAGACTTAGCTTTACCAGACTTTGGTGTCTGAGGCTGGAAGGATTCCACATCCCCCAGCAGAGAACCAGTCCGCAAGGGACTGTACATTCCTTGGCCTAAGAAGCCTGGAGGCCCTGCCACAACCGAAGGGACCAGCAGAGCCATACAAGGCTGGGAGCAGAAAGGAACCCACGTCGCAGGCCATACAGGCGAGAAAGCACGGAAGCTCGGAAACGTGGGCTGTTACTCTATAAGGAGGGGATAGCCAGAAGGAGCGCAGAAAGCACGGTAGGCCTACACCCTCACCCTGACCAGGGCCAATTTCCCCGTTGCTCTCAGACATCCAGGTCCCCTCCTAGCCGGGACTGTTTGTGGGTCAGTTTACCTGTTTAAGTAAAGACCCTGGACTGCAACCTGTTGTCTGTGTGCTCCTTGCTCCTCCAGCACTACCAGCACTGGAACTCCCACTACCATCACTCCCACCATCCACTATACTGCCCTGGGGCCGCACTCTTCCCGTGGGGAGTCACACTACCCTAGCTGCACACCTCATCAGCCCCAGCGGTCTGCATGCAGCGGCGGTTCCTAATAACCGCAATCCACGGGTGGCGTAGTCGGACATAATTAATAATCAATATAACGGACTACCACTGGCCTGACCACCCTGAGCCACGGAACCGGGTTGCCACTACTACCCCCATCGTTCCCTATTGCCCGGATCCGAGTGCCCCACGGCCCAGGGGGCGAGTCAGCTTTGGCGTAGTCGGCAGGATTTCATGCCCGCAACCACCGGGTACTGCGTGCCTGAAAAAGACTTTTGTAAACTTTCCGGTGGAGAAGTTTCCTGCCATCAGACGCCATCTTGGACCGTTTCCCGCCGTCTTCTGCCGTCTTCCCGCCATCGGACGCCATCTTCAGGACGCCGCGCGGGAAGAAGAGGGGCGTGGACGTCAAAACCGCGCGAGATCCGAAGCTCCGCCCCACGCACCGACGGTGCGCAAGGTCCTGGAAGGGAGAGAGAGCGACGCTGACGTCATCGGAGTGCGACGCCAGGTCCTCGTCCAGAGCAGCAGCGGAGCCGCGGCCTACAGAAGAGGATCGTCGGAAGGTAGGCCACACTTCACTAGGGGGGGAGGAAGATGTCGGACACAGAGGCGCCCACTACCACCAGCGCAGCTGCAGCAGCGGTGATGCCCTTTTCCTTACCCTACATCCCTGGAGCGGCCTGGCTGCCCAAATACTCAGGGGAGCCCCATGCCCTAACTGACTTCAAGGAAAGGCTATACAGTTTGTTCCACGTTTACCCCTTGACAGAGGAACAGAAGGTCAGCATACTAACAGGGCAGTTAACTGGCGCAGCCCAAAGGGAGGTAAAATCATGGCCCACTGAGGAGAAAGGGACTGTGAAGGGTATTCTGGCCCGGCTGCGGGGTACCTTTGATACACGTACCTCCGCTGAGATTAAAATGAGGTTCTTTGGATGTAAGCAGCGGGCACAGGACAGCATCAGAGACTATGCCCTAAATTTACAGGAAGCCTTGAGGGCTATTCAACAAACTGACCCTGGCAGTGTGCAGGAAACCGATAAGCTGCTAACAGAACAATTCATAGAGGGTCTGCTGTCCAGCGCCCACAGGGCCCAGCTGCGCCTCATGTTCTTCCAGAACCCCGACCTGACCTTTGCCCAATTTAAGGACAGGGCCATAAGGGTGCTCCGTGAATCTGCAACCAGTGGCGCTATAAACCCCCGGCGCCCTGCTATCACCTACCACCAGGAGGCAGCGCCCTCCTCTATGGACTCCGTGGAGGCTGATGCACAGGCCCTGAACCAAGCCCCGTCGAAAGGCCTGCACCACCAAGTCCAGGAGCTGACCAGGAGCGTCGCGGCGTTGACCAGGACCGTCCAGGCGTTGCAAGTGGACCCGTCAAGACCCATCGAGCTGGCTTCAAGTCCGGAGGATGTCCCGTGGCGTCGACAGAGGAGGATCCCGTCGTTCCGAGGGAGGCCCACAGACCGCTACGCAGAGGATGGACAGCCCATTTGCCGTCGATGCAACCAGCCCGGACACATTTCCAGGTACTGTAATTTAAACGGGTCCAACCTGGGGCAGAGGGCCAACCCCCAGGCATAAGATCACCAGGCCCTTACAATTGGCGTAATAAGTACGTTGGGGGGCGCCCGGTTTTACCTGTGGTGCTGGACGGTATCCCCATGAGCGCCTTGCTGGATACTGGGTCGCAAGTAACCACAATCCCTTATGTACTTTTTAAGCAGTATTGGACTGATGCTGATATCACACGGTATCCAGACAGTAACTTGAGCATCATCGCCAGTAATGGCTTACCCGTGACGCAGATGGGGTTCAAGGAGATGACCATTAAAATTGGTAAAGTTGAACTGCCGGCACAGGGAGTGATTATTGTGGACATTGACCGTCATGAAAGTCACCCTAAAATAACTGTGGGTACTAACATCATTGAAAATTGTCTTTCAGAAGTAATTGTAATTCTACAACAGGTGGCGGTGAATGCTAGTTCCAGCCAAAAGAGAGTCCTCAACAAGGAGATAAAAGCCCTGATGAGACGGCAGCAGGTAGAACTGTCTGGTGGTGAGATCGGTAGCGTAAGACTCAGTGATCCATTCCCCATTTCCATGCCTCCCAAAAGTGAAATGGTGATCTGGTGTCGGACTGCAATCGGGTTGAGAGGTAGAGACTACCAAGCCATGGTAGAACCCGTGTACTCAGACAGCAGGCCCACCATTTTGACAGCCCGGGGGGTGGTTGATGTCCGTCATGGGAGGGTGCCCGTCCGCATCCTCAACATTGGGGAGAGGGAAGTACACTTACCCAGGTACGCTACACTCGCCAAACTGTTTGTTGTCGAACACCAAGCTATCAGGGCCGTGGAACCCTTGCCTCCATCTCCTCAGGCGGAGGGTAATGGCTCCCAGAAACAAAAGGAGGACTGGTGCCAGAAACTCCATGTGGGTGCTGACTCCACTCCCCTGCACCAAAAACAAGGGGTCTACCGGGTGGTACAGGAGTACGAGAGAGTCTTTAGTAAGCACCCGCTAGACTTCGGCAGAGTAAAAGGGATAGAACACCACATCCCCACAGGGAGCCACCCACCGATAAAAGAGAGACACAGGCCTGTACCCCCTGCACATTATCAGAACGCCAAGGGTATGCTGCGGGAAATGAAAGAAGCTGGGGTCATTAGAGATAGCTGTAGCCCCTGGGCAGCCCCCTTGTTTCTGGTCAAAAAGAAAGACGGAACCATGAGAATGTGCGTGGACTATAGACAAATCAACCGTATCACTCACAAAGACGCATATCCGCTGCCTAGAATAGAAGAGTCTTTAGTAGTGTTGAGCCACCCCCGTAGTGTTCGAGTTCGGTTCGGTTCGTCGAACACCCGTGTGTTCGCCGAACTGTTCGTCGAACTGTTCGTCGAACACCTTCGAACACCATTAAAACCAATGGCAGGCAAACAAAAACACATAGAAACACATAGAAAACACCTTCAAAGGTGTCCAAAAGCTGACAAACTGCTCAGAAGACACAACTAACACATGGAAAAGTGACAAGTACATATAGTCATGCGAAAAGAAAAGAGGTGGAGGAGTAAAAGGAGGGGGAGACACAGATATAGGCATGTCATGCCCTTCTAAAATCCAAAAAGTGAGAAGCCGAGACGGCCAGTCCGCTCCTGCCCGTGCCACCTCCGTGTCGCCGGGTTTGTGCCAGAGCCGCGGTGAACCCTGACGGCCAGCCCTCCTCTCCCAATACTGGTGCCTGTCCGCTGGTGGGTCGAGAGAGCCCCCCTGTGGTGGAGGCAGCTCTAAGCTTTTTAAATTAAATTGTCCCTCTAATTTGAATGAATACTCTTTAAATCCATTTACAAGGATCTATTGGAGGGCAAGTCTCATGCCAGCAGCCGCGTAATTCCAGTTCCAGTAGCGTCCACTAAAGCTGCTGCAGTTAAAAAGCTTTTATAAGGATCGAGCTCGGCTGTCCACCGCAAGGCATCCTAGTGCCAGTCCCAGCCCCTATGCCTTGGGGTGCCTCCTGATGCTCTTCACTAAGTATCCCGTGGTCCCGAAGCATTTCCTTTGAAAAAATTAAGTGTCTAAACTACAGGTGGTGTAGCTTGCTTAACAGCCGGGATAATCCGCTGACTAGCAAACACTGCTACTAGGCACAAAGTATTTCCTGGGCTAGATGCAGTTAAAAATTTGTATGTAGATACTCTCGTTGGATGCTGAGAAAGCATTCCATAGAGTCTCCTGGCACGCCATATATGATTCTCTTAAAAAGCTTGGGGTAGGGGTCTAGGGGACCCTTTTATAGCCAAAATCACGGCCCTGTATCACAATACGTCACCTAGGCTGAAGATAAATGGAACTGTAGCACCGAGGGCTCGGTTGCTACAGACGTATTGCACCTCACCCAGAGGTGTGATATCTCACTCTCAGATAAGGATGGAGTGTGGATCAGGACCCGACACCTGCATGCATTACACCACATTGCCGTGGGGCAGGGCGACCAATATGCCCCTGAGATGGGCACGACAGTCCCTGTCCCTGGCTGGAGTGGGGGGAGGGAACACTGAGGAAGGGGAACCCTGCAGTGCAGGAGCAGGGAGGAAGCAGTTCCTGGGTGCATTGAGAAGGGAGTATAAAAGGTGAGGACCATCTTAGTTCAGTGCAGAGAAGTCTGAGCAGAAGTGGCAGGGAGCAGGGGCTCTGCATGAGCTCTGCTCCGGAGGCGGGCCTAGTAACAGAGGCCCAGGCCTGCAAGAGGGAGAAGGAAGGAAGAGGAGCGGAGAAGGCTCCAGGAACGAGGAATGAAGGGATCCCAGGGGTGCGGACGGGCGAGTCGCCACCGCATGCCCGAATCCACCTGCGTGGAGGGGTCAGGCCAAAGGGGGAGACCGGTCCCCGAACTAGTGGAGGCAGGAAACGACCCTCAGCTAGAAACCGGAGGCTCTGACATTTTATGTGGCGCAGCCCCTTGCTCCACCCGCTAGGAAGGCACCACATAGGGTCAGGGAAACTGGCGCCAAGTTTACCAAGAGGAGGCCCGAGGCAGCCGGACAGAAGTGTTGGTAAGAAAGGCCAGACAAAGGACACACAAAGGGGGTCCTGTGAAGCGCTCCAAAGTTATCTGGGAGTTGTCTGAGCCCCTCACCTGGTGAGCACAGTACGACGTGGGCAGCCGTTACCTGCAGACGTGGTCTGGATAATAAGAACTGTGAGTAAAGGCCCTGAACTGCATCACTGACTCCGTGTCGTTACTGCTGCTGCCCTGCACCATCACCCCCATCCTCCGCATACACTGCCCTGAGGCTATACTCCTCCCGTGGGGAGTTATGCTACGCTCTGCTGCACCCACAACACCAGCCTTAGCGGTCTGCCCTGTAGCGGCGGTTCACTCTGACCGCAATCCACGGGTGGCGTAGTCGGACATTTAAACATCAAAACCACATAAATAGTTCCGCCACTGGTTTGACCGCCCTGAGCCACGGAACCGGATCGCCGCCACGAAGACTACAACCACCAGCATCCACCAAAAAGGGTCCGGCTCCGGGTGTCCCAAGGCCCAGGGGGTGCGTCAGAACATTTTCATCACCTTTCACAATCACCAATGGGACAAGGCAGGGATGTCCTCTGTCCCCTCTCTTATACATCCTAGTGACGGAGCACCTGCTCTCATCAATTCGCCATAACCCCAATATTAGGTGGATTGAGGTGGGAGGCACCGAGTACAAGTGCTCTCTATTTGCTGATGATGTCCTAGTATATATCACTCAATCACATATATCCATCCCTGCTGTTATGGCTGAAATAGATCACTTTGTTACATGGTAAAATTTTAAAATCAATGCAGCGAAGTCTGAGGCCCTCGATGTCTCCCTCCCTAAATCCATATAGGATTCCATCCAGTCCAACTTTCCCTTT
The DNA here is from genome assembly GCF_046119375.1 of Phyllobates terribilis. Lineage (NCBI taxonomy): Eukaryota > Metazoa > Chordata > Amphibia > Anura > Dendrobatidae > Phyllobates > Phyllobates terribilis. The sequence continues at coordinate 187,149,363 of NW_027362763.1, forward strand.
GCCTGGCCCTCACAGGGTATCAAATACTTAGGAATTCCTATTCATAGAGACCTCTCCCATCTATGTTATCTTAATTTTGGGCCCTTTATTGAACAATTCCATACAGACCACGGTTGGCAAGTTAGAACTGTAAGATTCACTACGTGAACCACTGGTGTTTTGTGGAAAAGCACATGTACACCGCGTTCCAAATTATTATGCAAAAAGTGTTTAGGAGTGATAAGGGAAGAATTTGTTTGTTTGTCAGTTAAACTCATTGATGGTGATGTGTGTCAGGGCTCTTTATATCACTGTAAGCAATTGCAGACACCTGTGCTAATTAGTTTGGCAGGTGTGTCCAATGAAAGGCAAGACTACTTAAGAAGGCTCTCTCACATTATTAAGCAGCCTACATTTTCTGCCAAAATGGGAAAGAAAAAGGATGTGTCGGCTGCTGAGAAGCAACAAATTGTGGAGTGTTTAGGTCAAGGCATGACTACAATCAACATTGTGCGATGATCAGGATGAAGTGTCTTGGCAATCAAGAAGTATGTAGCTGATTCACAGTACACACGTGTGCGTGCTGATAAGGGCAAATTGAGGACTCTTTCCTACAGGCAATTACGTCAGGTTGAAAGAGCAGCGGCAAAAAAGCCTTGTCATAGCAGCAGACAAGTTTTTGAAGCTGCTTGTGCCTCCAACGTCCCCCGAACAACAAGATGCAGGGTCCTTCAGAGGTTTGCAGCTGTGCATACGCCATCCTGTCGACCTCCTCTATCCACTTCACACAAGCAGAAACGGCTCCAGTGGGCCAAACATTACATGAAGACTGATTTCAAAACTGTTTTGTTCACGGATGAGTGCCGTGCAGCGCTCGATGGTCCAGATGAATGGAGTGGAGGATGGCTGGTTGATGGACACCCCACGCAAACACGGCTACAGCGCCAACAAGGAGGAGGTGGAGTAATGTTTTGGGCTGGAATCATGGGGAGAGAGATTGTCGGCCCCTTTAGGATCCCTGAAGGCGCTAAAGATGAACTCCATAATGTATGTGGATTTTCTCAAACAGCACTTCCTGCCATGGTTCAAGAAGAAGAACCGTGTATTTCACAGCAAGATCATTTTTCTGCATGATAATGCACCATCTCATGCTGCACATAAAACATCTGCATCTCTGGCTGATATGGGCATAAAAGGGGACAAACTTATGGTGTGACCCCCATGCTCCCCTGACCTCTACCCCATTCAGAACCTTTGGAGCATCATTAAAAGGAGTGTCTATGATGGCGGGAGGCAGTTCACATCTAAGCAACAGCTCTGGGAGGGTATTCTGTCCTCATGCAAAACAATTGAAGCAGAAACCATCCAAAACCTGACAAATTCAATGGACGAGAGAGTTCAGAAGCTCCTTTCGAACAAGGGGTCCTATGTGAAAATGTAACATCACCTAGAATAAAGTTTTGAGTTGAAAACTGTTTGATTTCAGTTTCTAACAACCTGCTAATGCTTATAATTTCAAAAATGACCATTTTTTTGGTCTTTATTAAAATGAAAAGGTTGATCGAAAAGTTTGGGGGATCTAAGAGTGTGGCAACCCAGTAGTCATGATTACTTCGAATTCTGACAATATGAGGGTCATGCTGCAGGTAGTGCAGCAAGAAGGCACTTATGTGTCTTGCGCATCTCGGAGCCCCAAAATTATTTTCCGGGCTAGATGCAGCTAAAAATTATTTTTAATTTTAAATCTGGTGAAGCTTATTATAGATGGCCTAATAGGATCAGTGCTGCACACTGCTACAAAGCCCAAATTATTTTCCAGTCAAGATACAGATAAACATGATTAGTAATTTGAAAGCTTAAAACGGTTGGTAGGGTGATTTTAACCAATCATCAAGCTTTTACTCTCCCCAGGATGACACAGGGGTAGAAAAGTCGTTTCGGATCCATGATTTGTTCATCTTTATGAACGTGAGTCTGTCTACATTATCAGTGGAGAGCCGCGTGCGCTTATCTGTCAGCACACCACCAGCAGCGCTGAACACACGTTCAGACAGAACGCTGTCTGCGGGGCATGACAAGATCTCCAAGGCGTAAGTGGCTAGCTCCGGCCATTTATCCAGATTGGAAGCCCAAAAAGAGCAAGGGTCCAGTGACACAGTCGTGGCTTCAATGTTTATTTGTTGATACTCCTGTACCATCGTCTCTAGGCGTTGACTATGTGTCAGACTTCTTGTCTCCTGTGGCCTTGCAAAGGATGGGCTAAAAAAGTGGTGAAATGATTCCGCAAAATTGATGTTACCAGCAGATACTGTGGTTCTGTTACGGTTTGAGTGCTGAACACTTGACGGTCCCACGGTTGGCAAGTTGGAACTGTGAGATTCACTACGTGCACCACTGGTATTTTGTGGAAAAGCACATGTAAGATTCTGCAACAGTCTCTGCTGATACTCCTGCATGCGTGCATCCCTTTCTATGGCAGGAATAATTTCTGCAAATTTACTTTTGTACCGGGGATCTAACAGTGTGGCAACCCAGTAGTCAGGATTATTTCTAATTCTCACAATTCGAGGGTCATGTTGCAGGTAGTGCAGCAAGAAGGCACTCATGTGTGTTGCGCATCCAGGAGCACCAAGTCCCTGTTGTGTTGGTGGCGAGGTAACAATCATGCTTCCTTCCTCTGTCCTCTCCCCCCAACCTCGCACAACAGAAATGTGATCAAGGTCTCCCTCATCTGATGAGTCTTCCATCAGTTCGTCCTCCACTTCTTCCTGGGCTCCTGCACCTTCCTCACTAGTTTGGCTGCTACCATGCGCCCTGGTAAAATCATCTCCCCCACCCTCACATGCCTGCCGCCCTGGTGCTGCCGACCGTCTGGACCTTGCAGATGTTAGCCCTTCCGCATACAACTCCTCCTCCTCTACTTCCTCCACCTCCTCTTGTGCCACCACCTGACTCCGAATTCTGTTTAACATGTGCTCCAGCATGTAAATCACCGGAATAGTCATGCTGATAAAGGCATCGTCAGCACTAAACATCTTCGTCGCCATTTCAAAACTGTGCAGAAGGGTGCATAGGTCCCTGATCTGAGACCACTCCTCCAGCGTGATTTGCCCCACCTCTGAATCTCGTTGGCCCAGGCTATACGTCAGAACGTATTGCACCAGGGCTTGTCGGTGCTGCCACAGTCGCTGCAACATGTGCAGAGTTGAATTCCACCGGGTAGGCACATCGCATTTTAGCCGGTGAAGTGGCAGGCCCAACGACTTCTGTAGAGATGTAAGTCGCTGAGCTGCGGGATGCGAACGGCGGAAGTGAGCACACAGCGACCGTGCCCTCTGCAGAAGGCCATCTAGTCTGGGATAGTGGGCTAAAAATTGCTGGACAACCGGGTTCAACACGTGAGCCATACAAGGCACGTGTGTGACATTGCCCCGGCGAAGGGCCGCACCCAGGTTTGCAGCATTGTCGCACACGGCCTTCCCTGGTTTCAGGTCCAGTGGAGACAACCATTCATGAAATTGGTTCTCCAGAGCTGACCACAACTCCTCAGCTGTGTGACTCACATTTCCCAGACATTTCAATGTAAAAACCGCCTGATGACGTTGAGCCCTACTGCCAGCATAGTAAGGAGGTGTGCAGGATCCCTTCTGCGCAGTTAGAAAGCTTGTGGCATGACCAGACAGGCTTTGGGTGCAGGTGGAAGACCGAGAGGAGGTTGAGGAGGCAGAAGCAGTGGAGGAAAAATGACATAAAGAGGATTGACGCACAACTCGTGGGAACGGCAAGACTTGGACAGCAGCCCCTTGTCCTGCTGTCACCATAGTTACCCAGTGCCCAGTCAGCGACATGTAACGCCCCTGTCCATGCCTACTCGTCCAAGTGTCTGTGGTGAAATGCACCCTGTCACACACAGAGTTTCTCAAAGAAGCGGTGATGTTGTGTGCGACATGCTGGTGGAGCGCAGGCACACCTTTCTTTGAGAAGTAGTGCCGACTGGGCATCTGGTACTGGGGCACTGCGACGGACATAAGGTCTCGAAAATCCTCTGTGTCCACCAGGTGGAAAGGCAGCATTTCTGTAGCCAAGAGCTTGCAGATGGTGAAATTCAACCTCTTAGCTTTCTCATGGCTAGGAGGAAATGGTCTTTTACTTGTCCACATCTGAGGGACCGAGGGCTGGCTATTGTGCTTAGACGGGGTTGATAAGGGTGTCCCCGGCAAACTGCCGGTCTGTGAGGAAGATGCAGGCGGACATGTTAGGTTGCCTTGATCCAAAGGTGGTGCTATCGATGTCGGACAGCGCTCAAGACCAGCTGGTGTTACCACCTCCAAAGAAAATGATGACCTGCCAATCACGCTGGCTGTTGCGGGTAAAGAGGTGGCAGGTCTGCGCCCCAAAACAGGTGTGACTGCTGTCCCCCCAGTCACAGAGGATGAAGAGGCCGCAGATGCACAAGATATGGCAGACGGTGGTTGGCCCGGCCGGCTAGACCGCATTGTAGCACACTGAGCTTCCCACTGCAACTTATGCTTCATGTCCATGTGCCGGTTCATGCATGAAGTACTCAAACTATGTATTTTTTGGCCTCTACTTAGCTTTTGCTGACAAATGTTACAGATAACACGAGTTGGGTCATCTTTATCGATCTGAAAAAATGCCCAGGCTATGCAAGGCTTAGCACCCATGCGACCTGAAGAGCCACCACGACTTGTGGTGAGAGGCAGAGTTGTGTTTGAGGATGCAGTTGTTGACGTGCTTCCAGTACTACGTCTCTGTCCAGGAAGGAGCAACCTGACCTCGTCGTCACTAGCATCTTCCTCCACCTCCTCTGCTGACCTCATCTCTTGGCTGACTGTGGGTTGACAGTAAGTGGGATCTCCGACCTCATCATCATCACCCTGTGCGTTATCACACCCGTCGTCCTCAGAGCCAACCTGTTCCTGCCCTGACAAAAAACTAAAGTTGTCGCTCCAATCAGGTATTTGAGTCTTATCATCGTCTTCCTCATTGTCTCCACCAACAGGAGTTACAGTTTGGGAATGAGGGTCTACATTATGGTCAGAACCTTCTGCGTCTGGTCCTGGATCCGACTCATAAAGATTCTGGGCATCAGTGCAGATCATTTCCTCGTCTGGATTCACAGAAGCGCTGGAGTCGACCTCTGATTCCCAGGCTATAGTATGAGTAAACAGCTCTGCAGACTCAACCATCTGTTCTACCTCATACTCAGACGGGCAGCTGGAGATTTGGGAGCTGTGAGGAAGCAAGTGCGATTTGGGTGACACCTTTGAGGACTGGAGTATTTGTGATGTTGAAGTTGATGTGGAGGAGAGCCCACTTAAAGGAGCACTTGATATCCGTTGAAGCACCTGCTGTTTTTGTGCCTCATCTGGAATTTGTAGCGATTGGCGTGGCCGTAAGAAAGGGATCTTATCACATTGTCCGCTAAAAGAAGTAGACATTTTAGTTTGGCTGGAAGATGGTCTTTCTTCTGCACCTACCCCACGGACACAACCTTTTTTCCCCTTCCCAACACGCCTATTCCCCTTTCCACCAGCAGCAGGCCTTTTTCCACTCATTTTGGTGGTTAACTAATTCACAACTCTGGAGTTGTTTGCACAAAAAAACAATGGATGGTAACCGAGCAGAGCTGAGTGGCCAAACTGTGGTATTAGGCCAAAACTATTGGCTGGGTTAGATGCAGAAAAAAATTATTTTTAATTTGCAACCTGATGGAGGTCAGTATAGATGGACTAATACAGGGTTCCCCAACTCCAGTCCTCAAGGCCCACCAACAGGTCATGTTTTCAGGATTTCCTTAGTATTGCACAGGTGATGTAATTATTGCCTGTGCAGGTGATGTAATTATCACCTGTGCAATACTAAGGAAATCCTGAAAACATGACCTGTTGGTGGGCCTTGAGGACTGGAGTTGGGGAACCCTGGACTAATAGACCAAGTCCCACACACCGCTAGAAGCCCAAATATTTTTTCAGAGCTAGATGCAGAAATTTTTTTTATTCAATTTGCAACCTGATGGAGGTCAGTATAGATGGACTAATAGACCAAGTCCCACACACTGCTAGAAGCCCAAATATTTTTTCAGAGCTAGATGCAGAAAAAAATTATTTTTAATTTGCAACCTGATGGAGGTCAGTATAGATGGACTAATAGACCAAGTCCCACACACCGCTAGAAGCCCAAATATTTTTTCAGAGCTAGATGCAGAAAAAAATTATTTTTAATTTGCAACCTGATGGAGGTCAGTATAGATGGACTAATAGACCAAGTCCCACACACCGCTAGAAGCCCAAATATTTTTTCAGAGCTAGATGCAGAAAAAAATTATATTCAATTTGCAACCTGCTGGAGGTCAGTATAGAAGGATTAATAGAACAAGTCCCACACACTGCTAGAAGCCCAAATATTTTTTCAGAGCTAAATGAAGAAAAAAATTATTTTTAATTTGCAACCTGATGGAGGTCAGTATAGATGGACTAATAGACCAAGTCCCACACACTGCTAGAAGCCCAAATATTTTTTCAGAGCTAGATGCAGAAAAAAATTATTTTTAATTTGCAACCTGATGGAGGTCAGTATAGATGGACTAATAGACCAAGTCCCACACACTGCTAGAAGCCCAAATATTTTTTCAGAGCTAGATGCAGAAAAAAAATATTTTTAATTTGCAACCTGATGGAGGTCAGTATAGATGGACTAATAGACCAAGTCCCACACACTGCTAGAAGCCCAAATATTTTTTCAGAGCTAGATGCAGAAAAAAATTATATTCAATTTGCAACCTGCTGGACGTCAGTATAGAAGGACTAATAGAACAAGTCCCACACACTGCTAGAAGCCCAAATATTTTTTCAGAGCTAAATGAAGAAAAAAATTATTTTTAATTTGCAACCTGATGGAGGTCAGTATAGATGGACTAATAGACCAAGTCCCACACACTGCTAGAAGCCCAAATATTTTTTCAGAGCTAGATGCAGAAAAAAATTATATTCAGTTTGCAACCTGATGGAGGTCAGTATAGATGGACTAATAGAATGATGCTATGCCCAAAAGATTTTACTTCACTAGGTGCAGTAAAAAAATTGGTATTCTATACACAGGTGGTATATCTTGCAACACAGATAGGCTACTCCACTGACTAACACACTCTGCAATAGGCCAAAAAGGATTAGCTTTGCTAGATTCAGCCAAATGCTGTGAAAAAAACTTGCACAGCACTGGCACAGACCTGCCTGGCAAAAACTGATAGGAACTGATGTAACCTAGTCCTGAAAAGGACTCCAATTACAATTAGTCTTTACTCCCACAATCTATCTATTTAAGAGCACAGACCTGCCTGATAAAAGTCGTAGGAAATGCTGTAACCTAGTCCTTAAAAGGACTGCAATCACAACTATTCCCTACTCCCAAGCTATCTGTATATTTGTGCGAAAATTGGCTTGAAATTAACAAGGTATAGCGCACACAGCAACAGCGGTGCCGTCTAACACGCAGCTGCAGCAGTGAGAAAATGGTGGCGACGGGGAAAATGGCTTGGTCTTATAGGGCAAGGACATGTGACATACACTGCCAATCACACATGCCCTTGCTTGTGTGAAAAAAAGCACTTCGCTCCGTGTGTGCGCTGCTGATAGGCTGACAGATTGCACCTCCCCACTGCAAATGCGGGAAAGAGAAAAAAAAATGGAGATCTTCATTGTTCCTGCAGAGATCCATCCCCTGCCCCTCCCCCCGCCCCGCTGTACACTCAAACTGCGTATTAACATTAATTTTCATCATTACTGAGAAAAAATCCAGTTATGATTTTGGTGCACGAACAGTTATCGAACATAACCTCGAACAGCCGAATTTTTCTCAAATTGTTCGTGTTCGCCGACCGGCTCGAACACCGCCCAAAACAGCTCGAATTTGAGATTGGCGAACAGTTCGAGTAGAACAACGCTCATCTCTAGTCTTTAGCCGCACTAAAATCTGCTAACTTCTTTTCTACTTTGGACCTTACTAGCGGGTACTGGCAGGTTCCTGTGGCAGAGGCTGACAAGGAGAAGACTGCCTTCACCACCCCGATGGGACTGAGTGAGTTCAACTGTATGCCTTTCGGGCTCTGCAACGCACCAGGGACCTTCCAGCGGCTGATGGAATGCTGTCTAGGGCACCGAAACTTCGAGACGGTCCTCCTTTACCTGGACGACGTGATCGTCTATTCGAAGACCTACGAGGACCATCTCAAGCACCTGGCTGAGGTGTTCGAAGCCCTGGCAGGCTATGGCCTGAAGGTGAAACCATCGAAGTGCCACCTGCTGAAACCAAAGGTCCAGTACCTAGGGCACGTGGTAAGCGCGGAAGGAGTGGCCCCCGACCCTGACAAGGTCACGGCAATCAAGAGCTGGCCAAGCCCCTCGAACATCAAAGAGGTGAGACAGTTTCTCGGGTTGGTAGGCTACTACCGAAGGTTCATCCCCGGGTTCACTAAGATGGCAGCTCCTATGCAGGACCTCCTGATCGGACAGTCCAAGTCCAGAAGTCAAAAGCCACCCTTCAAGTGGGATAAACCTGAAGAGGAGTCCTTCCGCCAGCTAAAGATGGCCCTCACAGGGGACGAGATCCTGGCCTACCCTGATTATGGCCAGCCTTTCATTCTCCACACAGATGCCAGTAATGTGGGACTGGGAGCCGTACTGTCCCAAAACCAACAGGGCAGAGAACGGGTGATCGCATACGCCAGCCGGAAGCTGAGGCCCACCGAGAGGAACCCGGAGAATTACAGCTCCTTCAAGCTAGAATTCTTGGCGGTGGTGTGGGCCGTGACGGAACGCTTCAAGCATTACCTGGCCTCCGCAAAGTTCACCGTGTACACGGACAACAACCCGTTGACACACCTGGACAATGCAAGACTGGGTGCCCTGGAACAGCGGTGGATGGCCCGTCTCTCCAACTATGACTTCGTGATCAAGTACCGGGCAGGCAAAACCAACGCCAACGCGGACGCCCTATCAAGAATGCCTCACTTACCTGAAGGTGACGAAGACCCAGAAGAGCTGGAAGAGGTAGAACTCCCCGCGTTTCACCGGTATGGAGCCGCTCAACACTCTCACCGCGTGAAGGAGGAGGATCTAACAACTGTGATGATGAATTCCCTACCTCACCACAGCTGGGCCGAAACCCAAGATAGTGACCCTGCTGTCCGCCTGATGAAAGATCTGCTGACCCGGGAAGACGCCCGCCTAGATCCAGATGCCCCAGAGGAAGCCAAGCAGCTATGGAAGGAGAAGAGCAAGCTGTTCCTCTACGAAGGCAAGTTGTGCAGAAGGATTGTCAACCACCGGACGCACGAGCTGACCTGGCAAGTCGTGGTCCCAAGGCGAGATGCAGCTATGGTCCTGGGAGCTTACCATGACAGAGCGGGACACTTCGGTTGGAAGAAACTGGAGTTCCTACTAAGAGGAAGGTTCTTTTGGGTCGGCATGAGAGGAGCAGTAGAAAAGTGGTGCAGAGACTGTGGCCCTTGTCACCTGAGGAGGAAGGACCGCACCAGCCAGAAGACACCCTTGAGGCCCATCGTCACCACGCAGCCTCTTGAGCTGGTAGCTCTGGACCACATCAAATTGGCTCCAAGCCGGTCCGGATACATCTATGCCCTGACAATCGTGGACCATTAATCCCGTTTTCTAGTGGTGGTCCCGGTAAAGGACTTGACAGCCCAAACAGCGGCCAGAGCCTTCCAGCAATACTTCTGCCGTCCACACGGGTATCCGGAACAGGTCCTGACAGACCAGGGTCCAGCGTTCGAAGCTGAAATCTTCCAGGAGTTCTGCAACCTCTATGGCTGTAAGAAGATTCGGACAACGCCTTACCACCCCCAAACCAACGGGATGTGTGAAAAGATGAACAATATAGTCATTGATCTCCTGAAGACGTTGCCCCTGGAGGAACGCAGCCTGTGGCCAGAAAAACTGCCGGACCTGGTAGACATGTACAACAATATCCCGGTGAATGCTACAAACTGCACCCCGGCTTACCTGATGCGAGCCAGACCGGGTAAGCTGCCCGTAGACCTGGAGATGGGAGTCCTAATACCTGAGGACACCTCCCCGGATGCGGACTGAGATACGGAAAGGCAACTGCAGTACAAGAAGGTACAGGAGAGTGTGGAGAAGAGCCTGGCCCAGGTGAGAGAGAAGCAAGAAAGACTCTTCAATCAACACGCCCCTGCTGGTCCCCTAGAACCTGGTGAGCAAGTCCTAAAGCGAAAGAGAAGGCTACATAAGTTGGACGACCAGTGGGAAAGGGAACCCTACACCGTACTGCAGTCTGACCACGACAACCCAAAGGTGTGCGTAATCACCAAGGACGGAGGAGAAACCACTAGTGTCGTCTCCAGGGACCACCTCAAAAGATGCCCCGAGCAACTCCGTAGTGCAGAAGAGGATCAGAGTGACCTTGAACCCGCAGAGGACAAGGAAGAAATGATCAGCACCGTTCTCGGAGAGTTCCCTCAGTCCTGGACTCGCATAAATGATGCTATAGTGGTACCCGTCCTGCATTTCCTGCAACCGGCCCAGCAACAACCAACACCAGAGCCGGAAGGTGAAGAGGAGCAAGCGGTTCCAGAGGCAGAAGAGCCTGTTCCAGCAGCCCAGGAGAGTCAACCCTCTGCTGACAGTGAGCCTGCCATGCCTGCGGTAAGCCAAAGAACCCGCAGACAGCTGCCTGTCTTACCTGTACACCCAGCTGGTAGCTGTACCCCTAACGCTAGTGGGGAAAGCCAGGTTGGTCCACCACCAGACAGTGGGCTACGTAGGTCAACCAGGAGCACAAAAGGGCAGATACCCGCTCGCTGGAGAATATAGTGTGCAATAAGATTGTAAATAACCCTGTTGCCAAATGTTGAATTGTTTGCCAAGTTACCTGCATGTTTATTAATAGTGTGTTTCAGTCTCTTGCAGCAACCGTAAGGACTCACAGGTTATGGACTTTTTATAACCGGGACCTTGCATGGACTGCGTTCGGAGCTTAACCCAGGAATGAACTAAGACTGTGAAGGACTTGGGGTAGGACAGACCCCCACCTGGTTAAGGCTCCCCGTTGTTTTGTTGATATGGACACCCGGTCACAGACCACACTGTGACCTAAAGAACTCAATTTGTGCGTCGTCTGTCTATTAATGTTTTATTGTTATGAATATTGTCTTTGTTTATTGTTTAGTCCCGGAGTACTAAATTTCACTAGGGGGGAATGTGTCACCCAGGCCTGGATGCCACAAGTGTAATTAAAGCTGTGTCTGAGAGCAAGGGGGAGGTTCTCTGGCCAGGGGAACATTAGCATGCAATGCCTCCTGTCTCAGGCCAGTAGGGGGAGCAGGCTGCCCCTATAAAAGCTGGTACTGGGGACAGGGTTAGTGAGAACTGGATTGCCTGTCTCAGCTTTGAGACGTGTCCCAGAGTGGAGCAGGGACAGACAGTTGTGTTGCACCTAAGAGGAAGTGTGGCAGGAGGAGAGAGCCACAAGCCAGAGACAAGAGGCGAAGAGAGCCTGTCTTGGCAGAGAAAGACTTAGCTTTACCAGACTTTGGTGTCTGAGGCTGGAAGGATTCCACATCCCCCAGCAGAGAACCAGTCCGCAAGGGACTGTACATTCCTTGGCCTAAGAAGCCTGGAGGCCCTGCCACAACCGAAGGGACCAGCAGAGCCGTACAAGGCTGGGAGCAGAAAGGAACCCACGTCGCAGGCCATACAGGCGAGAAAGCACGGAAGCTCGGAAACGTGGGCTGTTACTCTATAAGGAGGGGATAGCCAGAAGGAGCGCAGAAAGCACGGTAGGCCTACACCCTCACCCTGACCAGGGCCAATTTCCCCGTTGCTCTCAGACATCCAGGTCCCCTCCTAGCCGGGACTGTTTGTGGGTCAGTTTACCTGTTTAAGTAAAGACCCTGGACTGCAACCTGTTGTCTGTGTGCTCCTTGCTCCTCCAGCACTACCAGCACTGGAACTCCCACTACCATCACTCCCACCATCCACTATACTGCCCTGGGGCCGCACTCTTCCCGTGGGGAGTCACACTACCCTAGCTGCACACCTCATCAGCCCCAGCGGTCTGCATGCAGCGGCGGTTCCTAATAACCGCAAATCCACGGGTGGCGTAGTCGGACATAATTAATAATCAATATAACGGACTACCACTGGCCTGACCACCCTGAGCCACGGAACCAGGTTGCCACTACTACCCCCATCGTTCCCTATTGCCCGGATCCGAGTGCCCCACGGCCCAGGGGGCGAGTCACATATATTCTACTGTATGTCAAGCTCGTCTATAGTAAAAAAATATATATTTTTTTCTGTTAACAACATGACACAGCACACCACATCTCAGGTTGTAATTTTCTGTCGGTGAAATTCAGCTGTATGCAGAACTCGTTCACAGTAAAAATAAAATCTATTTTTTTCTGTTACTAATGTGATACAGCAAATTGGTATTAGGATACCGAAGCTCATCAGTTCCAAGGATGTCCACCCATTTCTTCTGATACATGTTGGCACCAATGACACGGCAAGGAAGGACCTACCGACAATCTGCAAGGACTTTGAAGCATTGGGGAAGAAAGTAAAAGAACTGGATGCGAAGGTAGTTTTTTCTTCTATCCTTCCAGTAGACGGGCATGGCGTCAGGAGATGGAACAGGATCCTTGATGTGAACAACTGACTGAGACGATGGTGCAGACAACAAGGATTTGGATTCCTGGACCATGGTGTGAATTACCTCTATGACGGACTCCTTGCCAGAGACAGACTACACCTCAACAAGCCCGGGAAACACACATTCGCCAGGAGACTCGCAACACTCATCAGGAGGGCGTTAAACTAGAAGAAGAGGGGATGGGAAGAAAAACACCGGACACGAACATGAAACCAGAGAACATACTAATGAAAGATATGAAGTGCGACAAAGAAGGTCCAAGACAAGACACTTGGAAGGGAGGTAAGAAAATTTCTAATACAATCCACAGGGAGAGGATTGGAACAAAACAAAATCGTGTAAACTGCGTGCTAGCAAATGCCAGAAGCCTGACAAAAAAGATGGATGAACTGGAAGCAGAAATATCTACAGGTAACTATGACATAGTGGGAATAACCAAGACATGGTTAGATGAAAGCTATGACTGGGCAGTTAACTTACAGGATTACAGTCTGTTTAGAAGGGATCGAAGAAATCGGAAAGGGGGTGGAGTCTGTCTATATGTAAAGACGCGTCTAAAGCCTACAATACGGGAGGATGTATGAGAGGGAAATGAGGAGGTCGAGTCCTTATGGATGGAGATACATGGGGCAAAAAACAATAATAAAATTATCATAGGAGTCTGTTATAAACCACCAAATATAGCAGAAGCCACGGAAAGTCTATTAATGAGACAAATAGACGAAGTAGCAAAAAATAACGAGGTGATTATTATGGGGGACTTCAACTACCCCGATATAGACTGGGAAACCGAAAGCTGTAGATCTCAGAAAGGAAACAGGTTTCTGTCAATTATCAAAGACAATTATTTGTCACAACTTGTGCAGGAACCAACTAGAGGGATGGCCCTTTTAAACTTAATATTAACTAACAGGCCAGACAGAATAACTGAGGTGCAGGTCGGGGGGCACCTGGGAAATAGTGACCACAACATTATACAATTCCACATGTGCTTCAGTAGCGTGCCCAGCAAGGGAGTCACAAAAACACTGAACTTCAGGAGGGCAAAGTTTGATCAGCTAAGAGATGCCCTTCACCTTATAGACTGGGATAGTATCTTCAGTAATAGGAGCACGGATAGAAAATGGGAAATTTTCAAAACAGCCCTACATAGTCACTGTAGAAGGTACATACCTTATGGGAATAAAAGGGCTAGGAATAGGAGGAAGCCAATGTGGCTAAATAAGGAAATCAAGAGGGCAATGGAAAACAAAAAAAGGGCTTTCGGTAAACTTAAACAAGAAGGCAGCGAGGAAGCGCTAATATCTTATAGGGAAAAAAACAAAATCTGTAAGAAACAGGTAAGAATAGCAAAAGAGGAGATAGAGAGACTAATTGCCAAGGAAAGTAAATCGAATCCCAAACTGTTCTTTAACTATATAAACAGTAAAAGGATTAAAACTGATGGAGTTGGCCCATTGAAAAATAACCTGGGTAAAATCATAGAGGGCGATGAGGGTAAAGCAAACCTACTCAATAGCTTCTTCTCCACTGTTTTCACAAAAGAAAACAATTTATCGGAGGAAATGCAGAGTGATAAAGTAAACCCTCCGCTAAATATCACCCACCTAACCCAGGAGGAAGTTCAGAAACGCCTAAATAATATCAAAATAGACAAGTCACCAGGCCCAGATGGCATACACCCCCGGGTACTAAAAGAATTAAGTAATGTGATAGACAGGCCGCTGTATCTTATATTCAAGCACTCTTTATGGACAGGGACTGTCCCACTAGACAGAGGTAAAGCAATTTTTCCGCCACAATCCTGGCCTGGATGCGCTGCTGCAGAACGCACGGAAGCTGTGTCCTCAACTTCCGCTGTTCGCACACCTCAGGTCATCTACTTGCATCGATACAGAGGTCTTTGTTCATGCCAGTTAACCGGTTGATATATAATGTGCCGACACAGTGGAATTCCACTCTGCACATGTTGCAACGACTGTGGCAGCAGCGATGAGCCCTGATGCAGTATGTCATGTCGCATAGCCTGGGCGAATGCAGTATGGACGTGGTGCAAATCACACTTTATGAGTGGGTACAGATTAAGGACCTCAGCACCCTTCTGCACAGTTCTGAAATGGCTACTAAGATGGCCATCATCAGCATCACTATTCTGGTCATCTACATGCTGGAGCAGACTTTGAATAGCCTGCGGAAGGAGGTGGTGGTCCCAGAGGAAGAGGAGGAAGCAGAGGAGAATGCAGAAGGGATAACAATGTCTCTAAGTTCCAGACTGTTGTCACACAGGTGGGTGCCAATGGAGGGTGGATTACAGCGATCTAGAGGGGCTGGTGATACCAGACAAACTATTAGTGAAGGTGCAGGAGCTGAGGAACAAATGGATTAGGAAGAGGTGATGTCACGGGTGTGTCAGAGGTGACAGACAGTCTCCCTGCAGTTGGTTGCAGGAAATCTCTACATTTGGCATTACAGACATCTTCTTTGAGGCTGGCTGTCTCGAGGACCCAGCGGCTACCTCCCTTGGGCTAATTAGCTCCCTGGCCTGGGTATATAAATACCTGGTGTGTCTGAGAGGGAGGTGCCAGCGATATTCATTACTACTTGTGAGGTCTTAGCAAGAGCAGTACTTCGTCCTCTCTGGAGCTTGAGGCCGTGTGCGCATTTGTCTGGAGTCGTCTAAAGCTAAGCAATCCCTGTTTGTCTACCCTTGTTGTCTATAGAGTTTAGTGGAGATCAACTAGTGCTCATCTCCTTCCATCCCTAGCCTTAACCATACACCAGGGAAAGTCAGAGCGAGACACGCTTGCAGTGATTGGTGAAGAGGAAATATAGGGACAGGTAGTTGAGGCAGGGTGACACTAGACCAGACTATGAAGTCTCCCCTTCCCCCTTTCCCTAAAGTCTGTGCTCCCTTTCCCTTTGTGTTGCACTAAGTCTTTCCCACACCTGGCATGACAGGTGATAGATGAGCAACAATCAGCAGATGAAGAGGATAATCATCCCCTCTCTGTTGTTCGTGGTTGGCGGGAGGGGATGGAGGACACTAGCATCAGTGTTACCCAGCCACCAACACACCATGGGCTTGGACCTCATGGAAGAGCCTGACATATGAGTGCCTTCTTGCTGCACTATCTGCAACATGATCCCCTTATAGTTAGGATTCAAAATAGTGCTGGTTACTGGGTTGCCACTCTGTTAGATCCACGTTATAAGAGTAAATTTTGCCAGATGCTTCCCACCCCGGAAAGGGACACGCACATGCTGGAGTATTGAAACACACCTTTACACAACTTTAAGAGAGGTTTTCCCGAAGACAGCAGTGAGGCACACAGTGTGTATCTCAGCACATAGAAGCAATTTCTGTGAGTCCTTTCACACATTTTTTAGAATAGTTTGTGCAGCAGCACAACAGAGTACAAGTCTGACATGTGGTGAACGACTGGAGAGGATGGTGCAGGAGTATCTAGAGCTCAATATCAATACCATCATGGAGGGTTTGGACCCTTTTACATTTGGTCTTCAAAAATGGAAGAGGCGCCTGAGCTCGCCTGTCACTCCTTGAAGGTTTTATTATGCCCAGCAGCCAGCGTTCTCTCAGAACGTGTCTTCATCACTGCTGGTGGTGTCCTGATGGATAAGTGCAGCCGGCTGTCCCCTGAAAGTGTAGACCGCCTAATTTTCATCAAGATGAACAAGTCATGGATCTCCAAGGACTTTTCCACCCCAATCACAGACTGTGCAGACTAGACGATGGTGTAGTTTTTAGTGTGCTGAATTGATTTTGCAAAATTGCATTCTGTGATATTTTTGTCGTGGCTTCTGTGCCTGCTGTTGCTGCTGCTGTGGATGTTAACAATATTTTTTCTAAATGTGGAGACTCTTGATTGGGTCTCCATCTGCTTGGTTAGCTGTAGTGGAAGAGGTGTCGGTTCCCATTATACTATTTCTACTCTGGTGAACTTGATGCCACTTTGGTGGTGTCGGCCCCTAATTTTTGGAAATGTGAAAACTCCTGATTGGGTCTCCATCTTCTGGGTTGGCTGTACTGGAAGAGGTAACGGTCCCCATTATTCTATTTCTACTCTGGTGAAATTGATGCCACTTTGGTGGTGTCTGCCCCTAAGTTTTGGAAATTTGAAGACTCCTGATTGGGCATCCATCTGTTGGGTTGGTTGTAGTGGAAGAGGTGTCGGTCCCCATTATACTATTTCTACTCTGGTGAAAATGATGCCACTTTGGTGGTGTCTGCCCCTAATTTTTGGAAATTTGAAGACTTGTGGTTGGGTCTCCTTCATGTGGGTGGCCTGTAGCAGTATGGATCCCAGACCGGTGGGCCTCCACTTACTTTCAGGCAACTACCTGTGTTACTATCCTCAAATTTTTGTACCAGTACTACTCTATGAAACAGATTTTTCTGCCATCTGAGTGTGGCTGAGCAGAAAAGTAGCTTGAGCTGTTGCATGTGGTATCAGGGCTCCCAGCAAAGCAGGCCTACACCAATCCCTTACCCACCTTGTCTTAATTTGAAGTTAATTTCAAAGCTGTAAATGCTGGCCCAGACCCTGATACCTCATGCATGGCCCATGGCTGACTGCTGCTGTGCCATTATTAAAAATTTGTACTGTGGGTCAATTGATGCCACGTTTTCTGGTTTCTGCCCCTAATTTGAGCTGTTTTGGCAGCTTTTGGGTCCCTTTGAAGGCGTAGGGTATGCATTTGTTTTTGCCTCCCATTGATTGCAATGGCATTCGAATATGTTCGTCGGTCGAACTATTCATCCAATTATTTGGAGAACATCTGGAAGTTCGTCGTTCTGAAACGAATCGAACCTTGAGACATTCCTTCATGTCTAGTAACAACTTCAAGCATCTCCTTACCGTTGTTAAGGACATACCAGGAATTGTAGGTTAATGTGGTGCAATTGTATATGGGGCTGACCTGACACTACAATTGATTGTCCTAAGCTTGGAAATGTATTAATGTAGTCAAGGAGGTTCTGGTGATGTATTACTGTATTAACGGAGGTTCTGATGATGATTTACTGCATTGACAGAGGATCTGGTAATGTTTTACTGCACTGATGGAGGTTCTGGTGATGTTTTACTGCACTGATGGTGCAAAATGTAGCCTAATGTGTATGGGGGCCTTAACTACTATCTGAAGAATATGAAATGAACACTGTCAGGGGATGTGTGTAATGCCAGTGATGCACTACTCTGCCATAGATCACAAACAGGTGGTGTGCTAGTATTATCACTTCACTAAGGCAGGAAGGAAAGTAAAAGACAATGTAGTTCGTGACGCCAGGGTGCACTGTGTTAAACTTCTGTTTCCTGGTGTGATGATATGTTGTGCACCCGATAATCCAGAAAAACAGATAGACAGATAGGCTATTGGTAAACTTTACTTCTTGCAAACAACTACAGAGAAATCCAGACAGATGATTCAACAGAGTTTCAATTCCAATGCAGCAAGCACAGTTATTCTCAGTACAGCAATGCAAGTACATAAATAGTGCAGCAATTCCTGAGTACTAACTTCTGCTCATATGCAGAGACTATAACACAGCTGATAGCAGCTGAAGCTGTGGTCTCTCATGTACAGGAGCTCTGTCTGAGCTTCCTACCAGCTTCCAGGCAAAATCAGACACCACAAGATGTCTCCTCCTCTCTCCTCCTCTCTCTGAGCACACACTGCACTAAGCTCAGGACTTTGGCATGTCCTCTAACCATGTGAACTTATTGCCATATATGGAAAGCAGGGCTAAATCATTAACTCTTGGTAATCTGTTATTGCTGAGTACATCACTCCATGCATATTGAAAACATTCTGTACTTTATCTGCAAAGAGAATATGAACATTGTGCAGACATAATGAGGTAGCTGCTGGCTCTGTTACATCGTAAAGGGGCATACACATACAACTTTGGGGCACTACATGTGCACACTACTTCTTTGAGACTACTGCCAATCTGTGGAGTTTTTCAGACGGAAGATGCTTCAGGACACATAGTCGTCATTTTGTCCTTTTTTTTGTCTTATTTTCCGACATCGTTTAGCCATCAGTTTTTGTTTATTTATTGTTTTTAAATTGGACTAGTAACTTATTTTAGCAGCTTCATGTCTTAGGAAACCTGCAGTGGTTAAGAAAACTCAAAAGACTGAACATATGAACAGCGAGTCGTCTTTACAGTGCAGTGTATAAGTTAATTATTTTTAGTATATATTTAGCACTTTTTCAGGTGGGTTACAGAGTGGATCTACTTGAAAAAGATGCTGTGTGCACATACCCTAAGGCTATGTGCACACGATCCTTTCTGGCAGCGCTTTGAATTATTATTATTATTATTTATTATTATAGCGCCATTTATTCCATGGCGCTTTACATGTGATAGGGATATACATAACAAAAGCATTTACATAATCTTAACAAAACGAGTCAGCGACTGGTACAGGAGGAGCGAGGACCCTGCCCGCGAGGGCTCACATTCTAGAACGGATGGGTGAGGATACAGTAGGTGAGGGTAGAGCTGGCCGTGCAGTGGTGTTTACTGCAGGTTGTAGGCTTGTCGGAAGAGGTAGGTCTTCAGGTTCCTTTTGAAGGTTTCCACGGTCGGCGAGAGTCTGATATGTTGGGGTAGAGAGTTCCAGAGTAGGGGGGAAGCACGGGAGAAATCTTGTATACGATTGTGGGAAGAGGAGATAAGAGGGGAGTAGAGAAGGAGATCTTGTGAGGATTGGAGATTGCATGCAGGTAAGTACCGGGAGACTAGGTCACAGATGTATGGGGGAGACAGGTTGTGGATGGCTTTGTATGCCATGGTTAGGGTTTTGAACTGAATTCTCTGGGCAATGGGGAGCCAGTGAAGGGATTGACAGAGAGGAGAGGCCGGGGAATAGCGGGGGGACAGGTGGATTAGTCGAGCAGCAGAGTTTAGGATAGATTGGAGAGGCGCAAGAGTGTTGGAAGGGAGGCCACGGAGCAGGAGGTTGCAGTAGTCGAGGCGGGATATGATGAGGGCATGCACTAGTGTTTTTGCAGAGTCTTTGCTGAGGAATGCACGGATCCGGGAGATGTTTTTGAGTTGGAGTCGGCAGGAGGTGGAAAGGGCTTGGATATGTGGCTTGAAGGAGAGATCAGAGTCCAGGGTTACTCCAAGGCAGCGAGCTTGTGAGACTGGGGAGAGTGAACAGCCATTGACGTTGATGGATAGGTCGGATGGGGGATGTGAATGAGAGGGTGGAAAGATGATGAACTCTGTTTTATCCATGTTGAGTTTTAGAAATCTGTCGGAGAAGAAGGATGAGATGGCGGACAGACATTGTGGGATTCTGGTTAGTACGGACTAGATATCGGGTCCAGAGAGGTAGATCTGTGTGTCGTCAGCATAGAGGTGATACTGAAAACCGTGAGACTCTATGAGCTGTCCCAGGCCAAAGGTGTAGATGGAGAAGAGCAGAGGTCCTAGAACTGAACCTTGGGGGACACCGACAGATAGGGGGCGAGATGAGGAGGTGGTGCGTGAGTGGGAGACGCTGAATGTCCTGTCTGTTAAGTATGAGGAGATCCAAGATAGAGCCAAGTCCGTGATGCCAAGAGATGAGAGAATCTGGAGTAAGAGGGAATGGTCCACTGTGTCAAAGGCAGATGACAGGTCCAGAAGGAGGAGGATGGAGTAGTGTTGCTTGGATTTGGCATTTAGTAGGTCGTTGGTGACTTTGGTCAGGGCAGTTTCAGTCGAGTGATGCGGTCGGAAGCCAGATTGCAGGCGGTCGAAGAGGGAGCAGGAGGAGAGGTGGGAGGACAGTTCAAGGTGGACATGTTGTTCTAGAAGTTTTGAGGCAAAGGGGAGGAGTGATATGGGGCGATAGCTAGTCAGAGAGGAAGGGTCAAGGGAGGGCTTTTTGAGGATGGGTGTGATTGCGGCATGTTTGAAACATGAGGGGAAGACTCCGGTTGTTAGTGACAGATTGAAGAGGTGGGTTAGGGTTGGGATGAAGACTGTGGTAAGGTTAGTGATGAGGTGGGATGGGATTGGGTCAAGTTCGCAGGTGGTGAGGTGTGATTTGGAGAGTAAAGAGGAGACTTGACCTTCTGTAATGGTGGAGAAGTGGGGTTTGGAGGAGGAGGGTTGAGTAGATATGAGGAGGGGTTGTCTGGACTTTAGGCAAAAGTTTTGTCTGATGGTGTCAATCTTCTGTTTGAAGAATGAGGCAAAGTCGTCGGCTGAGATGAGAGAAGAGGGAGGAGGTGCTGGGGGACGAAGGAGAGAGTTGAAAGTGTTAAATAGCTATTTGGGGTTGTGAGATAGGGAGGATATGAGAGATGAGAAGTAGGTTTGTTTTGCTGTAGTGAGTGCGGACTTGAAATTAGTGACGGATTGCTTGAATGCGATGAAGTGCTCGATGGAGTGAGACCTTTTCCATCTCCGCTCCGCAACCCTGGAGGCCCGGCGCAGTTCTTTGGTAAGTTTAGTGTGCCAGGGTTGCCTGTTGAATGTGCGAGGTGTGGTGTGTGTGAGAGGGGCGATCGAGTCTAGAGCTGAAGCTATTGTGGTGTTATATGAGGCAGCAACAACATCTGCATCGTGTAAGGAATTTATGTCTGTGAGAGGAAGGAGGGATTCAGAGAGAGAGTGTAGGTCAAGGTGTTTGAGATTTCTGCGAGGGTGTGTGAGTTTGTGGAGTGGGGATTGTGCACCCGGAGAGGAGAGGGTAGAGAATGTGAGGAGGTTATGGTCAGAGAGAGGGAGTGGTGAGTTAGAGAGGTTAGATAGGGAACAGAGGCGGGTGAAGATGAGGTCCAGTGTGTGGCCATCTTTGTGGGTGGGTGTGGAAGACCATTGAGTGAGTCCAAAGGAGGAAGTGAGGGATAGGAGCTTAGAGACAGACGAGTGGGAAGTGTCAATGGGGATGTTGAAGTCACCCATTATGATAGTGGGGATGTCAGTGGAAAGGAAGTGAAGCAGCCAGGTGGTGAAATGGTCTAAGAAGGTGGTGGCTTGCCCTGGGGGTCGGTAAATGACGGCCAGTTGGAGGTTGGAGGGGGAATAGATGCGCACACAGTGCACCTCAAAAGAGGGGAGTGTAACGGAGGGTGGCAGTGTGATTTGGGTGAAAGCGCAGAGTTCTGATAGGAGGAAACCTACGCCTCCACCATGTTTGCCATTGGGACGGGGGGTGTGGGAAAGGTGGAATCCGCCATATGAAAGGGCAGCTGGGGAGGCTGTGTCAGAGGGGGTGAGCCATGTTTCGGTGATGGCGAGGAAGGAGAGTTTCTTTGTAATGAAAAGATCGTGGATGAAGGAAAGTTTGTTGCAGACAGAGCGAGCGTTCCATAGAGCTCCTGTTAGTATAGCTGAGGAGGTGGGTATTAGTTGGATGGGTATGAGGTTAGAAGGGTTGCGACAGTTTGAGGAAGGTCGTGGATAGGAGGTAGAAGTGACTGTGGGGATATGGCGAGGAGGACCTGGATTTGGAGAGATATCTCCAGCAGTGAGGAGGAGCTGAGAAAGTGTTAGCAGGTGGGAGCAGGAGAGAGCATGAGGTGGCTGTCTGTGTTTGGAGATCCAGGATTGAATGTTAATGAATAATTTGGAGGAGGAGGTGAGGTGAATTGGGAGGATAGAGGAAGAGATGAAGAGTTTCTTACTAGGTGTAGGGATTTGAGGGGTTATTAGAAAGTGGAGGACTATAGAGGAAAAAGTGAGAGCTAACAGAAACATAGTTAAAAGAGAGTGTGTGGTCAAAGTGTGGGTTACCTGACTCCTGCCCTGACTAACTGCCTCTGAAATAACTGCCACTTCTCTCCGAAGCCACTTTGCACAAGAAGACGCGTGCACACCCCAGCATACTCTATGCTGCGTCCTAAGCGCTGCACGCAGGTGAATCTGCATGTGTTCATTGAACCATGCGGATCCACCGCATCCTATACATTGCACTGATAGAATTTCTCTTGCGGAGACTAGTCTCTGGAAAGATGCCCTGCATGTCCGTTTCCGCGGGTGATCCGCAGGAGCATACAGGCGCATAGTGGGCATGGGATTTCTTGAAATCCCACCCACTATGCTGTAACATCTGGCCGCTGCGGATTGCACGCTGCGCAAGTGCGCTGCATTCAATCCACAGCCATTCCTGACCGTGTACACATACCCTAAGGCCTTTTTCACACGTCAGTGTTTCCCGTACATGTGGTGACAGTTTCCACACGTACTGGAGACACTGACACACGCAGACCCATTCAAAACAATGGGTCTGTGCACATCTCGGTGTGTTTTCACGGACCGTGTGACCCACACGGAGACATGTCCGTTTTTGGACTTCAGCACGGATCACATGGACCCATTCAAGCCAATGGGTCCGTGTAAACACGTACTGCACACGGATGACATCCGGGTGCGTTTTTTAAGGTTATAGGGTTAACATAGAAACAAATTGTTTCAATATGAGCCAGGTGTCTAGACCTGATTGTATCAAACTTTAGGCTAATCTTGGCAGCATTTTGTGAGAGGTGAAATTGCAATAGTATGAGAGTGGTGGTGTTTTGGAAGTGTGGTGAGATTTCTCTTCAGAATGGCCCCCAGTGTGGACACAGCACAGCTAATATCTCTTGTGGAGCAGCACCGTGAGCTTTGGGACATCAGAACACAGGGATACCATGACAGGCTGATCATAGAGCAGGCTTGGCTTCCTGTAGCTGCACAGCTCTTCCCAAGATCAGGTTGGGCCACATATTTGTGGCGCCCCTGAAGGTTCAGTCGCCACAGAGGTACTGCATCTCACCCAGAGGTGTGGTATCTCACGCTCAGGTAAGGAAAGAGTGCTGCCCGGGACCCTAACACCTGGATCCAACACTACACTACTCCAGACCAGCAGGAGGGGCAAGATGCGTCGCTTTCCTGCTGAGCCCTGTCCCTGGCTGGAGTGGGGGGAACCAAAGTGAGGGGGGAACCATGTAGTGGGTGTGGGTGGAGGAAGAAGTTCAGGGGGGCACTTGTTAGAAGTAGTATAAAAAGGGAAGCCATCTTGGGTGTGTGGCCAGTCAGTCAGTGAAGTTTGAGGGGAGCAGGAGCTCTGTAGGAGCTCTGCTCAGGAGGAGGGCCTGAGAGAGAGCCCCAAGACTGAGAAGGAGAGAGGAGCAGGAGAGAGGCTCCAGGAAAGTGAAGAAGGGATCCCAAGGGTACGGGCAGTGCTGGAGGCCACCCGTACGCCCGAATCTGCCAAGCGGTGGAGGGATCGAGCCACAGAGGGGACCGGCCCCTAATCAGTGAGAATTACAAAGTTCAACTGGAAACCGGAGGCTTCTGTACTTTCAGGGTGCAGTTGCCACATCTGCACTCATGTCGCCAAAAAGGTAACCACATAGGATCCAGGGAAGTCCAGGCTGCCCAGAAAGATCCGAGGATACCAGCTTGGGACATTGTTTGGCGAGGCGCAGGGCAAGAAGGGTGAGAGCCAGTGCAGAAAGACGGCTGAGAAGGTCATATAGAACAGGGTCCTGTCAGGCACTCTTGAAACACCTGGGAGTTTGCTGAACTCCTGCCTGGTAAACGCAGCGCGACGCGGGAGGCTGTAAGCTGGACAGTGCAACCTGAGGAACTTAACAACTGTGAGTAAACTCTGAGGACTGCACCACACTGTCTCTGTGAAGTTATTGCTGCGCCATCACCCCCTGCACTACACAGCAACATCCATAACAACTCAGCACAGCCCTGGAGCTAAGCTCTACCTGTGGAGAGCTAAACCAACTCTGCTGCATTTACACCGGCACCAGAGGACCTCCCCCGCAGTGGAGGCTCCCTTTAGCCGCATACCACAGGTGGCGTCACGAACTGTATATAAAAACTATAAATTCCCTGTAAATAATCCCCTTTTGATTGGCCGCCCTGGGCCATGGACCGGGTCACCACCACTGTGACATCTCCCCTAGCAACGACCGGCCCGGCACCAAGTACCCCACGGCCCAGGGGGTGCATCATCTTTGGCGTCACGAACAGGATATGAACCCACCCATTATCACCAGGTATTGTGCGCCTAGAGACTGTGATTTATACTGAATGTCGCACCCGCCCCAGAAGAACGGGCGCCATTATGTACGTTATCAAGGACAACATAGAAGCTCCCATCGTGGGCCGGGTCCCAGAATGACGCCAAAAGCAGCAGTAACCATGTATGTAGATGTGTCCATCAAGGTGGGGGAGCTGCGCCCAGGTGTAGCCGACAGCAAGCAGCCATGGGACCGCCCCAGAAAGAGGAGAGGAAAAAATAAGAAAGCTGGGAGACAGAGTGTGGTCTCAAGCAGTCTAGACAGACCACACCCGGCCAGCAAGATGGAGAGAGGTCATCCTAAAGCTCCGTCTTGTGGTCTGCAGCCCGTGGCAGAACCCCTCACCGAGGAGGGGATGCTAACAAAGTTGTCCCTGGAGGACACCAGCTTCATCCGGGATGAGTTGCAGGAACTGGGCAGGAGGATGGAAGAGGCCCAGCAAGCTGCGATTGCTGCCTGGAGAGCGGAGCTGATGGAGAAGTTGGTGACCCGGCAGCAGTCAGCGCTGCAAGTGACCAGCAGCAGCACCCCAGCCCCGGCGGAGCCTGACCAGAACCAGAAGGCAGCGTGCAGCACAGGAGCGGCCGCGGGAGCAGGTAAGAGAAGACTCCCTGTCCCGGGCGCTGAAAGCGCTGACCTGCTCCTGGGCCCCCTGGTGGAACTCCCTGTCCCAGGCGCTGAAAGTTGTCATCTGCTCCTGGGCCCCCTGCCGGACACTCCGTACCCGGGCGCGCATGCGCCTGCTCAGCTCCTGGTCTCGGAGCCTTCTACCCCGGGCGCTGGTGAGGAAGACCTGCTCCTAGGCCCCCTTCAAGAGCCATCAGCCCCCACACCCGAATGGGTGTACGGGCGTGCGGATACCGAAGCTCATCAGTTCCAAGGATGTCCACCCATTTCTTCTGATACATGTTGGCACCAATGACACGGCAAGGAAGGACCTACCGACAATCTGCAAGGACTTTGAAGCATTGGGGAAGAAAGTAAAAGAACTGGATGCGAAGGTAGTTTTTTCTTCTATCCTTCCAGTAGACAGGCATGGCGTCAGGAGATGGAACAGGATCCTTGATGTGAACAACTGACTGAGACGATGGTGCAGACAACAAGGATTTGGATTCCTGGACCATGGTGTGAATTACCTCTATGACGGACTCCTTGCCAGAGACAGACTACACCTCAACAAGCCCGGGAAACACACATTCGCCAGGAGACTCGCAACACTCATCAGGAGGGCGTTAAACTAGAAGAAGAGGGGATGGGAAGAAAAACACCGGACACGAACATGAAACCAGAGAACATACTAATGAAAGATATGAAGTGCGACAAAGAAGGTCCAAGACAAGACACTTGGAAGGGAGGTAAGAAAATTTCTAATACAATCCACAGGGAGAGGATTGGAACAAAACAAAATCGTGTAAACTGCGTGCTAGCAAATGCCAGAAGCCTGACAAAAAAGATGGATGAACTGGAAGCAGAAATATCTACAGGTAACTATGACATAGTGGGAATAACCAAGACATGGTTAGATGAAAGCTATGACTGGGCAGTTAACTTACAGGGTTACAGTCTGTTTAGAAGGGATCGAAGAAATCGGAAAGGGGGTGGAGTCTGTCTATATGTAAAGACGTGTCTAAAGCCTACAATACGGGAGGATGTATGAGAGGGAAATGAGGAGGTCGAGTCCTTATGGATGGAGATACATGGGGCAAAAAACAATAATAAAATTATCATAGGAGTCTGTTATAAACCACCAAATATAGCAGAAGCCACGGAAAGTCTATTAATGAGACAAATAGACGAAGTAGCAAAAAATAACGAGGTGATTATTATGGGGGACTTCAACTACCCCGATATAGACTGGGAAACCGAAAGCTGTAGATCTCAGAAAGGAAACAGGTTTCTGTCAATTATCAAAGACAATTATTTGTCACAACTTGTGCAGGAACCAACTAGAGGGACAGCCCTTTTAAACTTAATATTAACTAACAGGCCAGACAGAATAACTGAGGTGCAGGTCGGGGGGCACCTGGGAAATAGTGACCACAACATTATACAATTCCACATGTGCTTCAGTAGCGTGCCCAGCAAGGGAGTCACAAAAACACTGAACTTCAGGAGGGCAAAGTTTGATCAGCTAAGAGATGCCCTTCACCTTATAGACTGGGATAGTATCTTCAGTAATAGGAGCACGGATAGAAAATGGGAAATTTTCAAAACAGCCCTACATAGTCACTGTAGAAGGTACATACCTTATGGGAATAAAAGGGCTAGGAATAGGAGGAAGCCAATGTGGCTAAATAAGGAAATCAAGAGGGCAATGGAAAACAAAAAAAGGGCTTTCGGTAAACTTAAACAAGAAGGCAGCGAGGAAGCGCTAATATCTTATAGGGAAAAAAACAAAATCTGTAAGAAACAGGTAAGAATAGCAAAAGAGGAGATAGAGAGACTAATTGCAAAGGAAAGTAAATCGAATCCCAAACTGTTCTTTAACTTTATAAACAGTAAAAGGATTAAAACTGATGGAGTTGGCCCATTGAAAAATAACCTGGGTAAAATCATAGAGGGCGATGAGGGTAAAGCAAACCTACTCAATAGCTTCTTCTCCACTGTTTTCACAAAAGAAAACAATTTATCGGAGGAAATGCAGAGTGATAAAGTAAACCCTCCGCTAAATATCACCCACCTAACCCAGGAGGAAGTTCAGAAACGCCTAAATAATATCAAAATAGACAAGTCACCAGGCCCAGATGGCATACACCCCCGGGTACTAAAAGAATTAAGTAATGTGATAGACAGGCCGCTGTATCTTATATTCAAGCACTCTTTATGGACAGGGACTGTCCCACTAGACAGAGGTAAAGCAATTTTTCCGCCACAATCCTGGCCTGGATGCGCTGCTGCAGAACGCACGGAAGCTGTGTCCTCACTTCCGCTGTTCGCACACCTCAGGTCATCTACTTGCATCGATACAGAGGTCTTTGTTCATGCCAGTTAACCGGTTGATATATAATGTGCCGACACAGTGGAATTCCACTCTGCACATGTTGCAACGACTGTGGCAGCAGCGATGAGCCCTGATGCAGTATGTCATGTCGCATAGCCTGGGCGAATGCAGTATGGACGTGGTGCAAATCACACTTTATGAGTGGGTACAGATTAAGGACCTCAGCACCCTTCTGCACAGTTCTGAAATGGCTACTAAGATGGCCATCATCAGCATCACTATTCTGGTCATCTACATGCTGGAGCAGACTTTGAATAGCCTGCGGAAGGAGGTGGTGGTCCCAGAGGAAGAGGAGGAAGCAGAGGAGAATGCAGAAGGGATAACAATGTCTCTAAGTTCCAGACTGTTGTCACACAGGTGGGTGCCAATGGAGGGTGGATTACAGCGATCTAGAGGGGCTGGTGATACCAGACAAACTATTAGTGAAGGTGCAGGAGCTGAGGAACAAATGGATTAGGAAGAGGTGATGTCACGGGTGTGTCAGAGGTGACAGACAGTCTCCCTGCAGTTGGTTGCAGGAAATCTCTACGTTTGGCATTACAGACATCTTCTTTGAGGCTGGCTGTCTCGAGGACCCAGCGGCTACCTCCCTTGGGCTAATTAGCTCCCTGGCCTGGGTATATAAATACCTGGTGTGTCTGAGAGGGAGGTGCCAGCGATATTCATTACTACTTGTGAGGTCTTAGCAAGAGCAGTACTTCATCCTCTCTGGAGCTTGAGGCCGTGTGCGCATTTGTCTGGAGTCGTCTAAAGCTAAGCAATCCCTGTTTGTCTACCCTTGTTGTCTATAGAGTTTAGTGGAGATCAACTAGTGCTCATCTCCTTCCATCCCTAGCCTTAACCATACACCAGGGAAAGTCAGAGCGAGACACGCTTGCAGTGATTGGTGAAGAGGAAATATAGGGACAGGTAGTTGAGGCAGGGTGACACTAGACCAGACTATGAAGTCTCCCCTTCCCCCTTTCCCTAAAGTCTGTGCTCCCTTTCCCTTTGTGTTGCACTAAGTCTTTCCCACACCTGGCATGACAGGTGATAGATGAGCAACAATCAGCAGATGAAGAGGATAATCATCCCCTCTCTGTTGTTCGTGGTTGGCGGGAGGGGATGGAGGACACTAGCATCAGTGTTACCCAGCCACCAACACACCATGGGCTTGGACCTCATGGAAGAGCCTGACATATGAGTGCCTTCTTGCTGCACTATCTGCAACATGATCCCCTTATAGTTAGGATTCAAAATAGTGCTGGTTACTGGGTTGCCACTCTGTTAGATCCACGTTATAAGAGTAAATTTTGCCAGATGCTTCCCACCCCGGAAAGGGACACGCACATGCTGGAGTATTGAAACACACCTTTACACAACTTTAAGAGAGGTTTTCCCGAAGACAGCAGTGAGGCACACAGTGTGTATCTCAGCACATAGAAGCAATTTCTGTGAGTCCTTTCACACATTTTTTAGAATAGTTTGTGCAGCAGCACAACAGAGTACAAGTCTGACATGTGGTGAACGACTGGAGAGGATGGTGCAGGAGTATCTAGAGCTCAATATCAATACCATCATGGAGGGTTTGGACCCTTTTACATTTGGTCTTCAAAAATGGAAGAGGCGCCTGAGCTCGCCTGTCACTCCTTGAAGGTTTTATTATGCCCAGCAGCCAGCGTTCTCTCAGAACGTGTCTTCATCACTGCTGGTGGTGTCCTGATGGATAAGTGCAGCCGGCTGTCCCCTGAAAGTGTAGACCGCCTAATTTTCATCAAGATGAACAAGTCATGGATCTCCAAGGACTTTTCCACCCCAATCACAGACTGTGCAGACTAGACGATGGTGTAGTTTTTAGTGTGCTGAATTGATTTTGCAAAATTGCATTCTGTGATATTTTTGTCGTGGCTTCTGTGCCTGCTGTTGCTGCTGCTGTGGATGTTAACAATATTTTTTCTAAATGTGGAGATTCTTGATTGGGTCTCCATCTGCTTGGTTAGCTGTAGTGGAAGAGGTGTCGGTTCCCATTATACTATTTCTACTCTGGTGAACTTGATGCCACTTTGGTGGTGTCGGCCCCTAATTTTTGGAAATGTGAAAACTCCTGATTGGGTCTCCATCTTCTGGGTTGGCTGTACTGGAAGAGGTAACGGTCCCCATTATTCTATTTCTACTCTGGTGAAATTGATGCCACTTTGGTGGTGTCTGCCCCTAAGTTTTGGAAATTTGAAGACTCCTAATTGGGCATCCATCTGTTGGGTTGGTTGTAGTGGAAGAGGTGTCGGTCCCCATTATACTATTTCTACTCTGGTGAAAATGATGCCACTTTGGTGGTGTCTGCCCCTAATTTTTGGAAATTTGAAGACTTGTGGTTGGGTCTCCTTCATGTGGGTGGCCTGTAGCAGTATGGATCCCAGACCGGTGGGCCTCCACTTACTTTCAGGCAACTACCTGTGTTACTATCCTCAAATTTTTGTACCAGTACTACTCTATGAAACAGATTTTTCTGCCATCTGAGTGTGGCTGAGCAGAAAAGTAGCTTGAGCTGTTGCATGTGGTATCAGGGCTCCCAGCAAAGCAGGCCTACACCAATCCCTTACCCACCTTGTCTTAATTTGAAGTTAATTTCAAAGCTGTAAATGCTGGCCCAGACCCTGATACCTCATGCATGGCCCATGGCTGACTGCTGCTGTGCCATTATTAAAAATTTGTACTGTGGGTCAATTGATGCCACGTTTTCTGGTTTCTGCCCCTAATTTGAGCTGTTTTGGCAGCTTTTGGGTCCCTTTGAAGGCGTAGGGTATGCATTTGTTTTTGCCTCCCATTGATTGCAATGGCATTCGAATATGTTCGTCGGTCGAACTATTCATCCAATTATTTGGAGAACATCTGGAAGTTCGTCGTTCTGAAACGAATCGAACCTTGAGACATTCCTTCATGTCTAGTAACAACTTCAAGCATCTCCTTACCGTTGTTAAGGACATACCGGGAATTGTAGGTTAATGTGGTGCAATTGTATATGGGGCTGACCTGACACTACAATTGATTGTGCTAAGCTTCGAAATGTATTAATGTAGTCAAGGAGGTTCTGGTGATGTATTACTGTATTAACGGAGGTTCTGATGATGATTTACTGCATTGACAGAGGATCTGGTAATGTTTTACTGCACTGATGGAGGTTCTGGTGATGTTTTACTGCACTGATGGTGCAAAATGTAGCCTAATGTGTATGGGGGCCTTAACTACTATCTGAAGAATATGAAATGAACACTGTCAGGGGATGTGTGTAATGCCAGTGATGCACTACTCTGCCATAGATCACAAACAGGTGGTGTGCTAGTATTATCACTTCACTAAGGCAGGAAGGAAAGTACAAGACAATGTAGTTCGTGACGCCAGGGTGCACTGTGTTAACTTCTGTTTCCTGGTGTGATGATATGTTGTGCACCCGATAATCCAGAAAAACAGATAGACAGATAGGCTATTGGTAAACTTTACTTCTTGCAAACAACTACAGAGAAATCCAGACAGATGATTCAACAGAGTTTCAATTCCAATGCAGCAAGCACAGTTATTCTCAGTACAGCAATGCAAGTACATAAATAGTGCAGCAATTCCTGAGTACTAACTTCTGCTCATATGCAGAGACTATAACACAGCTGATAGCAGCTGAAGCTGTGGTCTCTCATGTGCAGGAGCTCTGTCTGAGCTTCCTACCAGCTTCCAGGCAAAATTAGACACCACAAGATGTCTCCTCCTCTCTCCTCCTCTCTCTGAGCACACACTGCACTAAGCTCAGGACTTTGGCATGTCCTCTAACCATGTGAACTTATTGCCATATATGGAAAGCAGGGCTAAATCATTAACTCTTGGTAATCTGTTATTGCTGAGTACATCACTCCATGCATATTGAAAACATTCTGTACTTTATCTGCAAAGAGAATATGAACATTGTGCACACATAATGAGGTAGCTGCTGGCTCTGTTACATCGTAAAGGGGCATACACATACAACTTTGGGGCACTACATGTGCACACTACTTCTTTGAGACTACTGCCAATCTGTGGAGTTTTTCAGACGGAAGATGCTTCAGGACACATAGTCGTCATTTTGTCCTTTTTTTTGTCTTATTTTCCGACATCGTTTAGCCATCAGTTTTTGTTTATTTATTGTTTTTAAATTGGACTAGTAACTTATTTTAGCAGCTTCATGTCTTAGGAAACCTGCAGTGGTTAAGAAAACTCAAAAGACTGAACATATGAACAGCGAGTCGTCTTTACAGTGCAGTGTATGAGTTAATTATTTTTAGTATATATTTAGCACTTTTTCAGGTGGGTTACAGAGTGGATCTACTTGAAAAAGATGCTGTGTGCACATACCCTAAGGCTATGTGCACACGATCCTTTCTGGCAGCGCTTTGAATTATTATTATTATTATTTATTATTATAGCGCCATTTATTCCATGGCGCTTTACATGTGATAGGGATATACATAACAAAAGCATTTACATAATCTTAACAAAACGAGTCAGCGACTGGTACAGGAGGAGCGAGGACCCTGCCCGCGAGGGCTCACATTCTAGAACGGATGGGTGAGGATACAGTAGGTGAGGGTAGAGCTGGCCGTGCAGTGGTGTTTACTGCAGGTTGTAGGCTTGTCGGAAGAGGTAGGTCTTCAGGTTCCTTTTGAAGGTTTCCACGGTCGGCGAGAGTCTGATATGTTGGGGTAGAGAGTTCCAGAGTAGGGGGGAAGCACGGGAGAAATCTTGTATACGATTGTGGGAAGAGGAGATAAGAGGGGAGTAGAGAAGGAGATCTTGTGAGGATTGGAGATTGCATGCAGGTAAGTACCGGGAGACTAGGTCACAGATGTATGGGGGAGACAGGTTGTGGATGGCTTTGTATGCCATGGTTAGGGTTTTGAACTGAATTCTCTGGGCAATGGGGAGCCAGTGAAGGGATTGACAGAGAGGAGAGGCCGGGGAATAGCGGGGGGACAGGTGGATTAGTCGAGCAGCAGAGTTTAGGATAGATTGGAGAGGCGCAAGAGTGTTGGAAGGGAGGCCACGGAGCAGGAGGTTGCAGTAGTCGAGGCGGGATATGATGAGCGCATGCACTAGTGTTTTTGCAGAGTCTTTGCTGAGGAATGCACGGATCCGGGAGATGTTTTTGAGTTGGAGTCGGCAGGAGGTGGAAAGGGCTTGGATATGTGGCTTGAAGGAGAGATCAGAGTCCAGGGTTACTCCAAGGCAGCGAGCTTGTGAGACTGGGGAGAGTGAACAGCCATTGACGTTGATGGATAGGTCGGATGGGGGATGTGAATGAGAGGGTGGAAAGATGATGAACTCTGTTTTATCCATGTTGAGTTTTAGAAATCTGTCGGAGAAGAAGGATGAGATGGCGGACAGACATTGTGGGATTCTGGTTAGTAGGGACTAGATATCGGGTCCAGAGAGGTAGATCTGTGTGTCGTCAGCATAGAGGTGATACTGAAAACCGTGAGACTCTATGAGCTGTCCCAGGCCAAAGGTGTAGATGGAGAAGAGCAGAGGTCCTAGAACTGAACCTTGGGGGACACCGACAGGGGGCGAGATGAGGAGGTGGTGCGTGAGTGGGAGACGCTGAATGTCCTGTCTGTTAAGTATGAGGAGATCCAAGATAGAGCCAAGTCCGTGATGCCAAGAGATGAGAGAATCTGGAGTAAGAGGGAATGGTCCACTGTGTCAAAGGCAGATGACAGGTCCAGAAGGAGGAGGATGGAGTAGTGTTGCTTGGATTTGGCATTTAGTAGGTCGTTGGTGACTTTGGTCAGGGCAGTTTCAGTCGAGTGATGCGGTCGGAAGCCAGATTGCAGGCGGTCGAAGAGGGAGCAGGAGGAGAGGTGGGAGGACAGTTCAAGGTGGACATGTTGTTCTAGAAGTTTTGAGGCAAAGGGGAGGAGTGATATGGGGCGATAGCTAGTCAGAGAGGAAGGGTCAAGGGAGGGCTTTTTGAGGATGGGTGTGATTGCGGCATGTTTGAAACATGAGGGGAAGACTCCGGTTGTTAGTGACAGATTGAAGAGGTGGGTTAGGGTTGGGATGAAGACTGTGGTAAGGTTAGTGATGAGGTGGGATGGGATTGGGTCAAGTTCGCAGGTGGTGAGGTGTGATTTGGAGAGTAAAGAGGAGACTTGACCTTCTGTAATGGTGGAGAAGTGGGGTTTGGAGGAGGAGGGTTGAGTAGATATGAGGAGGGGTTGTCTGGACTTTAGGCAAAAGTTTTGTCTGATGGTGTCAATCTTCTGTTTGAAGAATGAGGCAAAGTCGTCGGCTGAGATGAGAGAAGAGGGAGGAGGTGCTGGGGGACGAAGGAGAGAGTTGAAAGTGTTAAATAGCTATTTGGGGTTGTGAGATAGGGAGGATATGAGAGATGAGAAGTAGGTTTGTTTTGCTGTAGTGAGTGCGGACTTGAAATTAGTGACGGATTGCTTGAATGCGATGAAGTGCTCGATGGAGTGAGACCTTTTCCATCTCCGCTCCGCAACCCTGGAGGCCCGGCGCAGTTCTTTGGTAAGTTTAGTGTGCCAGGGTTGCCTGTTGAATGTGCGAGGTGTGGTGTGTGTGAGAGGGGCGATCGAGTCTAGAGCTGAAGCTATTGTGGTGTTATATGAGGCAGCAACAACGTCTGCATCGTGTAAGGAATTTATGTCTGTGAGAGGAAGGAGGGATTCAGAGAGAGAGTGTAGGTCAAGGTGTTTGAGATTTCTGCGAGGGTGTGTGAGTTTGTGGAGTGGGGATTGTGCACCCGGAGAGGAGAGGGTAGAGAATGTGAGGAGGTTATGGTTAGAGAGAGGGAGTGGTGAGTTAGAGAGGTTAGATAGGGAACAGAGGCGGGTGAAGATGAGGTCCAGTGTGTGGCCATCTTTGTGGGTGGGTGTGGAAGACCATTGAGTGAGTCCAAAGGAGGAAGTGAGGGATAGGAGCTTAGAGACAGACGAGTGGGAAGTGTCAATGGGGATGTTGAAGTCACCCATTATGATAGTGGGGATGTCAGTGGAAAGGAAGTGAAGCAGCCAGGTGGTGAAATGGTCTAAGAAGGTGGTGGCTTGCCCTGGGGGTCGGTAAACGACGGCCAGTTGGAGGTTGGAGGGGGAATAGATGCGCACACAGTGCACCTCAAAAGAGGGGAGTGTAACGGAGGGTGGCAGTGTGATTTGGGTGAAAGCGCAGAGTTCTGATAGGAGGAAACCTACGCCTCCACCATGTTTGCCATTGGGGCGGGGGGTGTGGGAAAGATGGAATCCGCCATATGAAAGGGCAGCTGGGGAGGCTGTGCCAGAGGGGGTGAGCCATGTTTCGGTGATGGCGAGGAAGGAGAGTTTCTTTGTAATGAAAAGATCGTGGATGAAGGAAAGTTTGTTGCAGACAGAGCGAGCGTTCCATAGAGCTCCTGTTAGTATAGCTGAGGAGGTGGGTATTAGTTGGATGGGTATGAGGTTAGAAGGGTTGCGACAGTTTGAGGAAGGTCGTGGATAGGAGGTAGAAGTGACTGTGGGGATATGGCGAGGAGGACCTGGATTTGGAGAGATATCTCCAGCAGTGAGGAGGAGCTGAGAAAGTGTTAGCAGGTGGGAGCAGGAGAGAGCATGAGGTGGCTGTCTGTGTTTGGAGATCCAGGATTGAATGTTGATGAATAATTTGGAGGAGGAGGTGAGGTGAATTGGGAGGATAGAGGAAGAGATGAAGAGTTTCTTACTAGGTGTAGGGATTTGAGGGGTTATTAGAAAGTGGAGGACTATAGAGGAAAAAGTGAGAGCTAACAGAAACATAGTTAAAAGAGAGTGTGTGGTCAAAGTGTGGGTTACCTGACTCCTGCCCTGACTAACTGCCTCTGAAATAACTGCCACTTCTCTCCGAAGCCACTTTGCACAAGAAGACGCGTGCACACCCCAGCATACTCTATGCTGCGTCCTAAGCGCTGCACGCAGGTGAATCTGCATGTGTTCATTGAACCATGCGGATCCACCGCATCCTATACATTGCAGTGATAGAATTTCTCTTGCGGAGACTGGTCTCTGGAAAGATGCCCTGCATGTCCGTTTCCGCGGGTGATCCGCAGGAGCATACAGGCGCATAGTGGGCATGGGATTTCTTGAAATCCCACCCACTATGCTGTAACATCTGGCCGCTGCGGATTGCACGCTGCGCAAGTGCGCTGCATTCAATCCACAGCCATTCCTGACCGTGTACACATACCCTAAGGCCTCTTTCACACGTCAGTGTTTCCCGTACATGTGGTGACAGTTTCCACACGTACTGGAGACACTGACACACGCAGACCCATTCAAAACAATGGGTCTGTGCACATCTCGGTGTGTTTTCACGGACCGTGTGACCCACACGGAGACATGTCCGTTTTTGGACTTCAGCACGGATCACATGGACCCATTCAAGCCAATGGGTCCGTGTAAACACGTACTGCACACGGATGACATCCGGGTGCATTTTTTAAGGTTATAGGGTTAACATAGAAACAAATTGTTTCAATATGAGCCAGGTGTCTAGACCTGATTGTATCAAACTTTAGGCTAATCTTGGCAGCATTTTGTGAGAGGTGAAATTGCAATAGTATGAGAGTGGTGGTGTTTTGGAAGTGTGGTGAGATTTCTCTTCAGAATGGCCCCCAGTGTGGACACAGCACAGCTAATATCTCTTGTGGAGCAGCACCGTGAGCTTTGGGACATCAGAACACAGGGATACCATGACAGGCTGATCATAGAGCAGGCTTGGCTTCCTGTAGCTGCACAGCTCTTCCCAAGATCAGGTTGGGCCACATATTTGTGGCGCCCCTGAAGGTTCAGTCGCCACAGAGGTACTGCATCTCACCCAGAGGTGTGGTATCTCACGCTCAGGTAAGGAAAGAGTGCTGCCCGGGACCCTAACACCTGGATCCAACACTACACTACTCCAGACCAGCAGGAGGGGCAAGATGCGTCGCTTTCCTGCTGAGCCCTGTCCCTGGCTGGAGTGGGGGGAACCAAAGTGAGGGGGGAACCATGTAGTGGGTGTGGGTGGAGGAAGAAGTTCAGGGGGGCACTTGTTAGAAGTAGTATAAAAAGGGAAGCCATCTTGGGTGTGTGGCCAGTCAGTCAGTGAAGTTTGAGGGGAGCAGGAGCTCTGTAGGAGCTCTGCTCAGGAGGAGGGCCTGAGAGAGAGGCCCAAGACTGAGAAGGAGAGAGGAGCAGGAGAGAGGCTCCAGGAAAGTGAAGAAGGGATCCCAAGGGTACGGGCAGTGCTGGAGGCCACCCGTACGCCCGAATCTGCCAGGCGGTGGAGGGATCGAGCCACAGAGGGGACCGGCCCCTAATCAGTGAGAATTACAAAGTTCAACTGGAAACCGGAGGCTTCTGTACTTTCAGGGTGCAGTTGCCACATCTGCACTCAAGTCGCCAAAAAGGTAACCACATAGGATCCAGGGAAGTCCAGGCTGCCCAGAAAGATCCGAGGATACCAGCTTGGGACATTGTTTGGCGAGGCGCAGGGCAAGAAGGGTGAGAGCCAGTGCAGAAAGACGGCTGAGAAGGTCATATAGAACAGGGTCCTGTCAGGCACTCTTGAAACACCTGGGAGTTTGCTGAACTCCTGCCTGGTAAACGCAGCGCGACGCGGGAGGCTGTAAGCTGGACAGTGCAACCTGAGGAACTTAACAACTGTGAGTAAACTCTGAGGACTGCACCACACTGTCTCTGTGAAGTTATTGCTGCGCCATCACCCCCTGCACTACACAGCAACATCCATAACAACTCAGCACAGCCCTGGAGCTAAGCTCTACCTGTGGAGAGCTAAACCAACTCTGCTGCATTTACACCGGCACCAGAGGACCTCCCCCGCAGTGGAGGCTCCCTTTAGCCGCATACCACAGGTGGCGTCACGAACTGTATATAAAAACTATAAATTCCCTGTAAATAATCCCCTTTTGATTGGCCGCCCTGGGCCATGGACCGGGTCACCACCACTGTGACATCTCCCCTAGCAACGACCGGCCCGGCACCAAGTACCCCACGGCCCAGGGGGTGCGTCATCTTTGGCGTCACGAACAGGATATGAACCCACCCATTATCACCAGGTATTGTGCGCCTAGAGACTGTGATTTATACTGAATGTCGCACCCGCCCCAGAAGAACGGGCGCCATTATGTACGTTATCAAGGACAACATAGAAGCTCCCATCGTGGGCCGGGTCCCAGAATGACGCCAAAAGCAGCAGTAACCATGTATGTAGATGTGTCCATCAAGGTGGGGGAGCTGCGCCCAGGTGTAGCCGACAGCAAGCAGCCATGGGACCGCCCCAGAAAGAGGAGAGGAAAAAATAAGAAAGCTGGGAGACAGAGTGTGGTCTCAAGCAGTCTAGACAGACCACACCCGGCCAGCAAGATGGAGAGAGGTCATCCTAAAGCTCCGTCTTGTGGTCTGCAGCCCGTGGCAGAACCCCTCACCGAGGAGGGGATGCTAACAAAGTTGTCCCTGGAGGACACCAGCTTCATCCGGGATGAGTTGCAGGAACTGGGCAGGAGGATGGAAGAGGCCCAGCAAGCTGCGATTGCTGCCTGGAGACCGGAGCTGATGGAGAAGTTGGTGACCCGGCAGCAGTCAGCGCTGCAAGTGACCAGCAGCACCCCAGCCCCGGCGGAGCCTGACCAGAACCAGAAGGCAGCGTGCAGCACAGGAGCGGCCGCGGGAGCAGGTAAGAGAAGACTCCCTGTCCCGGGCGCTGAAAGCGCTGACCTGCTCCTGGGCCCCCTGGTGGAACTCCCTGTCCCAGGCGCTGAAAGTTGTCATCTGCTCCTGGGCCCCCTGCCGGACACTCCGTACCCGGGCGCGCATGCGCCTGCTCAGCTCCTGGTCTCGGAGCCTTCTACCCCGGGCGCTGGTGAGGAAGACCTGCTCCTAGGCCCCCTTCAAGAGCCATCAGCCCCCACACCCGAATGGGTGTACGGGCGTGCGGTCTGGGACTGGCCCACGGAGGTGGAAGACCAGAGCCTCCCATTGCTGCCCGCTCCTGAGGCCCCAGTAGCCCCCCAGGAAGAAGATCAATTCCTGTGGGATAACCCAGGGGGGGACCTCATGGGTTTTCCCCGGGAGACCCGCAGGGAGGCTGCCCAGAGAGAGGAGCATTGCCGACGGGAGCTCCAGCAGTTGGAGAAAGAGCGGCACATCCGGCGGGCGCGCTGGGAAAGGATGGAGGCCCAAAATATGGAGGAGAAGGCCTGGGCCCGCAGAAACAAGGAGGCCGCACACGGTCCCCGTGCCGAGTGGACCGTGGTTAAATTTAACCTGGATGGAGGATGGGGTTTCATCCGGTATCCACACACCAAGACGGATCTCTTTGTCAACAGGAGGGACGTGGAGTCCCACCTAAAGGAAGGACATCCGGATCGGAATCTATACCCTGGTGATCACGTCACCTACACCAGGCATAGAGGTGAGAGGGGCTGGTATGCCCTGAACGTCCACAGGGTGGTGGAGGAGAGTGTACCCTCGCCATCTAGAGCTGATGACCCGGCTGGGCCAACCTATTGTGGACAGGTGCTTCACCGGAGGGAGCACCACTATTAAACTGCTCCTTTGGAAAAGAACTGTATATAGTTACCCGGAAGGGTACAGCAAAAACATTGTGAGTTTGGAAAGTTAGAAAGTTGTTTATGTGTGTGTTTATCCAGTTACCCGGTAAGAGTATAGAGACATTTAGCTCGTGGACGGTGAGCAGCTAAAAACTTTGACATGTAAATAGTTGCACTTCTTAAAGTGCCCCTTATTGGTTTTGTGCAGCAAAACTGACCTCAGAACAAAAACTTGTTTGGCGTGGCCGAAGACGTGGTCCAACACCTGGATCACCTATGCCCTGCAGCCACACCCAGGGCCTACGTTGAGGGTTTTCGGACGGTTCCCTCATATTGCACAGATTGCACCTGGTTTGGTGGAATGGACACCTGGTTACAGATCGCACTGTAACCTGTTGAGAATGTTTTATGTGAAGAATGTTTTATGAATATAAAGAAAAGATGTTCTTTAAAAAGTTTTATATAGTAACCTGCAACGTTTAAGTAATGTGCCTCCCATAAAGGGAAGAAAAATTGTTGAAAAATTCTTCTATGTGATGCATCTAAAAAAAAAAAATTGTAAGTCTGAAATAGTGGATGTGAGTGGAGGAAGAAGTTCAAGGGAGAACTTGTTAGAAGTAGTATAAGAAGGGAAGCCATCTTGGGTGTGTGGCCAGTCAGTCAGTGGAGTTTGAGGGGAGCAGGAGCTCTGTAGGAGCTCTGCTCAGGAGGAGGGCCTGAGAGAGAGGCCCAAGACTGAGAAGGAGAGGAGGAGGAGAGAGGAGCAGGAGAGAGGCTCCAGGAAAGTGAAGAAGGGATCCCAGGGGTACGGGCAGTGCTAGAGGCCACCCGTACGCCCAAATCTGCCAGGCGGTGGAGGGATCGAGCCGCAGAGGGGACCGGCCCCTAATCAGTGAGAATTACAAAGTTCAACTGGAAACCGGAGGCTTCTGTACTTTTAGGGTGCAGTTGCCACATCCGCACTCAAGTCGCCAAAAAGGTAACCACATAGGATCCAGGGAACTCCAGGTTGCCCATAAAGATCCGAGGATACCAGCTTGGGACATTGTTTGGCGAGGCGCAGGGCAAGAAGGGTGAGAGTCAGCGCAGAAAGACGGCTGAGAAGGTCATATAGAACGGGGTCCTGTCAGGCACTCTTGAAACACCTAGGAGTTTGCTGAACCCCTGCCTGGTGAACGCAGCGCGACGTGGGAGGCTGTAAGCTGGACAGTGCAACCTGAGGAACTTAACAACTGTGAGTAAACTCTGAGGACTGCACCACACTGTCTCTGTGAAGTTATTGCTGCGCCATCACCCCCTGCACTACACAGCAACATCCATAACAACTCAGCACAGCCCTGGAGCTAAGCTCTACCTGTGGAGAGCTAAACCAACTCTGCTGAATTCACACCAGCACCAGAGGACCTGCCCTGCAGCGGAGGCTCCCTTTAGCCGCATACCACAGGTAGCGTCATGAACTGTATATAAAAACTATAAATCCCCTGTAAATAATCCTCAGGGGGCGCATCTTATTCACCAGCCAAGCAGGCAAAGTTTGGTAAGTTAGCCCATAGCTGTTTCTTTATCATAACAAAATGTACTTTTTTAAAACATGAATAGACTGGTCATTGTGCTGTGTGGTTTGTAAGTTTAAATGTCTAAACAACACAGGCATTGCCAGACATGTTTAGATTGTTTGTCGGTTAAGCAAATTAGCATGTCTATTTAAAGACTAATATATTACTCTGATCACTCTGTGATCACTAGCCAAATTTACTTTAAAAATAAGGGTTATTAGTAACCAACCTTGTTTAACATGTAATAAACATGCAGTGTGTGTCTGTGGCCTGATTTTATAGCAGGTATGTTGACATCTTAGCATGCCAGTGTTATTTACAAGCTTTAAATACAAAAATGATCATAAAGTGTTAGGGCATTAATGTTTAATAAAGAAATACTTAGCTGCCATGTGCACATACAGTATGTGTGTATGTGTACGCACAGAACCCTTATAATATTTTCACCAATACAAACTGCAGGATTGTTTGGATTAACCTTCCATGGCCTTGTAACTTACTGCTAGCATTTCTTTCAGCTATTATTATTGTATTTTAGCATATTTTAGCATATGTATAGTGATTAGTGTTGAGCATTCCGATACTGAAATATCGGGTATCGAGTTCCGATACTGAGTTCCGATACTTTTAGAATATCGAATACTGGAATCGGAAGTTCTCATAATGCCTGCGCTCTGCAGTGTCTCTGAAGGATGACAAGCTGGATGGCAGCGCTCAGCTTACTGTACTTGTCATTTAGTGTTAAAGGATTTATTTTAAAAAAATAACAGTGTTTTCATGCACCTCTCTTTAAAAAAGCCGGCCGGCAATTCATCAGCGGCATACACCGGTACCCGACAATTTGCAACTGAAAGAATAGAGCATCACACATAGATTAGATGGATAGAAACAAGTCAGTCACATATATAAGAAGTACAGTGACAGTGTTGCTTACTGTACTTGTCATTTAGTGTAAAGGATTTATTAAAAAAAATATTAGTGTTTTCATGCACCGTCTCTTTAAAAAAGCCAGCCGGCAATTCAGCAGCAGTACCCGACAATTTACAACAGAAAGAATAGAGCATCACACATAGATTATATGGATAGAAACATGTCAGACACATATATAATACGTACAGTGACAGTGTTGCTTACTGTATTTGTCATTTAGTGTTAAAATAAAGGATTTATTTAAAAAAAAATTGGCGTGGGGGTCCCCATAATTTTAGGCTCTAGCGGAGGTTAAGCAGACGGCTGGGGCAGATGTTTGAAGCCTGGGAAGGGGGTAATACTCACGGAGCTTCCCAGGCTACTAATATCAGCCCCCAGCTGAATACCTAGCCTTTACTAGCTATTAAAATGGGGGACCCAAAAAAATGACGTGGTGTCCCCCCTATTTTAATAGCTAGCAAAGGCTAGGCAGACAGCTGGGGGCTGATATTAATAGCCCAGGAAGGGTGCCATGAATATTGGCCCCCTCCCAGGCTAGAAACACCAGCCGTCAGCCGCCCCAGAAATGGCGCATCCATAGGATGCGCCAATTCTGGCACTTAGCCTCGCTATTCCCACTGCCCTGTAGCGGTGGCAGTGGGGTAATAGGGCTGGGGTTGATGTCAGCTTATAATGCCATCTGACATCAAGCCCAGGTTAGTAATGGAGAGGCGTCTATAAGACACTCCCATTACTAACCCCATAGGCAAAGTTAAAAGAAAGCACAAACACCCAGAATAAAGTCCTTTAATTGAAATAAAGACACAATCCTTTGTTGTTCTAAATTAAACCATACTTACCATCACACCCATTCCAGCTGAAGCCAACGATCTCCTGCAATAAAAGTAAAATAATAAAGCAACATCATCCTTACCTTTCCATGGTTCCCACGACAGCTTCAGCTCTGCTACATTGACAATGACAGGCTGGACCACAGCAGAACGCTGCCATCCAGCTTGCCATGCCGCAGACACTGAGAAGCGCAGGCATGCTTGTGCTCCTCAGTGTCTGGCTGTGATGGCATAAAGATGAGCCGAGTTCATGTCCAATGAACTCGGCTCACCTCATGCACGTCACTGACAGCGTGGGAGAATTCTCACACTGAAGCGCTGAGTGCAGGAGAATTTTCCCACGCTGTCAGTGACGTGCATGAGGTGAGCCGAGTTCATTGGACATGAACTCGGCTCATCTTTATGCCGTCACAGCCAGACACTGACACTGAGGAGCGCAAGCATGCCTGCGCTTCTCAGTGTCTGCGGCATGGCAAGCTGGATGGCAGTGTTCTGCTGTGGTCCAGCCTGTCATTAAATCCTTTATTTTAACACTAAATGACAAGTACAGTAATCAACACTATCACTGTACTTCATATATATGTGACTGACATGTTTCTATCTCTCTAATCTTTGTGTGATGCTCTATTCTTTCTATTCTAAATTGTCGGCTACAAGGAAAGAAAGGGTTTATTTTTATTCCGATATTTGTGTCCCATTGATTTGCATTGGTTTCCGGTATCGGAATCGGCGATATCCGATACTTTTTGGGTATCGGTCCGATCCAATCCGATCCGATATTTCCTGATATCGGAAGGTATCGCTCAACACTCATAGTGATGCCTCAGATTTTTGCCCATTATGCCTATCTACTTTTTCGGCTTTTCAAATATGTTTATTGTATACTTAAATGCTATTTTTATTTTTAAAGTGAAAGGTTTTTTATTTTTTGTGCTGTAA
Organism: Phyllobates terribilis; assembly: GCF_046119375.1. Lineage (NCBI taxonomy): Eukaryota > Metazoa > Chordata > Amphibia > Anura > Dendrobatidae > Phyllobates > Phyllobates terribilis. The sequence goes on from NW_027362763.1 coordinate 187,192,938, forward strand.
TGTATTGCACAAATTAAAACTATGTATCTACCATTAGGTGAGCAGGTGTTGCCTGGTATTTTTATCCCTGCTTACGCCAAAGATTACCTAATACCCCTTTGTCTGATTTTACCTTTTTGGGGTGTTCTCTCCACTGTTTCTTTAAACACTAACAATTTATTGCCCCTGCCAAGGCCACACATATAATGCGTTAATGTTGCCACTATTAATGTTAGACTACACACCCTGAGTCCCTCAGTCAAGGTTACTGCCAACAAATACAGTACTGCTTTAATATTTATTATCTTGTCCGCAAATAAAATTGAATGATAACACCATGACTTAAATTGGTCCCCCTAAGTCCTAATGCTATGAAAAGAGCTCAGGGTGGTCAAACCAGTGGCAGTCTGTTTATGTGGTTTTTATGATTAAATGTCCGACTACGCCACCCGTGGATTGCGGTCAGAATGAACCCCCGCTGCAGGGCAGACCGCTGAGGCTGGTGTTGTGGATGCAGCAGGAATAGTATAACCCCCCACGAGAGGAGTATAGCCTCAGGGCTGCGAATGCGGATGTTGGGGGTGATGGTGCGCGGGAGCAGCAGTAACGACACAGAGTCCTGTAATGCAGTCCAGGGTATTTACTCACAGTTCTTTATCCACATTACTCCAGCTGGTCATAACGTCCCACGTTGCACTGTGCTCACCAGGTGAGGGGCTCGGCCTACTCCCAGATAACTTTGGAGCGTTTCACAGGACCCCCTTTGTGTGTCCTTTCTCTGGCCTGTCATACCCCGCCAGTGACCTCGTTTCTGTCCGGCTGCCTCGGGCCTTCTCCGGTAAACATTGTTGCCGTTTCCCTGACCCTATGTGGTGCCTTCCTAGCGGGTGTAGCGAGGGGCTGCGCCACATAAAATGTCACAGCCTCCGGTTTCTAGCTGAGGGTAGTTCCCCGCCTCCACTAGTTTCGGGGACCGGTCTCCCCCTTTGGCCTGACCCCCCTACGCAGGTAGATCCGGGCGTGCGGTGGCGACTCGCCGGTCCACACCCCTGGGGTCCCTCCGTTCCTTGTTCCTGGAGCCTCCTCCGCTCCTCTTCCTTCCTTCTCCTTCTTTCAGGGTCCGGCCGCTCCCTCAGGCCTGCCTGCGGAGCAGAGCCCCATACAGAGGCCCTTACTCAGTCACTTCCTCTCTCTGACTGAACTGAACACTGAACCTAAGATGGCTCCCCTCTTTTATACCTCCTTTTCAGTGCACCCAGGAACTGCCCTCTCCCTCCTATGCACTACAGGGTCCCCCCTTCCTCGGTGTTCCCTCCCCCCACTCCAGCCAGGGACAGGGACTGTCGTGCTCCTCTTGGAGCATATCGGTCGCCCTGCCCCCCGGAAATGTGGTGTAATGCATGCAGGTGTCAGGGTCCTGATCCACACTCATCCTTACCTGGAAGTGAGATATCGCAAATCTGGTTGAGATGCAATACCTCTGTAGCGGCCGAACCCTCGGGGCGCTACATATATGTTTATTTTATGAGTCTTCAGGTATCAATCAAATTAACTAGGCAAAACCACAAAAATTTACAAGTTTAAAAGAGTACATTATCTGATATTTTGTCCAATATTATCTTACAGTTGATTTTGTTAAGCAACGATGGCGCTCAGCGAGGGATCGGTTCAGACGAGAATTTCTTCCCCTACCCACAACATCACGTGCCATCAAAAAGATGCAATATGTATACTACAGAAATTTAGTTTTTCTGAAGCCAATAATGGAACTCAACCAGTAAGTAAAGTGACTGTGTATGTATTTTAACTTTAAACATACCCTAATCTGATAGTTCAAGTTGCCAGTTCCCTAAATTGATAATATCAACATCAAAAAGTGGCATACAAATTATGAGCTTACTAAAATACATATGTGGTAAGGTATAAACACACATAGTCAAATTTTGAGCATCCTCAGGGAAAGGCCTTTCCACAGACACTTTAGCTTCATATGTTCTTAACATTTCAAAGATGGCAACACTTAGGTGCTGTTAGGTTTGTCAAAACCCATTTAATATTCTGACAATGTATTTCCTCATAGAACTGATGACAACCTGGATGACTCTGATGAATCAACAAAAGCGGGACCATCAGCGACATGTACATCAGTATCCGAGACAGACCACCAGCTGAGCCTAATTCACACAGGCTGAACATGTGTCTGATGCAGCTGAAGCCTCCACTGATGCTGCTCAACTAAGCACACAAGAAACTTCACAACCATCAGGCCAAACAGAAAATGCACCAGAACCACAGGCCACGAATCGACCAAGGATCATGGCCAACACTGTCCAAGGTAGATGACCCAGGCAACAGGAAGAGCTATGCATGCTGCCAGAGGTGATTGATGCTCGGGTTCTAGCAATCATCAATACTTTGACACCAGAAACATCAGTTGATCGCTTTTGTAGGTTACTGTCTCCATGCCTTGCAAAAGTCCCAGAGGAATGACAGGAACGGGTACGGGCAGCAATATTGACCATCATTGATGCAAGCCAGGGACAGCAGGAGCCAACCAGGTTCTTGCACCAATTGAACAATGGCGAGCTGGCCACCATGAAACACAGCTGCCATCTGCTACGTCCAGTACACATGGTGAAAATGTTGCTTCACTCTCTTCAGGACCGGTAAATCAAACTGTAACACAACCATATCAGCACATGCCTGCACCCTCTGCTGTTCCTCCAAACCCCGCCGACAGCCATCATTATCAGCATCATATTTTATGAGGACCCATCGCTGCAAGGCTGCAGTGCTAACCACTGCACCACCGTGCCGCCCACACTCCACCAACAACGATCTACCAGCCAAATTGACACACACACTCCTCCAACCCTGAATGGGGAAGCACATAAAAGCTCCCAGAAGAATCGTTGTCGAGTCAGGGTGATTTTGTGGATTTATAAATAATGACAATATATACCAAGATGTTTATTTTTTTATTTAATTTCATGATGTTCGTGCAACAATATGAGGATGACATGTGTTGCCAACATCATAAAAGTCCTTGTTTAATTGTTCAGATGGATGATTTTTATTTTCATACATACATTAAAATTCACAGAAAAAATACATTTTCAACTTCAAATTTCATTGGTGACAGAGTGTTTGTTTGTCTTGTATTTATGGCTAACATAATGACACCCAGAGAATTGTGTTAATAAATCATAATGATTCTTCGACGTTAAATGGGTGGCCTTAGAGCTCACATGCTCAGCAAGGTACATCACATTGTACCTAGTGTTGAGCATTCCGATACTGAAATATCGGGTATTGGCCGATATTCGCGGTATCGGAATTCCGATACTTAATTCCAATACTTTTAGAATATCGTATACCGGAATCGGAAGTTCCCATAATGCAATGAGCCAGTTTCATTTTATTCAGCCAATGAGGATTCTAAGAAGTGTGGGCACATCCTGTTAGGCATTTAGGTATGTTGACTAATGGCATGGCTGTGATTGGCTGCTGAAATGATGTCATGATGCACTATAAAAGCTGCCGCTGCCATTTTGAGCTCATTCTGCTGTGAATTCAGTTAGGGATAGGACGCTGTTGTTCTGAGGGACAGTTTTAGCTACCTATTTGCTCTATTCTGCTTTACCCAAGCTACTTTATAAATCGCTGTGCCTTGCAGCGCTAGTGCACAGTTCTCTGTGCTGTTCATGCCTGTCTGCAAGGTCTGTGTGAGTGCAGCTCATCCTGTAGTGTGTGCTTCAGCAAAGTCTGGTTGTAGTGCGCTCAGTGTGCGTCACTGCCTCATACATTGTCCTTTTTTGCTAATTGATAATTTTTCCTGATTTCTCCTATTAGTGTGGTGGTTCCATCCGTATTCAGCTAAATTGGTTTCAAACACACTATATAGGAGTAGATAGAGAATTTTTTTTTTTTGTCTTGCAGCGCTAGTGCACAGTCCTCTGCATCTGCACTGTTCACGCCTGTCTGCAAGGTCTCTGTGTGTGAGTGCAGCTCACCCTGTAGTGTGTGCTTCAGCCAAGACTAGTTGTAGTGCGCTCAGCGTGCGTCACTGCCTCATACATTGTCCTTTTTTGCTAATTGATAATTTTTCCTGATTTCTCCTATTAGTGTGGTGGTTCCATCCGTATTCAGCTAAATTGGTTAAAAACACACTATATAGGAGAAGATAGAGGAGCCTTTCTGCAGCCCCAGCCAGATTAGTATTAGCCTATTTTTTCTAGCCTCATCTATTGCATTCTAGGTTACCTTCCTACATTGTAATAGCTACAAAAAGTTTGTGATACTATCGGTATTACATCTTTGGGCACATCCAGTGTCTTTTTGTGACAAAAAAAACCTAAATAAAGTTCACCAAACACTCCACTTTACAGTTGTGTAGGCCACATTAGCTCATATTAAAGTCTAGTCCACACTTTATAAAATTAGTGTTTCTTATACCTGTTAGCAGCTGTTCAGGAATAAGCACACTAAGCCCTTAGTACTTTTCTGCCTATCTTTATCAGTCTACCAAGATGAAGAAGGCAGGGAGTAAGGCATGTGGTCGTGGTCGTGGGTGTGGAGTTTCTGCAGGGAGAGGACGTGAGGATTCTGTGCCTGAAGGGAGAGGACGTGGGGATTTTGTGCCTGCTGCGGGCACCAGTGACTCAGCATCCCCCAGTTTTACCAGGGAACAGTCCTTTATGCGCAGCTTTGTAGGAGCTAGCCGTACCCCACTGCTGCGGGAGGACCAAATTGAAGCCGTTGTCGGATGGATGGCAGCTAACGCATCAACTTCAATTAGTTCCAGATCCTCTCAGGTCCTGAGCACTGAAGAGCACCCATCTGTCTCTTCACCACCTGCCTAATTGCCCAGGCAGTCAGAGAGCCCTGGACAGGAGCCATCTCTACTTCTGTTCTCTGAATCTCTTGGCTTGGAAAGAGGGGGCCAGCCAAGCAGAATTCGAGAATTTGAAGAAGAGGTAGTATGCAGTGATGCGCAACCGTTTTGTCTCTCTGAATCTGAAGAGGCGGGTGGGCCAGTGCCTATGGTCAGCAGCACACCTCAGTACGCATCTGATGATGAGACTCAGGTGCCACTTTTTGATGCGTACTGTGCTGTCGAGACTACCCAGGAGAAGCAGTTGTTTGAAGAGGGTGGTGTAGATGATGAGGTCCTTGACCCATCATGGCGTGAGGGACAGGAAGGTGGTGGGAGCAGCTCTGAGGAAGACATTCCCCGAACGGCCCAAAAAGGAGGGAGAGGGAGGGGGCAGACTTGGTTGCCTGTAGCCTCCACTTCGGCACCCATTAGGAGCATGGCTCTTCCAAAATCCAAAGCGGGCGCTCCCAAGACTTGCAGTGCCTGGTCCTTTTTTAACACAGTTGCAGATGACATTTGCTTTGTCAAATGCAAGCTGTGTAATCAGAAGGTGAAAAGAGGGAAAAGTGTCAGCAACCTCAATACCACAAATATGTGGAAACATGTGCGGACCAACCACGTGGTGGAGTTACAAAAACAAACTGAAGACCTAGGCCAACCTACAGCGCCACCTACCACCTCTTCAGCTCGTGTTGTAGCCTCTTCCTCCAGCTCACACACAGCTGGTTCGGCTTCTTCACAGGATCGCCATGGAAGAATCTCTTGCACTGTTGTACTGCACCCACAGCACCACTTTCCCTGTCATCCTCACACAACCAGGCCAGTCTACAGCCATCGTTAGCACAGGCATGGGAGAAAAGGCACCCATACTTGGCAAACCACCCCCGAGCACAGGCTCTGAATGCTGGCATTGCTAAACTACTGACCCTTGAAATGCTATCATTCAGGCTGGTGGAGACTGACACCTTCCGTAACTTTATGGCATTGGCAGTCCCACAATACAACGTGCCCAGACGCTTTTATTTCAGCAGGCAAGCCGTCCCTGCCCTGCAACAGCATGTGGAGGGAAAAATTAAACATGCGCTACAAAACGCCGTCAGTAGCAAGGTCCACCTGACCACGGATGCGTGGACCAGTAAGCATGGACAGGGACGATACCTTTCCCTCACTGCCCAATGGGTAAATGTTGTGGAGCCGGGTACAGATCTTGAGAGTGGCGCTGTACGTGTTCTGCCAACTCCAAGGATTGCATGAATACAGTCTGTACACATTGACTCCTCCTCATACTCCAGTTCCTCTGAATCAGTGCTGCAGGAGCCGTCATGGTCTACCTCCACATCGACCCGTGAACTGTTACCTGTTATGATAACCGATATGAGCACAGCCGTGGCCAAACGTCAACAGGCCATATTAAAATTAATTTCTTTGGGGAATCGAAGCCACACAGCGCAGGAGCTCTGGAATGCCATCAAGCAGCAGAGCGACGTGTGGTTTGTGCCAGCGAATCTCCAGCCAGGCATGGTAGTGTGTGACAATGGCCGAAATCTGGTGGCAGCTCTGGGCCTAGGCAACCTCACTCACATCCCATGTCTGGCACATGTGCTCAACTTGGTCGTGCAGAGTTTTTTGAGGGACTATCCGGATCTTGATGCACTGCTTCACAAGGTCCGCATATAGTGCGCTCACTTGCGGAGTTCCAGAAATGCAAGATCGCGCATTGCAGCTCTGCAGCGCCGATTACGTCTTCCGGAACATCGCATCATATGTGACCTACCCACCAGGTGGAATTCAACATTACATATGTTGGAGAGGTTGTGTGAGCAGCAGGCAGCAGTAATGGAGTACCAGCTGCAGCAGGCGCAAACAAGCCGCAGTGTGCGCCGTTCACACTTCACCACCACTGAGTGGGCCTCTATGAAGGACATTTGCCACGTTTTGCGTGCCTTCGATTATTCCACCCGGATGGTGAGTGCAGATGATGCACTAGTCAGCATGACTATCCCCTTTATCTGCCTGCTTGAAAAAACACTGCAAGCTCTAAGGGACAAGGTTTTGGAAGAGGTGGAGGATGAGGAGTCACAAATGCCATCTGCTTCTCTACAGTCTGCTCAACGTGGTTCCTCACAAAGGCCTAGGCAGGGGACACTTTGTGAGGAGGATGAGGAGGAGTCAATGGAGGAGGAAGACATCTGTCCAGAGGAGGGAGGTACACAATGCTCTAGTAGTCAGTATCTAGAGCGAGGGTGGGGTGATGCAGAGCAGGCAGAGATCACGCCTCAAGCAGGGGACAGCGTTTCTTGGCCAGTTGGCAGTCTGCAGCACATAGTTGATTTCATGCTGCAGTGCCTGAGAAACGACCGCCGCATCGCCCACATTCTCAACACGGCTGATTATTGGGTGTCCACCCTCCTAGATCCTCGCTACCGGGACAACTTACAAAGCCTCATAACACCGTTCAACCGGGAGCGTAAATTGCGGGAGTACCAAGATGCACTGGTGCATTCCATCATGTTCTCCATTCCAACCGAGAGCAGTGCTGCTAGTGCTTTACAAAGCAGCTCAGTGCGTCGAGGCAGTGGAGGAAGCTCTGCACAAAGAGGGAGCAGAAGCATCGCCTCAGCACAAGGCAAGACCAGTATGGCCCAAATGTGGCAAAGTTTTGTGTCCCCGCCGCCACAAATGTCTACACCATCACAGACGGCTCCAGTCAGCAGGAGGCAACGTTTCCGTCAGATGGTGACAGACTACATGTCTTGCCCTCTCAGTGTACTCCCAGACGGCTCTTCCCCCTTCAAGTTTTGGGTCTGTAAGCTGGATACATGGCCAGAGCTTAGCCAGTATGCATTGGAGGTGCTAGCTTGCCCTGCTGCTAGTGTATTATCGGAACGTATCTTTAGTGCCGCAGGTGGTGTACTAACAGACCGTCGCATGCGACTATCTTCCGATAACGTTGACCGGCTTACTTTTCTCAAAATGAACAAGGCCTGGATCTCGCATGAATTTGCCAGTCCTCTTCCAGAATAAATAATTGTTTGGCAACAGTATCCAGGTCTCCTGTTGTGTTCATGTTTCTACCACATGAACTGTAATCCCTGAGCTCCAACACCGCCAGTTGCTGCTCAGAAGTGCCGTCTGCACAGTCAATGCTTGCTGCCGTGTTATTGGGATTCAGTAACGTCAGCTGTTCCCCTGCTGTGTGTCCGGCAAATTCTCCTGCTCTGTCCACATCCACTGTACTACAGATTTAAAACTTGCTCCAATTACACCTCTGGCTCCTCTGTTTTTAGTATTTACCCTGGGCTCCAATACCGCTAGTTGCTGCTCAGAAGTGCCGTCTGCACAGTCAACGCTTGCTCCAGTGTTATTGGGATTCAGTAACGTCAGCTGATCCCCAGCTGTGTGTCCGGCAAATTCTCCTGCTCTGTCCACATCCACTGTACTACAGATTTAAAACTTGCTCCAATTACACCTCTGGCTCCTCTGTTTTTAGTATTTACCCTGGGCTCCAACACCGCTAGTTGCTGTTCAGAAGTGCCGTCTGCACAGTCAATGCTTGCTCCAGTGTTATTGGGGTTCAGTAACGTCAACTGATCCCCGGCTGTGTGTCCGGCAAATTCTCCTGCTCTGTCCACATCCACTGTACTACAGATTTAAAACTTGCTCCAATTACACCTCTGGCTCCTCTGTTTTTAGTATTTACCCTGGGCTCCAACACCGCTAGTTGCTGCTCAGAAGTGCAGTCTGCACAGTCAATGCTTGCTGCCGTGTTATTGGGGTTCAGTAACGTCAGCTGTTCCCCTGCTGTGTGTCCGGCAAATTCTCCTGCTCTGTCCACATCCACTGTACTACAGATTTAAAACTTGCTCCAATTACACCTCTGGCTCCTCTGTTTTTTGTATTTAACCTGGGCTCCAATACCGCTAGTTGCTGCTCAGAAGTGCCCTCTGCACAGTCAACGCTTGCTCCAGTGTTATTGGGGTTCAGTAACGTCAGCTGTTCCCCTGCTGTGTGTCCGGCAAATTCTCCTGCTCTGTCCACATCCACTGTACTACAGATTTAAAACTTGCTCCAATTACACCTCTGGCTCCTCTGTTTTTAGTATTTACCCTGGGCTCCAATACCGCTAGTTGCTGCTCAGAAGTGCCGTCTGCACAGTCAACGCTTGCTCCAGTGTTATTGGGATTCAGTAACGTCAGCTGATCCCCAGCTGTGTGTCCGGCAAATTCTCCTGCTCTGTCCACATCCACTGTACTACAGATTTAAAACTTGCTCCAATTACACCTCTGGCTCCTCTGTTTTTAGTATTTACCCTGGGCTCCAATACCGCTAGTTGCTGCTCAGAAGTGCCGTCTGCACAGTCAACGCTTGCTCCAGTGTTATTGGGATTCAGTAACGTCAGCTGATCCCCAGCTGTGTGTCCGGCAAATTCTCCTGCTCTGTCCACATCCACTGTACTACAGATTTAAAACTTGCTCCAATTACACCTCTGGCTCCTCTGTTTTTAGTATTTACCCTGGGCTCCAATACCGCTAGTTGCTGCTCAGAAGTGCCGTCTGCACAGTCAACGCTTGCTCCAGTGTTATTGGGATTCAGTAACGTCAGCTGATCCCCAGCTGTGTGTCCGGCAAATTCTCCTGCTCTGTCCACATCCACTGTACTACAGATTTAAAACTTGCTCCAATTACACCTCTGGCTCCTCTGTTTTTAGTATTTACCCTGGGCTCCAACACCGCTAGTTGCTGCTCAGAAGTGCCGTCTGCACAGTCAATGCTTGCTGCCGTGTTATTGGGGTTCAGTAACGTCAGCTGTTCCCCTGCTGTGTGTCGGGCAAATTCTCCTGCTCTGTCCACATCCACTGTACTACAGATTTAAAACTTGCTCCAATTACACCTCTGGCTCCTCTGTTTTAGTATTTACCCTGGGCTCCAACACCGCTAGTTGCTGCTCAGAAGTGCTGTCTGCACAGTCAATGCTTGCTGCAGTGTTATTGGGGTTCAGTAACGTCAGCTGTTCCCCTGCTGTGTGTCCGGGAAATTCTCCTGCTCTGTCCACATCCACTGTACTACAGATTTAAAATTTGCTCCAATTACACCTCTGGCTCCTCTGTTTTTAGTATTTACCCTGGGCTACAATACCGCTAGTTGCTGCTCAGAAGTTCCCTCTGCACAGTCAACGCTTGCTCCAGTGTTATTGGGGTTCAGTAACGTCAGCTGATCCCCGCTGTGTGTCCGGCAAATTCTCCTGCTCTGTACACATCCACTGTACTACAGATTTAAAACTTGCTCCAATTACACCTCTGGCTCCTCTGTTTTCAGTATTATCCCTGAGCTCCAACACCGCCAGTTGGAGATCAGAAGTGCCGTCTGCACAGTCATCACTTGCTGCCGTGTTATTGGGGTTCAGTAACGTCAGCTGTTCCCCTGCTGTGCGTACGGCAATTTCTCCTGCTCTGTCCACATTCACACTACTACAGATTTAAAACTTGCTCCAATTAGACCTCTGGCTCCTCTGTTTTCAGTATTATCCCTGAGCTCCAACTCCGCCAGTTGGCGCTCAGAAGTGCTGTCTGCACAGTCAACACTTGTTGCCGTGTTATTGGGGTTCAGTAATGTCAGCTGTTCCCCTGCTGTGCGTACGGCAATTTCTCCTGCTCTGTCCACATTCACACTACTACAGATTTAAAACTTGCTCCAATTACACCTCTGGCCCCTCTGCTTTGAGTATTATCCCTGAGCTCCAACACCGCCAGTTGACGCTCAGAAGTGCTGTCTGCACAGTCAACACTTGCTGCCGTGTTATTGGGGTTCAGTAACGTCAGCTGTTCCCCTGCTGTGCGTACGGCAATTTCTCCTGCTCTGTCCACATTTACACTACTACAGATTTAAAACTTGCTCCAATTAGACCTCTGGCTCCTCTGTTTTCAGTATTATCCCTGAGCTCCAACACCGCCAGTTGGTGCTCAGAAGTGCTGTCTGCACAGTCAACACTTGCTGCCGTGTTATTGGGGTTCAGTAACGTCAGCTGTTCCCCTGCTGTGCGTACGGCAATTTCTCCTGCTCTGTCCACATTCACACTACTACAGATTTAAAACTTGCTCCAATTAGACCTCTGGCCCCTCTGCTTTGAGTATTATCCCTGAGCTCCAACACCGCCAGTTGGCACTCAGAAGTGCTGTCTGCACAGTCAACACTTGCTGCCGTGTTATTGGGGTTCAGTAACGTCAGTTGTTCCCCTGCTGTGCGTACGGCAATTTCTCCTGCTCTGTCCACATTCACACTAATACAGATTTAAAACTTGCTCCAATTACACCTCTGGCTCCTCTGTTTTTAGTATTTACCCTGGGCTCCAACACCGCTAGTTGCTGTTCAGAAGTGCCGTCTGCACAGTCAACGCTTGCTCCAGTGTTATTGGGGTTCAGTAACGTCAACTGATCCCCGGCTGTGTGTCCGGCAAATTCTCCTGCTCTGTCCACATCCACTGTACTACAGATTTAAAACTTGCTCCAATTACACCTCTGGCTCCTCTGTTTTTAGTATTTACCCTGGGCTCCAACACCGCTAGTTGCTGCTCAGAAGTGCCGTCTGCACAGTCAATGCTTGCTGCCGTGTTATTGGGGTTCAGTAACGTCAGCTGTTCCCCTGCTGTGTGTCCGGCAAATTCTCCTGCTCTGTCCACATCCACTGTACTACAGATTTAAAACTTGCTCCAATTACACCTCTGGCTCCTCTGTTTTTTGTATTTAACCTGGGCTCCAATACCGCTAGTTGCTGCTCAGAAGTGCCCTCTGCACAGTCAACGCTTGCTCCAGTGTTATTGGGGTTCAGTAACGTCAGCTGTTCCCCTGCTGTGTGTCCGGCAAATTCTCCTGCTCTGTCCACATCCACTGTACTACAGATTTAAAACTTGCTCCAATTACACCTCTGGCTCCTCTGTTTTTAGTATTTACCCTGGGCTCCAATACCGCTAGTTGCTGCTCAGAAGTGCCGTCTGCACAGTCAACGCTTGCTCCAGTGTTATTGGGATTCAGTAACGTCAGCTGATCCCCAGCTGTGTGTCCGGCAAATTCTCCTGCTCTGTCCACATCCACTGTACTACAGATTTAAAACTTGCTCCAATTACACCTCTGGCTCCTCTGTTTTTAGTATTTACCCTGGGCTCCAATACCGCTAGTTGCTGCTCAGAAGTGCCGTCTGCACAGTCAACGCTTGCTCCAGTGTTATTGGGATTCAGTAACGTCAGCTGATCCCCAGCTGTGTGTCCGGCAAATTCTCCTGCTCTGTCCACATCCACTGTACTACAGATTTAAAACTTGCTCCAATTACACCTCTGGCTCCTCTGTTTTTAGTATTTACCCTGGGCTCCAATACCGCTAGTTGCTGCTCAGAAGTGCCGTCTGCACAGTCAACGCTTGCTCCAGTGTTATTGGGATTCAGTAACGTCAGCTGATCCCCAGCTGTGTGTCCGGCAAATTCTCCTGCTCTGTCCACATCCACTGTACTACAGATTTAAAACTTGCTCCAATTACACCTCTGTCTCCTCTGTTTTTAGTATTTACCCTGGGCTCCAACACTGCTAGTTGCTGCTCAGAAGTGCCGTCTGCACAGTCAATGCTTGCTGCCGTGTTATTGGGGTTCAGTAACGTCAGCTGTTCCCCTGCTGTGTGTCCGGCAAATTCTCCTGCTCTGTCCACATCCACTGTACTACAGATTTAAAACTTGCTCCAATTACACCTCTGGCTCCTCTGTTTTAGTATTTACCCTGGGCTCCAACACCGCTAGTTGCTGCTCAGAAGTGCTGTCTGCACAGTCAATGCTTGCTGCAGTGTTATTGGGGTTCAGTAACGTCAGCTGTTCCCCTGCTGTGTGTCCGGGAAATTCTCCTGCTCTGTCCACATCCACTGTACTACAGATTTAAAATTTGCTCCAATTACACCTCTGGCTCCTCTGTTTTTAGTATTTACCCTGGGCTACAATACCGCTAGTTGCTGCTCAGAAGTTCCCTCTGCACAGTCAACGCTTGCTCCAGTGTTATTGGGGTTCAGTAACGTCAGCTGATCCCCGCTGTGTGTCCGGCAAATTCTCCTGCTCTGTACACATCCACTGTACTACAGATTTAAAACTTGCTCCAATTACACCTCTGGCTCCTCTGTTTTCAGTATTATCCCTGAGCTCCAACACCGCCAGTTGGAGCTCAGAAGTGCCGTCTGCACAGTCATCACTTGCTGCCGTGTTATTGGGGTTCAGTAACGTCAGCTGTTCCCCTGCTGTGCGTACGGCAATTTCTCCTGCTCTGTCCACATTCACACTACTACAGATTTAAAACTTGCTCCAATTAGACCTCTGGCTCCTCTGTTTTCAGTATTATCCCTGAGCTCCAACTCCGCCAGTTGGCGCTCAGAAGTGCTGTCTGCACAGTCAACACCTGTTGCCGTGTTATTGGGGTTCAGTAACGTCAGCTGTTCCCCTGCTGTGCGTACGGCAATTTCTCCTGCTCTGTCCACATTCACACTACTACAGATTTAAAACTTGCTCCAATTACACCTCTGGCCCCTCTGCTTTGAGTATTATCCCTGAGCTCCAACACCGCCAGTTGACGCTCAGAAGTGCTGTCTGCACAGTCAACACTTGCTGCCGTGTTATTGGGGTTCAGTAACGTCAGCTGTTCCCCTGCTGTGCGTACGGCAATTTCTCCTGCTCTGTCCACATTTACACTACTACAGATTTAAAACTTGCTCCAATTAGACCTCTGGCTCCTCTGTTTTCAGTATTATCCCTGAGCTCCAACACCGCCAGTTGGCGCTCAGAAGTGCTGTCTGCACAGTCAACACTTGCTGCCGTGTTATTGGGGTTCAGTAACGTCAGCTGTTCCCCTGCTGTGCGTACGGCAATTTCTCCTGCTCTGTCCACATTCACACTACTACAGATTTAAAACTTGCTCCAATTAGACCTCTGGCCCCTCTGCTTTGAGTATTATCCCTGAGCTCCAACACCGCCAGTTGGCACTCAGAAGTGCTGTCTGCACAGTCAACACTTGCTGCCGTGTTATTGGGGTTCAGTAACGTCAGTTGTTCCCCTGCTGTGCGTACGGCAATTTCTCCTGCTCTGTCCACATTCACACTAATACAGATTTAAAACTTGCTCCAATTAGACCTCTGGCTCCTCTGTTTTCAGTATTATCCCTGAGCTCCAACACCGCCAGTTGGTGCTCAGAAGTGCTGTCTGCACAGTCAACACTTGCTGCCGTGTTATTGGGGTTCAGTAACGTCAGCTGTTCCCCTGCTGTGCGTATGGCAATTTCTCCTGCTCTGTCCACATTCACACAACTACTGATTTTAAACTTGCTCCAATTAGGCCTCTGGCTCCACTCTATTTTTAGTATTTACCCTGGGTTCCAGCACCGCCAGCTGTTTCCCAGCAGTGTATTTGGCATGGGTACTCCCTCCTGTCCAGCCTGGTTCCAGCACGCCAGCTGTTTCCGGGTAGTGTCAATGTCACTTTGCCTCCAATGCGTTGTCCTGTCGTGTTGCGGTTGGGTTAGCTGACTCTATGGTGCCTGCAGTTTAGGTGACTCCTATGTGGGCTGCGGGATCTGGCAATGAAGGCTGGCTCCATAGTGCCAATAAGACAAGCACCCCCTGTAGGACTGTGGGTTTCGGTAACTGCGGTCGGCTCGCGGCCTTGCAACTTTTTTTTACATGGGTACCTTCTGCTACTCATCCGGGTTCTAGTACTGTCAGCTGGTTCTCGGCAGTGCCTTTGGCTTTAGTGCCTCCTTCTCGGTATCCAAGTTCCACCAACGTCTGCTGGTCCTTGGTAGTGCTTTCTGGCACAGGTACCTCCTGCTTAGTAACTGAGTTCCAGTACTGTCAGCTGGTCCTCGGTAGTTCCATTGGCTCTTGTACCTTCTGCTACCCATCCAGGTTCCAGTACCGTCAGCTGGCTCTCGGCAGTGCCTTTGGCTTAGGTGCCTCCTTCTCGGTATCCAAGTTCCACCAACGTCTGCTGGTCCTTGGTAGTGCTTTCTGGCACAGGTACCTCCTGCTTAGTAACCGAGTTCCAGTACCGTCAGCTGGTCCTTGGTAGTTCCATTGGCTCTTGTACCTTGTGCTACCCATCCGGGTTCCAGTACCGTCAGCTGGTTCTCGGCAGTGTCTTTGGCACGGGTACTCCCTCCTGCCCAGCCTGGTTCCAGCACGCCAGCTGTTTCCGGGTAGTGTCAACGTCACTTTGCCTCGAATGTGTTGTCCTGTCGTGTTGCGGTCGGGTTAGCCGACTCTATGGTGCCTGCAGTTTAGGTGACTCCTATGTGGGCTGTGGGATCTGGCAATGAAGGCTGGTTCCATAGTGCCAATAAGACAAGCACCCCCTGTAGGACTGTGGGTTTTGGTAACTGCGGCCGGCTCGCGGCCTTGCAATTTTTTTTTACATGGGTACCTTCTGCTACTCATCCGGGTTCCAGTACCGTCAGCTGGTTCTCAGCAGTGCCTTTGGCTTAGGTGCCTCCTTCTCGGTATCCAAGTTCCACCAACGTCTGCTGGTCCTTGGTAGTGCTTTCTGGCACAGGTACCTCCTGCTTAGTAACCGAGTTCCAGTACCGTCAGCTGGTCCTCGGTAGTTCCATTGGCTCTTGTATCTTCTGCTACCCATCCGGGTTCCAGTACCGTCAGCTGGTTCTCGGCAGTGTCTTTGGCACGGGTACTCCCTCCTGCCCAGCCTGGTTCCAGCACGCCAGCTGTTTCCGGGTAGTGTCAACGTCACTTTGCCTCGAATGCGTTGTCCTGTCGTGTTGCGGTCGGGTTAGCCGACTCTATGGTGCCTGCAGTTTAGTGTTTAGTTGACTCCTATGTGGGCTGTGGGATCTGGCAATGAAGGCTGGTTCCATAGTGCCAATAAGACAAGCACCCCCTGTAGACTGTGGGTTTCGGTAACTGCGGCTGGCTCGCGGCCTTGCAACTTTTTTTTTACATGGGCACCTTCTGCTACTCATCCGGGTTCCAGTACCGTCAGCTGGTTCTCGGCAGTGCCTTTGGCTTAGGTGCCTCCTTCTCGGTATCCAAGTTCCACCAACGTCTGCTGGTCCTTGGTAGTGCTTTCTGGCACAGGTACCTCCTGCTTAGTAACCGAGTTCCAGTACCGTCAGCTGGTCCTCAGTAGTTCCATTGGCTCTTGTACCTTCTGCTACCCATCCGGGTTCCAGTACCATCAACTGGTTCTCGGCAGTTCTTCAGCCTTCTTGTACCTTCTGCTACATTTCCAAGTTCAAGCTTTTTGAAATGGTTCTTGGTAATCACTCTGGATCTCCCTGACGAGGACCCTGAATACGAGGACCATGAAGACCTCCCCGAAGAAGACGAGGACCTCGAAGACGAGGACCCTGAAGACGAGGTCCCTAAAGACCAACCCGAAGACGATGACCCTGAAGACGACGACCCTGAAGACCACCCGGAAGAAGACGAGGACCCCGAAGACAAGGACCCTGAAGACGAGGACCCTGAAGACCACCCTGAAGAAGATGAGGACCCCGAAGACGAGGACCCTGAAGACGAGGACCCTGAAGACCACCCCGAAGAAAACGAGGATCCCGAAGACGACGACCCTGAAGACCACCCCGAAGAAGACGAGGACCCTGAAGACGACGACCCTGAAGACGACGACCCTGAAGACGACAACCCTGAAGACCACCCCGAAGAAGACGAGGACCCCGAAGACGAGGACCCCGAAGACGATGACCCTGAAGACGACGACCCTGAAGACCACCCCGAAGAAGACCAATAAGATGACCCTGAAGAAGTTGACCAAGAGGACAAAGAACAAGAAGACAACCACCAAGATACAGAAGAACAAGAGACAGAAAACCAAGAAGTACAAGAAGCTGCAGAACAAAAAGCGGAAGAACATTAAGCATAAGACTAAAAATCAGAGCAAAAGATATTATCTAAATTATAAGCAGAAGATGACTAAGCAATGTATGGGGGTGAGTCCGTTCCTCCTCATGGTGCCCCTGGAAAAGACCAGCTGCTGCAGGCCAAACTGAACGCGGACAAATCCTGTTGTAAATCTTTTGTGACGGGCAGAACGAAAGGTGTAATGTTCAAACTTTTATAGATAACAACTACAGGAATGCCTGTCACAAATAAGAATATGATGAAGAAGAAGAATATGAAGAAGATGAAGAAGTAGAATATGAAGAAGAATAATAGTTGAATAAGAAGAATATGAAGAATGTAAAAAAAAAGAATAATACGAAGAAGGTGAAGAAGAAGAAGATGAAGAAGGTGAAGAAGAAGTTGATGAAAAAGATGCTGATGCTGAGGATGATGAAGGAGAAAGTGTGGGAGAAGTAAAAAAGAAGGTGAAGAGCATGGAAGTAGTGAAACATAAATATCTGACAAAATATAAAAAAAACTTAACATACTCAATATTTGCGTAACTCAGAACGTCTTAAAAAAAATATTAATTCTCGCTATTCCATTTGATTGGGCTAAACCTTCATTGTCTCCCCCACCTCCCCCAATACATTCTACATTATTCTTAGTTGATTTCCTTCATGTAGAATTAACCTACAAGGAAAGAAAGGGTTGACTTGCATTGGGTTCCAGTATCGGAATCGGCGATATTCGATACTTTTTGGGTATCGGTCCGATCCAATCCGATCCGATATTTCCCGATATCGGAAGGTATCACTCAACACTAATTTTACCTAATGTGAGGAAATATGGTACATTCATGGGCCCAGGGTGTGTTTCCACGCTGGCAATATTTCAGCGTAGATAATGCAAATAACATCACAACACAATGTGAGTGATGTTGAAGAGAGACAGTGATAGTGAAGTTTGTTTCGTCCCTGAGAACATAAGTAACAATTATAAGAAGTGTGAGGTCACAAAGGATCCAGCATGGTGAGAGGGTTTCCCTCATGCCCTTCCAAACACGCACACTGGAAATTCAAGTGGCCTCTCAAACATACTCCTTCCCCCCACCCTCTCTCTCATTTTAGTATCTGGCTCACCCTAGGCTTACTTCACAGCTCACCATGCCATCCTTATTTGTCGCTCATCTTAGATATGTATTTAGATTTAATATAACATAAAGTATGAACATCCTCGATGCATTTATTATTTAGAATACCCATTATGTGATGAGATTATGAGTGCACCAGATGATTGTTACGTATCAGACGATGCTTCAATGACACAGACAATGTGGACTGTTAACTATTGATAATATGAGCACACAATTGAGCCAAGTTGAAAAGTAATTTATTACAATATTTGGTTTCCAGTTATTATTTCTTTTATATTGTTTGACTTGTAAAAAACGTAAAAATTATGTATTTGTTATTTTGCCTGGGAAAAAGGAAGCCTTTGCGAAGGGTGTGGAAAATTTTCCCAAAACAAAAATAAGCTCACAACACACGTCAAGGATCCTCATTGTCCTGCGAGTCCCTAACAAACATTTATAATAAATTTGGAAAAAAAGCCAATAAAAAAAATACCATACAATTCTATCTAATGATAACATTATTTGCTTCACTCTATTTGCCCTGGAACCCTACCCTCTGGTGACATAAAATAATCACAAAAAATATTCCTGACTCGAAGGCCAGATGGACCAGGTTGTGGACCATGCTGAATGTCCTGTGGTAATGGCACGTTTAACATTCTCACATCCTCAACATCATCCAAGGATGCTTCATGTGTTTGTGAAAAATTATGCAAGAGGATGGCCTCCTTTATGGCTGCCTGGACATTGGCCGGATGCATTTGTATAGCCCTGTCAAATATACGCCACTTATAGGTTAACAATCCAAATGCACACTGTCAGTCAAATGTTAATAATGTGCCTTCGTGTGTCCAAACCTCTAAGCACAAACGTCCTCAAAACATGGCTTGAGAGCACAAAACCCTCATCATCAACCATAATAAATGGTGCAGGTGGACCAGAGGCTCCTGGAAGTGCACATGGCTGGAGAAGGTTTAGATTTGTTTCAGCAAGCCGCCTAGCAAATCTGGAAGAGCGAAAGATGAGAGCATCCGACACACTCCCATAGGCACCAATGTCAGCAATTACAAAACGGGAATTGGATGTTTCGCCCCCAGAAATTTGCCCCCGGGTACATTTCGTCCCTGCACATTTCGTCCCCAGTATTTGGCCCCCAGGATGTTTTGCCCCCGCACATTTCAACCCCGCACATATCGCCCTCAGTTCGCCCCGGTCCGGGGGCGAAACGTGCGGGGGCGAAATGTGCAGGGGCGAATCTTCCTGGGGGCGAAATGATAGAGGCGAAATGTGCGGGGGTGAAATGTACCTGGGGGCGAACTGATGGGGGTGAACTGCTGGGGGCAAATTGCTGGGGGCGAACTGCTGGGGGCGAAACTTCCTATAACCCATATGACTGGGTGAGGAATGCCCAGGGGTTCATGGAAGCAGCACAGTTTCCAAATTGTATAGGTGCATTAGATGGGAAGCACATTCGTGTCAAGAAGCCACCAAACTCAGGCTCATGATTCTTTAATTACAAAAAATATTTCTCAGTAGGGCTTTAGCTGACAGTAACTACTGTGGTTGGCTGAGGCATCAACCGGCTCTCCAGTTTGTCCCAAATAATATCACATGGTGACCGCACAATCTGGGATATCGTAGACGTGCCAAGGAGGAACTGGAAATGGAGTGAACTAAGTTAATTGCCAGTAGCCAGAAATCTGAACAAAATAAATATTGTAAAATCATTATCCAAAAATAAGACATAATGTCATAACTAATTAAGTGCACAAATAAGCAATGTACACTGTTTGAGTTAAAAAATGGGGATTACAGTGTAAATACATTATATGCATCAAATATGTGGGGTGAAATATAAACCACATCTATGAAGGAAGCACACAGGTGTTACACATACTGGAGAGCTGCCAAATGCTGGATAACACATGTGGGGGAGGGGAATGGCCTTAGCTTGGATATCATTTTCCATATACTAATAATTCTGGGTTCATTTGTGAATTTTTAATATTGACATTAATAAAACATGGGCAGCACTTATGAATAATGTTCACTGGCAAACATAGTTAAGAGGTTATCAAAAAATGAGTGAGAAACAAACATACCTCAGAGAAGCTAGCAAACGCTCCTCTGGAGAAACGCTTAGTCGCATGCAGGTGTCGCATGCAGGCAAGTAGGAAAGGACGCAAATCCTCAAGAAGTTTATCAAAAGAACACATGGACAGGTGACAGAAAGCCACAAACTTTGAAGGATATTTGCAAAGTTCATAACACAATGTATGGAAATGACCATATGACCCATGTTCCAAGAGGAGAGGGTGAACCCATAGTCTTTTGGCACGCAGTGGTTCTTTAGCAAGCATATGGCGGCAAACCCCAAAGCATCGGGACATAAGCCAGACCAACCACAACAATGCCTTATTGGAAGCAGACATATTTGGCAAACCACAGAACTACTGACACACAAGCCAAAGCCTAAATGTGTGAGCTAATTGTGTTTCTAAGGTTTTTAAAAGCTAATTACTAAATTACCACACCTTTTCCATATCAAACTATTTAATTCAAGGAAAAACCCTTTTAGTTCTGAACAAAATTTTATCTTCAAGTACATATTCACACGGATGCAACACGTAAAACACACACGGACACGGATATCTCCGGTACCGGAAAAAAACGGATGTGTGAAACTGGGCTTAGTTTGACTGATCAGTATGGGGCATGACCACTTATAGGGCCTAGGGGAGCATAAATGCCAGTCAGGTGAGAATTAATAAAACTTAACTTTTACTAGTATATTCATTAAAACAGCTAGGTAATATTACTAAAATACCTCAGTTTTCTTAGATAAGATTAAATGAAACAGACAGCCACAATGGTGGACAAAATACCTGTATATGAAATAGACCTGTGAGTGCATACTCCACAGAAGAATATCTGGAAATGACAGTGGCCATATACAGTACACATGAAGTACACAAGACCATACCAACATTTACAATCTTGGATTAAAAAAATGGAAATCTCTCACCCAATGTTGTGGGCCACCAGAAAGATTTCTCCTCATCCGGTGCATCAGAGAACAAAATCCTTATCAGGTCTGGAAAGGGCAGAGACGGGAGCATTAGCCCTATTAGGCCCCATGGGCCACTAAGATTGGGCCTACAAGCCCCATTACTCTTGACCTTACAAGGGCAGTCCACAGCTTTTCCTCAATTGGACTTGCCCTAGATAGCTCTGTGTGCCTCCTGACGTGTTTCTCCTAATAGGTCATCAGGGGAGGACATATGCACGCATTGTATAGAACCAAGGCTAAATGTCCACTGCCCACCCTGCTGTTTGTCAGAATAGTGTGGCAAGAAAAAGAATCATCTATTCCATCTAAATACTCGGTTAGGAGCCACATGTGACCCGATTTCACCTGTATGCAATCAGAATTGAGTGCCCAGAAATTACCTTGATCGGCGTGTGTTCATGCCATGCGGACCACAACACTGGGTGAGAGATTTCCAGTTTTTTCATCCAAGAGTGTAAATGCTGATATTTTCTTATGTACTGTATATAACTAGGGATGAGCAAATTTTCAATATTCGGTTCGGATTACGATCGTCGAATCTGCAATATTCGCCGATTTATTCATCGAACATTCATCGAACATTACCGAATGCCATAGGATCAATGAGGGGCCAAAAAAAAAATGCATACACAACACCTTCAAACAGGCCCAAAAGCTGCCAAAACACATCAAATTAGGGGTAGACACCTGGAAAGTGCCATCAATTGACCCAGAGTACAAGTACTATAATTATTATTATTATTATTACAGCGACATTTATTCCGTGGCGCTTTACATGTGAAAAGGGGTCACTCTCAGTGACTCACCGAATGGTACAAGAGGAGAGAGGACCCTGCCTGGGAGGGCACATAAACAATCTACAAAGGATGGGTGAGGATACAGTTGGTCAGGGTACAGTTAGCCATACAGCGGTATGCTGAAGCGAGGGTTACCGCAGATTGTACGCTTGTCAGAAGAAGTGGGGGGTCTTCAGCTTTCTTTTCAAGGTTTCCACGGTAGGTGATTGTCTGATGTGTTGGGGTACAGCGTTACACAGTAGGTGAGATGCACAGGACAAATCTGCTGAGAGCCTGAATAAAGCTAAGCTTCCAGGAGCTCACAACTAGAGATGAGCGTTGTTCTACTCGAACTGTTCGCCAATCTCAAATTCGAGCTGTTTTGGGCGGTGTTCGAGCCGTTCGGCGAACACGAACAATTTGAGAAAAATTCGGCTGTTCGAGGTTATGTTCGATAACTGTTCGTGCACCAAAATCATAACTGGATTTTTTCTCAGTAATGATGAAAATTAATGTTAATACGCAGTTTGAGTGTACAGCGGGGTGGGGGGAGGGGCAGGGGATGGATCTCTGCAGGAACAATGAAGATCTCCATTTTTTTTTCTCTTTCCCGCATTTGCAGTGGGGAGGTGCAATCTGTCAGCCTATCAGCAGCGCACACACGGAGCGAAGTGCTTTTTTTCACACAAGCAAGGGCATGTGTCATTGGCAGTGTATGTCACATGTCCTTGCCCTATAAGACCAAGCCATTTTCCCCGTCGCCACCATTTTCTCACTGCTGCAGCTGCGTGTTAGACGGCACCGCTGTTGCTGTGTGCGCTATACCTTGTTAATTTCAAGCCAATTTTCGCACAAATATACAGATAGCTTGGGAGTAGGGAATAGTTGTGATTGCAGTCCTTTTAAGGACTAGGTTACAGCATTTCCTACGACTTTTATCAGGGAGGTCTGTGCTCTTAAATAGGTTGTGGGAGTAAAGACTAATTGTAATTGGAGTCCTTTTCAGGACTAGGTTACATGAGTTCCTATCAGTTTTTGCCAGGCAGGTCTGTGCCAGTGCTGTGCAAGTTTTTTTCACAGCATTTGGCGGAATCTAGCAAAGCTAATCCTTTTTGGCCTATTGCAGAGTGTGTTAGTCAGTGGAGTAGCCTATCTGTGTTGCAAGATATAACACCTGTGTATAGAATACCAATTTTTTTACTGCACCTAGTGAAGTAAAATCTTTTGGGCATAGCATCATTCTATTAGTCCATCTATACTGTCCTCCATCAGGTTGCAAACTGAATATAATTTTTTTCTGCATCTAGCTCTGAAAAAATATTTGGGCTTCTAGCAGTGTGTGGGACTTGGTCTATTAGTCCATCTATACTGACCTCCATCAGGTTGCAAATTAAAAATAATTTTTTTCTTCATTTAGCTCTGAAAAAATATTTGGGCTTCTAGCAGTGTGTGGGACTTGTTCTATTAGTCTTTCTATACTGACCTCCAGCAGGTTGCAAATTGAATATAATTTTTTTCTGCATCTAGCTCTGAAAAAATAGTTGGGCTTCTAGCGGTGTGTGGGACTTGGTCTATTAGTCCATCTATACTGACCTCCATCAGGTTGCAAATTAAAAATAATTTTTTTCTGCATCTAGCTCTGAAAAAATATTTGGGCTTCTAGCAGTGTGTGGGACTTGGTCTATTACTCCATCTATACTGACCTCCATCAGGTTGCAAATTAAAAATAATTTTTATCTGCATCTATAGTACCTCTGAAAAAATATTTGGGCTTCTAGCAGTGTGTGGGACTATTTGTATTAGTCCATCTATACTGACCTCCATCAGGTTGCAAATTCAAAATAATTTTTTTCTGCATCTAACCCAGCCAATAGTTTTGGCCTAATACCACAGTTTGGCCACTCAGCTCTGCTCGGTTACCATCCATTGTTTTTTTGTGCAAACAACTCCAGAGTTGTGAATTAGTTAACCACCAAAATGAGTGGAAAAAGGCCTGCTGCTGGTGGAAAGGGGAATAGGCGTGTTGGGAAGGGGAAAAAAGGTTGTGTCCGTGGGGTAGGTGTTAAAGCAACAGTAACATCTGCAGAAGAAAGACCATCTTCCAGCCAAACTAAAATGTCTACTTCTTTTAGCGGACAATGTGATAAGATCCCTTTCTTACGGCCACGCCAATCGCTACAAATTCCAGATGAGGCACAAAAACAGCAGGTGCTTCAACGGATATCAAGTGCTCCTTTAAGTGGGCTCTCCTCCACATCAACTTCAACATCACAAATACTCCAGTCCTCAAAGGTGTCACCCAAATCGCACTTGCTTCCTCACAGCTCCCAAATCTCCAGCTGCCCGTCTGAGTATGAGGTAGAACAGATGGTTGAGTCTGCAGAGCTGTTTACTCATACTATAGCCTGGGAATCAGAGGTCGACTCCAGCGCTTCTGTGAATCCAGACGAGGAAATGATCTGCACTGATGCCCAGAATCTTTATGAGTCGGATCCAGGACCAGACGCAGAAGGTTCTGACCATAATGTAGACCCTCATTCCCAAACTGTAACTCCTGTTGGTGGAGACAATGAGGAAGACGATGATAAGACTCAAATACCTGATTGGAGCGACAACTTTAGTTTTTTGTCAGGGCAGGAACAGGTTGGCTCTGAGGACGACGGGTGTGATAACGCACAGGGTGATGATGATGAGGTCGGAGATCCCACTTACTGTCAACCCACAGTCAGCCAAGAGATGAGGTCAGCAGAGGAGGTGGAGGAAGATGCTAGTGACGACGAGGTCAGGTTGCGCCTTCCTGGACAGAGACGTAGTACTGGAAGCACGTCAACAACTGCATCCTCAAACACAACTCTGCCTCTCACCACAAGTCGTGGTGGCTCTTCAGGTCGCATGGGTGCTAAGCCTTGCATAGCCTGGGCATTTTTTCAGATCGATAAAGATGACCCAACTCGTGTTATCTGTAACATTTGTCAGCAAAAGCTAAGTAGAGGCCAAAAAATACATAGTTTGAGTACTTCATGCATGAACCGGCACATGGACATGAAGCATAAGTTGCAGTGGGAAGCTCAGTGTGCTACAATGCGGCCTAGCCGGCCGGGCCAATCGCCGTCTGCCATATCTTGTGCATCCGCGGCCTCTTCATCCTCTGTGACTGGGGGGACAGCAGTCACACCTGTTTTGGGGCGCAGACCTGCCACCTCTTTACCCGCAACAGCCAGCGTGATTGGCAGGTCATCATTTTCTTTGGAGGTGGTAACACCAGCTGGTGTTGAGCGCTGTCCGACATCGATAGCACCACCTTTGGATCAAGGCAACCTAACATGTCCGTCTGCATCTTCCTCACAGACCGGCAGTTTGCCGGGGACACCCTTATCAACCCCGTCTAAGCACAATAGCCAGCCCTCGGTCCCTCAGATGTGGACAAGTAAAAGACCATTTCCTCCTAGCCATGAGAAAGTTAAGAGGTTGAATTTCACCATCTGCAAGCTCTTGGCTACAGAAATGCTGCCTTTCCGCCTGGTGGACACAGAGGATTTTCGAGACCTTATGTCCGTCGCAGTGCCCCAGTACCAGATGCCCAGTCGGCACTACTTCTCAAAGAAAGGTGTGCCTGCGCTCCACCAGCATGTCGCACACAACATCACCGCTTCTTTGAGAAACTCTGTGTGTGACAGGGTGCATTTCACCACAGACACTTGGACGAGTAGGCATGGACAGGGGCGTTACATGTCGCTGACTGGGCACTGGGTAACTATGGTGACAGCAGGACAAGGGGCTGCTGTCCAAGTCTTGCCGTCCCCACGAGTTGTGCGTCAATCCTCTTTATGTCAAAGTTCCTCCACTGCTTCTGCCTCCTCAACCTCCTCTCGGTCTTCCACCTGCACCCAAAGCCTGTCTGGTCATGCCACAAGCTTTCTAACTGCGCAGAAGGGATCCTGCACACCTCCTTACTATGCTGGCAGTAGGGCTCAACGTCATCAGGCGGTTTTTACATTGAAATGTCTGGGAAATGTGAGTCACACAGCTGAGGAGTTGTGGTCAGCTCTGGAGAACCAATTTCATGAATGGTTGTCTCCACTGGACCTGAAACCAGGGAAGGCCGTGTGCGACAATGCTGCAAACCTGGGTGCGGCCCTTCGCCGGGGCAATGTCACACACGTGCCTTGTATGGCTCACGTGTTGAACCTGGTTGTCCAGCAATTTTTAGCCCACTATCCCAGACTAGATGGCCTTCTGCAGAGGGCACGGTCGCTGTGTGCTCACTTCCGCCGTTCGCATCCCGCAGCTCAGCGACTTACATCTCTACAGAAGTCGTTGGGCCTGCCACTTCACCGGCTAAAATGCGATGTGCCTACCCGGTGGAATTCAACTCTGCACATGTTGCAGCGACTGTGGCAGCACCGACAAGCCCTGGTGCAATACGTTCTGACGTATAGCCTGGGCCAACGAGATTCAGAGGTGGGGCAAATCACGCTGGAGGAGTGGTCTCAGATCAGGGACCTATGCACCCTTCTGCACAGTTTTGAAATGGCGACGAAGATGTTTAGTGCTGACGATGCCATTATCAGCATGACTATTCCGGTGATTTACATGCTGGAGCACATGTTAAACAGAATTCGGAGTCAGGTGGTGGCACAAGAGGAGGTGGAGGAAGTAGAGGAGGAGGAGTTGTATGCGGAAGGGCTAACATCTGCAAGGTCCAGACGGTCGGCAGCACCAAGGCGGCAGGCATGTGAGGGTGGGGGAGATGGTTTTACCAGGGCGCATGGTAGCAGCCAAACTAGTGAGGAAGGTGCAGGAGCCCAGGAAGAAGTGGAGGACGAACTGATGGAAGACTCATCAGATGAGGGAGACCTTGATCACATTTCTGTTGTGCGAGGTTGGGGGGAGAGGACAGAGGAAGGAAGCATGATTGTTACCTCACCACCAACACAACAGGGACTTGGTGCTCCTGGATGCGCAACACACATGAGTGCCTTCTTGCTGCACTACCTGCAACATGACCCTCGAATTGTGAGAATTAGAAATAATCCTGACTACTGGGTTGCCACACTGTTAGATCCCCGGTACAAAAGTAAATTTGCAGAAATTATTCCTGCCATAGAAAGGGATGCACGCATGCAGGAGTATCAGCAGAGACTGTTGCAGAATCTTACATGTGCTTTTCCACAAAATACCAGTGGTGCACGTAGTGAATCTCACAGTTCCAACTTGCCAACCGTGGGACCGTCAAGTGTTCAGCACTCAAACCGTAACAGAACCACAGTATCTGCTGGTAACATCAATTTTGCGGAATCATTTCACCACTTTTTTAGCCCATCCTTTGCAAGGCCACAGGAGACAAGAAGTCTGACACATAGTCAACGCCTAGAGACGATGGTACAGGAGTATCTCCAAGTAAACATTGAAGCCACGACTGTGTCACTGGACCCTTGCTCTTTTTAGGCTTCCAATCTGGATAAATGGCCGGAGCTAGCCACTTACGCCTTGGAGATCTTGTCATGCCCCGCAGCCAGCGTTCTGTCTGAACGTGTGTTCAGCGCTGCTGGTGGTGTGCTGACAGATAAGCGCACGCGGCTCTCCACTGATAATGTAGACAGACTCACGTTCATAAAGATGAACAAATCATGGATCCGAAACGACTTTTCTACCCCTGTGTCATCCTGGGGAGAGTAAAAGCTTGATGATTGGTTAAAATCACCCTACCAACCATTTTAAGCTTTCAAATTACTAATCATGTTTATCTGTATCTTGACTGGAAAATAATTTGGGCTTTGTAGCAGTGTGCAGCACTGATCCTATTAGGCCATCTATACTAAAGCTTCACCAGATTTAAAATTAAAAATAATTTTTAGCTGCATCTAGCCCGGAAAATAATTTTGGGGCTCCGAGATGCGCAAGGCACATAAGTGCCTTCTTGCTGCACTACCTGCAGCATGACCCTCATATTGTCAGAATTCGAAGTAATCATGACTACTGGGTTGCCACACTCTTAGATCCCCCAAACTTTTCGATCAACCTTTTCATTTTAATAAAGACCAAAAAAATGGTCATTTTTGAAATTATAAGCATTAGCAGGTTGTTAGAAACTGAAATCAAACAGTTTTCAACTCAAAACTTTATTCTAGGTGATGTTACATTTTCACATAGGACCCCTTGTTCGAAAGGAGCTTCTGAACTCTCTCGTCCATTGAATTTGTCAGGTTTTGGATGGTTTCTGCTTCAATTGTTTTGCATGAGGACAGAATACCCTCCCAGAGCTGTTGCTTAGATGTGAACTGCCTCCCGCCATCATAGACACTCCTTTTAATGATGCTCCAAAGGTTCTGAATGGGGTAGAGGTCAGGGGAGCATGGGGGTCACACCATAAGTTTGTCCCCTTTTATGCCCATATCAGCCAGAGATGCAGATGTTTTATGTGCAGCATGAGATGGTGCATTATCATGCAGAAAAATGATCTTGCTGTGAAATACACGGTTCTTCTTCTTGAACCATGGCAGGAAGTGCTGTTTGAGAAAATCCACATACATTATGGAGTTCATCTTTAGCGCCTTCAGGGATCCTAAAGGGGCCGACAATCTCTCTCCCCATGATTCCAGCCCAAAACATTACTCCACCTCCTCCTTGTTGGCGCTGTAGCCGTGTTTGCGTGGGGTGTCCATCAACCAGCCATCCTCCACTCCATCCATCTGGACCATCGAGCGCTGCACGGCACTCATCCGTGAACAAAACAGTTTTGAAATCAGTCTTCATGTAATGTTTGGCCCACTGGAGCCGTTTCTGCTTGTGTGAAGTGGATAGAGGAGGTCGACAGGATGGCGCATGCACAGCTGCAAACCTCTGAAGGACCCTGCATCTTGTTGTTCGGGGGACGTTGGAGGCACAAGCAGCTTCAAAAACTTGTCTGCTGCTATGACAAGGCTTTTTTGCCGCTGCTCTTTCAACCTGACGTAATTGCCTGTAGGAAAGAGTCCTCAATTTGCCCTTATCAGCACGCACACGTGTGTACTGTGAATCAGCTACATACTTCTTGATTGCCAAGACACTTCATCCTGATCATCGCACAATGTTGATTGTAGTCTATCAAAAAACCCGGCACTCAGAGAGATAAGTAAGATTATGTATTTTTAATCAAGTGAGTACAAAATAAATATCAGACGTTTCGGTCCCTTAGGACCTTCATCAGTGTACTACAAAGTAAAATGACAAACAAAAACAAAATTAGATACAAAAAGTGGTCAAATTTCAGTAGTATATATATAAAGACAAAGTTTACATGGATACGTTTATTTCATCCGAAATATAAATCTACCTTCTTGAGATACGACATGGAGGGAGGGAGAGATTTGGGAGGGAGTTTGGTTGGATGTCCCGTGAGAGATAAAAGAGGAAAAAGTAACATACCGGAGTAGAGGTCATGCGAGTGGACGATTTCCACTAAGGAGCTGTAAGGGAGAGGTGACTGGATTAATAGTGACCCATGTGAAGTTGAAGTAAGACATATATAAACTAGAGCAAACCTGAAATGGAAGTTGTAACAGTAAAGCTGTAATGTCCAAGAGGTATGGAGAGTCTTGTAAAGGAGACTAAAGAAGAAGAAAGGACACAATGATGAAGGAGGTATGTATATAGCTACCCCCAAGAAAGAAGTCTATGGAGGGAAGCAAGTACCTGTGGTTCTCAGTCATGTGGAGTGTCCTCAGGAGACGCGGAATCCACCGCTAGTCAGGAGGGGAGGAGATCCCCAAGGTATACCCCTAGTATTTATATAGGAGAGGGAGAAGTGGTGAGAATCGCCGCAGGCGTGTGCGTACGAGAGGAGACCCGAAACCGGAAGTGACGCGACGTGTGCGTCATAGGGTCCGTGGTCAGGTGCTGGTCACGTGGGCGGAAGTGCCTCTGTTTGCGTTCCAGCGGAGAAGATATGCGTTCCACTGCTGCTGCTGGTAAAAGCAGACAATAGGAGGAGGTCGGGTCACAAAGTGGGAGCATCCAAGGGGAGCAGGAGAGGAGGCAGAGGTTTAGGAAGGATGCTGGAGATAAAGGAAAACAAAATTAACATAATATACAAAATACAGACAAGTCTCCAACATGCATATGTGTCTATCTGAGTATAAATAAAGGAAGCATGTAGGTGTCCAAATTAGTTCTGTGTCCTAATGTAGTGTGTGACCTGGCCATGGTTCACCTATTACATGAAAGAGAGCAAATCATAGTCACGATTAAGACCTTTAGGGGTCAGTGATTGCAGTTCATGGATCCAAAACGATTCCCTACGTTTGAGCATGCGGATCCGATCGCCCCCTCTACGTGGAATGGGTACATGGTCTATGACTTGAAATTTCAGTTGTGAGATGGTGTGTCCTGCTGATGAAAAATGTTGTGGCAGTGGTAGTAATAAAT
Source organism: Phyllobates terribilis (assembly GCF_046119375.1). NCBI lineage: Eukaryota > Metazoa > Chordata > Amphibia > Anura > Dendrobatidae > Phyllobates > Phyllobates terribilis. The sequence continues at coordinate 187,223,046 of NW_027362763.1, forward strand.
TTTTACAGCGAATGGTGGACTTATGTTTGGATATACGATCTTTAACTGGTTGAGTGGTTTCTCCAATGTAAATGAGGCCACATGGGCATTTGATAAGATAAACTACAAAAGAAGAATTGCATGTGAAATAGTCCCTGATATGATATTGTTTGCCAGATTGTGGGTGGTAGAAGGAACTGCCTCTGATGATATTATTACATTGGAAACAATGGAGACAAGGGAAAGTGCCAGTTTTAGGGTTTGAAAGAAATCTTTGTCTCAATCTGGGGGTGTTGATTGATAGATCCGCCCGAATGAGGTGATCCTTGATATTGGGAGCCCTCTTGAAACATGGTAGAAAAGGGTTCCCAAACTCAGGGACAGAAGGGTATGCTGTATGTAGAATTTTCCAGTGTTGGCGAATTTTTTTGTGAAGGATACGTACTGCTGGATGATATGTGTGAACAAAAGGTAAACGGTTGGAAATGGTATGTCGGTTCTGGGTGTCAGAGACTAGAGATTTTTGTAGGAGGGCAGAAGGGTATCCTCGTTCTACAAATTTGTGTTTCATTTCGCTAAGACGGGTATCCCTGCTGGTGGTGTCACTAACTATGCGTCTGACCCTGTGGAACTGTGATTTAGGTATAGACGAAATAGTGGATTTGGGATGGAGGCTATCAAAGCGGAGTAGGCCATTTCTGTCTGTAGGTTTGACAAATAGGTCAGTGGATAGGAAACCATCCTTATCTTTAATGACCTTAGTATCTAGAAAGTTAATAGATTCAGTACTGGATGAGATGGTAAAATTGAGACCCTCCCAAGCTGTGTTGATGGTATTGAAAAAGATGTCAAGTGATTCCCTAGAGCCTCCCCATAAGCAGAAGATATCGTCAATATATCTTTTCCATACCAAAGCATGTTTAGTGTACAAATCATTGGAGTAAATGATATTCTGCTCAAATTCCGCCATGTAGCAATTAGCGTACGGGGGTGCTACATTCGAACCCATCGCGGTACCCTGTTTCTGGAGATAGAAAGTGTTCCCAAATAGGAAGAAGTTTCTTGTGAGGACTAAGGTCAACAGGTCCAAACAGAGATTCTGTGTATCGATGGGTGTGTTAAAACTCTTCAATAAATTGCCCACGCATTTTATGCCCTTATTGTGTGGAATAGATGTGTATAAACTGTTCACATCTAGGGTTACAAGAAGAGAGTTGGGTGGTATCTGGTGGATGGAATGGATTATGTCCAGAAAAGCCCCCGTGTCTAAAAGATAAGACGGGCTTTTTTGGGTCAATGGGGTGAGTATTTTTTCAAGAAAAATGGATAAGGGGGACAATAAGGAGTCAGTGGAAGCGACGATCGGACGTCCTGGGGGATTTTCAAGGCATTTGTGTATTTTAGGGAGGATGTAAAAAACAGGTGTAATGGGAAATTGCTTAATCAAGAAATCCCGTGTTTTGGGATCTATTGTGTTGATAGATAGATAGTGGTCTACTGTATTGAGTATAGCAGTGCTGGTGTTGCGTGTAGGATCAGATTCTAGTTTCGAGTAAATATTAGTATCGCTTAGTTGGTGTAGTATTTCTAAGGTATATTTATCCTTATCCATGACCACTATGGCCCCACCTTTGTCAGCAGGTTTGATAATGATCGATTTGTCAGTTTGCAATGTTTTGAGGGCTTGTTTATCGATGTTTCACATGTTGTGATGGTAGTGAATTGAACCTTTCTGCATATCTCCTCTCAACTGTTCAAAAGAACTATTTATAAAGCCTATGAAAGTTTCCACAGCATGTTTATCTCGGGGTGGGCGATATGTGCTTTTGGATTTAAGGCCTAGACTCGCTGCAGTAATCTGAACTGGATTTGCTGGAGAAGTGCTAGGGACCAAAGGGGGGAGAGGCTCCTGTGAAAAGTGTGCTTTCAAGCGAATGGCGCGGTAGAATCTCTGTAGCTCCATATCGAGCAGAAATGTATTAAATTTGCCAGAGGGGCAGAAATTGAGTCCTTTTTGTAGAGTAGAAATTTCAGCAACACTGAGCGATCGCGAAGAGATGTTAACAACTAATGTGGTTGTACCTGTGAGCGTGTCACTCGAATGAAGTCCGTGTTGCTTCTTCCAGGTGCCTCCTCTTCTGGTTCTTTTCTTCTGGGAAATCTCTTTTTGTTGCCTAAAAAACGGGTAGTAGAAGGGGGATCTCGTCGGTCCGTCTCCGAACCCGAAGTGGATGGTTCTGATGAGGAGTTTCTGAAGCGTGAAAAGTTGCGCCTGGGAGCTTGCCTGTCGCGCCATCTGTAGACTTTATTCTGCTGATAATCTTCCAAGTCTCTAGTAAATTTGATCCGTTTTCTGCTCTCAGTATCTCGTCTGTGTTGTTCGATGATAGTGTCTATTCTTTTTTTCAGGGTTGTGAACTCCTCTGGCGGGATTAACGTAGAGAGTTGTGTCTCGATGCTGGAAATCTGGTCCTTGACTGTTGAGATCTCTTTCTGTAAAAATTCAATGGTGAGAATCATTAAATCGAATGAGCATTTATTGAGTATCTTTTCAAATTTAGAGCAGTATTCTTTTTTGTCGCTGAATAAAGTTGGGCGTAGAGGCACCCTCAGGCCGCGTGGAATCCGCTGGACACGAACATACTCAGAAAGAGTGGCGCAGTGAAGTTCAATATTGGTTAAATGTCGTAGTTCTCTCTCCCAATCCTTCCCTCTTGTTTCCTTGGGCGGCACTTGAAGGAAATCGCAAGGAAGGTTTGATTGTGAAATAATGTGGGTAGTTTCTTCAGCGTTGTACGAAAAGGTATTGCTGGTAGTCATGACCTATCAGGGTGCAGATATATTGGAATCATATAGTCTATACAAAAAACTATCGCACCTCCTGATTGTTATAGGTGCTACGGGTAAGGTACCAAACCAGAATGAAGTCTATCAAAAAACCCGGCACTCAGAGAGATAAGTAAGATTATGTATTTTTAATCAAGTGAGTACAAAATAAATATCAGACGTTTCGGTCCCTTAGGACCTTCATCAGTACTACAAAGTAAAATGACAAACAAAAACAAAATTAGATACAAAAAGTGGTCAAATTTCAGTAGTATATATATAAAGACAAAGTTTACATGGATACGTTTATTTCATCCGAAATATAAATCTACCTTCTTGAGATACGACATGGAGGGAGGGAGAGATTTGGGAGGGAGTTTGGTTGGATGTCCTGTGAGAGATAAAAGAGGAAAAAGTAACATACCGGAGTAGAGGTCATGCGAGTGGACGATTTCCACTAAGGAGCTGTAAGGGAGAGGTGACTGGATTAATAGTGACCCATGTGAAGTTGAAGTAAGACATATATAAACTAGAGCAAACCTGAAATGGAAGTTGTAACAGTAAAGCTGTAATGTCCAAGAGGTATGGAGAGTCTTGTAAAGGAGACTAAAGAAGAAGAAAGGACACAATGATGAAGGAGGTATGTATATAGCTACCCCCAAGAAAGAAGTCTATGGAGGGAAGCAAGTACCTGTGGTTCTCAGTCATGTGGAGTGTCCTCAGGAGACGCGGAATCCACCGCTAGTCAGGAGGGGAGGAGATCCCCAAGGTATACCCCTAGTATTTATATAGGAGAGGGAGAAGTGGTGAGAATCGCCGCAGGCGTGTGCGTACGAGAGGAGACCCGAAACCGGAAGTGACGCGACGTGTGCGTCATAGGGTCCGTGGTCAGGTGCTGGTCACGTGGGCGGAAGTGCCTCTGTTTGCGTTCCAGCGGAGAAGATATGCGTTCCACTGCTGCTGCTGGTAAAAGCAGACAATAGGAGGAGGTCGGGTCACAAAGTGGGAGCATCCAAGGGGAGCAGGAGAGGAGGCAGAGGTTTAGGAAGGATGCTGGAGATAAAGGAAAACAAAATTAACATAATATACAAAATACAGACAAGTCTTCAACATGCATATGTGTCTATCTGAGTATAAATAAAGGAAGCATGTAGGTGTCCAAATTAGTTCTGTGTCCTAATGTAGTGTGTGACCTGGCCATGGTTCACCTATTACATGAAAGAGAGCAAATCATAGTCACGATTAAGACCTTTAGGGGTCAGTGATTGCAGTTCATGGATCCAAAACGATTCCCTACGTTTGAGCATGCGGATCCGATCGCCCCCTCTACGTGGAATGGGTACATGGTCTATGACTTGAAATTTCAGTTGTGAGATGGTGTGTCCTGCTGATGAAAAATGTTGTGGCAGTGGTAGTAATAAATTTTTACAGCGAATGGTGGACTTATGTTTGGATATACGATCTTTAACTGGTTGAGTGGTTTCTCCAATGTAAATGAGGCCACATGGGCATTTGATAAGATAAACTACAAAAGAAGAATTGCATGTGAAATAGTCCCTGATATGATATTGTTTGCCAGATTGTGGGTGGTAGAAGGAACTGCCTCTGATGATATTATTACATTGGAAACAATGGAGACAAGGGAAAGTGCCAGTTTTAGGGTTTGAAAGAAATCTTTGTCTCAATCTGGGGGTGTTGATTGATAGATCCGCCCGAATGAGGTGATCCTTGATATTGGGAGCCCTCTTGAAACATGGTAGAAAAGGGTTCCCAAACTCAGGGACAGAAGGGTATGCTGTATGTAGAATTTTCCAGTGTTGGCGAATTTTTTTGTGAAGGATACGTACTGCTGGATGATATGTGTGAACAAAAGGTAAACGGTTGGAAATGGTATGTCGGTTCTGGGTGTCAGAGACTAGAGATTTTTGTAGGAGGGCAGAAGGGTATCCTCGTTCCACAAATTTGTGTTTCATTTCGCTAAGACGGGTATCCCTGGTGGTGGTGTCACTAACTATGCGTCTGACCCTGTGGAACTGTGATTTAGTTATAGACGAAATAGTGGATTTGGGATGGAGGCTATCAAAGCGGAGTAGGCCATTTCTGTCTGTAGGTTTGACAAATAGGTCAGTGGATAGGAAACCATCCTTATCTTTAATGACCTTAGTATCTAGAAAGTTAATAGATTCAGTACTGGATGAGATGGTAAAATTGAGACCCTCCCAAGCTGTGTTGATGGTATTGAAAAAGATGTCAAGTGATTCCCTAGAGCCTCCCCATAAGCAGAAGATATCGTCAATATATCTTTTCCATACCAAAGCATGTTTAGTGTACAAATCATTGGAGTAAATGATATTCTGCTCAAATTCCGCCATGTAGCAATTAGCGTACGGGGGTGCTACATTCGAACCCATCGCGGTACCCTGTTTCTGGAGATAGAAAGTGTTCCCAAATAGGAAGAAGTTTCTTGTGAGGACTAAGGTCAACAGGTCCAAACAGAGATTCTGTGTATCGATGGGTGTGTTAAAACTCTTCAATAAATTGCCCACGCATTTTATGCCCTTATTGTGTGGAATAGATGTGTATAAACTGTTCACATCTAGGGTTACAAGAAGAGAGTTGGGTGGTATCTGGTGGATGGAATGGATTATGTCCAGAAAAGCCCCCGTGTCTAAAAGATAAGACGGGCTTTTTTGGGTCAATGGGGTGAGTATTTTTTCAAGAAAAATGGATAAGGGGGACAATAAGGAGTCAGTGGAAGCGACGATCGGACGTCCTGGGGGATTTTCAAGGCATTTGTGTATTTTAGGGAGGATGTAAAAAACAGGTGTAATGGGAAATTGCTTAATCAAGAAATCCCGTGTTTTGGGATCTATTGTGTTGATAGATAGATAGTGGTCTACTGTATTGAGTATAGCAGTGCTGGTGTTGCGTGTAGGATCAGATTCTAGTTTCGAGTAAATATTAGTATCGCTTAGTTGGTGTAGTATTTCTAAGGTATATTTATCCTTATCCATGACCACTATGGCCCCACCTTTGTCAGCAGGTTTGATAATGATCGATTTGTCAGTTTGCAATGTTTTGAGGGCTTGTTTATCGATGTTTGACATGTTGTGATGGTAGTGAATTGAACCTTTCTGCATATCTCCTCTCAACTGTTCAAAAGAACTATTTATAAAGCCTATGAAAGTTTCCACAGCATGTTTATCTCGGGGTGGGCGATATGTGCTTTTGGATTTAAGGCCTAGACTCGCTGCAGTAATCTGAACTGGATTTGCTGGAGAAGTGCTAGGGACCAAAGGGGGGAGAGGCTCCTGTGAAAAGTGTGCTTTCAAGCGAATGGCGCGGTAGAATCTCTGTAGCTCCATATCGAGCAGAAATGTATTAAATTTGCCAGAGGGGCAGAAATTGAGTCCTTTTTGTAGAGTAGAAATTTCAGCAACACTGAGCGATCGCGAAGAGATGTTAACAACTAATGTGGTTGTACCTGTGAGCGTGTCACTCGAATGAAGTCCGTGTTGCTTCTTCCAGGTGCCTCCTCTTCTGGTTCCACCACCAGGGATACCCGTCTTAGCGAAATGAAACACAAATTTGTGGAACGAGGATACCCTTCTGCCCTCCTACAAAAATCTCTAGTCTCTGACACCCAGAACCGACATACCATTTCCAACCGTTTACCTTTTGTTCACACATATCATCCAGCAGTACGTATCCTTCACAAAAAAATTCGCCAACACTGGAAAATTCTACATACAGCATACCCTTCTGTCCCTGAGTTTGGGAACCCTTTTCTACCATGTTTCAAGAGGGCTCCCAATATCAAGGATCACCTCATTCGGGCGGATCTATCAATCAACACCCCCAGATTGAGACAAAGATTTCTTTCAAACCCTAAAACTGGCACTTTCCCTTGTCTCCATTGTTTCCAATGTAATAATATCATCAGAGGCAGTTCCTTCTACCACCCACAATCTGGCAAACAATATCATATCAGGGACTATTTCACATGCAATTCTTCTTTTGTAGTTTATCTTATCAAATGCCCATGTGGCCTCATTTACATTGGAGAAACCACTCAACCAGTTAAAGATCGTATATCCAAACATAAGTCCACCATTCACTGTAAAAATTTATTACTACCACTGCCACAACATTTTTCATCAGCAGGACACACCATCTCACAACTGAAATTTCAAGTCATAGACCATGTACCCATTCCACGTAGAGGGGGCGATCGGATCCGCATGCTCAAACGTAGGGAATCGTTTTGGATCCATGAACTGCAATCACTGACCCCTAAAGGTCTTAATCGTGACTATGATTTGCTCTCTTTCATGTAATAGGTGAACCATGGCCAGGTCACACACTACATTAGGACACAGAACTAATTTGGACACCTACATGCTTCCTTTATTTATACTCAGATAGACACATATGCATGTTGGAGACTTGTCTGTATTTTGTATATTATGTTAATTTTGTTTTCCTTTATCTCCAGCATCCTTCCTAAACCTCTGCCTCCTCTCCTGCTCCCCTTGGATGCTCCCACTTTGTGACCCGACCTCCTCCTATTGTCTGCTTTTACCAGCAGCAGCAGTGGAACGCATATCTTCTCCGCTGGAACGCAAACAGAGGCACTTCCGCCCACGTGACCAGCACCTGACCACGGACCCTATGACGCACACGTCGCGTCACTTCCGGTTTCGGGTCTCCTCTCGTACGCACACGCCTGCGGCGATTCTCACCACTTCTCCCTCTCCTATATAAATACTAGGGGTATACCTTGGGGATCTCCTCCCCTCCTGACTAGCGGTGGATTCCGCGTCTCCTGAGGACACTCCACATGACTGAGAACCACAGGTACTTGCTTCCCTCCATAGACTTCTTTCTTGGGGGTAGCTATATACATACCTCCTTCATCATTGTGTCCTTTCTTCTTCTTTAGTCTCCTTTACAAGACTCTCCATACCTCTTGGACATTACAGCTTTACTGTTACAACTTCCATTTCAGGTTTGCTCTAGTTTATATATGTCTTACTTCAACTTCACATGGGTCACTATTAATCCAGTCACCTCTCCCTTACAGCTCCTTAGTGGAAATCGTCCACTCGCATGACCTCTACTCCGGTATGTTACTTTTTCCTCTTTTATCTCTCACGGGACATCCAACCAAACTCCCTCCCAAATCTCTCCCTCCCTCCATGTCGTATCTCAAGAAGGTAGATTTATATTTCGGATGAAATAAACGTATCCATGTAAACTTTGTCTTTATATATATACTACTGAAATTTGACCACTTTTTGTATCTAATTTTGTTTTTGTTTGTCATTTTACTTTGTAGTACACTGATGAAGGTCCTAAGGGACCGAAACGTCTGATATTTATTTTGTACTCACTTGATTAAAAATACATAATCTTACTTATCTCTCTGAGTGCCGGGTTTTTTGATAGACTTCATTCTGGTTTGGTACCTTACCCGTAGCACCTATAACAATCAGGAGGTGCGATAGTTTTTTGTATAGACAATGTTGATTGTAGTCATGCCTTGACCTAAACACTCCACAATTTGTTGCTTCTCAGCAGCCGACACATCCTTTTTCTTTCCCATTTTGGCAGAAAATGTAGGCTGCTTAATAATGTGAGAGAGCCTTCTTAAGTAGTCTTGCCTTTCATTGGACACACCTGCCAAACTAATTAGCACAGGTGTCTGCAATTGCTTACAGTGATATAAAGAGCCCTGACACACATCACCATCAATGAGTTTAACTGACAAACAAACAAATTCTTCCCTTATCACTCCTAAACACTTTTTGTATAATAATTTGGAACGCAGTGTACATGTGCTTTTCCACAAAACACCAGTGGTTCACGTAGTGAATCTTACAGTTCTAACTTGCCAACCGTGGTCTGTATGGAGTTGTTCAATAAAGGGCCCAAAATTAAGATAACATAGATGGGAGAGGTCTCTATGAATAGGAATTCCTAAGTATTTGATACCCTGTGAGGGCCAGGCAAAGGGAAAGTTGGACTGGATGGAATCCTATATGGATTTGGGGAGGGAGACATCGAGGGCCTCAGACTTCGCTGCATTGATTTTAAAATTTTACCATGTAACAAAGTGATCTATTTCAGCCATAACAGCATGGATGGATATATGTGATTGAGTGATATATACTAGGACATCATCAGCAAATAGAGAGCACTTGTACTCGGTGCCTCCCACCTCAATCCACCTAATATTGGGGTTATGGCGAATTGATGAGAGCAGGTGCTCCGTCACTAGGATGTATAAGAGAGGGGACAGAGGACATCACTGCCTTGTCCCATTGGTGATTGTGAAAGGTGATGAAAATGTTCTGACGCACCCCCTGGGCCTTGGGACACCCGGAGCCGGACCCTTTTTGGTGGATGCTGGTGGTTGTAGTCTTCGTGGCGGCGACCCAGTTCCGTGGCTCAGGGCGGTCAAACCAGTGGCGGAACTATTTATGTGGTTTTCATGTTTAAATGTCCGACTACGCCACCCGTGGATTGCGGTCAGAGTGAACCGCCGCTACAGGGCAGACCACTGAGGCTGGTGTTGTGGGTGCAGCAGAGCGTAGCATAACTCCCCACGGGAGGAGTATAGCCTCAGGGCAGTGTATGCGGAGGATGGGGGTGATGGTGCAGGGCAGCAGCAGTAACGACACGGAGTCAGTGATGCAGTTCAGGGCCTTTATTCACAGTTCTTATTATCCAGACCACGTCTGCAGGTAACGGCTGCCCACGTCGTACTGTGCTCACCAGGTGAGGGGCTCAGACAACTCCCAGATAACTTTGGAGCACTTCACAGGACCCCCTTTGTGTGTCCTTTGTCTGGCCTTTCTTACCAACACTTCTGTCCGGCTGCCTCGGGCCTCCTCTTGGTAAACTTGGCGCCAGTTTCCCTGACCCTATGTGGTGCCTTCCTAGCGGGTGTAGCGAGGGGCTGCGCCACATAAAATGTCAGAGCCTCCGGTTTCTAGCTGAGGGTCGTTTCCTGCCTCCACTAGTTCGGGGACCGGTCTCCCCCTTTGGCCTGACCCCTCCACGCAGGTGGATTCGGGCGTGCGGTGGCGACTCGCCCGTCCGCACCCCTGGGATCCCTTCATTCCTCGTTCCTGGAGCCTTCTCCGCTCCTCTTCCTTCCTTCTCCCTCTTCCAGGCCTGGGCCTCTGTTACTAGGCCCGCCTCCGGAGCAGAGCTCATGCAGAGCCCCTGCTCCCTGCCACTTCTGCTCAGACTTCTCTGCACTGAACTAAGATGGTGCCCACCTTTTATACTCCCTTCTCAATGCACCCAGGAACTGCTTCCTCCCTGCTCCTGCACTACAGGGTTCCCCTTCCTCAGTGTTCCCTCCCCCCACTCCAGCCAGGGACAGGGACTGTCGTGCCCATCTCAGGGGCATATTGGTCGCCCTGCCCCACGGCAATGTGGTGTAATGCATGCAGGTGTCGGGTCCTGATCCACACTCCATCCTTACCTGAGAGTGAGATATCACACCTCTGGGTGAGGTGCAATACGTCTGTAGCAACCGAGCCCTCAGGGTGCTACAGTTCCATTTATCTTCAGCCTAGGTGACGTATTGCGATACAGGGCCGTGATTTTGGCTATAAAAGGGTCCCCTAGACCCCTACCCCAAGCTTTTTAAGAGAATCATATATGGCGTGCCAGGAGACTCTATGGAATGCTTTCTCAGCATCCAACGAGAGTATCTAATTACAAATTTTTAACTGCATCTAGCCCAGGAAATACTTTGTGCCTAGTAGCAGTGTCTGCTAGTGAGAGGATTATCCCGGCTGTTAAGCAAGCTGCACCACCTGTAGTTTAGACACTTAATTTTTTCAAAGGAAATGCTTCGGGACCATGGGATACTTAGTGAAGAGCATCAGGAGGCACCCCAAGGCATAGGGGCTGGGACTGGCAGTAGGATGCCTTGCGGTGGACAGCCGAGCTCGATCCTTATAAAAGCTTTTTAACTGCAGCAGCTTTAGTGGACGCTACTGGAGCTGGAATTACCGCGGCTGCTGGCATGAGACTTGCCCTCCAATAGATCCTTGTAAATGGATTTAAAGTGTATTCATTCAAATTAGAGAGACAATTTAAATTAAAAAGCTTAGAGCTGCCTCCACCACAGGGGGGCTCGCTTGACCCACCAGCGGACAGGCACCAGTATTGGGAGAGGGGGGCTGGCCGTCAGGGTTCACCGCGGCTCTGGCACAAACCCGGCGACACGGGCAGGAGCGGACTGGCCGTGTCGGCTTCTCACTTTTTGGATTTTAGAAGGGCATGACATGCCTATATCTGTGTCTCCCCCTCCTTTTACTCCTCCACCTCTTTTCTTTTCGCATGACTATATGTACTTGTCACTTTTCCATGTGTTAGTTGTGTCTTCTGAGCAGTTTGTCAGCTTTTGGACACCTTTGAAGGTGTTTTCTATGTGTTTCTATGTGTTTTTGTTTGCCTGCCATTGGTTTTAACGGTGTTCGAAGGTGTTCGACGAACAGTTCGACGAACAGTTCGGCGAACACACGGGTGTTCGACGAACCGAACCGAACTCGAACACTACGGGGGTGGCTCAACACTACTCACAACTGAGCAGATTAACCCCTGCACCGATTAATGTGAAGGTGAAAGGCTTCTGATGACTGCAGGAGTGAAAGGAATCAGAAGCTCTGATAAACCCATGACACCTTGTAAGCTTCAACACAATGTTCACAAGGTAGACAGCAGCGGTGGTCGGTATCCTAGACAACAAGCTAACTCCTTTATGATGATAGAGGCCACCATCTCCTTAGCTTGCTGATGGTACTTTTCAGTGGGAATGAGCTTGTCTCCAACCAGCCTGCAATATTTCCAGTGAATTATGGCACAACACCATGATATCCAGTACCAGAAGCGAAGCCATCCACAATTTCCTTCTCAGGAATTTTATTTGGTAGACTAAGTGGCTGCCCAAACATTAGTTTCTCACAAAGAAGCTGAAGACACTGAGTAGCAGTAGGTGCAAGTTTCTCCAACATGTTAGATATCAGAGCCAGGAGAACAGAGAGAGCAGCACGGAGCTCAGTTGTTAGCACTGTAGCCTTGCAGCACTGGAGTTCTGAGTTCAAATTCCACCAAGGACAACATCTGCAAGTAGTTTGTATGTTCACCCCGTGTTTGTGGGTTTTTCCCCCAGGTTCCCAGCTTTCCTCCTCAGTAAAAAAGCAGCCATATAGGAGTGTTCACAGTTCAAAAAATTAGGGCCTGACACCACCATTTCCGTGGCCAACGGATTGGAGATGGTGGAGCTCAGCCTCTTAGCTTTGTCATGTGTAGGAGGAAACAATTTTTTACAGTACCAAGGGCTGGCTGCTGTACTGAGAGAGGGCGGAGTATGGTGAACCGGACAAACTGCTGGACTGTGAGTGAGATGCAGGCGGAGATGTTATGATGAATTGATAAAGTTGTGATGTGCTCGTTTTCTGAGATTGGTCAAAAACACAGCAGGCATGTCCACTTCCGTTACAGCTCACGGGCTCTCACTCAGCCTGACTGGAGCGGGTAAAGAACCAGAGGTTCTGCGGTGGGAGACCTGCGTGACAATACTTGGCACAGTAACAGAGGAGGAGGAAGAAGCAGCAGATGCGGTTGATGGGGCGGCTGATGTTTGTTGAGGTCCGCTGGTCCGCATTTCAGAGCAGTGAGATTCCCAGCTTAAGGAATGTTGTGTGCGCATGTGAAGGTTCATGCATGTAGTACTTAAATGATTGCATTTTTTCCCTCTACTGAGTTTTTAGCGCAAAGTTCGCAGATAACGTAAGTTGGCTCATCCTTTGTGGTGACAAAAGAGGCCCAGGCTAGGCAACCCTTGCCGCCCCTGCGAGCTGCAGACCCGCGACCGCTGCTGGCCACAGCCACAGTTGTGGCTAAGGATGCAGTGCTCCTTGTTCTTGCATCACTACGTGTCTGCGACATAGAGAGAAACGTAACCTCCTCGTCTTCCTGCTCCACTTCCTCAGATGAGATACTCGCCTGCGTGACTGGGTTCACGCCAAGTACGATCTTCAACCTCGTCATCACCCTCAGAGTGACCCTTCTCCTCTTGTTGCCCTGACAGCACAGTACAGTCCGCATGAGGCTCAGGTGTATAAGTCTCATCAGGATCACCTCCCTCCCTCGTGGTTAATGTCTGGTGATGAGGGTCAGGAACCTACTCTGACCCTACTTCGTCCTGCCCCGAATACAACCTAAAAATATTTTGGGCATCGGTACAGATGCTTTCCTCCTCTTCTTGGCTCTGTGAATGTTTGGAGCACACTTCTGATGCCCATGGTATAGAATGGGTGAACAGTTCTACAGACTCTCCCATCTGTGGTTCACTACAGTCAGTTGGGCAGTTGGACAGTTGTAACACGGGGGGAAGCAAGGGTAATTGGAGTGCCACCTCTGTGGAATGTACTGTGTGTGATGTTGTAGTGGAGGAAGAAGAGGAAAGGCCACTTGAAGCAGCTCTTGCCATCCACTGGAGCACCTGTTCTTTCTGGCGCTCATCGACAAGGCGTATCGCTGTGCAGCTGCCAAAGAAAGGGAGAGGAGTAGCCTGTGGAGTAGCCCGTCCAGTAACTACCCCACATATACCTTGAACGCCAAGCCTATTCCCCCTTCCACCACGACCTCTCTTTTTCCCACTCATGTTGCTCTGATACTGTGGTAGCAGCTTGCTATTAGCAAAACAAAATTTGATTTTTTTCCTCTGCAACAGCTCTGCACACACCTGAAGGTAAGATATGGCTTGCTGTATGACGTTACTAACCAAACAAAGTATTTTGTTAGTGTGGATGAGGCCTGTATAACATACAAGATATTCTCCAAACTATTTCACACTTAGATGCCCCCTGTATACCGTTAGGAACCCATAAAAGTATTTTGTTATTGTGGATGAGGCCTGTACAGAATACGAGATATGCTACGAACAATTTCAAACTGAGATGTCCCCTGCTGTATCACGTTAGGAACAGCAGAAAATTAATTTTTTTACTCTGCATATGCTCTGCATACAGCTGAATTTCACCGCCACTAAAGGACTAGGTGGCTTATAGCAGAGTGTAACACGTTTGCGAGAGAAAAAAATATTTTTTGGACTCTGGCTAGCAATAGAAAAAAATCTATTTTTTTACTCTGAAAACAGCTGAGTAGTAGGTGGCTTTTAGCAGAGTGTATAACGTTTGCGACAGATAAAAATACTTTTTGTAGTCTGGCTAGCAACAGAAAAAAATCGATTTTTTTTACTCTGAAAATAGCTGAAGTTCACCGCCACTAAAGTAGTAGCTGGCTTATAGCAGACTGTATCAGGTTTGTCACAGAAAATATTATTTTTTGGACTCTGCCTACCAACCGAAAAAAATCTATTTTTTTTTCTGCACATACAGCTAAATTTCACACACCAAAAAATGATAAAGTAGGCTACTATAGCTTGCACTATCACATTAGCAAATTAAAAAAAAGGTTTCTGTGCTCTGCACTGAGAAGCTCTGCTGAGTCTGCATACAGCTGAATTTCAACCCCACAAAATCAAAAGGTGGTCTACAAGGTCTTGCTTGTTTTATCACATTAGCAAGTGAAAAAATAGATTGAAGGGATACTCGTGCATACAGCACAATACAAGCAGTGCACTACACAGTTCTATGCCATGGGCCCTGATGTTTCTGTCTGAATCTCAGTAATTGCACAAGAAAAAAAAAAGTGCTGCAAGGTTGATTTCACAGGTACATAGCAGAGGACTTATCGACACTATCTGACTTACAAACAAGCGCCCATCTATCTAGCCAATATCTCTCATTAAACAGGAGCGCACTGAGCAGCAGCGTCTATCACGAGTGACATGCATAAAATGATGCTGAGGGAACATAGCTGCTCTTTATATAGAGAGGACATGTGACTTCAGCAGCCAATGGTAGAAGCCCTTGTGTCTGGACAGTGTGGATGCTTCTTACGCTCTGATTGGCTGGCCGCACTTTCCTCACTTAAAGTTACAGGAAAAAAAAAAGATTACAAGCGCACCGCTGCTCTGACCTCTTCTGAGCTCCCACCAGGCCCTCCACTCACCTACCACATCCCCCCGCTCATCATACACAAGCACTATGCTAGCCATGCTGTTAAAAATGCTGTAGTTGCTCCGCAATAATGTTCCCACATTTATTCGGCAAACATTGCAGATTTTCCCAAATTTAAGTAAAAATGCTCGCTTTTCCAATCACGAATCCGAATGTGCCACATTCATGCCGAATTTAACTTTTGAGGTCAGATTTTAAACATAAAGTGATGGAAATAATTATTTGATCCCTTGCTGTTTTTGTTAGTTTTCCCACTGACAAAGACATGAACAGTCTATATTTTTAAGGGTAGGTTAACTTTAACATTGACAGATAGAATATCCCCAAAAAAATCAAGAAAATCACATTGTATAAATTAGATAAATTTATTTGCATTTTGCGGTGAGAAATAAGTATTTGATTCCTCTGGCAAACAACACTTAATACTTGGTGCCAAAACCCTTGTTGGCAAGCACAGCAGTCAGACACTTTTTGTAGTTGATGATGAGGGTTGCACACATGTCAGGAGGAATTTTGGTCCATTCCTCTTTGCAGATCATCTCTAAATCATTCAGATTTTGAGGCTGTCGATTGGCAACTCGAAGATTAAACTCCCTCCATAAGTTTTCTATGGGATTAAGGTCTGGACACTGGATAGGCCACTCCATAACCTTAATGCGCTTCTTTTTGAGCCACTCCTTTGTTGCCTTGGCTGTATGTTTTGGGTCATTGTCTTGCTGGAATACCCAGCCACGACTCATTTTTAATGTTCTGGCGGAAGGAAGGAGGTTGTCACTCAGGATATTACAGTACATGGCTGCATCCATTCTCCCACTGATGTGGTGAAGTAGTCCTGTGCCCTTAGAAGAGAAACACCCCCAAAACATAATGTTTCCACCTCCATGCTTAACAGTGGGGACGGTGTTCCTTAGGTCATAGGCAGCATTTCTCTACCTCCAAACATGGCGAGTTGAGTTAATGCCAAAGAACTAAATTTTTGTCTCATCTGACCACAGCACCTTCTCCCAATAACTCACAGAATCATCCAGGTGTTCATTGGAAAACTTCAAATGGGCCTGCACATGTGCCTTCTTGAGCAGTGGCACCTTGCGGGCACTGCAGGCTTTTAAACCTTTAAGGCGTAATGGTTTTCTTGGTGACTGTGGTCCCAGCTGCCTTGAGATCATTAACAAGTTCCCCCCGTGTAGTTTTAGGCTGATCTCTCACCTTCCTCATGATCAAGGTGAGATTTTGCATGGTGCCCCAGATCGATGTTGATTGACAGTCATTTTGTATTTCTTCCATTTTCTTACTGTTGCACCAACAGTTGTCTCCTTCTCACCCAGCGTCTTACTTATGGTTTTGTAGCCCATTCCAGCTTTGTGCAGGTCTATAATCTTGTCCCTGACATCCTTAGAAAGCTCTTTGGTCTTGCCCTTGTTGTAGAGGTTAGAGTCTGACTGATTAATTGAGTCTGTGGACAGGAGTCTTTTATACAGGTGGCTATGTAGGACAGCTGTCTTTAATTCAGGTAATGAGGTAATGAGTTGATTAGGAGTGTCTAACTGGTCTGTAGGAGCCAGAACTCATAATGGTTTGTAGGGGATCAAATACTTATTTCTCACTGAAAAATGAAAATAAATTTATCTAATTTATACAATGTGATTTTCTTGATTTTTTTTTTTGAATATTCTCTCTCTCAATGTTAAAATTAACCTACCCTTACAATTATAGACTGTTTATGTATTTGTCAGTGGGCAAACTTACAAAAACAGCAAGGGATCAAATAATTATTTCCTTAACTGTATTTGCTCATCACTATCTACTATATAATCATCTTATCCCGTCTGTCTGTCCGTCCAGGAAATCCCGCGTCGCTGATTGGTCCGGCCGCGGCCAATCAGCGGTGCGGGATTTCAGAACAAGATGGCGGCCGTTAGCGGCTCATCTGTCGCACGGGGTCAGTGGCGATGCAGTCGGGAGATGACCGGCGCTCGCAGCAGAAGCACCCCGACAGGCGGCTCCGCTGACCTCCAACGGCAAGTGTGAAGGGAGGACCGGGGAGCAGCGCCGCCGGTCGGGGTACTTCTGCTGCTCGCAGCCGGGAAATGACCAGCGCTAGTACCCGCACAGGCAGCGCCGTTCCCCGGTCCTCACTAACACGGTTCGCTGATTGGTCCCGGCCGCCGACCGCGACCAATCAGCGATATTGGCGCCAAATCGAACTGTGTTAGTGAGGACCGGAGAGCGTGTTTAAATTTGGCACCAAAATCGCTGATTGGTCGCGGCAAGTGTGAAGGGAGGACCGGGGAGCGGCACCACCGGTCGGGGTACTTCCGCTGCTCGCAGCCGAAGTACCCGCACAGGCAGCGCCGCTCCCCGGTCCTCACTAACACGGTTCACTGATTGGTCGCCCAAATTGAACCGTGCCAAATCGAACCGTGTTAGTGAAGACCGGAGAGCGTGTTTAAATTTGGCGCCAAAATCGCTGATTGGTCGCGGCAAGTGTGAAGGGAGGACCGGGGAGCGGCGCCACCGGTCGGGGTACTTCCGCTGCTCGCAGCTGAAGTACCCGCACAGGCAGCGCCGCTCCCCGGTCCTCACTAACACGGTTCGCTGATTGGTCGCGGCCGCCGGCAGTGACCAATCAGCCATATTGGCGCCAAATTTAAACACCGCTCTGCTGATTGGTCGCGGCCGCTGCTTCGCCGCTGATCTCCCGACGGTGGCCTGCATGTTTCAAATCCGATGCCAATTCGAGGCCGGGCTGCGCCAGTCACTGATTGGTCGCGGCTGGCTAGCCACGACCAATCAGAGCAGCGGGCTTTTAAATTTCGCGCCAATATCGCTGATCAGCGAACCGTGTTAGTGAGGACCGGAGAGCGTGTTTAAATTTGGCGCCAAAATCACTGATTGGTCGCGGCCGCTGGCCGCGACCAATCAGCGATATTGCGCCAAATTTAAACACCACTCTGCTGATTGCGCCCAGTCGGCCGCATACATATTCTAGAATACCCGATGCGTTAGAATCGGGCCACCATCTAGTATACTGTTTAACCACCGTCATTTCCATATATTCTTCTGTGGAGTATGAACTCACAGGTCTATTTCATGTACAGATATTTTGTCCACCACTGTGGCTGTCTGTTTCATTTAATGAGTTTTTTTCATTTTATATTACCTAGCGGTTTTAATGAATATAATAGTAAAAGTGAAGTTTTATTAATTCTCAACTGGCTACTATACACATATGATTTTGTGTGCTTGGGAATTACAGGATTGGGGGTTTATCTTGTGCTATTTTCAGCATGGGTGCCAAGCACTGCCCTTGGCAGAGGGCAATATAGTCATAACTAGTGTTGAGCCACCCCCGTAGTGTTCGAGTTCGGTTCGGTTCGTCGAACACCCGTGTGTTCGCCGAACTGTTCGTCGAACTGTTCGTCGAACACCTTCGAACACCGTTAAAACCAATGGCAGGCAAACAAAAACACATAGAAACACATAGAAAACACCTTCAAAGGTGTCCAAAAGCTGACAAACTGCTCAGAAGACACAACTAACACATGGAAAAGTGACAAGTACATATAGTCATGCGAAAAGAAAAGAGGTGGAGGAGTAAAAGGAGGGGGAGACACAGATATAGGCATGTCATGCCCTTCTAAAATCCAAAAAGTGAGAAGCCGAGACGGCCAGTCCGCTCCTGCCCGTGCCACCTCCGTGTCGCCGGGTTTGTGCCAGAGCCGCGGTGAACCCTGACGGCCAGCCCCCCTCTCCCAATACTGGTGCCTGTCCGCTGGTGGGTCGAGAGAGCCCCCCTGTGGTGGAGGCAGCTCTAAGCTTTTTAATTTAAATTGTCCCTCTAATTTGAATGAATACACTTTAAATCCATTTACAAGGATCTATTGGAGGGCAAGTCTCATGCCAGCAGCCGCGTAATTCCAGCTCCAGTAGCGTCCACTAAAGCTGCTGCAGTTAAAAAGCTTTTATAAGGATCGAGCTCGGCTGTCCACCGCAAGGCATCCTACTGCCAGTCCCAGCCCCTATGCCTTGGGGTGCCTCCTGATGCTCTTCACTAAGTATCCCGTGGTCCCGAAGCATTTCCTTTGAAAAAATTAAGTGTCCAAACTACAGGTGGTGTAGCTTGCTTAACAGCCGGGATAATCCGCTGACTAGCAGACACTGCTACTAGGCACAAAGTATTTCCTGGGCTAGATGCAGTTAAAAATTTGTAAGTAGATACTCTCGTTGGATGCTGAGAAAGCATTCCATAGAGTCTCCTGGCACGCCATATATGATTCTCTTAAAAAGCTTGGGGTAGGGGTCTAGGGGATCCTTTTATAGCCAAAATCACGGCCCTGTATCACAATACGTCACCTAGGCTGAAGATAAATGGAACTGTAGCACCGAGGGCTCGGTTGCTACAGACGTATTGCACCTCACCCAGAGGTGTGATATCTCACTCTCAGATAAGGATGGAGTGTGGATCAGGACCCGACACCTGCATGCATTACACCACATTGCCGTGGGGCAGGGCGACCAATATGCCCCTGAGATGGGCACGACAGTCCCTGTCCCTGGCTGGAGTGGGGGGAGGGAACACTGAGGAAGGGGAACCCTGCAGTGCAGGAGCAGGGAGGAAGCAGTTCCTGGGTGCATTGAGAAGGGAGTATAAAAGGTGGGCACCATCTTAGTTCAGTGCAGAGAAGTCTGAGCAGAAGTGGCAGGGAGCAGGGGCTCTGCATGAGCTCTGCTCCGGAGGCGGGCCTAGTAACAGAGGCCCAGGCCTGCAAGAGGGAGAAGGAAGGAAGAGGAGCGGAGAAGGCTCCAGGAACGAGGAATGAAGGGATCCCAGGGGTGCGGACGGGCGAGTCGCCACCGCACGCCCGAATCCACCTGCGTGGAGGGGTCAGGCCAAAGGGGGAGACCGGTCCCCGAACTAGTGGAGGCAGGAAACGACCCTCAGCTAGAAACCGGAGGCTCTGACATTTTATGTGGCGCAGCCCCTTGCTCCACCCGCTAGGAAGGCACCACATAGGGTCAGGGAAACTGGCGCCAAGTTTACCAAGAGGAGGCCCGAGGCAGCCGGACAGAAGTGTTGGTAAGAAAGGCCAGACAAAGGACACACAAAGGGGGTCCTGTGAAGCGCTCCAAAGTTATCTGGGAGTTGTCTGAGCCCCTCACCTGGTGAGCACAGTACGACGTGGGCAGCCGTTACCTGCAGACGTGGTCTGGATAATAAGAACTGTGAGTAAAGGCCCTGAACTGCATCACTGACTCCGTGTCGTTACTGCTGCTGCCCTGCACCATCACCCCCATCCTCCGCATACACTGCCCTGAGGCTATACTCCTCCCGTGGGGAGTTATGCTACGCTCTGCTGCACCCACAACACCAGCCTTAGCGGTCTGCCCTGTAGCGGCGGTTCACTCTGACCGCAATCCACGGGTGGCGTAGTCGGACATTTAAACATCAAAACCACATAAATAGTTCCGCCACTGGTTTGACCGCCCTGAGCCACGGAACCGGATCGCCGCCACGAAGACTACAACCACCAGCATCCACCAAAAAGGGTCCGGCTCCGGGTGTCCCAAGGCCCAGGGGGTGCGTCAGAACATTTTCATCACCTTTCACAATCACCAATGGGACAAGGCAGGGATGTCCTCTGTCCCCTCTCTTATACATCCTAGTGACGGAGCACCTGCTCTCATCAATTCGCCATAACCCCAATATTAGGTGGATTGAGGTGGGAGGCACCGAGTACAAGTGCTCTCTATTTGCTGATGATGTCCTAGTATATATCACTCAATCACATATATCCATCCCTGCTGTTATGGCTGAAATAGATCACTTTGTTACATGGTAAAATTTTAAAATCAATGCAGCGAAGTCTGAGGCCCTCGATGTCTCCCTCCCTAAATCCATATAGGATTCCATCCAGTCCAACTTTCCCTTTGCCTGGCCCTCACAGGGTATCAAATACTTAGGAATTCCTATTCATAGAGACCTCTCCCATCTATGTGATCTTAATTTTGGGCCCTTTATTGAACAATTCCATACAGACCACGGTTGGCAAGTTAGAACTGTAAGATTCACTACGTGAACCACTGGTGTTTTGTGGAAAAGCACATGTACACCGCGTTCCAAATTATTATGCAAAAAGTGTTTAGGAGTGATAAGGGAAGAATTTGTTTGTTTGTCAGTTAAACTCATTGATGGTGATGTGTGTCAGGGCTCTTTATATCACTGTAAGCAATTGCAGACACCTGTGCTAATTAGTTTGGCAGGTGTGTCCAATGAAAGGCAAGACTACTTAAGAAGGCTCTCTCACATTATTAAGCAGCCTACATTTTCTGCCAAAATGGGAAAGAAAAAGGATGTGTCGGCTGCTGAGAAGCAACAAATTGTGGAGTGTTTAGGTCAAGGCATGACTACAATCAACATTGTGCGATGATCAGGATGAAGTGTCTTGGCAATCAAGAAGTATGTAGCTGATTCACAGTACACACGTGTGCGTGCTGATAAGGGCAAATTGAGGACTCTTTCCTACAGGCAATTACGTCAGGTTGAAACAGCAGCGGCAAAAAAGCCTTGTCATAGCAGCAGACAAGTTTTTGAAGCTGCTTGTGCCTCCAACGTCCCCCGAACAACAAGATGCAGGGTCCTTCAGAGGTTTGCAGCTGTGCATATGCCATCCTGTCGACCTCCTCTATCCACTTCACACAAGCAGAAACGGCTCCAGTGGGCCAAACATTACATGAAGACTGATTTCAAAACTGTTTTGTTCACGGATGAGTGCCGTGCAGCGCTCGATGGTCCAGATGAATGGAGTGGAGGATGGCTGGTTGATGGACACCCCACGCAAACACGGCTACAGCGCCAACAAGGAGGAGGTGGAGTAATGTTTTGGGCTGGAATCATGGGGAGAGAGATTGTCGGCCCCTTTAGGATCCCTGAAGGCGCTAAAGATGAACTCCATAATGTATGTGGATTTTCTCAAACAGCACTTCCTGCCATGGTTCAAGAAGAAGAACCGTGTATTTCACAGCAAGATCATTTTTCTGCATGATAATGCACCATCTCATGCTGCACATAAAACATCTGCATCTCTGGCTGATATGGGCATAAAAGGGGACAAACTTATGGTGTGACCCCCATGCTCCCCTGACCTCTACCCCATTCAGAACCTTTGGAGCATCATTAAAAGGAGTGTCTATGATGGCGGGAGGCAGTTCACATCTAAGCAACAGCTCTGGGAGGGTATTCTGTCCTCATGCAAAACAATTGAAGCAGAAACCATCCAAAACCTGACAAATTCAATGGACGAGAGAGTTCAGAAGCTCCTTTCGAACAAGGGGTCCTATGTGAAAATGTAACATCACCTAGAATAAAGTTTTGAGTTGAAAACTGTTTGATTTCAGTTTCTAACAACCTGCTAATGCTTATAATTTCAAAAATGACCATTTTTTTGGTCTTTATTAAAATGAAAAGGTTGATCGAAAAGTTTGGGGGATCTAAGAGTGTGGCAACCCAGTAGTCATGATTACTTCGAATTCTGACAATATGAGGGTCATGCTGCAGGTAGTGCAGCAAGAAGGCACTTATGTGTCTTGCGCATCTCGGAGCCCCAAAATTATTTTCCGGGCTAGATGCAGCTAAAAATTATTTTTAATTTTAAATCTGGTGAAGCTTATTATAGATGGCCTAATAGGATCAGTGCTGCACACTGCTACAAAGCCCAAATTATTTTCCAGTCAAGATACAGATAAACATGATTAGTAATTTGAAAGCTTAAAACGGTTGGTAGGGTGATTTTAACCAATCATCAAGCTTTTACTCTCCCCAGGATGACACAGGGGTAGAAAAGTCGTTTCGGATCCATGATTTGTTCATCTTTATGAACGTGAGTCTGTCTACATTATCAGTGGAGAGCCGCGTGCGCTTATCTGTCAGCACACCACCAGCAGCACTGAACACACGTTCAGACAGAACGCTGGCTGCGGGGCATGACAAGATCTCCAAGGCGTAAGTGGCTAGCTCCGGCCATTTATCCAGATTGGAAGCCCAAAAAGAGCAAGGGTCCAGTGACACAGTCGTGGCTTCAATGTTTACTTGGAGATACTCCTGTACCATCGTCTCTAGGCGTTGACTATGTGTCAGACTTCTTGTCTCCTGTGGCCTTGCAAAGGATGGGCTAAAAAAGTGGTGAAATGATTCCGCAAAATTGATGTTACCAGCAGATACTGTGGTTCTGTTACGGTTTGAGTGCTGAACACTTGACGGTCCCACGGTTGGCAAGTTGGAACTGTGAGATTCACTACGTGCACCACTGGTATTTTGTGGAAAAGCACATGTAAGATTCTGCAACAGTCTCTGCTGATACTCCTGCATGCGTGCATCCCTTTCTATGGCAGGAATAATTTCTGCAAATTTACTTTTGTACCGGGGATCTAACAGTGTGGCAACCCAGTAGTCAGGATTATTTCTAATTCTCACAATTCGAGGGTCATGTTGCAGGTAGTGCAGCAAGAAGGCACTCATGTGTGTTGCGCATCCAGGAGCACCAAGTCCCTGTTGTGTTGGTGGCGAGGTAGCAATCATGCTTCCTTCCTCTGTCCTCTCCCCCCAACCTCGCACAACAGAAATGTGATCAAGGTCTCCCTCATCTGATGAGTCTTCCATCAGTTCGTCCTCCACTTCTTCCTGGGCTCCTGCACCTTCCTCACTAGTTTGGCTGCTACCATGCGCCCTGGTAAAATCATCTCCCCCACCCTCACATGCCTGCCGCCTTGGTGCTGCCGACCGTCTGGACCTTGCAGATGTTAGCCCTTCCGCATACAACTCCTCCTCCTCTACTTCCTCCACCTCCTCTTGTGCCACCACCTGACTCCGAATTCTGTTTAACATGTGCTCCAGCATGTAAATCACCGGAATAGTCATGCTGATAATGGCATCGTCAGCACTAAACATCTTCGTCGCCATTTCAAAACTGTGCAGAAGGGTGCATAGGTCCCTGATCTGAGACCACTCCTCCAGCGTGATTTGCCCCACCTCTGAATCTCGTTGGCCCAGGCTATACGTCAGAACGTATTGCACCAGGGCTTGTCGGTGCTGCCACAGTCGCTGCAACATGTGCAGAGTTGAATTCCACCGGGTAGGCACATCGCATTTTAGCCGGTGAAGTGGCAGGCCCAACGACTTCTGTAGAGATGTAAGTCGCTGAGCTGCGGGATGCGAACGGCGGAAGTGAGCACACAGCGACCGTGCCCTCTGCAGAAGGCCATCTAGTCTGGGATAGTGGGCTAAAAATTGCTGGACAACCAGGTTCAACACGTGAGCCATACAAGGCACGTGTGTGACATTGCCCCGGCGAAGGGCCGCACCCAGGTTTGCAGCATTGTCGCACACGGCCTTCCCTGGTTTCAGGTCCAGTGGAGACAACCATTCATGAAATTGGTTCTCCAGAGCTGACCACAACTCCTCAGCTGTGTGACTCACATTTCCCAGACATTTCAATGTAAAAACCGCCTGATGACGTTGAGCCCTACTGCCAGCATAGTAAGGAGGTGTGCAGGATCCCTTCTGCGCAGTTAGAAAGCTTGTGGCATGACCAGACAGGCTTTGGGTGCAGGTGGAAGACCGAGAGGAGGTTGAGGAGGCAGAAGCAGTGGAGGAAAAATGACATAAAGAGGATTGACGCACAACTCGTGGGGACGGCAAGACTTGGACAGCAGCCCCTTGTCCTGCTGTCACCATAGTTACCCAGTGCCCAGTCAGCGACATGTAACGCCCCTGTCCATGCCTACTCGTCCAAGTGTCTGTGGTGAAATGCACCCTGTCACACACAGAGTTTCTCAAAGAAGCGGTGATGTTGTGTGCGACATGCTGGTGGAGCGCAGGCACACCTTTCTTTGAGAAGTAGTGCCGACTGGGCATCTGGTACTGGGGCACTGCGACGGACATAAGGTCTCGAAAATCCTCGTGTCCACCAGGCGGAAAGGCAGCATTTCTGTAGCCAAGAGCTTGCAGATGGTGAAATTCAACCTCTTAGCTTTCTCATGGCTAGGAGGAAATGGTCTTTTACTTGTCCACATCTGAGGGACCGAGGGCTGGCTATTGTGCTTAGACGGGGTTGATAAGGGTGTCCCCGGCAAACTGCCGGTCTGTGAGGAAGATGCAGGCGGACATGTTAGGTTGCCTTGATCCAAAGGTGGTGCTATCGATGTCGGACAGCGCTCAAGACCAGCTGGTGTTACCACCTCCAAAGAAAATGATGACCTGCCAATCACGCTGGCTGTTGCGGGTAAAGAGGTGGCAGGTCTGCGCCCCAAAACAGGTGTGACTGCTGTCCCCCCAGTCACAGAGGATGAAGAGGCCGCGGATGCACAAGATATGGCAGACGGTGGTTGGCCCGGCCGGCTAGACCGCATTGTAGCACACTGAGCTTCCCACTGCAACTTATGCTTCATGTCCATGTGCCGGTTCATGCATGAAGTACTCAAACTATGTATTTTTTGGCCTCTACTTAGCTTTTGCTGACAAATGTTACAGATAACACGAGTTGGGTCATCTTTATCGATCTGAAAAAATGCCCAGGCTATGCAAGGCTTAGCACCCATGCGACCTGAAGAGCCACCACGACTTGTGGTGAGAGGCAGAGTTGTGTTTGAGGATGCAGTTGTTGACGTGCTTCCAGTACTACGTCTCTGTCCAGGAAGGCGCAACCTGACCTCGTCGTCACTAGCATCTTCCTCCACCTCCTCTGCTGACCTCATCTCTTGGCTGACTGTGGGTTGACAGTAAGTGGGATCTCCGACCTCATCATCATCACCCTGTGCGTTATCACACCCGTCGTCCTCAGAGCCAACCTGTTCCTGCCCTGACAAAAAACTAAAGTTGTCGCTCCAATCAGGTATTTGAGTCTTATCATCGTCTTCCTCATTGTCTCCACCAACAGGAGTTACAGTTTGGGAATGAGGGTCTACATTATGGTCAGAACCTTCTGCGTCTGGTCCTGGATCCGACTCATAAAGATTCTGGGCATCAGTGCAGATCATTTCCTCGTCTGGATTCACAGAAGCGCTGGAGTCGACCTCTGATTCCCAGGCTATAGTATGAGTAAACAGCTCTGCAGACTCAACCATCTGTTCTACCTCATACTCAGACGGGCAGCTGGAGATTTGGGAGCTGTGAGGAAGCAAGTGCGATTTGGGTGACACCTTTGAGGACTGGAGTATTTGTGATGTTGAAGTTGATGTGGAGGAGAGCCCACTTAAAGGAGCACTTGATATCCGTTGAAGCACCTGCTGTTTTTGTGCCTCATCTGGAATTTGTAGCGATTGGCGTGGCCGTAAGAAAGGGATCTTATCACATTGTCCGCTAAAAGAAGTAGACATTTTAGTTTGGCTGGAAGATGGTCTTTCTTCTGCACCTACCCCACGGACACAACCTTTTTTCCCCTTCCCAACACGCCTATTCCCCTTTCCACCAGCAGCAGGCCTTTTTCCACTCATTTTGGTGGTTAACTAATTCACAACTCTGGAGTTGTTTGCACAAAAAAACAATGGATGGTAACCGAGCAGAGCTGAGTGGCCAAACTGTGGTATTAGGCCAAAACTATTGGCTGGGTTAGATGCAGAAAAAAATTATTTTTAATTTGCAACCTGATGGAGGTCAGTATAGATGGACTAATAGACCAAGTCCCACACACCGCTAGAAGCCCAAATATTTTTTCAGAGCTAGATGCAGAAAATTTTTTTATTCAATTTGCAACCTGATGGAGGTCAGTATAGATGGACTAATAGACCAAGTCCCACACACTGCTAGAAGCCCAAATATTTTTTCAGAGCTAGATGCAGAAAAAAATTATTTTTAATTTGCAACCTGATGGAGGTCAGTATAGATGGACTAATAGAACAAGTCCCACACGCTGCTAGAAGCCCAAATATTTTTTCAGAGCTAGATGCAGAAAAAAATTATTTTTAATTTGCAACCTGATGGAGGTCAGTATAGATGGACTAATAGAACAAGTCCCACACGCTGCTAGAAGCCCAAATATTTTTTCAGAGATAAATGAAGAAAAAAATTATTTTTAATTTGCAACCTGATGGAGGTCAGTATAGATGGACTAATAGACCAAGTCCCACACACTGCTAGAAGCCCAAATATTTTTTCAGAGCTAGATGCAGAAAAAAATTATTTTTAATTTGCAACCTGATGGAGGTCAGTATAGATGGACTAATAGACCAAGTCCCACACACCGCTAGAAGCCCAAATATTTTTTCAGAGCTAGATGCAGAAATTTTTTTTATTCAATTTGCAACCTGATGGAGGTCAGTATAGATGGACTAATAGACCAAGTCCCACACACTGCTAGAAGCCCAAATATTTTTTCAGAGCTAGATGCAGAAAAAAATTATTTTTAATTTGCAACCTGATGGAGGTCAGTATAGATGGACTAATAGACCAAGTCCCACACACTGCTAGAAGCCCAAATATTTTTTCAGAGCTAGATGCAGAAAAAAATTATTTTTAATTTGCAACCTGATGGAGGTCAGTATAGATGGACTAATAGAACAAGTCCCACACGCTGCTAGAAGCCCAAATATTTTTTCAGAGATAAATGAAGAAAAAAATTATTTTTAATTTGCAACCTGATGGAGGTCAGTATAGATGGACTAATAGACCAAGTCCCACACACTGCTAGAAGCCCAAATATTTTTTCAGAGCTAGATGCAGAAAAAAATTATTTTTAATTTGCAACCTGATGGAGGTCAGTATAGATGGACTAATAGACCAAGTCCCACACACCGCTAGAAGCCCAAATATTTTTTCAGAGCTAGATGCAGAAAAAAATTATATTCAATTTGCAACCTGCTGGAGGTCAGTATAGAAGGACTAATAGAACAAGTCCCACACACTGCTAGAAGCCCAAATATTTTTTCAGAGCTAAATGAAGAAAAAAATTATTTTTAATTTGCAACCTGATGGAGGTCAGTATAGATGGACTAATAGACCAAGTCCCACACACTGCTAGAAGCCCAAATATTTTTTCAGAGCTAGATGCAGAAAAAAATTATATTCAGTTTGCAACCTGATGGAAGTCAGTATAGATGGACTAATAGAATGATGCTATGCCCAAAAGATTTTACTTCACTAGGTGCAGTAAAAAAATTGGTATTCTATACACAGGTGGTATATCTTGCAACACAGATAGGCTACTCCACTGACTAACACACTCTGCAATAGGCCAAAAAGGATTAGCTTTGCTAGATTCAGCCAAATGCTGTGAAAAAAACTTGCACAGCACTGGCACAGACCTGCCTGGCAAAAACTGATAGGAACTGATGTAACCTAGTCCTGAAAAGGACTCCAATTACAATTAGTCTTTACTCCCACAATCTATCTATTTAAGAGCACAGACCTGCTTGATAAAAGTCGTAGGAAATGCTGTAACCTAGTCCTTAAAAGGACTGCAATCACAACTATTCCCTACTCCCAAGCTATCTGTATATTTGTGCGAAAATTGGCTTAAAATTAACAAGGTATAGCGCACACAGCAACAGCGGTGCCGTCTAACACGCAGCTGCAGCAGTGAGAAAATGGTGGCGACGGGGAAAATGGCTTGGTCTTATAGGGCAAGGACATGTGACATACACTGCCAATGACACATGCCCTTGCTTGTGTGAAAAAAAGCACTTCGCTCCGTGTGTGCGCTGCTGATAGGCTGACAGATTGCACCTCCCCACTGCAAATGCGGGAAAG
Organism: Phyllobates terribilis; assembly: GCF_046119375.1. Taxonomy (NCBI): domain Eukaryota; kingdom Metazoa; phylum Chordata; class Amphibia; order Anura; family Dendrobatidae; genus Phyllobates; species Phyllobates terribilis. Next base: position 187,251,699 of record NW_027362763.1, read on the forward strand.
AGAAAAAAAAATGGAGATCTTCATTGTTCCTGCAGAGATCCATCCCCTGCCCCTCCCCCCACCCCGCTGTACACTCAAACTGCGTATTAACATTAATTTTCATCATTACTGAGAAAAAATCCAGTTATGATTTTGGTGCACGAACAGTTATCGAACATAACCTCGAACAGCCGAATTTTTCTCAAATTGTTCGTGTTCGCCGACCGGCTCGAACACCGCCCAAAACAGCTCGAATTTGAGATTGGCGAACAGTTCGAGTAGAACAACGCTCATCTCTAGTCATAACATGAAAAATCCCAATGTCATCTGACTAGCATTTCTGTTTTACTTTCGTTTTCTATTTTGGTCTACATTCAGGGTGGACCTATAAATATAAAGAACGCCCGCACTCCAGCACCGAGCAACTCACAGCAGATCACTCTCCTTCACTAAAGCTCAGTAAGTACTATAGTACTATATTGTAAGTTTTAAGTATTATATTTCACATTATTTGCTCAAAATGTCAATTTGCTCTAAAAAAAATGTTACATTGTCACATTGAATTTCGGGATTGCCTGGTTTTGTGCATTGCATGCTAATTGTCCGCGTTTTCCTGCCTGGGACATGCGGAAGTGAAGCGTTATTCACTGGCATTTGCGCATGTGGGTTGACAAGCGCTTTCCAAGTGATTTTAGCATCACTTGGAAAGTGCTTGTGACAACTTGGTCACACTATATAAATCCATGCAAACGGCATGGATTTATATAGTGTGACCGAGAGAATGTCAAAAAATAAAAAAATAAATGTATACTTATATACTGGCCCGCGCTGGCTTGCTTCGCTCGATCCAGGCTGCCGGCAGCGGTGGATTGAAGGACCTGCCGATGTCAGTGTCGCGTGACCCGTCACATGACTCTGAAGTCAGCGCAGCATGTGCACAGCTCATGCGGATTATCATTGGGGAACATGGCAGGCCTTCTACCATGCATTTTTTAAGCGTTTCTGCAGCGTTTTTGCCTGTGCGGAAACGCTTAAAAACCGCATCGTGGGCACACAGCCTTATTCTAACAATTCTTTGTTTCCCATTCTTCAGTGCAGTTCCCAGCCGTAAGACCTCAATCAATCAGTAAGTTACCACCAATCCTGCAGATTGGTGAAAATAGCTCCTTTTCATTGAACAACCCTTTTCATAGTTCATTCACTCTTGGAATGGGGCCAGGTTTAGTCTCTAGAATGGAATTAGTATAAAGATACAGGTACCAAGAAACAAAAACTGACCAGTACCTCCTAACAGAATGAAGCAAATGTGAACAGGTGGAAGGTGGTATGACTTCATTATATACAATGCATGCTAGAATCGATTTACTGCTTTTGATCTTTCCACAATCTCAGCAGTGATCTTGTTTCACATTGTGTCCTATTCCTTGTAGACTTATCTTGTTTGTTTTTTGTGAATTTTCTAGGGCTGTGTTCACATGTCCATTAATCATCAGTTAGAACTGATCCAGCAGCAATCCGTTTACAAAAAAGTTGTTCAGACACAACTTTTTGTTCACCTAAAATAAACGGATTTGAACTGGATCCATTTTATTAACATTGAAGTCTATGGAAAACGCATCTGTTAAATAGTCATCCATTTTTCTTTCATTTGAAAAGGATCCTTTTTTTACTTACTGGATCAGTTTCAAATGAAAGAAAAACTGAAACTGATGGCTATTTAACTGATCCTTTTTCCATAGACTTCAATGATAAAAAAAACGGATCCAGTTGAAATCAGTTTTTCTTAGCTGCACAAAAAAAACATTTTTTTTATTTCTTTTTTGTTTTTGGTATACTCACCCCCCTTGAAGAAGCATTGTGCAAAACACACGTTGGGGCCAGTGATTCATTAAATCGTGTCGTACTTGCTGATCCTTTCTCTATATACTATATGCACTTTATGTCTTCTACCTCATTTATTTATGAATTTGCAATCCTGTACACTTCGCACTATACCTTTTTGACTCATTCTCCTATATATTCATTTTCTTATGTCTACTACGGGAACAATATGCATTTCCACTTTGCACTCTATTAAGGACTTTATCTAAGTAGCATATTATTACATTATATATATTTTTTCACCATATGTTGGATGATGAAATTCTGTGCTGATGTGGAGTAAATTAGATGAAGCTATGAACTTATATATGTATGGACCATACTACTGAAGAATTATATATTATACTGGTCTAAACATATTTTCTTCGTATACTTAAGCCTCCATTTTTTACTCTGTGTGTATTGTGGATGAAAATTACTATGGAGCTTGGGCTCCCTCTACTGGTGTAGCTTGTTATGACAGGTTCATTAATTTTTACTATTAGTGTTTTTCCCCATATTTTTACTGTTTTTTTTTTATATTTTGTCAATAAAGATTTATATGTTTTTTATCAACTTGGCTTTTCTGGCTGCCATAAATATGTAGGTTTTTGTTTTTTGTTAATGGATTGCTGCTGTATCCGTTATAACTAGTGATGAGCAAACGTGCTCACCACTACTGTGCACTTGCCTGAGCATCACTGTGCTCGACAAACTCGACGAGTATTTCTGGGCTGCTCGGGCGGGAGCTCAGGTCCCCGCCCTGCATGTTTGGCGCTCTTTAGAGAGCCAATGAACATGCAAGGATTGCCTGCCACGCACTCTAATGCAGTAGCCATGTTGGTTGGGGCATTACAGTGATTGGCTGGCCGAACAGCATCATCAGGTCTATATAAGATCCAGCGCCGCCATGCTCGTCACAGTCTACCCCGGGAAACAGGCAGAGTGTCGAGACCTGCTGCTGAGTCAGGGAGAGATTTGCTTCTTTATAGTTAGTATAGGTATTCCACAACACATATATATATCCATCTAACAGTCCTTCTGAGGACTAATCCATCCAGCTGCATATTTTCAGTGGTGAAGGTGATAGTAGGAGTTAGGCAGGCAGTCAGGGTATGTGACAGACTGCAGAGCATGATACAGCACGAGAGGGTCCATTGCACGTTCAACTTCTGACTGATCCTGCTGTGACAAATATTTGTAGACATAGCCCCAAATATCTGAGGCCAGGGCTAATTTTTTGTTTATTTTAATCCTAACTATTTGCTTAGAAAGCAATCCAAAGTACTCAATTTTTCTGCTCCATTTGCTTGTTAGCACTGCAGAATACAGCCAGATCTTTTCCATATTACAGCGATAAAAATCCAGAAATTTGACCTGAATGTGGAAAATATTGGCCTCTATTTCCATTTTGTTGCAGTGTGTGTGGCACCCCTGCAGGGGATTACCACAGGATCTATAGGTGCAGAGGGAGATGTACGCTTGGGCACACACAACACCTTCCACCCCAGGTCGGAGCAGAGGAGTCAGTTTCCAGGGAGACAGCAAAGCAGCAGTTAGTCTGGAAAACGGGGGGTGAAGAAAGGATGAAAAAGAGAGCTGTTGGCCGGGGACCAGTTAAGCCCTGAACTAGGAAACCGGTCTGTGTTGTGAAGCGCCCTAGAGAGAGGGACGGAGGCTAGAAGGAGAAAGAAAAGAGATAAAACTATTATCCCTTTAGCTCACCCGGACACCGGAGTCTGAGATTGCTATTAATTCAGGAATAGCATAGAAAACCCGGACAGATCAGGAGGATCTACTTCCCCTGAAGAAGAAGGGGAAAGAGTTGCCAAACTTGACCAAGTATAGGACCAGGGGCCCAGAAAGAGAATTGGTAGCCCCAAGGAAAGGTCCTCATTGTCAGTTGTGGAGAAGGACCCCAAAGAAAGTAAAAGGTGGCAGGTTCAGCTTAAGGCAGGACTGACCCCAAACAACGCACACATTGTTAGAGGAGGCCTCACAAATCTCCAGAGTGAATATCTCTACCTGCACCGAAAACCTGGTTACCCTCCTGAACTGTACCTGTTACCGGACATCAATAAAAGAAAGGTACTGAAACAAAGACTTAATGTGTGTGTGTGCCTACTTTGACATTACTGCCTATAGCGTTCGGACAAGCCGTATGCCGATCACCTCAGCGACCATTCACAGCGCTGGTAACCGATTTTACCAGTTACCACAGGAGGTGTCACGACACAGTACTCCCATCATCCTCACCCCCATCACTTCACTGAGCATCCAGGGCACGGAACCAGGAACCGACCAACCGTGATCCTCACCGAAGTAGCCCATCCATCCCGGTATCCGAGTACCCCTACCCTGTCAACTGGATCAGATTGGCGTGACGAACAGGATACCGTGCCCGGTAGAACCAGGTACTCTGTGCTTAAATTGGACTTTATTGAATGTTTGTGTACTGTAAAAAGTGCCGTCATTACTGCGCCATAGAGAAATTAAACTGCGTCACAGAGCGGGGAAAGAGTCGCGGGGGTGCGGCTAAAGGAGCGCGAGGATAGCCCTGCCGTTTTTAGAGTCACCGGTTACCAAAGGAGTTGATTGTAGCGGCTGGCAACGGTTAACTAGGGGGGCACCATCATGAGTGAAGCAAACAATATCCGAGACCTTGAGTGAGGGGATGCCGGTTCCTCAGCTGGTGAGGGAGCCGCAGCATCTGGAGCGATGGCCCCAATAATGCCAATTGCCTTGCCGTATGTACCGGGAGCCAAGTGGTTACCGACGTATGAAGGTAAACCCGGTACCTTAGCAATCTTTCAAACGTAAAATGTGTGCGGTGCTGGACATGTATGCGATGACAGGAAAGCAGCAAGCCTCCGTTGTGCAGGGACAATTAATAGGTGCAGCGGAGCTAGAAGCTGATGCTGATGGAGACTCTATAGAAAATGTGTTTCATAAGCTCAAAGCTGCTTTTCAAGAACGCACACAGTCTGAACTAAGGATGCTATTTTACCAATGCAAGCAGAGACCGCAAGATACCATCAGAGACTTTGCCCTACGATTACAAGTGGCACTCCGGTCCATAAAACAGATAGATCCATCAAGTGTGCAAGATGAAGATAAATTGCTTGCAGAACAGTTTATGAATGGGTTGAGATCAGACTTTCACCGTTAGCAGGTGCACATGTGGGTCCTAGGTCATCCAGATGTGGATTTTAATACCTTAAAGGACCGTGCTATAACTGTACTACGAGACCCATTACCTGCAAAACCTGCAATTCCATCCTGGCAGGTTAATACCTCTCACATGAACTTAGAGCCTACCACTAAAAACTCTGTAGAAGCAGTAGGACAAGCTGTCGCACCCGAATCTGCTAATGACCTACGTAATCAGGTGTTACAACTAACAAAAAACATGGACTACGTGTTAAAACTCTTGCAAGCCAGAATGGAGGCACAACCACCAAGCAAAATCCAGTTAGCTGAATCCCCTGAGGATGTTCCGTGGATGAGGAGAAAGCTCATGTCGCCTGTGCAGGGGACCAATGTACCATTCCAACGCAGAGCCATGTCGCCCATGGAGGGGATCAACAAGTCGCCCGTTCAGGGGACCAATGCACCATTCCGACACAGAGCCACCGACCACACAGATTCTTCAGGACAACCCGTTTGACTTCGTTGCAACAAACCAGGCCACTTAGCAAGAGGATGTCGTTTAAACCCGAGATTCCTGGGTCCCAGGGCCAATCCCCAGGAATAAAACGGCAGGGCCCATATGACTGACGTAGTCGGTATGTGGGAGGCCGTCCGTACCTCAACATTACGCTAGAAGGAATCCCCACATCGGCCCTATTGGACACTGGGTCACAAGTCACCACCATCCCACATATCCTTTACAAGCAATTTTTGTCTGATGCTGATCTTAGCCCCCCAGACTCTCGTCTTGTCATTTTAGCAGCTAATGGTCGACCACTGAATCAGGTGGGGTTTAGAGAAGTGACAGTAAAGCTGGGGAGGGTGGAGTTGAGGGACCAAGGGTTATGTGTGGTAGAAGATGACCCCAATAACAAATATCCTTACATGGTGCTTGGTACTAATGTGATTGAAAACTGCCTTGAAGAAGTGCTGTTTTTACTCCAACAGATCACAGAGACTGCTGGCATTGGGCGGAGGAGAGTCCTTCAAAGAGAAATCCGTGCCTTAATTCACAAGCAACAGGTAAATCTGTCTGGGGGGGAGATTGGCAGTGCGCGGGTAACAGACCCGTTTCCCATTGTATAACCACCAAACAGTGAAATGATGATATGGTGTCGAGCAGCTATGGGTATCAGACGAAAGGAATATCAGGCAGTTGTAGAACCAATATATTCAGAGCATAGACCTACACTGCTGACAGCTAGAGGGGTGGTGGATGTACGCAGGGGAAGAGTACCAATCCGTGTGTTGAATTGCGAGGAGGAAGAAGTGAAACTACCCCGGTATGCTACTGTAGCAAAGCTGTACACTGTCAGTAATAACAACATACAGACACTAGAGCCCTTGCCCCCATCAAGTCAGGCGGAGGACAACAACCCCAAGTAACAGCTGGAGGAGTGGTGTCAGCAGTTGCACATAGGGATGGATGCCACTCCCGACCACCAGAAGCAAGGAGTTTACCGGGTAGTACAAGAGTTTAGCCAAGTATTCAGTAAGCATCCATTAGATTTTGGGAGGATAAAAGGGGTACGCCGTCACATACCCACAGGAGATCATCCCCCGATTAAAGTGAGACATAGACCCATCCCACCAAACCACTACCAGTGTGCTAAAGAGATGCTGCAGGACGTGAAGGAGGCCGGGGTTATAAGAGATAGCTGTAGTCCCTGGGCGGCCCCCTTAGTCTTAGTCAGAAAAAAGGATGGCGGCACTATGAGGATGTGTGTGGATTACAGGGAGGTCAATAAGATCACTCACAAAGATGCTTACCCGTTACCCCAGATAGAGGAGTCTCTAGCTGCATTAAAGACTGCTAAGTATTTCTCCACATTAGATCTCACTAGTGGGTATTGGCAGGTCTCCATTGCAGAAGAAGACCGGGAGAAAACAGCATTCACAACACCAATGGGCCTATGAGAATTCAATAGCATGCCATTTGGGTTATGCAATGCACCGGGGATGTTTCAGAGACTCATGGAGTGCTGCCTGGGACAACGGAATTTTGAGACGGTACTTTTATACCTGGATGACGTCATCGTGTATTCCAAAACCTATGAAGAACATCTGGAACACCTGGTAGAGTTATTTACAGCTCTAACAACGTATGGAATGAAACTCAAACCATCTAAATGTTACCTGCTGAAGCCAAAAGTCCAATACCTAGGGCATGTAGTCAGCGCGGATGGCGTAGCCCCAGATCCGGAAAAAGTGACAGCTATCCAGGACTGGTAGAGGCCGACCACCGTCAGAGAGGTACGTCAGTTCTTAGGTTTGGTTGGGTATTACAGAAGATTTATTAAGGGCTACACGAAGATGGTAGCGCCCCTACAAGATCTTCTAGTAGGCCAAGCTAAGAAGAGAAGGTCTTCAGAGCCGCTGTTGGAATGGGGAAAGAAACAAGAAGACTCCTTCCAACAAATGAAACAGGCCCTGACCGGTGAGGAAATCTTGGCGTACCCAGATTATAACCTACCATTTGTCCTCTACACGGATGCAAGTAATTAATACAACAAAAAATCCCAAAGGCATATTGCCTAGTAGCACACTATATGAACCACAGGTAGTGTGCAAAAACAAGTACTAAACTCCAAAAGCATGTATACCACCAAGAGAAAAAACTGAGCTTTTTGTCAAAGATAAAAAGGTATAAATTTTATTGACACAGAATATGAGACAACACAAAACATATAATAAAAAGACATGTGCAAGGGGGCTAGGAACGGTAGCAGCGAATACTGACAGTACTAGGGGGGGGATGGGGATAACAGAGGGATACATACCGACAAAATCATGTATCAATAGATATAGCTTGCATCCATAAAGTACATAAATCCCCAGACCCCTAACTGTGGCAATAGGGCTCCACAGAGTAGAGCCCTACGAATGGACTATAGATTAAGGCAGTATCCAGATTAAATAAATCACTAGTAAATATGTCAGCCATAAAAGTCCAGTTAGCGATGGAGAAAATAGAACCCCCCATTGGGGCATATAGAAAAAACCACCACAGTAGAGGAGGATAGCAGATAAACAGTGCTTACCCTAGGTCAGTAATCCAATAAAAAGAAGGGAAAGCCCGCTTCCCGACGCACGTTTCGCGTGTATACTGATCGGCTTTCTCAAGGGAAGGTATAGTGATGTGGAAACAGGACCTTAAAATACATCATGTGGGAGGTCAGGTGGTGCACCACGTGACCGTCGGGTGGCCAATCACATCCAAACTGCGGCGCATGCGCAGTGGAACGAGCAGGTCCCGCAGCTGCAACACGGCAGTCACTTCCGGGAGTACGCAGCAAGGGGCTGCATAGTCACAGAAGGGAAGACGCCGGGCGCAGCTGCACGGGGCAATTTATACCTTTTTATCTTTGACAAAAAGCTCAGTTTTTTCTCTTACGGATGCAAGTAATGTAGGCCTGGGAGCAGTACTGTCCCAAATACAAGAAGGCAAGGAAAGAGTAATTGCCTATGCCAGTAGAAGACTTCGACCTACCGAGAGGAACCCGGAAAATTACAGCTCTGTTCGGGAGTTTCTGGCCTTGGTCTGGGCAGTCACGGAGAGGTTCAAGCATTATTTAGCAGCTTCAAAATTTACCATCTTTATGGACAGCAATCCGCTAACACACTTGGATACTACAAAACTTGGTGAATTGGAGCAGCTCTGGATGGCCCGGCTATCGAATTACGACTTTACCATCAAGTACCGAGCAGGCCGTGGAAATGCAAATGCTGATGCCCTCTCCAGAAACCCTCAAGTACATTTGCAAGGGCTTGAAGAAGAAGCAGATGACTTGGAGGAAAAAGAACTTCCAGCTTTCCATAAAAGTAGAAAATGGAAAATGACAGAAACCCATATCTACCAGAACCGTCAGGATGTTGCACTAAACCCGTCTGCCTCATTATGGATGGAAAGAGACCCAAGATAGTGATCCGGCAGTGAGCCTAGTGAAGAGGCTGGTAACCCAACCGGATTCCAAAATTGAGAAGAATGCTCCCCCAGAGGCCCAAAACCTGTGGAAAGAAAGAAGCAGGTTATTTATCTATAAAAACCAATTGTGCAGACGGTATATCAATCCAAGGACACATGAAATGGTATGGCAAGTTATGGTTCCAAAGAGAGACCTCCAAATGGTATTGGAAGTATACAATAATGGAGCAGGACACTTTGGATAGAGAAAACTGGAAATACTGTTACGTGAGAGGTTTTATTGGATTGGCATGAGGTCTTCCATAGAAAAATGGTGTAAAAATTGTGGCCCATGCTCATTAAGAAGAGGAGATCGTAACAACCAGAAAGCACCACTCCAGCCTATCATAACCAAACAGCCCTTGGAACTAGTAGCCTTGGATCATGTCAAACTCACACCCAGTAGATCAGGCTATACTTATGCTCTTACCATGGTGGACCACTATTCCAGATTCCTAGTGGTAGCTCCTGTGAAGGACTTGACAGCTCAGACAGCAGCAAGAACCTTTCAAGCTTATTTCTGCAGGCCACATGGATATCCAGAACAGGTATTGACAGATCAGGGTCCTGCCTTTGAAGAGGAAATATTTCGAGAGTTCTGTAGCTTGTATGGATGCAAGAAAATTCGTACCACGCCTTACCATCCCCAAACTAACGGAATGTGCAAAAAAAATCATGTGGTAATAGAATTGCTGAAGACTCTACCCTTGGCAGACAGAAACAGATGGCCAGAGAAATTACCAGATCTTATTGACATCTATAACAACATCCCAGTAAGCTCAACTAATTGTACCCCGGCATACTTGATTTGAGCGAGACCAAGAAAATTGCCAGTGGACTTTGAAATGGGCATTGTAGTTCCTGAGGAAGACCCCTCAAGCGCAGATTGGGATACTAGAAGAACAGAACAATGCAAGAAAATACAGGAGTGTGTTGAGAAAGGTCTAGCAAAATCCAGAGAAAGACAAGAAACCAATTTCAATAAAAACGCACAAGGAATCCCGTTAACCCCCGGAGAATTGGTTTTGAAAAGGAAAAAGAGACAACCAGAAAACCTGTCTAATCAGCAAGGATAACGGAAACACAACAGCAACAGTGTTCCGAGACCACTTAAAGAAGTGTCCTCAACCCTTACAACAAAAAGAATATATCCCTTGTCCCATACCAGAAGAAGAGACGTCAAGGACAATTAAGACAATCTTAGGAGAGTTACCCGCAGATTGGCCCCAAATAGAAGGAGCATATTTAATTCCCATGTTGACATTCCCACAACCAGTAGAAGGATCAAGAGCGGAAGAACCACCTGCTGCAGCCAAGCTAGGGAATCCTGCAATCGGTGTACCTGTCATTCCCACTAGGGGAGTGGGAAGACACTCCGGCATACCTGTGCTACGTAGACCAACACATGAGTCAGTAAGTAGTTCGCTCCACACCAGGCTTACGCACCAGTGGGATACAAGTTTTACGGAGGTCATCACGTATTAATTTTGGACACCCACCACTCAGATACAGGGAGTAAACTATAACAAGTGGGAAATGTAAATAGGTCCAAAAATGTAAATATGTGGTTAAAGTCAGTATATAGAAGGGTGACGAGTAGACCAAAACAGGTTACACCAGGTACACAGCATAAAAAAAGGGGTGAGTAGAGTGGGTGTAAGAAGCTGTCTAGGGAGAGCAAAATCTTGGCCAATAGGTGACCCCAGGGCCAAAAGGCCTGCAGTGCTTATGACTGGTAGAGGCCCCTGCAGTACCTAGGACTCTTGCGCCAAGGCACACGTAGTAAATGTTTTATTGAGTATTGCGAATTATTAAGTCTATTTGAATCTTTAGGCCTACAGAGACTTTACCTGTTTGGACGTCTGAAACTTTTTGCAAATTTTTAAGAATGGATTGAAGCCACAGGATTGGTGGTAGCAAAAACACATTCCCTTTAACAGCCTGCAGCAGATCGACTAGCGTGTCTATGGACTGGTTATCCGTTTTTCCCATTTTCCTTGGTTATTGTAAATTTTATTTTTGGGACTCTGTTCAAATTACAAATGTAAATGTTAATGTTATGTTATCTTTGTTAAAAAAAAAAAAATGTTTCAGTACCGGAGGACTGAAGTTGACTAGGGGGGAATGTGGCACCCCTGCGGGGGATTACCACAGGATCCATAGGTGCAGGGGGAGATGTACACTTGGGCACACACAACACCTTCCACCCCAGGTCGGAGCGGAGGAGTCAGTTTCCAGGGAGACAGCAAAGCGGCGGGTAGCCTGGAAAACGGGGGTGAAGGAAGGATGAAAAAGAGAGCTGTTGGCCGGGGACCAGTTAAGCCCTGAACTAGGAAACCGGTCTGTGTTGTGAAAGCGCCCTAGAGAGAGGGACGGAGGCTATAAGGAGAAAGAAAGAGATAAAACGATTATCACTTTAGCTCACCCGGACACCGGAGTCCGAGATTGCTATTAATTTAGGAATAGCATAGAAAACTCGGACCGATCAGGAGGATCTATTCCCCTTGAAGAAGAAGGGGAAAGAGTTGCCAAACTTGACCAAGTATAGGACCAGGGGCTCAAAAAGAGAATTGGTAGCCCCAAGGAAAGGTCCTCATTGTCAGTTGTGGAGAAGGACCCCAAAGAAAGTCAAGGTGGCAGGTTCAGCTTAAGGCAGGACTGACCCCAAACAACGCACACAGTGTTAGAGGAGGCCTCACAAATCCCCAAGGTGAATAACTCTACCTGCACTGAAAACCTGGTTACCCTCCTGAACTGTACTTGTTACCGGACATCAGTAAAAAAAAATACTGAAACAAAGACTTAATGTGTGTGTGTGTGCCTACTTTGTGATTATTGCCTATAGCGTTCGGACAAGCCGTATGCCGATCACCTCAGCGACCATTCACAGCGCTGGTAACCGATTTTACCAGTTACCACAGGAGGTGTCACGACACAGTACTCCCATCATCCTAACCCCCATCACTTCACTAAGGGTCCAGGGCACGGAACCGGGAACCGACCAACCGTGATCCCCACCGAAGTAGCCCATCCATCCCGGTATCCGAGTACCCCTACCCTGTCGACCGAATCATGTGTCGGTGAAGCTATTCACACGAGGTCTCTGTGAAGAATATTTTTAGTAAACTACAGTCTTGCTATTTAAAATCATGGTTCTCTGTCAGACGTATCACATATAACTGCGTTCCAAAATCAGCCATTTCTGGATTCCATTTTCTTTTTGTTGCAGTGTGTCGGTAAAGCTATTCACACTAGATCTGTGAAGAATAGTATTAGTAAACTACAGGCTTGCTATTTAAAACCGTGGTTCTCTGTCACACGTATCACATATAACTGCGTTCCAAAATCAGCCATTTCTCGTGAATGTGGAAAATATTGTCCTCCATTTGAAATGGGCAAGGTGCGTGGCCAGGGACGGGGAAGTGGACGTGATGGTGTATGTGTTACGGAATAACTTCTCAGTCTCCCAAAGGATGAGGTCTCTCACTTTCTCTATAGATTAAAGAGAATTTTATTGTAGCCACAAGAGCTCTGATCAATGTTAGAACAGAACTGCCTCCCTTGTATCGGGGTACAATTCTTATAGTAAATTACAATGGGTTGTTCAAGGTAGGAGTGACATAGGGAGATTATAACATATCCAATTGAAGCGCCCAAGGTGTTGGGGGACGACTCGGCGCCCGGGCCTTGTTGTTAGTTTTGGGGGATGTCGCGGTGGTCGGCTCCCGGGCCCGTATCCTGGGGTCACTCTTAAAAGCAAAGGAATGGGGAAAAGGTGTATGGGATGGCAAAAAGTTTGTGACGCCACCCATGGTGTCTGGTGAGGATCACAAGCGCTGCTACAGTCCTCTGAGGCCGGTGATCAGGCAGCTTAGATGGTGCGGCTCCCCACAGGTGGACCAGGGCCTCAGGGCAGCGTAGAAGAGGGGATGCAGGACAGAGGGGACCCAGCCGGGTCGGAGGAAGAATAGGCATACACACGACAGTTCACTTCAGTACCTTTACTGGTGGTGTTTCAGGCACGATCCAGGGCACTGTAGGGTGAAGGGTGCATTTCAGGACTCTCCCCAGTGAGCGGGTGTGGGGCCTCCTGTTTCTTGCCTTTTCCTAGTAAGTTTATGACCTGCCTGGAGCTAGGCCTAACTTGATCTCTGTTTTGCACCGGCTGACCTGGTGGTAGGGCCTTCTGTTGGAGTTCACACTCCCTGGAATTTTGGGCCTCAGTGACTCCTGACCCTGGTATATCAGTCTGCTTTTGGTGTTCCTGGGACATATAGTTCACCAGGGGTTCCAGTAGTTTCTGCTGGTCCTAGAGATCCTCGCAGACACGGACCCGGTGTCCAGTAGATAGTTGTGGGGTGAGCTGGTTAAGCTCCTCTGCCCCCTATGTAGCTCGCTACTCCACTTGCCTTCGGCCGCTCGGAGCCCTCACTAGGCTTCACACTGGCAGTAGGCCTCGCTACTCTTCACCGCTCTTATGGCGTCGGCACACCTTAGGCTCACTAACCTGAGCTCCTGAGTCTGGGCTGGACTGACTTCCTCACAGACTTTACTCTCTGTGGACTCCAGACTAGACTTCAGACCAGACTGAGCTCCACTGCAGACTGACCTCTCTCAGGCTCATCTACTGCAGGAACTGAACTGCCTAGCTCCACCTTCCCTATTTATATCCCTAATGGGCTCCCTCTTGTGGTCTGAGGTGGAAGGTGGAGGTGTGTGTATGCTGTGAGGGCCTCTTGTGGAGGAATCCATCCATGCACCCCTCTAGGATCTGTGGCACCAATGCACAGCAGGGCGCCACACAATTGTTTTACCAATTGGCAGAATCTGTGATGTAACTCTCTTACAGATTCATTTGCCCCTTGTTGGATATTGCTTATGGTATTCCAGTCAGGGGTTTGCTTAAATATTTTCTTATAATTTTGATGGATTCTATCCCACTGATTTGGTACCTCATCAATATTAAACTCTGGAGTAGATCCAGCATACCTAGTATCTTTCAGTAATTCCACAACCTCTGGAGGTGTAAAAACAGTATGCAAGATTTGTAAAATATCTTGACCATATAGTTGATGTGTATGAAAAATCTTATCTAACAGTTCCCAAGATTTTCTGGGAATTTTCTTATATTCCCCACTTGTTTATTTATTTCAAATAAATCAGTGTAAGGCTTTCTCATCTTCCATGACTGGTTACCAGGGCCTGTGATTTCTTGCACGGGGTGCATTTGCATCGGGTGATTTAATTTTGGGGCGCCTTCTGCCTTCAGTCATAATATCAGCAGTGCTTATATTGGTATAATTCTCATCTATTATTGCTAATTTGTTAAAATACTTCTCCAATTCCCCATTTGGATATAGTTCTTCTCTTGCTACAGTAGCACTAGCAAGCGTGTCCTCATAAACCTCTTCATCTGAAATAGCTACAGATGGAGATGGGCTTGTTTTTATAGTACCAGTATCTATGGAAGTTGATACAGGTGCATGAGTAACTGTTGGGAAAGAGGCTTGCGATGGGAAAGTTACGAATGCAGAAGGCTGAGCTACTTGTGCAGCTCTGGCAGCACGGGCTTGATCTAACAAGCTCTGGGCCACACAGGCTATCATCTGTTCATCATCACAATCCATCATATTCAATAATTATGGTTTACTAGAATAATATGATGGTGGGGCTTTAGGCATAAGGGGAGTTACAGGTGCTGGAGTAGTGGTAGATGCTGCCACGTCTAACCAGGAACAATACATTTTCTGTTCTTCCTCACTGATACAGCAAGGTGATATAGTCTTTAATAGGGTAATGTCTAATGTGCCCTCAACTGGTAGATCAGGTAAAACAGATCTCCATCTAGTCCATATATTATATGCTGGTTGCCCATATGTATCAAAGTAATAATATTAACGGCCAGCCAAGGAGGTATGTGTCAGATAATTGGACCTGCCTGCTGTAACTATGTAAATGCTAATTTTTCTGTCAGAGTTGATAAACATATAGCCAAAGCCATGGAATTAAAGGAAAAATTCTGAGAAGAGCATTCCCATTCATCTACTTCCAGCCACCGAGAACTCTGACGTACCTCTCCTCGCTCCTCCCCCTCCTTCCCGTAGGGCTGGCCGTCGATATTATTACTTTGATGTGGAGGTGTAAGTGATAATATGAATTATCAGAGAGAGGAAAATGATAGGAAACTCAATGTATATATTAATCGAAACCCCTTTCAATCCATGTATACCTCATCCCTTTAACACTCCTGTAAGAACCAATTCAATAAAATATACTGCTCAAGCAACTAGATCATAACAAGATGAATAAATAATCACTAAGCAAAGATGCAAAGTTTACCCAAGTCACTGTGGTATTTGCGGGGGCTGCTTATCTTAGTCAAAATGCCCTTTTAGGTTAGTTTGATCTAGGGTAAGCACATTGACCAACAAAACAGGTACATTGCATCAAGTAATTATATAAGTACATAAGTAAGCATTTTTATATAACCGCCTGATTAGTCATGATTGGTTGTTAGTTGTTTGTACTGTAAAACGATTGGATATGTTATAATCTCCCTATGTCCCTCCTACCTTGAACAACCCATTGTAATTTACTATAAGAATTGTACCCCGATTCAAGGGAGGCAGTTCTGTTCTAACATTGATCAGAGCTCTTGTGGCTACAATAAAATTCTCTTTAATCTATAGAGAAAGCAAGAGACCTCATCCTTTGGGAGACTGAGAAGTTAATCCGTAACAGCACGCAGAGACCGAGGCCATGGCCGTGGGCAAGCTGAAAATCTTCTCGCTCGACCTTCCTGTCCCAATTACTAGGGGACCGCAAAACACCACTATTGAACACAGAGCAGTGTCAAAAGGTTGTTGGTTGGATAGCAGATAATGCTTCCAGTCACTTTGCCACCACCACGACCACCATCCTGTCTTCCACACAGTCAAGTCTCAGTAGCCGCGAGTTTGGGCCGAATATTCCTCACCCTGATCCTCCTTCTGCCCACCATGCCAAGTGCCCGGAGACAACTGATCCCACACTTGGACACTCAGAATAGCTGTTCACTTTTCCATTTGTAGATTCGGGCCTCTAGCCCGGCCAGCTTCAAGCGAGTCAAAAGGATAACGCGTATAGTGATGCCCAAATATTTGACCAGCCACGGTCACACGAAGGCAACGGTGGAAAAGTGCAATTACTGTCGCAAGAGGTGGATGATGATGATGATGAGGCACAATTGCCAGAAAGTCAGAAAGAGGACCAGGGTGCAGAAGTGGAAGACGAGGTGGTGGATGATATAGTACCTGACCTAACCTGGCAGGGGGACATGCAGAGCGAGGACAGCAGCACACAGGGGGAAGGCGGCATAGCACCATAACAGGCAGCATGAAGCAGTGTGGTGGCCGCAGACACAAGTCGGGAAAGCATTTCCCGTAACGCCAACACGACAGAAGTTGCCAGTACAACTGTTAGGTCTTCCCGAGTCTGGTTGTTTTTTAAAGACTCTACAGATAACTCCAAAAAGGCCATTTGCACCACCAGGCAGGCCAGCATCAGCAGGGGTAGTAAAACTAGCAGCCTGACCACCACCAGCATGATCAGGCACATAGCAGCAAAGCACCCAACTAAGTGGGCCGAATCCCAGGGGCCAGAAACAGTGTCTGCGGGTGACATCACTGCTTCTTCCGCTGTTATGCGTGCACGCCAATCCCTGTCCATGGCGCATGCCAAGATTCCTCCCGTCCTGCACGTGTCGTTGCACACTCTCAACTAGCACCATCAGAAAGCACGTCCACGTCCTTGTCCCAGCACAGCATTCAGTTGTCCCTACCCCAGTCCTTGGAACGCAAGCGCAAATAAACAGCTAACGCCCCACAGGCCACATTACTAAAGTCACACATTTTGCGATTGCTTCAGCTCGAAATGTTTCCTTTTAGGCTCGTGAAGATGAGACTTTTAGCAACCTGATGGCGGCGGCCATCCCCCAGTACTCAGACCCCAGCTGCCACTATTTCTCCCAGTGTGCCGTCCACGCATTACACAAGCATGTGTCCCACAACATTAGCCGTGCCTTTAACAATGCAGTTACTGGGAAAGTCCATCTAACCACAGACAAGTGGACAAGTGCTTGTGGGCAGGGAAGTTACATCTCGCTGACGGCCAACTTGGTTAATATAGTGGAAGCCGGGATCCAGTCGGACCTTGGGATGGAACACGTCCTCCCGACACTGAGGATTGCAGGCCCTGGGTCAATCGGGGTTTCCCACACACTCTACATCTACTGCACCTCCTCCTCCTCCTCTTCAGCCTCCATCTCTGAAATGACCACATTAGTCAGAAGCTAGAAGCACTGCAGCACTGCATCGGCCAAGCGGTAACAGGCTGTGCTGAAGCTAATATGCTTAGGTGACAAACCACACAACGCTGAAGAGTTGCGGACAGTTCTGAAAGAGCAGGCAGATCTGTGGCTGAGACTGCTGACCCTACAGCCAGGTATGATGGTTTGTGAAAATGGCCGGAACCTGGTGGCGGCTCTGAGGCAAGGCCACACACGTATCATGCCTGGCTCATGTGCTTAACCTCGTGGTTCAGTGGTTTCTCAAAACCTACCCGGATCGGCTGGATCTGCTTGTCAAAGTACACCGTGTGTGTGCTCATTTTATAAAGTCAGCTACAGCTTCTGCCGCCCTTGCTGTGCTTCAGCAGCGTTTCCAGCTTCCAGCTCACCGACTGGTGTGCGACGTCCCCATTCGTTGGAACTCTATATTGCAGATGTTGGGAAGAATTTGTGAGCAGAAGAGGGCAGTTGTTGACTTCCAGCATCTACAAGGCCGTCGGTATTCAGGTCAGACCCCACACATAAGACCTCAGAAGTGGACATGAATGTCAAATATCTGTACCATCCTCCAAAACTTTGAGGACTCCACCAAGATGGTGAGCGGCGATGACGCCATAATTAGCGTCACCATCCCGCTTCTCTGTCTTCTGAAACGCTCTCTGCTCACAATTAAAGAGGATGCATTGCAGGCGGAGAATGATCAGATGAAGCAAGGAACCATACAGGATAATTCCAAACAGCCCAGCCTCATCTCATCCCATTGTGGATTGGGTGATAATGAAGAAGAGGAGGAGGAGGAAGAAGAGGAGCTAGTTTCCTGTGCTATAGATGGTACTACCTGCACAACTGTCATACCATTTGTTCAGCGTGGATGGCCTGAGGACAGGGAGGAGGAGGAGGAGAAGGATGAGGAGGAGAGCATGGTCAGTCATCCTCTTGGTGAAGCAAGTCTTGCCTGTTAGCAGTCTGGCACACATGGCTGAGTTTATGGTACGCTGCCTTTCCCGTGACCCTCGCATTGTCCAAATTTTGGGTGACAGTCATTACTGGTTAGTGACACTTCTAGACCCATGCTACAAGGAGAACTTTCTGTCTCTTATTACCACGCCGGCCAGGCTTAATAAAATGGGGCAGTACCGGAATGCCCTTGTTGTGGAATTATTAAAAAATATCCCATCTGAAAGCGCTGGCGGCAGAGGTCACAGTTTGTTGGACAACCAAGGAGTACAGACGAGAGAGACAATCCAGCAGAGGCAGGGGAACACTGTCAAAGTTTTGGGACAGTTTTCTCAGACCCGTCCATTGCACAGGCCCTGAGGCGCGGGGTACTCTCACAAGGAGGGAAACGTTTCGGAAGATGGTGAGGGAGTACCTTGCCGACCATACCAATGTCCTCCATGATTCCTCTGTGCCTTATAATTATTGGGTATCCAAGCTGTACTCGTGGCATGAACTGGCTCTCTACGCCTTGGAGGTCCTGGCCTGTCCTGCTGCTAGCATTTTGTCAGAGCAGGTTTTTAGTGCCGCTGGTGGAATTATAACCGATAGGAGCATCCGCCTGTCAACTGAAAATACTGACAGGCTGACTCTTATAAAAATGAACAAGAGCTGGATTGGGCCAGACTTCTCAACACCACCGAATGATAGCAGCGTAACATAAACTCAAATACAGTGTCTTTTTTTGAGAGGTCTAACTCTATTCCCATGTACAGTGTCCATTTTAGGACATGATCAGATATCAAAGTCAAGCATCAGAATGATGTCAGTTTGAGGCTAAATACCCTGTCTGAGAACTGACTTTGACAAGTGACTTTGACAAGTGACTTTGATAAGTGACTTTTACAAGATAATTTACAAAAAAAAATTCTGCTCCTGGAATTGGAACCCAGACACCGTAGTCTCGAAGAATGATGCTTTACCATTCAGCCATAGGGTCAAGTGATAGTGACTGGTCGCTTTTCTTGCTTTATGAGAAAATACTCAGGATTACTAAAAGTCATTCTGATTCTGATGTTTGAAGAAAGTCACATATCAGACTCACATATCAAAATCACACATTTGAATTTGGCTTGGAGGAGGTATTTGTGAAAGTCCCAATGAGTTTCAGACAGGTTTGCACTGAAAATCACATAACCAAATAGAATGCCTAGATTTCTTCAACTGAGTTTATAGCTTAATGGATAGTGCACTACCTTCTAGACATAGAGTTTTGGGTTCAAGCCCCATCAGTGAACAGTGACTTTTTTTTATTATTATTACAGTTGTAAAAGTCAATTATCAAAGTCACATATCAAAGTAACTACTCAAAGTCACTTATCAAAGTCACACATCAAAGTCAGATGTCAAAGTCACATATCAAAGTCCCTTGTCAAAGTCACTTCTCAAAGTCACTTATCAAAATTAGTTCTCAGACAGGGTATTTAGCCTCAAACTGACATCATTCTGATGTTTGACTTTGATATCTGATCATGTCGTGAGACGGACACTGTACCCATGCACCTCTGTCTACACACCCAGACATGGGTATACGCTTCCTGATTTTGTCTATTTGCTCTTGTGCTCCTCCTTCTCCTCATCCTCCACCACCATATCACCACCATATCTACCATATCATCATATCTACGTCTCTTGCAAGGGGCATTGGACTTCCTCCAAATTTTTGGCAGCCATTGCATTCACTGCATAGGTAAACAGTATTGGAGACCCAATTCCTAATAATGGGAACATTGTTTTCATTAGGCCCTCCAACCTCTACGTCCCTTGCAAGGGGCATTGGAGTTCCTCCAAATTTTTGGCAGCCGTTGCATTCACTTCATAGGCAAACAGTATGGGAGACCCACTTCCTAATAATGGGCACAGTGTTTTCAGGAAGCCCTCCGATCTCTACATCTCTTGCAAGGGGCATTGGAGTTCCTCAAAATTTTTGCCAGCCGTTGCATTCACTGCATAGGTAAACAGTATTGGAGACCCAATTCCTAATAATGGGAACATTGTTTTCATTAGGCCCTCCAACCTCTACGTCCCTTGCAAGGGGCATTGGAGTTCCTCCAAATTTTTGGCAGCCGTTGCATTCACTTCATAGGCAAACAGTATGGGAGACCCACTTCCTAATAATGGGCACAGTGTTTTCAGGAAGCCCTCCGATCTCTACGTCTCTTGCAAGGGGCATTGGAGTTCCTCAAAATTTTTGATAGCCATTGCATTCACTGCATAGGTAAACAGTATGGGAGACCCACTTCCTAATAATGGGAACAATTTTCAGGAGGCTCTCCGACCTCTACATCTCTTGCAAGGGGCAATGGAGTTCCTCCAAATTTTTGGCAGCCGTTGCATTCACTTCATAGGCAAAGAGTATGGGAGACCCACTTCCTAATAATGGGAACATTGTTTTCATGAGGCCCTCCGACCTCTACGTCTCTTGCAAGGGGCATTGGAGTTCCTCCAAATTTTTGGCAGCCGTTGCATTCACTGCATAGGCAAACAGTATGGGAGACCCACTTCCTAATAATACACAAGATAGTAATCATCCATCGCCTTTTTAGACAAATGATGCCAGGAAATACAAGGTTTCTTAAAACATTTGTTTTATTTCTTCATATTAAAAACAGGTAACAAGAAGGTCAGGCAGTTTGGATACACTCATGATTGCAAAAAAGGCATAGAAACCTAGAAAATGGTTTCTATGCCTTTTTTGCAATCATGAGTGTATCCAAACTGCCTGACCTTATTGTTACCTGTTTTTAATATGAAGAAATAAAATGGATGTTTTAAGAAACCTTGGATTTCCTGGGATCATTCATCCAAAAAGGCGCTGGATGCTTACTATTTTGTGTATATCGCCTTTCACCCAGTGGATCCGTGCAGCGGTAACCAGAGGAGGAGATGAGCTGACAATCTCATCTTATATATACTTCCTAATAATGGGAACATTGTTTTCAGGAGGTCCTCTGACCTCTACGTCTCTGTCAAGGGGCATTGGAGTTCCTCCAAATTTTTGGTATTCGCTGGATTCACTGCATACCCTATAACTGGATAGCAGACCCACTCCTTTCTAATGGAAACGTGTCATTACTGAGGACATCTCTATGTGTCTTTAAATTGTTATTGGGGTTTTTATTAAATTTTGGCAGCCGTTGGACTCACTGCATACCCTATAACTCGATACCAGACCCGCTCCTTTCTAATGGGAATATGTCATTACTGAGACCCAGCTCTATGTGTCTTTAAATTGTTATTGGGGTTTTTCCTACATTTTGGCAACCATTGGACCCACTGCATACCCTATAACTGTATAGCATACCTGCTGCTTTTTAATGGGAACATGTCGTTAATGAGGCCCACCTCTATGTGTCTTTAAATTGTTATTGGGGTTTTTCCCAAATTTTGGCAGCCCTTCCCGTCACAGCATGAGCATTACCAATATATGAGACCCACTCCTTTATAATGGGAACATTTTTTTTACTGAGTCCCTCCTCTATGTCTCTTCAAAGCGGTATTAGGGTGCGTCAAAATTTTTGGCACCTCTTGCAGTCACTGCATACGCAATAACAGTATAGGAGACCCACTCTTTAATAATGGGAGCAACAAAGCATAGCTGACTGCTGGCCCTTTAGGAATAGTAAGGGTCGCCTGATGGCCCTATAAAAATAGTCTTTGTGACTTTCAGAATCCCTCCTTCATAAATGAAACAAGATGTGTCTGATCAATTCACACACACCACATGGCAAGAAAAGGTAGTAAAATGTTAAAATGACATTTACTGGTGACTGTATTTTTTACCATTGAAACCAATGCAAAAGTGCAAAAATGCATCAAAAACGCTACGTGTGAACATAGCCCAAGGTGTGGAGGAGCATTTTTGTTTTTGGTTATTTATTTTGCCTTATAGACAAGTCATTAACCTGGAAAGGATGTTCCTTAACATTTTTTCCAGGAAAATCCATCTTAGTTTTGTTTTTGTATATTTTATTGTGAGTCCGTAAAAGTGGCGTAATACATCTGACAACTTTGTTGACAGCAGTGACCTGGGAGTCAGAGATGCTTCCAGGGGTCTTCCCCATGCTGTTTCCATGTCATTCGAGCACTGTTCCTATCGATTTGGGCAATTTTTAAGCCCTCTGCAGACCGCCGGGGGGTCACCGGAAAAATGCTTGAGTTTCCCATAGACTTACATTGGGCTCATTACTCGTACCGAGCACTTGAGAATTCCAATTTGCTCGACCCGGGCAACGAGTACCAGAGCATTTTAGTGCCCGCTCATCACTAGTTATAATTATAACTGATGATTACTGGACATGTGAGCATAGCCTAAAAACCATTGAGAACTGGATAAAAAAAAGGACCAGTGGTACTGGAACAGAGGAAAATTAAGTTTTTGGAAAATGTATCTAGAAATGTTTGCTACACATTAAACCCTTAATGACAGAGTCAATTTTAACCTCAATGACCAGGCCAAATTTTTTAAAACTGACCAGTGTCATTTCATATGATAATTACCCTGGAATGCTTCAAAGTATCCAGGTGATTCTGAGATTGTTTTTTGTGTCATGTTTTATGTTAATTGTAAATTTTGGTCGATATGTTTTGCATTTATTTGTGAAAATTTTGGAATTTTGGTGAAAATTTTGAAAAATTCACAATTTTCACAATTTCAATTTTTATATCCTTAAACTAGTTAATTATGCTGTACAAAATAAATAAATAACATTTCCAATATGTCTACTTTACATCTGTATCATTTTTCAACATAATTTTATTTTGTTAGAAGGGTTTAACCTTTAGCAGCAATCTCTCATTTTTTCAAGAAATTTACAAAACCTGTTTCTTTAGGTACCTATTCAGATTTAAATGGATTTTGAGCGGCCTATATATTGGAAACTCTCTAAAAGTGATACAATTTTAAAAACTGGACCTCTTAAATACCTTCAAACTGTTGTCAGGAAAAAAAAATTCCTACAGTTGCTACACAGGAAGTAATTCAAAGTGGTAAGAAAAAAATAAATTGTAATATTTCCTCTAAAATGTTTAAAATGTTGTTGTAGTCCCAAAATTTTCACTTTTACAAGAAATAGCACAAGAAAATGGACCCCACAATTTGTTACTCAGTTTCTTCTGAGTATGCCGATACCCCACATGTGATCAGAAACCTCTATTTGGACAATGGCAAGGTTCTAAAAAGAAAGAGGACCATTTGAGTTTTGGGTCACAAATTTGTCCGAAATATATTGAGGGCACCATGTTGCATTTGCAGGGCCCCTAAGGTGCCTAAACTGCAGAAATCCCCCACAAATGACCCCATTTTGTAAATTACACCCCTCAAAGATTTTATCAAGGGGTATAATGCACATTTTGAACTCATAGTTATTAGAGAGATCTTTCCTTTATTTCCTATATACAATCACTAACTTGCTCATGTCACTTGCACCTTAAAAACATCTCCAGAATTCGACCTTTTCTCACCTTTGAAACTACAAAAACTCTTACTGTCGCTCTTATTCACTCTCGTCTGGACTAGTGCAACACTCTACTAAGTGGCCTCCCTCTAACCAAAACTTTCTCCTCTCCAATCCTTCCTGAATGTGGCAGCCAGGGTCGTATTTCTGACCAGCCTCTACACTGATGCTTTCATCCTGTGCCAGTCATTGCACTGGTTACCCATTCACTACAGAACACAATACAAACTTATTTTTCTTACCCACAAGGCCTTCCATACTTCTGCTCCACCCTAGGTCTCCTCTCTCAACTCATACTACCACCCTACCCATGCTCTCTTTTCTGCAACTGATCTAAGACTAACTTCCTCTGTAATCCAAACTTCGCACCTCCGTCTCTGAGATTTCTCTCGTGCTGCAACCATTTTCTGGAATGCAATACCCCAAATGAATCTGACTAATACCTATCCCTCATATTTTTAAGCATACTTTAAAAACACATCTCTTTAAACAAGCCTATCACCTTAATTCACTAACCGAATCCTTGCTTATTCCCTCTTCCTAATTTTTACTCAGAATCTGGTCTCTCTTATTCTTCAGTCTTTACACCCTCCTTGCACCCAATAGCAATTGGTGACTGCATTTAGATAAATACTGGCTGATGACTAGTTCATGCAGGTACAGTGTATGTCATATCATAATCCATATTTAATATAATGATGGCTGGACAATACATGACAAGCACGTCCTACCTATTGTACCCCCCAATTTCCTTAGAGGTTGTAAGTTTGCAAGCAGAGCCCTCACTCCTCCTGTAACTGTTTAACTATATGTTAGGCCTCTTTCACACATCCAGATATTTCTGGCACTGGAAAAACCAGGACCGGAGATATCCGTGTCCGTGTGGCCGTGTGTGGCATACGTGTGGCAACTATGTGCTGCATCAGAATCACACATACCGGCACCTGGGAATCAGCGGTACAGTTCGCACTGTTCCCCAGCACCGGGTGCTGCAGGCAAGTCTCATCATTGTCCCCTGCTTGCGCTGCGATCAGCGCGAGTAAGGGACAATGTTGAGAGTAGTATTCTGCTCCCGCTGTCTCCAAGAGTAAAAATAAGAATAAAATAAAAAATCCTTATACTCACCTGTCTGAAGATGAAATAATCCAGTGTCCCTCACTATAATCCATCTGGCCGACATTTTTTCATCTGCGTGTTCGGTGGGTTGAGGCGACCACACATGCTGAGGAGCAGAGGAGAATAAATTGCACTACATTGAGACCCAAAATTGTAATCTTCAGGGGGGAACCTGATATGAGGGGCTGTGGAGGGAGATGATATGAGAGGCTGCAGAGGGACATCATATGAGGGGCTGCAGGGGGAAGTTGATATAAGAGACTGCGGGGGACCTGATATGAGGGACTGCGGGCACACCTGATCTCTCCAGCACGTTGTTTCCATTAATTTCTGAGTACTTCTTGAAATATGTTTGGGGTCATTGTCCTGCTGGAAGACTCATGACCTAGGGTGCAAACGTATGCCACACAGGTAGACAGGGACACACGGACATGGATATGTTCGGTACTGGTTTTTCCAGTACCGAAAATATCAGGATGTGTGAAACAGGCCTAAGAATGTGCCTGAATGTGATGTCAACATAGTCTGTTAGAGATGAGCTGATCTTTTGAAATTTAAATTCGCCGACTTCTAATAATTTTCCCCAAAATTTTGATTTGCGGTGAAGAAATTTGCATGAATCTCAATGCTGGAAAGCTTGTAATTGCACATTTGGGAAATGAAAGAGAGAAAACCCCAATGACCACAAGAGCTTACACTTTACTGACAAGTGAGGGAGAGGTAGAGGACCCTGCTGACTATAAGAGCTTATACTCTACAGAAAAAAGAGACCTACCCAATGACTCTGGAGATGGAAAATGACTTTGCCATACAAACTGTGCTCTACTGGGAACCACTGATCTCAAAATGATGTTAGCCCACTCTCTGACACAGTGTGAGAAATGGTGGCAGGCATGTATTTGTTTTCCCGAAAATGTTTGAATTTGTGTGAAACTGTGAATTTCAGGAGATTCACTCAAATGTGTTCCTCAACTCAATCCGCTCATCTGTACTTACTATGTCACTAAGTGAAGAAAACAGCAACCTGTTTGTGTTCGCACTCATTTATCTAACTGCATGCAGGGCTCTACTTGCTCCACCCCACCATTCTGAACCCCTCATTCCCAGAATTGTGCTAGTATTATTCTCAGAGTTTTAATAGTATTGAGTTAGTATTACAAAATAACAAAGTTAACAGTTAAAGGGTTTGGCCACTACTTTACATGTCCCTTTCATGCGAGCTAACTACACTGCCATAGATAAGCTGTTCACTAAATATTTTGCTTTAGCAAATACTGATCTAATTTGAGTTGCTCCTCTGGTCACATGATCTCTGGCTGAGAATTTCCTGACTTCCTGAGATGTCACGTCAGATTCTCCCTCTCTTCCAGGTTATAGCAACTGATGAGGTGAGCAGGCTTGCCACAGGAGTAAGCAGGAGTTCTTACGTGAGTTGGTGGGGCTTTGTGGATGGGTGGGGCTGCTTCAGCAGAGCTCACTCAGTACCTATGAATACTGACAGCTCTAGCTGCAGATCTTTCTCTCTCTTATCTGTATGTATACAGCAGGACATATATATATATATATATACACACACTGCTGGATACCATTTACAATGTTAATACATTCAGATATCTTGCTAATGTATATATATATATCATTTTTTATTTTTTTTATTGAATACAATAATAATGACCAGTGTGATGAACCCGCACCTCGCCACCCCACCTGACATCACTATTATGTCGGAGGGATCACGTGGTATGGTCTCCTCACTTGCAACAACATGGGGACACATAAGGTCAGTTTAGCACAGTTTTACAAAGATACCCCCTGCCCACATGGGCCCAGGGAGGCACGGGGAGTGAGAGGATGTTGCCGACGCAGTTGTTGATGTGGCACCACACTCGCTCACAACCCTGACAGGCCCCTTTCTCTAGCACCAGTGAAACAGAGCGCTGCCAGCCCAGTAGGACTGCTACCAGTTCCTTGTTAGATATAAGCCTGGTCCGTTAACGGGATTATATTGGACCAGAAACTAGACCCGGAAGCATGGAAAGTTAAAACTGAGAATACAGACATGTGGATTCGTGGATCGAGATAAAAGAGCAGCCCAAGGATAAATTATATATTTAATCGCCTTAAGGGCACACTAGACAAAACACTATATACACAATGGTTATACATACATATATATATGCACAATGGTCGGATATACAAATACAGATAAAGTAGAAAAGGTGAAGTACAAAAGATATAAGCAGATGAATCATGTGAATTACCGGTTTGATGTTCGACCATGTGTGCTGGGCCACATGGGGACATGGGCTGCCAGATTGTTCCAGTTCCTCTCAGCACGTTACTCGTTGTGCCCCTCCCTTTAGAAGTGAACAACAAGCATGACGAAGATAGAGCAGGCGAGACAACACATGGCCTTATGCAAGCCCTACAACCCCTTGGTCAGTCACACCCATTTCCGCCCCAGTATGGTCTCTATCCCCCTCCCCTGGGTGTTTGTAGCTAAAACTCCCAGAACCTATGAAGGATCATAACTTCCCAACGGAAGGTGATAAGGCGGCGGATCTGGATCCAACTAATCTGCCCGGACCCCTGTTATGCCTGGAGACCAAACACGGCATCGCTTCCTGGTTTCCACTAGCCGATCTAAGTGTCTCTCCACCCTCGGATGCTACAACAAATCGAGACCCTGGAAGGTGTTCGACCTGTTTCAGAGATCTCGAAAATGTAACCAGTGTGTGGCTAGTATGTACAATAGCTCCATATTCTCCTTAAATCTCCTTTTGAAATCCTATCTGACTTGACAAGGCAGTTATTCAGCATGGACTCCACAGGAGGTCATTTTGTATGAGCTTGGATACTAGCTGGTGTGGTTTGACTACCTGCTGAGGCAGGTGTCCTGTTACAGCTACACATGCTGAAGGAGGATTGTAAGCTGCCATTAAATCTCCCCATATCTTCACAACCAGTATAAGGCTGTGTGCCCACTATGTGTTTTACAAGCTTTTTTGCCACAAAAATGCTAAAAAAAAACACTTGGTAATACGTGCCCCATGGTCTCCAATGATAATCCGCATGTGCTGTGCACATGCTGTGGAAATTTCCGCTGCGGATTATCATTGCGGAAAAATACGCAGCATGTCCATTAATTTTGCGGACATGCAGCGTAATTGCCGCCATTGACTTGCATTGATTCGCTTAATATCCGCATGACTACATGTGCACATGCGGATATTAAGCGATTCAATGTGCGTATGGTACCCGGGTCTGGAGAAGAGGAGACTCTCCTCCAGACCCAGGTACCATAGAAACTGTTAAAAAAAAGAATTTAAAATAAAAAATAAACATATACTCACCTTCCGATGTCCCCCAGTCTCCTGTATGATGCGTCCTAGCTCCCCGACGAATCGCGATGGTCTAAAAGGACCTTCCATGACGTCATTTAGTCATGTGACAGGTCACGTGACCGCTGACGTCAACGGTCGTGTGGCCTGTCACATGACAAAATGACGTCATGAAAAGTCCTTTTACACCACCGCGAGCCGTACAAGAGACCGGACGCAGTGGAGAAAAGACCGGGGGCCATCAGAAGGTAAGTATAATTTTTTTTTAATTTTATTTTTAATCTCTTATTTAACTATTAACTTGGTCACACTATATAAATCTATGCCGGTTGCATGGATTTATATAGTGTGACCAGGTTGTCAAGCACTTTTCCAAGTGATGCTAAAAGCGCTTGGAAAAGCGCTTGATAACCCACATGGGGAAATGCAAGTGAAAAACGCTTCTACCTGGCAGGAAAAACGCTTGTAAAATCCGCATGCGTTTTTCCTGCCAGGGAGATGCGGAAAAAATCTGCAGCATTTCTGCATCGTGGGCACTTAGCCTAAAGCATGCAAAGAACCTCCGCATAAGTATAAGGAAGACAACTCCTTAAAAGGCAGTTCCATAGACCAAAGGCTGAATGAATCTACTTGCTATATCCATTGGACAGCTACTAAGGATCTTTCATGATATGGACTCACACTGAACCTATAACACATGGTGAGAGCAATTTCTCTCACCTCACCTTAGTATGCTATTTATATTTTGTTCTATTTAGCACCCTTATTTACATTATTTAATCTGTGATATAGACATCATTTTCCTACAAGGTACGTTTAAAATTTTCAAGTGTTTGTAGCATTTTAATCAGGTTGCTGCTTTTAAGCAGTTGTGTTTGAAGTATGGCATTGAAGTTTAAGCAGTTATCTTTATTATACTAATAATGCAGAGATTGTTTACTTTCAGATGTCTCCCTATTCATCCATCCATGTCAGTGAGGGGGAATAATCTTTATTGCCATTGGTGGTATCATGGTACTTTGTGTATTACTTCTATTCCCTGCAGTGTCCTGTATAGGAGATTATGCTGGGCCTCTGTATGACACGAGGAGTAGGGGCGGTTTAGGGGGAGTTACAGGTCTGTGCTCACTGCTGGCTTGTAGCCCAGCACAAGGAATAATGGGATATGTAGTAAGAAGGGGGCTGAGGATTCTGAAGAGAAAGTGACTGCTATGACAAAAGAGCTGCTGCCAGGGCACAGGAAGCAAGGCAGAAAGACATAAAACAACATGAAACTTGACAGAAAAGGTATATTTGGGGGCATTATCCTTAAAGAAGTTGTAAGGACCGGGGGTCCGAGAGAGATCCAGTGAGTCACAAACTGAGACAGAGACAGAAATAAACAACACTTTCTTTACTAAAACAGGGATTAGACTAAAATTCAGTATTGAATGAATCAGTCTCAGGTTCTGCCTGGGACACTGTCTCTACTAAATACACACAATCAGCAAAAGCTGAGATCAATGTGCCAATCTCAAGGTTTCCAGCTTATGTGAATTATTCTAGTGATCTGGAACAATTTTACCTAAACACAGTGTAGTCTAGTGAGGGCGGTATATGGGGACCCCCTGAGATGGCACACTGCATACAATCCTACCACTATGAATAATAATGATGCATGAAACTATATCAATTGCTCTTATACCCTTATTATCATTATACCCGAGTATCTTAAAGTTATGGTACCGTTAACCTCAGATGCAGTCTATCACAGGCCTGTGAATCGCGGTGGCTGCAGCTAGTCCCGGAAAACTTGGGCGCCAAAACAAAAACAAAGTTCACAAAAACAGCAAAAATTCCTTGTCTTGTTGGCCGATGCCGAGCCCGGGGACTTTAGTCCTGTAGCCTCAGATTAAGGTCTGGGAAGATCTCTTCACAAAGTCTTGTCAGTATCCTCTCAGTGGAAATGGCACCAGAAACCTTCTTTCCTCCAGAAGTCTCTCACTCTTATACAGTACACCAACCACGTGCTCCGTCACAGAAATGGATTCCTAAGTCTCTTTGTTTATCACTCGACACGTGACTCCTTCAGCACAAAGTCTCTAATCCACTCAGCATGAACTTCCACAAAACTCCACAGAGCCACACAGCTTTCCCAGTTCAGCACTTGTTCTTAAACAGAGAAAGGGGTAAACAAACTCCACTGGGAAGAGTGTAAAGACAGCGTCTCGTTGCAGCTCCTTCTCACAGACTTCCTGTCTAGACTCTCACACCTCAGACACTCTTAGAACACACACAGTTTCTTGTACTGCCCCTCCTCTGAGCTGAGCCAGGCAAAAGTCACAGGGTCCTAGTGCTCTCCTGCTGTTATCACATTTCACACTCTCACAAAGTTGTCCACTTCTTGGACAACCCCTTCTCATACCCCACGCTTGGCCCGTGTTATGACACATGAGCCTGGCGCCCAATTAGCGCTGGCGTTACTGTCCCCGCCTTCATACGGTTAAGTAATTAACAGAAAGTAAGGGGAGCGGCTGCTCTCTCACTTCCGGATTGGCTCACGTGTCATAACAACCGCACGAGAGCCCCGGGAACACGAGTGCCAACACTGCTGGGATGGTGCAAGCACGGGAGGGGAGTACAGGCTTTTTTATTTTTCGGAGCCAAGCTTTTAGATCAAGAAGAGGTTGTCCTAGTAATGTAAAACCTCTTTAGCATTTATGGTAAAACTAGTAACTGAGTCAGCATAGAGGACAACTTCTTTAAGTTCACAAAACCCTGTTCATTACAGAGTGACTTATTGGCATAAGTCTCGACACAAAATCGTAAATGACTACGTTGATATTTGTTCTTCACAAAACAATTACAAAACCTACAATATTTTCTACTTTTCTCTTCCAGTGTAATTTTGAAAAAAAATTCAAGTTTTCTCAGCTTCTTTGTAGTTAAAGAAAAACTGAAGTCTTAAAATGGTAAGTAAAAGAAGTTCTCTTCTTGGTTACTCCTAGACCACTATAATTATTTTTTTTATCTCATTTATTTCCACTTTTTATTCTTGTTATAGGCTGGTGATCAGGATAACAATATGGATTTGGTAAGGACTAATTTTGTCACCAAAGTTCTATAATTCACTTAAACATGAACTTTTTAAGGTTCTGTTGGGTAAAGGCCTCATACACATGGCATGTGTTACCTGTTGTAGGATATAGGATCCCTACAACTATCCCTAGTACATAGCTGTAGGCATTTCCTTGGGATCAAGCACTAAATGCCCATATACACATTATACTAAAATTGGTTGAACCCATCGATATTGGGAAGATCAGCTGACCGTATAGTGTGTACAGAGGCACCCTACTCTCCCCCTAAAGATGATGTTGAAAAATAAAAGGATACAGCCGTTAGAGTTTCTACTGTCTATCCTTTTGTTCAATGCAGTGATAAGACTATTCAGCAGCGGATCTCTCATAGAGAACACTTTCTTTTCTCACCATCAATATCCTCCACTGCAGTGCAGTACCACTTACTTCTTCCAGGTCATAATAAGATTCTACTTAGTCCTCCAGGATCGGTTTGACACTGAGTCTGTAGCTCACTTCTTGCTAGCTGCCTATGGAAATCACGCCTCCGTCAGCTTTATTTATGCTACTGCAGGTACTCACTGAAAGTGAAGAATCTTTCTTAGCAAGTTGATCACACGGGTCAGTGTGTCGCTGTGACTTCCTTTCCTGTCTCTGCACTCCGGCCATTGGATGGCAATTGTCTTCTATAGCACTGTTCTGAACTTTCATCTTTTATTCCCAGGCGCTGCACACTTCCCACTTGTGGCCAACTCACTAGCAAGAGTTCTTATCTCCTTCAAGATCTATCCATTACTAACTGTAACCAGTAACTAGTTTATTGAAAAATGCCCATATAACTCCTCCCCACCTGAGCTGATACTAACTGTTAACCCTTCCTAGGCTAACAGACTGCTGCAGAGCACTAAGCAAGTAAAATCACATTTAAAGCAAATAAATGCATCACTCTCAAAGACAAGTTTTACCACAAGTCTTCAGAAGGGATGCCTACTCTTCTTCCACCCCTTTACAACATGATCAGATTCACTGTCATTACTTGTGATGTAGGAGCAATCTAAAAAGTGCTGTGAATCCCCAATTTAAAGGTCCCAATCTATGCCTACTGAGTATAGCATTTTCAATAAATGTCATATCCCATAGGATAGATGCTAGGATACAGAAATATCACTCATCTTTCTAAGTAGGTCGTAGCATGTTTTCTAGAAATCTCCTTCCCAAATACAAGAAAATAAGGCTGTTGTGATATCATCACTTCCTCCAGCATTGCTCATAAATGGTCTTAATTATAAATCTACTGCTTTTTAGTCATTAGGAGTGAAATAAAATATCATACTGTACTGAATCTTAGTTTGTATTTTCTCTTTATTTTTTTAATAGCTGAATGACTCTATTGAAAACCTAAAAGGAATTTTGACCGATTTGCTGAACACTATAGCAGATTGCTCCACAAAACTGTTAACAATCGCTGATGATTTGGACGAATTTCACAAAGGAGCTACCATTGCCAGTGTCACAGGAAGCTCAGTTGGAATTGCTGGAGGCATTACCACCATTGTAGGCCTCATTTTGGCCCCATTTACTGCAGGGGCATCTCTGATTGTCAGTGGTATCGGGGCCGGTGTTGCTGCAGTTGGAGGAATTACAGGGGCATCGGCTTCTATTGCTGATTCTGTAAATATGAAAAATAAATGCAGCCAAGTAGATGAGATTGTAAAGGCAATTAATGCAGAGATGGATGACTTGGAAAAAGCTTCAAAAGAGTTGGATTCATTAGTTAATGAGATCATGTCTACGCAAAAAGTAGGAGACATTCCTAATTCAGTCAGGGTTGGGGGGAGAGGTGTATATGCTGCATTAGAGGTTGTCAGACTGATCCAGCTGGGCAAGGTGTCAGCCGCTGCGGCTCGAGGGGTGCAGATAGCAGCTCAGGGGGTCCGGGTATTTAAAGGCATTTCAGGGGTTTTGGCAGGATTGTTTATATTCATTGATATCTTTTTCGTTGCCAAGGGAGCAGTGGACATACACCGTGGGAGTAAGACAGAGCAGGCTGCACAAATCAGAGAATGTGCTGAGGAGATTAAAAAGTTACATCAAGATTTACAAAAGTTAGATGAGGATTTGGTGCCAGATAATAATACCAAATGATGAGGAGATGCCTTCAGAAAGTTCTCATACAGTAGAATACTAATTATATCTGGATGAGCACCATCATTAATAAAACTTCAATGCAGAATCTAGATGTAATTAGTGCAGTTTCCAAGAAAAATAAAACATGTTGGACGCAGACTTGAGCATTTGGTACAAAATACCAGTTACGGCATACAAAGATTGAAGATCTTTATTCCAATCAATAAACAACTAGCTTCATGTGGATCACGTCACTGCATTGCAGATTGCTCTTCGAGACGTCAACATTTTATTTGTCTCTTACCAGAAATTCCTATAATAGACAACAAAGAGAAAGAAGCCGACAATGGGAAAAACTCAAAACTTGAAATTCACACAATTGGAAAAGTGGCTAATATTTGAAGTGTTGTTTTAAGTTTGATAACTTTTGTGAGAAACAGGTTGTTCAAAGTGCTTCACCATGGAAGGATATGTACCAAATGTTCTCATTTATGGGAAATTCTTACGGAAATATTTTTTGTTTTTTTCTAATATCTTCCTGTGATATCCATTCTATTTGTTTCATTAATTAAAGTTTAAAGTGAGGCTGACAGCTGATACTTGCTACCCAAAATATATTAGACAATGGCTGTATCATTCCAGACGGATATGTTTTTCTCTGAAAGGCTACAGCAATTCAGAAAAAGCATATATTTAAAAGCTGGAACCATACCACACAGATGACTAGTTGAAATGTCCGATCCTTGGTAGCTTCTCCCTGCCCTACTCTCCTTGCGTGACAGGTCTCTCCTTATGTGTGTGCATTGGTAGCGACCTATCACCCAATGGCAGTGGGCAGAAAAAAAAACAACGCAAAGTTCTTGGCCTTTTGGACTAGTCACCCATGCGGCATGGTCCCCAACTAGCTTTTAAATATATGCGTTTCTCTAAAACGCCGCATTCCCATTGTTTGGTCAGCATGTGTCAGTAGTCAGCTTCACTTTATGAATATTATTTTTTTCTCAAAACAATACGAAATCTAACATGTTTTTAACATCCATTTCTACTGCAATAATTCTCGATGATAATTTTCTTGATTTCCACTCTGCATGTTTTAATGTTTAAATGAAAGCTATGTTTTTCTTCAATTTATATAATTATAGAGGGATTTTGTACTTATTTTAATCCCACTGATCCCTTGAGTTTTGTTTCTTTGTTTGTTTTTATTCACCATATGGCTCCAGAGTTATGGGTCTTATTACTTTTTCCTAATTTTATGATCTTTACCAAAGGGGCAGTGCTCACATGTCAATAATTCAGAACAGGCCCTTAAAGAATCCCATGAGCCAAACCCCCTTACTTATGACGAAAAATTAAATACTCCAGGGAGCATCAGGAGCAAAATAAGACCAAAAACTGGACACTTTTGACCTGGGGACAGGATAGTTTAAATGCTTTCTGAAGCCCAAGGCAGATAACAGCTACCTTTATATACCCCAGCAACGACAATGGTGATTACTTAATTAATCGATAAGCTGGTGTGCAGTTCATAAGTTGGCCCAGGACGCAATAAACTAAAATTATACCTATGAGTATTGTCTACTACATTATTTCAACTCCTTTTTGCAGTACACCAACATATACGGCCCGTCTCAAGCTGAAAGGATTTTCATTTGGCCTTTTTGGTTGCTGGAACTCTATAAGCGTGCTTTACATGTATACTGAGAGATTTTCTAGCCCTACACGCTAAGCAGAAACTAATAATGAGATGTGAACATGACCTAATAGTGATTTGTGAAAGTAATCACACAACCTCTGGCCACCAGACTTATTCAGTAACAGAAGAACTTCTTAGACCCTTGCAAAATTTTTCCAAGAAAATGTTTAACTGGATACAAAAGAAATAAGAGACCTCATTTAAAGGAATTGTTCCATCACAGATAACCCGTTTATTATAATAACTAGTGATGAGCGGGCGTGCTTGTTTAACCCTTTAATTGAGTATGCTCGGGTGCTTTCCGAGTATCTTCGGCATGCTTGTATACTGTGTTAGAGTCCCTGCGTCTGCATGATTTATGGATGTTACACAGCTTCAACACATGCAGGGATTGCCTGTTTGTTAGGGAATCCTCACATGTGTTGAGGCTGTCTTACAGCTGTAAATCATGCAGACGCAGGGACTTGAAAGTAATATATGAGCATGCCGAAGATACTCGAAAAGCACTCGAGCATGCTCAGTTCATTTTATCAGGGGAAAATAAGAATGAACAGTCTTGTAAGCTACATGTAATTAATGGACTTCTGAAGAAGCAATGCTTGTTTCTCTGCTCTGGCTTACAGACAAGGTGCTTGGCAGGGGGTTGTTCCTTTATGTTGTCCATTTTTCTCATTGGTGATTATACTGGTGGAGCTTGAGAGCTACAATGAGAATATATTGCAATATGCGGTAAACCTAAAAAAAAGGCTAGTACTATCTATATGCCACGTTTAGTCTAAAGGACATCTGCAATGGAGTCAATAGGCTAATTAAAAGTTCTCATTCAGTTTATTGCACATATATAAAAAAAAAAGTCATATACTAATAACAGATAAGATGACAGCCAGATGATAAAAGTAGCAAAATGTGATTTAACAAGCACACATTGAGCTAGAGGCAGTCTCAATCAATCATATAGAATATCAAACAGCAAAAAGTCAAATAACATATAAATAGTGCATACATAGTGTACACCTATAGTCTGTGGTACCATTACTGAACCCCGACGTGCGTTTAGCCTTTTTTGTACATTGCTTGTACAACTTTTGTACAAAGTTGTTTACCCACAATTTTGGAAAGGTACCAACAATTTTGTCTGGCTCATTTTTTGAGTTTTGTGTGAAATTATGTCCAACTTGCCTTTTTTTCAGGTTTTTTTTTTGCATTGTTACAATACACACAAAGGAAATAAACATGGGTATAACAAAACATGTGTAATTGCAATAATTTTCTGGGAGAAATATTTCATTTTCTGGAACAATTTCAAGGGTGACAACATTTTCGGCCATGACTGTATATATACTGGAAGCTGGATCATTTACCTTCTTTGGACATATCTACCTAAAACACCACGCAGTGGCGTGCTTTCCAGGCTTCCCCACTGACTGTATTAATTTTGGAAAGAGTGAGCTGGATCATTTTGTTTATATGGAGCTAATAAATCTTCCCTTGTTGGTCTAAAATGTTGCTGTGTGAACTCTGCCTAATATCTTCCTGAGCGAATCCCTACAGTTGGTGGATGGAATGGGGATGAGTTCCTGGGGTGTCATAGAGGATTACACAGTGATTGTTCCCCGTGTTTGTTATGTGCTACTGGTGGTGGCCATGTCTCCTGGATGGGTTGCACTTATAGAGCTACGTGGTCAAGAATCTCAGGAGAGAGAATGGATAGAAGGAGAGATGGTGAAACTGACCAGGTCCCAGAACCAATGGGCTGCAGCAACTCCTACTTCACCTACCTTGCCTGCAGCGCTGTTCCTCATCCTGGGGAAGGGCCTCAGGTATGGCCTGTGACTGTAAATGGACTTCAGGACTCGGCGAGTGTGATGACTCTGGAAGTAGTCACACTTCCGCACTTGGTAAGTCCCTGTGGTTGGGGTAAGGTGTGCATGAAGATGCCAGAAGCTATCCGTGGCCTGGGTCAGCGTAAGCATGGGCTGTGGTTTCGTGGCCCACAAAGTTTGCAGTGTGTAGGACAGTGTGCAGTGTGTAGGGCTGTGTGCTTGATGGTGCAGAAAGCAGAGCCTATGTGCATGATGGTGCAGCGGCAGAGCCTGTGTGCGTGATGGCGCAGGCGGCAGAGCCCTGTGTGAAATATGTAAATGATGATCCCCAGGAAGGGGAGACAATAACACTGTTCTACATATTTTTAAAAGATGTCAGGTTCAGTTATTAAATGAGCCATTTCTTAATGATTTTGATCTCCTGAATTCAAATCTGACAATGAAAATGTTTAGTTGGCTCTTGTTTCTATGATATCAAAGAGTTTTCCTTTTAATATAGTATATGCTGAAGACTTCTATGGGGAGGTTGGGTTTCTGAAAGGGCCTCGGGGGTGCTGTGTGGCTGATGCAAACAGATGTTCTGTCCTACAGGCAGTAGCTGTTGACAATGAGAGGTCTTTATAGTCTCCTTCCATTGTTGGGCTTGACAATTTGCTCTAGTAGTCTACAGTCATGGTGGCTCTTCATGGGGAATAACCATGTGCAGCAGTTACAATAGCCTTTAATGTCAGTTCTCATTCGTGGTCAGTAGAATCAACTGGCTATTAAATCTGTGGTCCTCTTAACACCAAGGTGCCCATGGTTATCATGCAGCACTCTCATGAACATCTACCGAAACAAAGTGGGAAGTACCAACTGTTTGTGAACTTTCTGTTTGGCCTCTCGCTATAGCAGTCCATTTTTCACAACTAAGGACTCTAACGGTCGAGTGAGCAAAGCAGATTCTTCTTTCTTGAAAGCATTTTTTCCAGACCTCTGGCCTCTTTTCAAGGACCATCAAGCTACTAGTACAGAAGGATCTTACTATTGAACCTTCTCAACCTGGTTTTGCATTAGTGTTGGGTGAGAGCATGTATTCACCTTAGCCAACTAGTAGGACAAATGTGAAAATGATTCCTCAGAATCTCCCAAAAATTGAGCACTGTCCCATAATGAAACGATCTTGCATCGGATTCGGTGACACATAGCTTTCAATTTCAGGGCTAGGGACTAAGCCGAATACAAGTCTTTTCCTCTCCAGCCAACCTATTCTCATGGTGGGGGGAAGGCAGTGACATCTTTAAAGGAAATCTGTCACCCCCTGGTAGTATATAATCTATTAATATGGGCTTACAGGTGATAGAAATGTAATCTATTTATACCTGTATGCCTCACATTAATGGTTTTGATATCTTACAGTATATTATACCTTTATAGTAATGATTGCTCCAGGCCCTGGGCCTGTAAGGAATCCCCGCCTCCTCACTTTATTAACATAGTACCCCCCTCCCCTGCACGTCACAGTGTCCTGTGACATGCAGTTGCGGCACTGTAATCTCGCGCCTGCATGCTGAACTCCCTCCACGATCCTCCCTCCCTCTCACAAGTCTCCGTGACTCACCGGCGCCTGCACAGAACATCACAGACTAGTGTATACTGTGATCTTCTGCGCAGTCGCCGGCAGTAACAAGCTGACACTGCCGTTGACAGGGTAAAACAGGTCCCAGGAAGATGAGGGGGTCAGTCCGGCTCTGTTGTGGAGAACAGGGTACGTCGCCGGCCGTGACGCACCTGTGCAGAAGATCACGGAATACACTAGTCTGCTATCTTCTGCGCAGGTGCTGGTGAGTCATGGAGACTCGTGGGCGGGAGGAAGGGAGGATGTGGAGGCACGAGATTACAGCACCTCAACTGCACGTCACAGGACACTTCGACGTACAAGGGAGGGGTGTGTTAGGATAATAAAGAGCAGGTGGGGATTCCTTACAGGCCCAGGGTCTGAAACAATCATTACCATAAAGGTATAATATAAACTTTCAAAATCATTAATATGAGGCATACAGGTATGAATAGATTTACATTTCTATCACCTGTGTGCCCATATTCATAGGTTATATACGTCCCTGGGGGGTGACAGATTCCCTTTAAACCCCACCATTTTCAGCAAAATGTCACTGGGCTTCACCCTACACAGCTGTGAACTGCGCATGTCGAGGGCATGCACAATGCACAGCTGATACATAGTAAAGGAGATGATATCAGTGTCCAAACACAGTCTCCTATGACCTTGGTCTGCCATATGTGTGTTGTGTAAGTGTGCTGCGCTGACACTTTACACACTGGCAAATAAAAATAGCAGCTCACAGTGAGGGACAAAAATGGAACACCATGATGTCCTCACATGTTAGGACAGTGTGCAGTGAGACGTGTAGCTAAACCCACTATCTTCTTTAAGAAAAGAGGCTGTGACATTGTAACCTTCTTTTATTGATTGGAGATTGTGACAGCAAAGGGTGAAACTATAAGATGTAACAACAGAGGTATTTCAGAACATATAACTGTACAATGCATATACTATACAGATAGTCTGCAATACACAGTATAACATAAGGTAATAATACAAGCTGATGATTATCCATCTAATACATCAAACATACTTGCAACAACACAGCATTGTAAAACATAGCTAGTGGCTTCACAACTATGCTTGGAGCAGGCTGTGTACAAGGAGCACAAGACAGAACAACGAGTGATAGGGTTTCCCTTCAGGAGAATACAGGAACAATGGCTGCTGTTCCTTGCACAGTGTCAAAACAAGACCATAATGCAACAGGAACAATACCACAATGCCTTAGGAACTTCCCATAATACATAGCTAACTGAAACTAGAATGCATATATTAAATCGCCAGCAGATGGAGCTGTTTCCAAACAATATGAAAATAGACAGGATTCAAATTACATACAAGAAGTATGACTATTGTATCTGTAATAAATATAAAGTAAATAGCTTTCAGATAGCAAACTTTAGTGTCAGGACAGAACAAATACAGTAAATTTTATATTGTTTTAAAAATAAATGCTTACGTAATTATTCCTAAAAAATAAAAAATGGTGAAACATTCTCCCCTTTTAACTCCTCTTATAACTAAAATAAGTTCTGGAGGCTGATTCTCATTCAGATCAGTGTCCAGCCCAGAGCCTGGAACAGCTCATTTACATATAAGAAAAAAATGTGAATTTCTCTGGAATAAGATGTCAGATCGCAGATATCAAGGTATGATTTTATTCAGCTTTCTATGTCTGTATACCTATATAGACGGCTTAGGAGGATTGATCCTACTGACCAGGGTTGGGAGCGCCCGGGTGCATTTCAGTCAATCAGTGTTAGTTTTCTTTGCGTGACCTCACATCATAGCTCTTTCAAGGAGCTGTGCTGTGATTGGTCAAGGTACTGCCTTAGCAGCACAGCTGTATATTGTATACAGGAGCAGAGTCTGATGGCTGCAGTGTGAGTCTGACTGTAAGTGTGGCGCCCCTGAGGGTTCAGTCGCCACAGAGGTACTGCACCTCACCCAGAGGTGTGGTGTCTCCTTCTCTCAGGTAAGGAGGGAGTGCTGCACGGAACCCCAACACCTGCATCCAACACTACACTGCTCCAGGCCGGCTGGAGGGGCAACGTACATGTGCGCAGCTGCTGAGCCCTGTCCCTGGCTGGAGTGGGGGGAACCCAAAGGTAAGGGGAACCAATAGTGGGTGTGGGTGGAGGAAGCAGTTTAGGGGAGCACCATAGTAGTAGGTATAAAATGGGAAGCCATCTTAGGGTGGCAGGTCAGTCAGTGAAGACAGTCAGGGACCAGTCTCCTTAGGAGCTCTGCTCCATAAGTAGGGCCCAGTCCTAGAGGCCCAGGAGGGGAGCAGAGGAGTAGGCTCTGTTCTAGTAAAGGGATCCCAGGGGGTACGGAGAGTGCGGGACGGCACCCGTACGCCCCAAATCTGTCAGAAGACAGAGGAATCGTAGGCCACAAGAAGGGGACCGGCCCCTGGACCAGCCGTGTTACTCCAAGTCTCGGCTGGAAAAACCGGAGGCTTCTGGTTTATATAGTCAGTTGCCGAAGCCTCATTCTAATCCCCGTGAGGGTCAAGCAGGTCCGGCAACTCCGACAAGACAGGAGGGACTTCAGAGCACCCGAGCGGGATTGAGAGTGGGGAAGCGCAGGGCAGGAGGGAGAAGACCCAGCGTGAAGATGTTCTAGCTAGGAACACAAGAAAGTGGGGTTCTGTCAGGTGCTCTTAAACTACCTGAGGAAGAGCTGAACCCCCGTTCTGGTGAACGCAGCGCGACGTGGGAGGCTGTAAGCTGGACAGTGCAACCCGAGGAACTTAACAACTGTGAGTAAAGACTCGGATGACTGCACCGCACTGCCTCCATCCCATTATTTCAGCTGCGCCATCTTTACCCCTGCACTACAACGCCCAGCGCAACCAACAACCCCTACAATGCCCTGCAGCTGGCTCTTCCTGTGGAGAGCTATACCATCCCTGCTGCCGTAACACCAGCTCCAGAGGACTGCTCCGCAGCGGCGGCACCCTTTAGCCGCATTCCACAGGTGGCGTCACGAATACTTTACAAATCCCCTATAAATAATTCCCCTTTTTGTTGACCACCCTGGGTCACGGACCGGGCCAGCCACCGTGATATCCCCCACCGGCATCCAGAGGCCCGGCTGCCGAGTACCCCACGGCTCTGGGGGCGCGTCATTAGTAAATAAATATATGATGCTTGCAGCCTGACTAGTTCTCCAGTCAATGAGGCAGTTATGGGAGGGGGCCCTCATGCAGTCTAAACCTGACACAGAGGAGGGGCCAAAGGACATTTCTAGTTTCCTGTGGACCCCCCTCCCACACTGTTTCACCAATAATTTCCTTTGGGCCCACTCCTCCACTGTTTCACCTCTAATTTCCTGTGAGCCCCCTTCCCCATAGTGTAAATCACCTCAATTTTACTGTGGGTCCCCTTACTCCCTCTGAGCAGGCCCACAGGAAATTAAAGGTGACAGTAGGGGAGGTGGCCCACAGGAAATTAAGTGACATAGTGGAAGAGGGGGCCCACATAAAATTATAGGTGACACAGAGGGGAAGGGTGCTCTCAGGAAATTATAGGTGATACAGTGGGGAAGGGTGCCCTCGGGAAATTCTAGGCGATACAGAGGGCAAAGGAGCCCTCAGGTATTTAACCCCTTCACGACA
This sequence comes from Phyllobates terribilis, assembly GCF_046119375.1. Taxonomy (NCBI): domain Eukaryota; kingdom Metazoa; phylum Chordata; class Amphibia; order Anura; family Dendrobatidae; genus Phyllobates; species Phyllobates terribilis. The sequence continues at coordinate 187,293,859 of NW_027362763.1, forward strand.
TCTGCCTTACATGTATGGCACATGTTAAATTCCACTGTCAATCTCTGACAGCAGCATTAAACACGCGCCGACATGCGTGCGCATCATTCTCTCGCTCATCAGCGCACCTGTGACATGATCACGGGTCGCTGATGGGTTGTCAATACAGCCAGGGGTCCACTGGTGACCCCGTGCCTGTCATTACAGAGCTCCTTTAAAACCATTCCTGTGGCCGAGCTTCGAAGGAGGATTCTGTGGCATCGCTGTATATAGCACGGATGATCGGAGCTTCAAATCCCCTAAGGGGGCTAGCATGAACAGTGAAAAGTAAAAAAAAAGTTTTAAAAACATCTAAAAGTTCAATTCACCCCCCTTTTATCCCATGGAAAATAAAGATATTTAAAAAGCACACATATTTGTTATCGCTGCGTTCAGAAAAGTCTGATCTATCAAAATATAAAAATAATTAACCAGAACAGTAAACACCGTAAACAGAAAAAAATCAAGAATACCAAATTTCCCTTTTTCTGGTCAACGCAATTCCACAAAAACAGTTGTAACAAGCGATCAAAAAGTCCCATCTATCCGAAAATGGTACTAATAAAAATGTTGTCAAGCCTTGCAAGGAATAAGCGACACACAGCTCAATCGACTGAAAAATAAAATCATTATGAGTCTTGGAAAATGATGACACAACCCCCAAAAAGTTTTTTTCACAATTTTACCACACTTGGAATGTTGTTTCCCATTTTCTAGTACACTATGTGGTAAAATGAATGGTGTCATTCAAAAGTACAACTCGTCCCGCAAAAAACAAGCCCTTATACGTCTATGTGGACATAAAAATAAAAAACTTATTACAACAATGGTGGCATAACAAAATAGTGTATGTAGGAAAACCTCAGCAGATGACTGCGCTGTTACTGAAAATAATCTTTATACAAAGACCAGCACTGATATTACTGCTATATGGTGACCATATATTGATAGATGCCAGTTCTGCAGAACATATAAGAGATCACAGCACAGTTATATGTGGTGACTTACAGCTGACGTTCTTTCTGATTAAATTGTTCACTTTTCCCATCTTTTACATCTGGCCCAGACCGACACGACGACTTCTCCAGCCAGGACTCAGTCTCAGGTCTGCAGAGATCACAACGAAAACACATTTGACTCCTTACACTTCAGGCACCGTCCCCATCTATTCCCAACCTGCACAAACCCCTCATCCTGCTGATAATCCATTACTGAGCGTCTGTTGGTGTATGAGTCCCTATTACTGCACCTACTGTGTGCCCTCTAGATGGTAAAACAAACCTCTAGAATATAGTAATGCCGTGTGCAAGTGCCCTAGAAAACAGTGACCACATTTTGCCCCCTAGAAGGTAATAATGCCCTCTGTGTGCCCCTTTGACAGTCACAATAACCTGAGTTCCACTATAACAATAACTGCCCACTTAGCATTTAATAATGTCCTGAGTCTCCCCCCATGTACAGCTCCCCTCTACACAGCATGATGCTCTTTTATACACAGTATAATTCCCCCTCACTGTATACTACCCCCCACACAGTATATTGACTCCTTAGTAGCCTCCAAAGTGATGGCTCCCACACTGTATGATGGCCCCCACACTGTGCAAAGCCCTCATATTATCTCCCACACTGTATGATGGCTCTCACACTGTGCAAAGACCCAACATTATCTCCCACGCTGTATAACCCAAACTGTAATCCCTACACTGTATAAATAGCCTACATATAGTATAATGTGTAGCGCCGGCGTCCCTGCCCTCTGCTAGGCAGGGACGCTGTTCCCCTCACCTCTCTGCTCCGAGCCCGGCGTCCTCCTCCCGCTCTGCTGGCAGCGCGCGCTCCTTCCCGGCCACTGTGCTTAGGGCGCGCGCGCGTGCGCTCCCTCCCTCTTAAAGGGGCCACGCGCGCCGTCCTAAGGAGTCCCCGGCCAATGGCCGGAGTACTTCACCATATATAAGGCACCTCCTCCAAAATGGAGGTGCCCGAGCAATGTTGTTGCACTGTTCACTACTCTGCTTCAGCCCCCAGGTCCCGTTGCCAGTTACCTGCCAGTTACCTGCCAGATTCCTGCCAGCTTGCTGTCTTATTCCTGCCTGATATTCTGCTACCTGCCTGCTAGCCTGAGGTCCGACGGTCTGCCTTCCAACTCCTGTCAGTCTGTCTAAGGACCAGCTTGCCCGCTCACCTGGGAGCGCACATCAGCTACCTGCCTGCTTGCCTGAGGTCCGACGGTCTGCCTTCCAACTCCTGTCAGTCTGTCTATGGACCAGCTTGCCCGCTCACCTGGGAGCGCACATCTGCTACCTGCCTGCTAGCCTACCTGGAGGCTCCGCCGTCACGTGCTGTGACCACCTGCCTGTCCAGAGACTCCTGCCCGCTCACCTGGGAGCGCTCATCTGCTGCCTGTCTGCTAGCCTACCTGGAGGCTCTGCCGTCACGTGCTGTGACCACCCGCCTGTCCAGAGACTCTCGCCTGCTCACCTGGGAGCTCACGTCTACCATCAGCCGCCACAGGTCGTACCAACCCTTTACCCAGAGACTGCCCCGGTCACTTGTCGTGACCTTCTGCCCGTTCATCCAGAGACTGCCCCGGTCACTTGCCGTGACCTCCTGCCCGTTCTTCCAGAGACTGTCCCGGTCACCTGCTGTGACTGCCTGCCTGGTCGCCACCCGCTCCCTTACAAGGACCGCCCCCTTGTATAGTAGCTCAGAGGTTCCGCCTCCCAGACCCGTTACATAATGCACCAGATAGTCCTTCATATAGTATAATGCACCTCCCACATAGGCAGAGTCTGTAGTATAATGCACCCCCCCATAGGCAGAGTCTGTAGTATAATGCCCCCTATAGGCAGAGTCTGTAGTATAATGCCCCCCCATAGGCAGAGTCTGTAGTATAATGCCCCACCATAGGCAGAGTCTGTAGTATAATGCCCCCCATAGGCAGAGTCTGTAGTATAATGCCCCCCATAGGCAGAGTCTGTAGTATAATGCCCCCCATAGGAAGAGTCTGTAGTATAATGCCCCCCCATAGGCAGAGTCTGCAGCATAATGCCCCCCCATAGGCAGAGTCTGTAGTATAATGGCCCCCATAGGCAGAATCTGTACTATAATGCTCCCCCCCTCCCCAGTAAAAAATGAATAAACACAATACTCATCTCTCCTCCTCATTCCACCGCTGCTCCAAGTGCCCGGCCCGCACATCTTCAGAACAGCGGGCCGGGCGCCAAGTGAAGACATCAGTCGCAGAGGGGACTGATAGGAGAGAGAGCGTTTCACTCCCTCTCTCATCACTTAACTTGCAGTGACGGCGGGGAGGCCAATGCTGGCACCGGGACCCCCTCTCCTGCTCAAGGACCCCATGGCGGCCGCCGGGCAGTGCAGAGACATAGGGATTCCCTGTTCAGTGTGCATGCCGGCTAAGTGTGCACGCCGATACAGTTAAATGTAGTGTAGAGGATCTGTCAGCTCTCCCATGTGGTGTAGTATATAGAGAATGTGTCAGCTCTCCTGTGTGGTGTAGTATATAAAGGATGTGTCATCTCCTGTGTGGTGTAGTATATAGAGGATGTGTTAACTCTCCTGTGTGGTGTAGTATATAGAGGATGTATCAGCACTCCTGTGTGGTGTAGTATATAGAGGATGTGTCAACTCTCCCGTGTGGTGTAGTATATAGAGGATCTGTCAGCTCTCCTGTGTGGTATAGTAAATATAGAGGATCTGTCGGCTCTTCTGTGTTGTGTAGTATATAGAGGATCTGTCAGCTCTCCCATGTGGTGTAGTATATAGAGGATCTGTCCTGTGTGGTGTGCAGATAATTTGAGTTGGCTCATCCTTTGCGGTGTCAAAAAGGACCTGCAACCACTGCTGGCCACATCCACAGTAGTGGCTAAGGATGCAGTGCTCGTCGCGGTTGCATCACTCGGTGACTGCGCCGTAGGGTGCAACGTAACCTTCTCGCCTTCCCCCTCCTCCTCCTCAGATGAGCTACTCAGCTGTGTGCCTCTGGATTCACACCAAGTGGGATCTACAACCTCATTATCATCCAATGTGTTATCCCATTTCTCGCCAAGAGAGTGACCCTCCTCCTCCTCTTGCCCTGACAGCACAGTACAGTCCGAGTGACCCTCAGGTATCTGAGTCTCATCAGGATCACCTCTCCCCCCGGGGGTTAAGGGTTAACGACTGGTGACGAGGGTCAGGAAGCTGCTTGGGCCCTACCTTTTTTTTTCTCCTGAATTGTAAAAAATATTTGCACCAAAGAGTTTTAAGCTGAGATGTAGCCTGATTTATATACCACAGTGGTAAGAAAAACAATTTTGAGTCTGCACCTAAAAATTAATTTCACTAGAGTATAAATATAATGGGGACTGACACCTCTTCCACTACAGCCAACCCAGCAGGTGGAAACCCAATCAGTAGTGTTCACATTTAGAAAAATTAGGGCCTAAAACCACCAAATTGGCATCAATTTCACTAGAGTAGAAGTAGTATAATGGAGACCAAAACCTCTTCCATTACAGCCAACCCAACAGATGAAGACCCAACCAGGAGTGTTCACATTTCCCTAAATTAGGGCCTAACACCAACAAAGTGGCATCAATTTCACTAGAGTAGAAGTAGTATAATGGGGACTGACACTTCTCCCACTACAGCCAACCCAGCAGATAGAGACCCAACCAGAAGTTAGGGCCTAACACCAACAAAGTGGCATCAATTTCACTAGAGTAGAAGTAGTATAATGGAGACCAAAACCTCTTCCACTACAGCCAACCCAGCAGATGGAGACACAATCAGGAGTGTTCACATTTCCAAAAATGTGTGTTAACTCCTTCAGGAGCAGCAGCAAGAGCAGGCACAGAAGCCACGCAGACAGCAATTACGCTAGATCAATGCAGCACACTAAAAACTACAACATCGCCTAGTCTGTACAGTCTGCGATTGAGGTGCAAAAGACCTTGGAGATCCATGACTTGTTCATCTTGATGAAAGTTAGGTGGTCTACACTTTCAGGGGACAGTCGGCTGCGCTTACCCGTCAGGATACCACCAGCAGCGCTGAAGACACGTTCTGAGAGAACGCTGGCTGCCGGGCATGATAAAACCTCCAAGGCGTGACAGGCGAGGCGAGCTCAGGTCACTCATCTATTTTTGAAGACCAAGATGTCAAAGGTTCCAAACTCTCCCTGATGGTATTGCTATTGAGTTCTAGATACTCCTGCACCATCCTTTCCAGTTGTTCACCGCATGTCAGACATGTACTCTGTTGTGCTGGTGCACGGGCTGGTCTAAAAAATGTGTGAAAGGACTCACAGAAATTGCTTTTGCCACTTACACTACTGCTGCTAATATTTTGACATTGACGAACTGACGTGCCGGAGGTTGGAAGTGTAGAGCTGCGATGCACACTGTGTGTCTCACTGCTGTCTTGGGGAAAACCTCTCTTAAGGTTGTGTAAAAGCGTGTTTCGATACTCCAGCATTCACGGGAAGCATCTAGCAAATTTTGCTTATTTCCTCCATCCCCTCCCGCCAAACACGAACAACAGAGAGGGGATGATTATTCTCTTCATCTTCTGACTGTTGCTCGCCCATTACCTCTTCCTCCTCCATTTATTCCTCGCCTCTTGCACCTTCACTAACAGTTTGTCTGGTATCACCAATCCCCCTCGATCACAGTAATCCACCCTCCCTTGGCTACATGACATGTATCACGTTAGTAACAGAAAAAAGTTATTTTTCTAGGGTGGATGACGCGTGTATAGCATAGCAGACATGCTCCAAACTATTTCAAACTCAGATATCCCCTGCTGTATAACGTTACCAATAGAAGAAAGTATTTTTTTTACTGTGGATGAGGCCTGTCGAATATAGAATATATGCTCCAAGATATTTCAAACTCAGATCTAGCCTGCTATATCACGTTAGTCACAGAAAAAAAAATATTTTTTACCCTGCATGCGCTCTGCATACAGCTGAATTTCACCGCCACAAAATGACAAGGTGACATATGACGTACCGTATCACGTTTGTCACAGAAAAAAAATAGTTTGTCTACTCAGTCTACACACAGCTTAATTTCCCAATTCCCCATGCGCTCTTCCCACCCTCCACTCCAAATTCTCCACACTCTCCACCCACCATTTACTCCAAATTCCCCATGCGCTCTTACCACCCTCCACTCCCAATTCCCCATGTGCTCTTCCCACCCTCCACTCCAAATTCACCATTTGCTCTCCCCACCCTCCACTCCCTATTCCCCATGCACTCTTCTCACCCTACACTCCCAATTCCCCATGCGCTCTTCCCACCCTCCACTCCAAATTCCCCATGCACTCTTCTCACCCTACACTCCCAATTCCCCATGCGCTCTTCTCACCCTACACTCCCAATTCCCCATGCACTCTTCCCACCCTCCACTCCAAATTCCCCATGCGCTCTTCCCACCCTCCATTCCAAATTCCCCATGTGCTCTTCCCACCCTCCATGTGCTCATCCCCAAGAAATGTAATTAATTCTATTTAAAAAATAAATTTGTCATACTTACCTCTCATACAATCCTGGCGCGGCTCCCGCTCTCTGCAGGCGCGTATGTGATAAGTCATTGCATACGCGCCTTCACCAGCACGTCACAGGGGAGGAGGGACCCCTTGGAGCTGCTGCACAGATGTTCAGTGTTGAAGGCTGGGAGCGCTCCTAAGGTCCCTGTGTCAGGAGAGGTACGGCGCCGGGTTCTCCTGACTTCTGTCAGATTGTGAGAGTGTCAAATGTGATATCAGCAGGAGAGCATTAGGACCCTGTGAGTTTTGCCTGGCTAAGCTCAGAGCAGGGGCAGAGCAGGAGACCCTGTGTGTTCTGAGGGTATCTGCTGTGTGAGAAGCTGGACAGGGCGTCTGAGGAGAACTGCAAGGATTGAACTGCAATAAGACTCTCTCTTTACAAGCTTTCCTGTCGGGGTTGATAACCCCTGGCCCTGGTGAAGCTGTGTCCCTGCTTAAGAACAAGTGCTGAGCTGGGGAAAGCTGTGTGGCTCTTTGGAGTTTTGTGGAAGTCCATGCTGAGTGACTAGAGACTTTGTGCTGAAGGAGCCAAGTGTCGAGTGAGAAGGGAAAGAGACTGAGGATATCATCTCTGTGACGGAGCGCATGGTTGGTGGTCCGGAAAACAGTGAGTGACTGCGAGAGGAGAGAACGGGTCCGGTGCCATTCACATTGAGAGGATACTGACAAGCCTTGTGAAGAGATCTTCCCAGACCTTAAACTGAGGCTGCAGGACTAAAGTCCCCGGCGTGTGGGCTCGGCATCAGCCGACAAGACAAAGAACCTTTGCTGTTTTTGTGAACGTTTCTTTTGTTTGGCGCCAAAGTTTTCCCGGGACTAGCTGCAGCCACCGCGATTCACAGGCCTGTGATAGACCACATCTGAGGTTAACGGTACCATAACTTTAAGATACCCGGGTATCCCTATACTAGGGGAATAAGAGCAATTGGTATAGTTTCATGCATTGCTATTGTTAATAGTGGTAGGATTATATTCAGTGTGCCATCTCAGGGGTACCTATAGAACACCCTCACTAGATTGACACAGTGTTTAGGTAAAATTGTTCCAGATCTTTAGAATAATTCACATAAACTGGAAACCTTGAGATTGGCACATTGATTTCAGCTTTTGCTGATTGTGTGTATTTAGTAGAGACAGTGTCCCAGGTAGAACCTGAGACTGATTCATCAAATACTGAATTTTAGTGTAATCTCTGTTTTAGTAAAGAAAGTGTTGTTTATTTCTGTCTCTGTCTCAGTTTGTGACTCACTGGTTCTCTCTCAGACCTCCGGTCATTACAAGATGACGGCATGTATGTGCTGTCACTTGACTAGAAGTCAGGAGAAGTTGTAGGGAGCTGCTGGAGCTGCGTGGCTGCGCAGCTCCAGCAAGGCATTCAGCGCGGAGGTGTGCGTGCTGGCGCTCGGCACTTTGCTACAGCATGGGAGTCCGTGAGCAGAAGCACAAAAAGTGGGCCCCGACTGAGCCCGGGCTATCTTCTGTACTGCTGCTCACGGGACCCCATACAGCAGTAAGGGTAGTAATGTCCTGATGGCAGCCCTGCTAATTCCTTCCTCCCGAGTCCTTTTTTCAGGCACCAACACTAAGTCCTCACACTGTCCAGCTTCAAGACATTGTGTTATGTTTTGTGCTGATATCCTTGGCATCAGGAACCCAGTGCTGCAGCAGAAGCCGGGACCCACAATGATGCCAGCAGTGGCATAATTTATTGCAGTAGAGTTTCTTAAAAAATGGCTAACATAGGCCAAAATTTCAAAAAACTTCACAGATTAAGATACAGCCTGACCAACACCAGGTCAGATTACCAGTAGTGATGGGCAAGCACTAAAATGCTCAGGTGCTCGTTGCTCGGGTCGAGCACATTGGAATACTCGGGTGCTTGACCCGAGCAACGAGCCCAATATAAGTCTATGGGAAACTAAAGCATTTTTCAGGCGGCTCCCACTGGCGGTCTGCAGAGGGCCTAAAAATTGCCCAAATCAATGGGAACAGTGCTCAAATGACATGGGGACAGCATGGGGAAGACGCCTGGAAGCATTTCTGACTCCCAGGTCACTGCTGTTAACAACGTTGTCAGAGGTATTACGCTACTTTTACAGACTCACAATAAAACATACAAAAATGAAACCAAAATGGATTTTCCTGGGAAATATGTTAAGGAACATCCTTTCCAGGGTAATAACTTGTATATAAGGCAAAATAAAAAACAAAAAACAAAAATACTCCTCCACACCTTGGGCTATGTTCACACATAGCGTTTTTGATGCATTTTTGCAATTTTGCATTTCTTTCAACCGTGACAAATGCATTCACTGGGAAATGTCATTTTAACATTCTACAACCTTATCTGGCCACGTGGTGTGTGAGACATGATCAGACACATACTGTTTCATTTATGAAGGAGGGACTCTGAAAGTCACAAAGACTATTTTTTATAGGGCAATCAGGCGGCCTTTACTATTCTTAAAGGGCCAGCAGTCGGCCCTCACTATTCTTAGAGAGCCATCAGCCAGCTATGCTTTGCTGTTCCTATTACTAAAGAGTGGGTCTCCTATACTGTTATTGTGTATGCAGTGAGTGGCAGAGCTGCCCAAAATTTGGAAGCACCCCAATACCCTTTTGAAAATTTGGACGCATCACAATACCCCTTTAAAAAGACTTAGAGGAGGGCCTCCTGAAAACAATGTTCCCATTATTAGGAAGTGGGTTGTAATGCACACGCCCGGACTGACTGGCGTGTGTGTGTTTAGTGATCCCACTGGAGCATGAACCGGAGAGTGCCAGGAGGGGCGTAACTAAGTATCTGCCTGATCCGACCAAGGTCGCACGACGGCATACGACGCCAGTGCACCAGGGAGGAACCGAGCAGAGGGACCAGGTGCTACTCCAGGTCAGACCCCGGACACGGCTGTTGACCCACACCGGGGAATACAGGAGCAGGCAGGTTTGGCTGGCACCCTGACTGGTGGGTATAGGCAGGCACGACTGGTATGCAGGCAGGCGGGTATGCAGACAGGGGGTACAGGCAAGCACGGCTAGAGTGCAGACAGGGAGGCACTAGCTGGTTGGAGCACAGATGGGATAGGACCCAGTACAGACTGGGACTCAGGAACAGAACCGCAGATGCGGTGGACAAACACAGCAGAGTGAGGTCAACCAGAGCGGTGAGCAAGAGCCGGGCAAGATGAGACCGCCTAGAGCGGTGAGCGAGAGTAGAGCAGGACGAGGCCGCCTGGAGCGGTGAGCAAGAGTGGAGCAGGATGAGACTGCTGGAGCAGTGAGCAAAGGGTCAGAGCAGAGCGAGACTGCCGGAGCAGCGAGCAAAGGGTCAGAGCAGAGCGAGACTGCTAGAGCAGCGAGCAAAGGGTCAGAGCAGAGCGAGACTGCCGGAGCAGCAAGCAAAGGGTCAGAGCAGAGCGAGACTGCCGGAGCAGTGAGCAAAGGGTCAGAGCAGAGCGAGACTGCCGGAGCAGTGAGCAAAGGGTCAGAGTAGAGCGAGACTGCCGAAGCAGCGAGCAAAGGGTGAGAGCAGAGCGAGACTGCTGGAGCAGTGAGCAAAGGGTCAGAACAGAGCGAGACTGCCGGAGCAGCGAGCAAAGGGTCAGAGCAGAGAGGAAACCGCAGGAGCGGTGAGTGAGGCAGAGCAGGGCTAGAACCGCCGGAGCGGTGAGCAAGGCAGAGCAGGCAAGAACCACCAGAGCGGTGAGCAAGGCAGAGCAGGCAAGAACCGCCGGAGCGGTGAGCAAGGCAGAGCAGAGGGGACAGGGCTCTGTTCACACGGAACAGACAGGAAGGGAAAGGCAGAACCAGATACAAACAAGATACTTGCAGTGAAGTAGCGAGTGGACTCTAAACTCACAAACGGAAGTACAGCGACAACGAGTAGGAATTAGGTGCAGGTTCAGACTCTGCAGAAAAAGGGAAGGTACGGACATAAAAAAAAAACAGGAAACAGGTTAGGAGACAGTTCAGACAGGAACTGTAACAGCAACAAAATACAGGAACGAGCCAAGGTAAAGCCAAGTGCTGGTTCAGATAATGCAGGAGAAAGGGAAGGTACGGACAGAGAGAAACAGGAAGCTGGTTAGGAGAAAGTTCAGACAGGAACTGTACAGCAACAAATACAGGAGTGAGTCTGGGTATGTGGCCCCCAGAGGGCGGGACAAACAGGCAAGGAGCGTGTTCAGACAAGCCTGGAAATACAGCCTCCAGGAAAGGCAGAAAGACAGCTGGCTAGAGAGCACAGGCAGGACTCAGTTCAGACACAGGAACTGATACCGCAAGGCAGGAAACATAGACAGGACCTGGCACATCAGTGACAAGAAGCCAACTGACAGAACAAGATGCTCAGGCATGGATTCCAAGGAGGAGCTGGTTTAAATACCAGGTGACAGACAGCAATAGGCTGATGACGCATTAGGGGTGTGTCTGCAGCAGCTACAAGAAACAGGAAGTTTGGCGGGCGTCGCCCTAAGAAGCCAGAGCAGAACAGAGCAGACAGCATGGAAAGAAACCAGAGTGGCAGTCTGGACTGGAAATCAAGTGCGCGCTCTTGCACAGTGGGAGATGGACCACTATGCAAGGACGCTGCCAGGTATGTTACATGGGTCTCCCATACTGTTTGCCTATGCAGTGAATGTAAGGGCTGCCCAAAATTTGGACCTACTCCAATGCCCCTTGGAAGAGACGTAAAAGGAGGGCCTCCTGAAAACAATGTTCCCATTATTAGGAAGTGGGTCTCCCACAGTGTTGGCCTATGCAGTGAATGCAAGGGCTGCCAAAAATTGGGAGGCACTAAAATGCCCCTTGGAAGAGACGTAGAGGGCCTCATGAAATTTTTTTCCCATTATTAGGAAGTGGGTCTCCCATATTGTTGGTCTATGCAGTGAATGCAAGGGCTGCCAAAAATTTGGGAGGCACTCCAATGCACCTTGGAAAAGACGTAGAGGAGGGCCTCATAAAAAAATGTTCCCATTAGAAAGGAGCGGGTCTCCTATACTTGTAATGCCCATGCACTAAGTGTATGGGCTGACAAACATTTACCCCTGGGGGGTATATACATGAACATACTGTATAAAAAAATTGATGGGCATCATAAACACCCTTTAAAAAAATGATGTGGGTGTTGCATCACGGACCATGGTCACCCTGGTGATATGGTGGTGGAGGATGAGGATGAGGAGAAGGAGGAGGACAAGAGCAAATAGCCAAAATCAGGAAGCGTATGTCTGCGTGTGAAAAGGTGCATGGGATTATACAAGAAAAGACACTGGATTTGAGTTTATGTTACGCTGCTATCATTCGGTGGTGTTGAGAAGTCTGGCCCAATCCAGCCCTTGTTCATTTTTATAAGAGTCAGCCTATCAGCATTTTCAGTTGACAGGCGGATGCGCTTATCAGTTATAATTCTACCAGCGGCACTAGAACCCGCTCTGACAAAATGCTAGAGGCGGGCAGACCAGGACCTCCAAGGCGTAGAGGGCCAGTTCATGTCCAGCTTGGATACCCAATAATTGTAAGGCACAGAGGAATCACGTAGGACGTTGGTAAGGTCGGCAAGGTACTCCCTCAGCGTCTTCCCAAACTTTGTACTCCTTGACAGAGTACCCCGAGCCTCAGGGCCTGTGCAATGGGAGGGGCTGAAAAAACTCTACCAGAACTTTGACAGTGTTCCCCTGCCTCTGCTGGATTGGAGTTGTGTCTCTCTCGCCTGTACTCCTTGGTTGTCCAATGAACTGTGACCTGTGCCACCAGTGTTTTCAGATGGGAATTTATTTAATAATGCCGCAACAATGGCCTTCTGGTACTGCCCCATTTTTGTAGACCTGTCCGCTTCAGGAATAAGAGATATAAAGTTCTCCTTGTAGCGTGGGTCTAGAAGTGTCACCAACCAGTAATGACTGTCACCCAAAATTTGGAGAACGCGAGGGTCACGGGAAAGGCAGCGTAATATAAACTCAGCCATGTGTGCCAGACTTCTAACACACAAGACTTCTGTGTCTTCACCAAGGGGACGACTGACCATGCTCTCCTCCTCCTCATCTCTGTCCTCAGGCCATCCACCCTGAACAGACGGTATGACAGTTGTGCAGGCAGTACTGTCTATAGCACATGAAACTGGCTCCTGTTCTTTCTCCTCCACCTGCTTTTCCTCTTCCTCATTGTCACCCAATCCACGTTGAGATGAGATGAGGCTAGGCTGTGTGTTATCACCCTGTATGGTTCTTTGCTCCATCTCATCGTGCTGTGCCTGCAATGCATCCTCTTTGATTATGAGCAGAGAGCGTTTCAGAAGACAGAGAAGCGGGCTGGTGATGCTAATTATGGGGTCATCGCCGCTCATCATCTTGGTGGGGTCCTCAAAGTTTTGGAGGATGGTACATATGTCTGACATCCATGTCCACTCCTGACTTTTTATGTGTGGAGTCTGAACTGAATACTGATGGCCTTGTTGATGCTGGTAGTCAACAATTGCCCTCTTCTGCTCACAAATCCTTCCCAACATCTGCAGTGTAGAGTTCCAATGCGTGGGGACATCACACACCAGTCGGTGAGCCGGAAGCTGCAAACGTTGCTGAAGCACAGCAAGGGCGGCCGAAGCTGTAGCTGACTTTCTAAAATGGCCACACAGGAGGCGTACATTGACAAGCAGATCCAGCAGCTCTGGGTAGGTTTTGAGAAACCGCTGAACCATGAGGTTAAGCACATGGGCCAGACATGGTACATGTGTGAGCTCGCCTCGCCTCAGAGCCGCCACCAGGTTCACACACGACCATGCCTGGCTGTAGGTTCAGTGGTGTCATCCACAGATCTGCCTGCTCTTTCAGAGCTGTCCGCAACTCTTCAGCATTGTGCAGTTTGTCACCTAAGCATATTAGCTTCAGCATAGCCTGTTGCCGCTTGGCTGAGGCAGTGCTGCAGTGCTTCCAGCTTGTGACTGATGTGGTCATTTCGGAGATGGAAGCTGAAGAGGAGATGGAGGCTGAGGAGGATGAGGTGCAGGAGCTGTAGAATGTGGGGGCAACCCTGATTGACAGAGGACCTGCAATCCTCAGCGTCGGGAGGATGTGTTCCGTCCCATGGTCCGACTGGGTCCCGGCTTCCACTGTGTTAACCCAGTGTGCCATCAGTGAGACGTACCGTCCCTGCCCACAAGCACTTGTCCACGTGTCCGTGGTTAGGTGGACTTTCCCAGTAACTGAGGGACGGCCACCGCCATCAGGTTGCTTAAAGCTTCCATCTTCACGAACCTAAAAGGCAACATTTCGAGCACAAGCAGTCGCGAAATGTGGGAATTTAGTAGTGTGGCCTGTGGGACATTGGCTGCGTATTTGCGCTTGCGTTCCAAGGACTGGGGTATGGACAACTGAATGCTGCGCTGGGACAAGGATGTGCTTGCTGATGGTGCTAGTTGAGATCGTGCAACAACAGTTGCAGGGCGGGAGGCATCTTCACATGCACTATGGACAGGGGATTGGATTGCATGCACAGAAGAAGCAGTGGTGTCACCTGCAGACACTGTTCCTGGACTCTGGCGTTCGGCCCACAAAGTCGGATGCTTTGCTGCCATGTGCCTGATCATGCTGGTGGTGGTCAGGCTGGTAGTTTTGCTACCCCTGCTGATGCTGGCCTGACAGGTGGTGCAAATGGCTTTTTTGAGGTTATCGGCAGAGTCTTTAAAAAACAACCATACTCAGGAAGACCTAACAGTTGTACTGGCAACGTCCTTCATGTTGGTGTTACGGGGAACAGTTGCCCGCTTTCTGTCTGCGACCACCACACTGATTCTTCCTGCCTGTTGCGGTGCTCTGCCTCCCTCCCCCTGTGTGCTGCTGTCCTCGCTCTGCATGTCCTCTTGCCAGGTTGGGTCAGTTACTATTATCCACCACCTCGTCTTCCACTTCCGCACCTTGGTCCTCCTCCTGACTTTCTGGCAATTGTGTCTCATCATCGTCCACCTCTTGTGACACTTTCCCATCGTCGCCTTCGTATGACTGTGGCTGCTCAAATATTTGGGCATCGCTACACACAATCTCCTCTTGCCCCACTTCAAGTGGACCGGGCGAGAGGCCCGAATCTATAAATGGAAAAGTGAACAGCTCTTCGGAGTGTCCAAGTGTGGGATTAGTTGTCTCCGGGCACTTAGCATGGTGGGAGGAAGGAGGATCAGGGTGAGGAATATGCAGTCCAAACTCACGGCTACTGAGACTTGACCCCGTGGAAGATAGGGTGGTGGTGGTGGCGAAGTGACTGGAAGCATTATCCGCTATCCAACCAACAACCTTTTGACACTGCTCTGGGTTCAAAAGTGATGTGCTGCGGTCCCCTGGTAATTGGGACAGGAAGGTCGGGCGAGAAGATGTGGGTGTTTGTTGTGGCACAATTTCAGCTTGCCCACAGCTTCAGCCTCTGCATGCACCATCACCATCACGTCCAGTTCCCCATCCCTTGCCACGTGCCTCGCCCATTTTAAATAGAAGACAATATCTTCCATGCTCACTACAAATGGCTGAATTTGGAGCAAACTTATATGTGATCCGTTTGACGGACAGACCACAGTTTTAAATAGCTGGCCTGTAGGTAACTATTTTTAACAGCAAACTGGTGTCTATAACTTCACTGACACACTGAAACAAAATTTTAATGGAGGCCAGAAATGGCAGAATTTTCAGCAAACTTATATGTGATCCGTGTGACGGACAAACCATAACTATTTTTAACAGCAAACTGGTGTCAATTTCTTCACTGACACACTGCAACAAAATTTCAATGGAGGCCAGAAATGGCAGAATTTCCAGCAAAATTATATGTGATCCATGTGACGAACAAACCACAGTTTAAAATAGCTGGCCGGTAGGTAACTATTTTTAACAGCGACCTCGTGTCAAAAAGTTAGCTGACACACTGCAACAAAATTTCAATGGAGACCAGAAATTTCAGCGCTATTATATATGATCTGTGTGACGGACAAATCACAGTTTTAAATATCTGGCCTTTTAGCGCTGTAATATGGAAAGGACCTGGCTGTATTCTGCAGTGCCAACAAGCAAATGGCGCAGAAAAACGGTGTTCTCTGGATTGCTTTTTAAGCAAATAATCAGGATTAAGATAAAAAAAATTATTCCTGGCCCCTGATTCCTGGGGCTACTCCTACAAATATCTGTAAAAGCACCAGCAGACAGAACTGGAATGGACCCTCTTGCGATATGCACTGCAGTCAGCAATATAATAATATAATAATAATAATAATAGTTTATTTTTATAGCGCCAACATATTCCGCAGCACTTTACAAATTTTAGGGGGGACTTATACAGACAATACAGAATAAGCATATCTCATATCGAACGGAGTGAGGGCCCTGCTCGCGAGCTTACAGTCTATGAGGAAGTGGGGGAGACACAAAAGGTAAAAAGTACATATATTGTATAATGCAGCCTTGATATACTGAATAGGATAAATAATACATGGACTGGTCGCCAGCCAGTATGTGTGCAGTCCTGACAGAGGCTTTTATGTGCATGGTTGGTTTGAACCCGAAGTTGAAGAAGATTTTAATATGGGGGAAAGCTGGGATGGACAGAGTGTGTTTAGGTGATACGCCAGTCTAAAGAAATGTGTTTTTAGGGTTCGCTTGAAACTGTGGGTATTGGGAATTAATCGAACTGTCCTGGGTAGTGCATTCCAGAGAATTGGCGCAGCACGCGAGAAATCTTGGAGACGGGAGTGGGAAGTTCGGATTATGGAGGATTTTAGTTTCAAGTCATTTGCAGAACGGAGGGCACGTGTAGGGTGGTAGACTGAGACAAGGGAGGAGATGTAGGGGGGTACTGAAGCATGGAGCGCTTTGTGGGTAAGCGTGATAAGTTTAAAACGAACTCTATATTGGATGGGCAACCAATGCAATGACTGGCACAGGGAAGAGGCATCTGAGTAGCGGTTGGCGAGGAATATGATCCTGGCTGCTGCGTTCAGGACGGATTGGAGAGGGGAGAGTTTAGTAAGAGGGAGACCGATTAGTAGAGCGTTGCAATAGTCAAGACGAGAATGAATAAGAGCGACAGTAAGAGTTTTTGCCGAGTCAAAGGTGAGAAAAGTCCTGATTCTTGAGATGTTTTTGAGGTGTAGATGACATGAACGAGCGAGTGATTTGATGTGAGGAGTGAAGGAAAGATCTGAATCAAAAATGACCCCAAGACAGCGGGCTTGTAGCTGGGGAGTAATGGTTGAGCCACAAACGGAGATGGCAATATCGGGAACAGGTAGATTAATGGAGGGAGGAAAGACGAGTAGTTCAGTTTTTGACAGATTCAGTTTTAGGTAGAGGGAGGACATAATGTTAGACACAGCAGAAAGACAATCACTGGTCTTTTGTAGTAATGCAGGGGTGATGTCCGGAGCAGAGGTGTATAATTGGGTGTCATCAGCATAGAGATGATACTGAAAACCGAATCTACTGATTGTTTGTCCAATAGGAGCGGTGTATAAGGAGAAAAGAAGGGGGCCTAGGACTGATCCTTGAGGAACCCCGACAGTAAGGGGAAGGAGAGAGGAGGAGGAGGATCCGGCGAAAGACACAGAGAAGGAGCGGTCAGAGAGATAAGAGGAGAACCAGGAGAGAACCGTGTCCTTGAGGCCAATAGTGCGGAGCATAGTGAGGAGGAGCTGGTGATCCACAGTGTCAAATGCTGCAGAGAGATCCAGGAGAATCAGCAGGGAGTAGTGACCATTAGATTTAGCTGTTAGTAGATCATTAGAGACTTTAGTGAGGGCAGTTTCAGTAGAATGTAAAGAGCGGAAACCAGATTGTAAAGGGTCAAGAAGAGAGTTGTCTGAGAGATAGCGGATTAGACGGGAGTGGACCAGGCGTTCCAGGAGTTTAGAGATAAAGGGAAGATTGGAAACAGGTCTGTAGTTGGCCGTGCAGTTCTGGTCGAGGGATGGTTTTTTAAGTAATGGTTGTATGCTGGCGTGTTTAAAAGAAGAGGGAAAGATACCAGATGAGAGGGAAAGGTTGAAAATTTTAGTTAGGTGAGAGGTGACAGCTGGAGCAAGGGACTGAAGGAGATGTGAGGGAATAGGGTCGCTGGTGCAGGTGGTAGGGCGAGAAGATGCAAGGAGCCTGATCACTTCATCTTCCGTGACTGGTTCGAAGTCAGAAAATGAGCAAGATACAATGTGGCGGGGGGGAGCATGCATAACATTTGGGGATTGGGAGAAAATTTCCTGTCGGATATGGTCAATTTTTTCTTTGAAATAGTTAGCCAGATCGTCAGCGCTGAGGTCGGTGGTCGGGGCCTGTGCTGTTTGATTGAGGAGAGAATGAAACGTGTCAAAGAGTCGTTTAGGATTATTGGAAAGTGAGATGATGAGGTTGTTAAAGTAGGTTTGTTTGGAGAGGTGAAGGGCAGAGTTATATGTTTTCAGCATAAATTTATAGTGGAGGAAATCTTCGGGCAGATTTGATTTTCTCCACAGCCGTTCAGCGCACCTGGAGTACCTCTGGAGAAGACGTGTTTGAGGCGTGTGCCAGGGTTGTCGCCGTCTATGCCGAATTGTTCTTTGTGTAGGAGGTGCGGCTTCATCCAGGGCGCATAGCATTATTTTGTTATACTGCTTCAATGCAGATTCGGGACATGAGAGGGAGGAGATTGGGGCCAATGATGATTGCAACCTTTTTATAAATTTCTGGGTGTTAATGGCGCGTAAATTTCTATAAGTGTGGACGGTGGGAGTGTCTTAAGTAGAGTCACAGTTCTTGACAGAGAATGAAAGAAGATTATGGTCAGAGAGTGGAAGGGGAGAGTTAGTAAAGTCATGTACTGAGCAAAGCCGGGAGAAGATCAGGTCCAATGTGTTCCCGTCCTCATGTGTAGGAGAATTAGCAAGCTGTGAAAGGCCAAAGGAGAAGGTTAATGATAAAAGATGCGTGGCAGATGGGGAAAGAGGATCGCCAATTGGGATGTTAAAGTCTCCCATGATTATCGTGGGGATGTCGCAGGATAGAAAATTTGTAAGCCAGGCAGCAAAGTGATCCAGGAATTGACGGGGGGGACCTGGGGGGCGATAGACCACCGCCACTCGCAGGGAGAAGGACCGGTAGAGTCTGACTGTGTGGGCCTCAAAGGACGGGAAGATAAGGGAGGGTACAGGGGGGATAACCTGAAAAGTACATTTTGTTGAAAGAAGCAGACCAACACCTCCACCTGATCTGTTGTCAGGTCGCGGGGTATGAGAGAAATGTAGGCCACCATAGGAGAGAGCTGCAGCGGCGGTGGTGTCCGACTGCTGGATCCAGGTTTCAGTGAGAGCCAGAAGGTTGAGGGAATTAGAGAGGAAAAAGTCATGGATGTAAGAGAGTTTATTACAAGCTGAGCGTGCATTCCAAAGGGCACAGTTGAATGAGACAGAAGATATGCAGGGAATATTAATGAGATTAGCAGGGTTTCTGAATGTAACAGGGAAAGAGTTAGTGTTATTATTACTGGAGGGTCCTGGGTTGGGAGAAATATCACCTGCGACTAATAGAAGGAAGATACAGAGAGTGAGCAGATGATTGAGTGATTTGTGAGAGCGTTTCCTGCGTTGTATGGTGGGAATGAATGGATCTGCGTGGTATAACATTGTGAAGAGAGCATGACAACTGTACATAGGAGAAGAGAGGAGTGAGGGATTAATATGGATGAAGTGTGCCGCATTTGTGGGTGAACGGTGAATGTGGATGATTGTAGCAACCAGAGTATAAATGGCACAGATACAAATGGTGAATACTGTTTGCCAAAAAGATGACCTGGAAGCAAGTTTGTTTAATTGTCTTGCATGTCTTACCTGTCTCCTGCCCTGTCCAACTGCCATTTTCTAACTGCCAGGGCACTTTGCTAAATTATGGCACTTCGATAAAGTATGCATAAATGCTATATGCATAAATGCCCCCGCATAAATGCCTCCCCTTAACTAAGTCTCAATATATAGGGACGTATCTGCTTAGATCTGCACAGATTTAACTCATTAACAATCAATCACTAGCTTAAAAGACAACAGGAGACCATAAAGTGCAGGGAAAAAAAAAACAGACTAGTAAACTCGGCATGGATCATAAACTCTTAAAGTAAGTGTGATGACCTTTAAGTATCATGGAATAAAAAAGCTAGAGGAGTGAAAAAATATATACCAGAAATTGATAGGCTGCAGAGCATTGCATGGAGATATAATGCAGTTTTCAGGACAGATCACACAAGCAGTGAAAAATATATACCTGTAAGAAGAGAAGAAAGATGAATATTAGCAATGCCATTTTCTAACTGCCAATATACCCTGCCTGCCTGCCTAGTACTGATATCTCTGCAGCTGGATTAGTTCTCAGAAGGACTGTTAGTTGAGATGGATATGTGCGTAATACCTACACTAACTAATAAATAACCAATCTCTCCCTAGCTCAGCAGCACGTCTCCCTACACTGCCTGATTACGTCTAGACCTGATGACGCTGTGCGGCCAGCCAATCACTGTAATGCCACAACCAACATGGCTGCGGCATTACAGTGTGTGGCAGACAATCCCTGCATGTTGATTGGCGCCCTAAAGAGCGCCAAACATGCAGGGAGGGGACTCGAGCATTCGCCCGAGCATCTCAGAAGTACTCGGCGAGCTCCGAGCATCTTGAGTACTGAGATGCTCGGGAGAGTACCGAGTACTTGCGAGTGTGCTCGCTCATCACTAATTACCAGTGTACTAGCAGGATGGAGCAGGCCCCCATGATAAAGGTGGGGGCAGCACAGGTGCAAAATACTGATGCAAACAGACACTAGACACTCACAAATGCACCATTCATGGAGGGGGTGGCTGTGTAGTATTAGGCCATGGCCCCACTATCAGTATTTGGTCAGTATTTTTTCTAGGGAGTGGTAGACAAAACCAGGAGTGGATGATTAATGCAGAATTGGTGACTTGTTTCTATTATACCTTTTCTCTGATTGTTCCTCACTTGATTTTGGCTCCCACTCCTGAGAAAAAATACTGACCGAATACTGACCAAATACTGATAGTGGTGCTGTGGCCTTAAACATGCATACAGATGGGGCTTGCATAGGGCGCACGTCACACACGTACATGTGATGCACAGTGTCTGGTTTACAGCCTACTGATAAGGCCAATGCTATTAGATCAGGCTGTTAGTGTTGCTTGGGTGAATTGGGGTGTCTGTCTTGTTGGTGCACTTATATGGTGCTAGACAGCCCTCCTGATCTAGTAGTATGCTTGTGTCCATGTATAATACTACACATCCACCCCCTCCATGAATTGGTAGGTTTGTGAGTGGCTGTTTGCATCAGTATTTTGCACCTGTGCTGCACCTGCCTTTATCATGGCGGTCTGCTGCTTTCTTCTAGTGCATTGGTAATCTGACCTTGTGTTGGTAAGACTGTATCTTGTTCTGTGATGTTTTTAATAAATTTTCTTGATGCAAATCTAATAAATATATAATGTGTATTAAAAAAAACAGTTTTCATAGGGGTTAAGGCAAGATCCAGATTAAAGATTCATTGGCACTCCTGTCCTTTTACAATCACACATTTTCCCTGTAAACAAAGGCATGTCCTATTGTAAAAAAAAAAGTCTTTCTTAGTAAACTTTCTGCTCTAGTTAATATTTGAGGAACTGAGCTGGGGGATTCCCCTTTTCTTTCACATCCAACCTGGAGGGGTCAATATGGCTGAATTGCTGAATCCAGCCCTGCGTATGGGAGTGATCACTGTATTTATAAGGTCATTTACATAAGGTTATAATGTACCATACCTACACAGCAGGTGGAGTTTAAGTTCTTGATATAGCTTTTCCTTTCCCTTGGACTTTATTTCATCTTACAATTCTCCACAGTTAGACCTCGGTGAGTACATATCTTTATGCTCTTTAAGATACTTTAATTTTAATTACAATTCACAAGTTGAGGTCACTTCTGCAGTTTTTCTGCAAGCTAGCACACATCGAAATGACATTGTGTGACTCATTTTTCAATATGTATTCCTATGGGTTATTCATTATAATAAGTAGAATATGTTAAAAATCTCTTATTAAACTATAATTTGTACTTTTAATGGCTGAGATTTGTGCTTCTAAGGGCAGGTGCAGATGAGACTATTTTTAGTCCTAGTGCAACCCAACAAAATATCGGATTGCAGTCGGACCAATGTTATTCTATAGGGCCATCCACATGTCTGACTTTTTTGTCTGGGGCAGAGCCTGTCCGAAGAAAAAATGCTGTATGCCCAAGTTTGATCAGATATTTGGATCGCACTCGGCCATGCAAGTCATTGAGTCTGTGGAAACCATCAGACTGCATTTGGATGACATCCGAGTACAGTTCAGTTTTTGCGCACTCACAGAATGGAGAAGACATTTTTTTCTCCATCTTCTCCTCATCCAAGAGAATCAGATCACACTATGCTGAGGATCAGAGTTTGATCAGATTGCCATTTGCATATTCGACCCGATTTTCTCAGATGAGAGAATCGACAGCCGCGTTCACCTGCCCCAATGAGCGTTCATGTCTTTGTCTCCAATTACTGTCCCGATTGCCTAGAATTTGCCTTATAAAACATGTTGACATTATTTGCACCTACCCTATAAAACACACCTTCAGGTTATACAGTGATGTTGTTTCTGGCAATGTTGCCTTGAACTACTAAACTTCTGGCTTGGAATCTGACTACAGAAAAAATCTGCATTGAGTTTGTATGATTGTACCGATCTGTAATATGAGTTTTATTCTAATGGATTCACAATGGCCTCCTTTATTCTAATAGATTCATATTTAATATGTAAGAAACAAAAGTTTCATCACCTGCCATAATATTGAGGTATTCTTCTCTTATAGTATTGCTTGTCATGGAGTCACGCACATTACAACTGCACACAAAATGCCTTCAGTTCCATAATATGGACTCATAGAAAATCTTGTCTTTCTAAACAGAACCTGTGCACCCAGCTTCGCTGTGCGCGAGCCCATAAAATAATGATTCATGCATGTTAGCAGAGCAGTAGATAGGATTACCTTTACCCAAGTCAAAGATTCAGCTTTACAATCCCACACCCTGCATCAGCATTCATACACATCACCAGAACTTAAAGGGGTGGTCCGATACCTAAAATGTTACATAGTTACATAGTTTATAAGGCCGAAAAAAGACAAGCGTCCATCCAGTTCAGCCTATTTCTTGTGCACTGCAGCTATTCCGCAGCGTTGATCCAGGGGAAGGCAAAAAAAAAAACATGCGGTATAGGCCAATTTACATCATTGAGGAAAAATTCACTTCCCGACACCAATCTGGCAGTCAGATTAAATCCCTGGATTAATTAACTATCACTAAGCATAAGATGTAATTTTATTGTTCTCAAGAAAGGCTTCCAGGCCTCTCTTGAACTCATTAAGTGAGTTGGACATCACCACTTCCTCTCCCAGAGAGTTCCAGAGTCTCACGGCTCTGACCGTAAAGAATCCCCTTCTATGCTGGTGCAGGAACCTCCTTTCCTCCAGACGCATAGTGTGCCCCCTCGTCTTTGTCACCATCCTTGGTATAAACAGGTCATGGGAGAGATCTCTGTACTGCCCCCTGATGTATTTATACATGTTTATGAGGTCTCCCCTAAGCCTTCTCTTTTCCAACGTAAATAGGCCTAATTTTGACAACCTCTCTGGGTATTCTAGTCCCTCCATTCCCTTTATTACCTTAGTCGCCCTCCTTTGTACCCTCTCTAGCTCCAATATGTCTTTCCTGAGCCCCGGAGCCCAGAACTGTGCACAATATTCTAAGTGCGGCCTTACCAGCGCTTTATACAGAGGAAGAACAATGTTCTCATCATATGCCCCTATTCCTCTTCTGATGCATGCCATGACTCTATTTGCCTTCGCAGCTGCTGCCTGACACTGGGCACTCCAATTTAATTTGCTATTAACCAAGACGCCCAGGTCCTTCTCCATGTCAGATTTCCCTAACGGTTTCCCATTTAATATGTATGGGTGACTGCTGTTTTTCTTTCCCATGTGCATGACCTTACATTTATCGGCATTGAACCCCATTTGCCATTTTTTGGCCCAACTCCCCAATTTATCTAAATCCTCCTGTAGCTGTGCCCTATCCTCACCTGTATTAACTACTTTACAAAGTTTAGTATCATCTGCAAATATTGCTATGTTACTATGCAACCCTTCCACTAGATCATTAATAAATATATTAAATAATATAGGGCCCAAGACAGACCCTTGAGGCACCCCGCTAGTAACCCTGACACACCCTGAGCTTACTCCATTGATAACCACCCTCTGCTTTCTATCACTCAGCCAGCTATTTACCCACTTGCACACATTATCCCCCAGACCAAGCATTCTCATTTTATATACCAACCTTTTGTGTGGCACGGTATCAAATGCTTTGGAGAAGTCAAGGTATACAACATCCACTGACTCTCCCCGGTCCAGCTGTGAGCTCACCTCCTCGGAGAAGGCGATCCGGTTTGTTTGGCAGGAGCGATCCCTCATGAATCCATGTTGATATGGAGTTAGACAGTTATTATCATTAAGATATTCTACAATAGCATCTCTAAGAAATCCTTCAAACAATTTACCCACAACAGACGTTAAGCTTACTGGTCTATAGTTCCCAGGGTCACTTTTAGACCCCTTTTTGAATATTGGTACCACATTTGCTTGGCGCCAGTCTAGTGGGACAGTCCCTGTCCATAAAGAGTGCTTGAATATAAGATACAGCGGTCTGTCTATCACATTACTTAATTCTTTTAGTACCCTGGGGTGTATGTCATCTGGGCCTGGTGACTTGTCTATTTTGATATTATTTAGGCGTTTATGAACTTCCTCCTGGGTTAGGTGGGTGATATTTAGCGGAGGGTTTACTTTATCACTCTGCATTTCCTCCGATAAATTGTTTTCCTTTGTGAAAACAGTGGAGAAGAAGCTATTGAGTAGGTTTGCTTTACCCTCATCACCCTCTATGATTTTACCCAGGTTATTTTTCAATGGGCCAACTCCCATCAGTTTTAATCCTTTTACTGTTTATATAGTTAAAGAACAGTTTGGGATTCGTTTTACTTTTCTTGGCAATTAGTCTCTCTGTCTCCTCTTTTGCTATTCTTATTTGTTTCTTACAGATTTTGTTTTTTTCCCTATAAGATATTAGCGCTTCCTCGCTGCCTTCTTGTTTAAGTTTACCGAAAGCCCTTTTTTTGTTTTTCATTGCCCTCTTGACTTCCTTATTTAGCCACATTGGCTTCCTCCTATTCCTAGCCCTTTTATTCCCATAAGGTATGTACCTTCTACAGTGACTATGTAGGACTGTTTTGAAAATTTCCCATTTTCTATCCGTGCTCCTATTACTAAAGATACTATCCCAGTCTATAAGGTGAAGGGCATCTCTTAGCTGATCAAACTTTGCCCTCCTGAAGTTCAGTGTTTTTGTGACTCCCTTGCTGGGCACCCTACTGAAGCACATGTGGAATTGTATAATGTTGTGGTCACTATTTCCCAGGTGCCCCCCGACCTGCACCTCAGTTATTCTGTCTGACCTGTTAGTTAATATTAAGTCTAAAAGGGCCATCCCTCTAGTTGGTTCCTGCACAAGTTGTGACAAATAATTGTCTTTGATAATTGACAGAAACCTGTTTCCTTTCTGAGATCTACAGCTTTCGGTTTCCCAGTCTATATCGGGGTAGTTGAAGTCCCCCATAATAATCACCTCGTTATTTTTTCCTACTTCGTCTATTTGTCTCATTAATAGACTTTCCGTGGCTTCTGCTATATTTGGTAGTTTATAACAGACTCCTATAAATATAAATATAAATATCATTATAAATATCTATCTTTAACCCCTAAGCACTTTTGTCATCTGCTTTATAACAATATATCCTACATGTGATTTTTTAGTTCATTTATTGTGAGGTTTAAATTGAGGGGAGTCCCAAATTGGATGTCGCAGGAGGCTGGGGCTATACTCACTTCCCCGTGGCTTCTGTCACCCCTCATCAGGGGGTCACCCCTTATCAGAACATCATCAGGGGGTGGCGCCGCTGTCACTTACCACATTTTCTTTCATCGCCGCCCTCTGAACATGTCCTAAATACAGGGCGCTGATGACAGCTGTGGGAGAGGTGACGGCAGCTCTGGCATTCTCCTTCTGTCCTTGCTGGCTACAGCATCTTACTGTGAAAAGAGATATAATCAGGGGTGGCGATAGAAGCAGGAAAAGTGACAATTCATTTGAGTGTGGTGATAGAAGCTGTGGGTAGCACTGGTGTCACTTACCCTGCTTCTATTGCCACTCCCTGGTAAAGTCTCACTTCACAGTACCCCTTTAATTAAATTTTTCTTTTCTTAAATCATAAAATGCAATTTAATTTGGATTGACAGAAACACATAAATTGAATTGCTACAATGTACACAATTATTCCACTATACTGTACACATAAATAGTACTGCAATGCTGTACACGTAAATAACACAGTTGACTATGCTGCATTGCATCCTTCAAAAGCATCGTTTGGATGCATCATTTGTGGTAAACACATTAAGCATATGCCTGAATATTATGTAAATATACCCTTATTATGTCTCTAAGGCAACAGTATATGCACATGGCATTTCTTGGACGCCGGCACACCTCGCTGAGTTTTCCAAGACGAAGCCACTCTAGGAAAATGAACGCCTGCAGTTTTGTTATTGCTCTTCCTGCCTCTTTTAATTTATACTTTCAAGTATAGAGATTAGGCACCTTCCAAACCCTGAAATGGTTAAAAGATGTAATGCAAAACTGAACGTGTGCACAGCTATATCGATTTGACATTGAACATTATAATCATTTTTTTGCATGCTTCTGCTGTGGTTTTTCAGGCAGATTCCAGGCTTAATCCTTGTGAAAAAAGGTGCTTTGTGCACATAGCCGCAGTACAGAAAAGAGAGAGCTGCAACCTGTTTTCATCCACATTTCTTTACCAAACTTATTGCAAGATACCACCAGTCCCATGCCCCCATTTAATGCAAATCTCAGTATTGTGTTAGTAATATTCTCAAAGTTCTGATAGTATTATGTTGATATTACTAAATACCAAAGTCAACAGTTAAAGAGTAACCGCCATTTTAATTCTATATTTCACAAATCCATTGTACATATGGAAATAAGAAACCTAGTAATATATATTATCAGAGAAACCTGCTTCTCCGCCAGGACTGATAGTTCATTTTAAAAATTCTGAATTCCCAGATAAAATCTGCATTTAGTGAAGACAGATTGTTCCATTACAGAGATAGGAGATGGCAGTTGCTGCCGATAAGACTCTACGTAGAAGCAAATTGTCTCTTCAGAGAGGAAGAGGTCAGAACTCTAGCGCCACCTACAGGAAGCAGCAATCCTAAAAGTCAATAGTGACCCTTTATCGAGCCTTATCAAATGACTTAGGATATAAGCCAGAACCAGAAACTCAATTTTCAGACACTGTGTTTCGGGGTACTGCCCCTCATCAGTGCAAAGTGTGAGTTCTGGTTTGGCTGGGTGAGAGGCGTCAGACTGGTATCTAAGAGGTAACATTTCTCCTTGCGGAGAGCGACATGTTAAGCATGTCAAGGTGAGAAGACTTTTAAAGCCGCAATGCTCCTCTGGGAAATAAATAAATTGTCTCTTCAGAGAGGAAGAGGACTAGAACTCTAGTGCCACCTACAAGAAGTAGCAATCCTAAATCTATGTAGAAGGGCACAGGACGAGGGAGATACATAGAATTTTATCAGCAGTCATCTCCTATCTCAGTTATTTCTTCACTAAACAGTAGAGATGAGCAGATCGATCTGTTTGAGTTCTAGTTGAATTTCCTGAAATGTGCAGTTCCGTGCGTATTTGAACAATTTGATTTTTGATTTTATAAAGTTCACATAAAAAGAAAAAAAAAAAGCTTGCTGGCCACCATTTTCCACACATTTCCTGCAGTAGCATCAGAGAGCTGGCTAATGATGCTTTGTGTGGGCTTCTACATAATGCCTTGCAACTACAACATCACCTCCTAGTTAATTAAATGGATTATTATACCTTGTACAGTGGTGGTCAGTACCTGAGTCATCAGGGATCAAGGGTTCCCATTAGAGCATGTTCGGGTTCAGGACTGGCAGCTTTTGTGGCATAGTTGGATTCCATCTCCAGATTCAGGTAATTGAATTAAACGGATCAGATTGAAACAAAGATTTCAGCATGACAAATGCGATCTGAAGATATGATGAGGAGCGAAGGGGTCAGAGAGGTGAGAAGTAAGGGGAGTATAAGGATTTTTTTTATATACCGTATATTCCGGCGTATAAGACGACTTTTGAAGACTGAAAAATCTTCTGTCTAGTCTGGGGTCGTCTTATACGCCGGTAATGTTTTTGAACTTTCAGAAATTGACATGCGGGGATACTCTGGGGATGTTAATAAGCTGCCGTGGCCGTATCCCTGCCATGTGGGAGTTAATATAAGGTGGAGGGAGTTAAAATACGGCGGCGGTAGGTCCAGACAGTCAGCGCTTCTGTGCTGAAACTGACACATCGCTGCGTATTCCCAGCAGCAGAGACAGACAGAACCTAGCGAACTTTTCTGACACATCGCAGTGTCTTCCCAGCTCCGGACACAGCGCAGGGCTTCTGTGCCGACAGCTTTCACTTGTCACAGAAGCGCTGCGCTGTGTCCGGAGCTGGGAAGTTCGCATCGCTTCTGTGACAATATATGAAAAGCCGGCAATTCAGCAGCGGCATAAGCCGGCACCCGACAATTTAGAATAGAAAGAATAGAGCATCACACATAGATTAGATAGATAGAAACATGTCAGCCACAAATATAATAAGTGCAGTGACAGTGTTGCTTACTGTACTTGTCATTTAGTGTTAAAGGATTTATTAAAACAAATAATAGTGTTTTCATGCACTGTGTCTTTAAAAAAGCCGTCCGGCAATTCAGCAGCGGTACCCGACAATTTAGAATAGAAAGAATAGAGCATCACACATAGATTAGATAGATAGAAACATGTCAGTCACAAATATAATAAGTGCAGTGATAGTGTTGCTTACTGTACTTGTCATCTAGTGTTAAAATAAAGGATTTATTAAAAAAAAAATTGGCGTGGGGTTCCCTGTAATTTTAGTCTCTAGCGGAGGTTAAGCAGACGGCTGGGGCAGATGTTTGAAGCCTGGGAAGGGGTTAATACCCACGGAGCTTCCCAGGCTACTAATATCAGCCCCCAGATGAATACCTAGGCTTTACTAGCTATTAAAATGGGGGATCCCAAAAAAATGACGTGGGGTCCCCCCTATTTTAATAGCTAGCAAAGGCTAGGCAAACAGCTGGGGGCTGATATTAATAGCCCAGGAAGGGTGCCATGAATATTGGCCCCCTCCCAGGCTAGAAATGTGGCACCCCAGGGGTCTGGTTTCCACAGTAATAGCAGTATTACGTCTGTGAGCAGGTGGGAGGTCTCCTGGGCAGGAATCCTAAGCATGCCACACCTCCTGCCCATTCCTGGGAGGGGAAGAACTTCCCCTATATAAAACTGGGGCTGAAGCAGGGTTAGAGAGAGGAGTTCCAGACAGAGACGGAGTCTGGTCTGGACACGCAGAAACAGGGACAGATAAACATCAGGAGCTCTGTAGGAGCCAAGGAGAAGCGCCAGGGGCTGGAGCTGAGCAGAGTTCGCCCTGGGAGAAGGTACAAAAAACGGACACAGGAGTCCGAGGCTGTGGGGACTAAGATATACCCAGCAGCAGAATCCATCCGGCAGGGGATTCCAGGTCCTCTGGCCATAAAAGCCCGGAGGCTCAGTCACAACGAAGGGACCAGCACCGCCATCCCGGAGCGGAGGCTAACAGGAGGCCCCAGGTCACCAGCCATACGGGTGAGCACCACACGGTATACCCAGGGACGTGGGCTACTTGTAACCGCTGAAAGCAGGGTAGCCAGGAAGGGTACAGACTAACGGGAAGGCCTACAACTCCACCTGGCCAGGGGGACTCCGGCTTACTCGCAGACTAACCAGGCCCCAACTACTAGCCAGTACTCCCGGGGGAATTTGCCTTGTACCATCAGTAAAGACCCTGAACTGTACCCTCGCGTTTCCGTGCTTCCTTGTCGCACCGTTAGTGCTGGGACATCCACACCATCACTCCCAACATCATCCACATCCGCTGCCCTGAGGCCATACCTCTCCCGTTGGGGGTTATATCAACATTGCTGCACACCTATACCACCGGCCTCAGCGGTCTGCCCTGCAGCGGCGGTTTCATAACCGCATTCAACGGGTGGCGTAGTCGGACACTAATACCATCATACCAATAACCGCCACTTAGTTTGACCACCCTGGGCGCGGACCGGGTCACTGCCACACGAAGACTACTACCCCCATCGGATCCGGCTCCGGGTATCCCCCGCGCGCACGCGCGCCGCACTACAGCACTGGCCCAGGGGGTGAGTCAACTTTGGCGTAGTCGGCAGGATTTCGTGCCCGCAACCACCGGGTACTGCGTGCCTGAAAAAGAGACTTTTATACTTACCTGTGGTGAAGTTTCCCGCCGTCCGGAGTCGTTTCCCGCCATCTGGACCGATTCCCGCCATCTGACGCCATCTTCTGCCTTCTTCCCGCCATCCGTGGAGTTTTCCCGCCATTGGACGCCATCTTGAGGGCGCCGCGCGGGAAGAAGAGGGGCGTGGACTCCGAAAGCCCGCGAGAACTGAAGCCCCGCCTCACGTCCGGACGTTGCGTAAGGTCCTGGAAGGAGCCCAGCAGACGCCGACGTCACAGGAGCGCGACGGAAGGTCCTCAACCCTGACGATCCACTGCGGAGCCGCGGCCTACGGAAGAGGATCATCGCAAGGTAGGCCACGGTCCACTAGGGGGGAGGAGAATGTCGGATACGGAGGAGAGCTTCACCGCCACAGCCGCCGCCAGCGCCACCGCTGCTGCGGTCATGCCTTTCACCATGCCCTATATCCCGGGGGCAGCCTGGCTACCCCAGTACTCAGGGGAGTCACATACCCTAAATGACTTCAGAGAAAGGCTGGATAGCCTCTTCCAGGTGTACCCCCTCACAGAAGAGCAAAAAGTGAGCATCCTGGTGGCTCAATTAACAGGGGCAGCCCAAAGGGAGGTAAAGTCCTGGCCACTTGGGACGAGGAGGACTGTCAGAGACATACTAACCCGGCTGAAAGACACATTTGACACCCGCACCTCAGCCGAAATAAAACTAAGATTTTATGGGTGCAAACAACGGGCACATGAGAGTATAAGAGACTATGCTCTAAACCTACAAGAGGCCCTGAGAGCCATTAAGCAGGCAGACCCTGACAGCGTGGGAAATGAAGATAAGCTGTTGACTGAACAATTTATTGAGGGTCTACTGTGCAATGCCCACCGGACCCAGTTGCGGGCAATGGCCTTACAGGACCCTGACCTGGACTTTGCACAATTCAAGGACAGAGCCATCCGGGTGCTCCAAGAACCGGCACCAGGTGGCGCTGTGACCCACAGGCACCCTGCTATCACTTACCACCAGGGGACGGCGCCCTTGTCTGCAGAGCCTGTGGGAGCTGATGCGCAGGCTTTAAACAGTGACCCGGCTACAGACCTGCACCATCAGGTCCAAGAGCTGACTAAGAGCGTTGCCGCGCTAACCAGAACTGTGCAGTCTTTACAGGTCTCTTCTCCAGGAAAGATCCAGCTGGCATCCGGACCGGAGGACGTCCCGTGGCGCCGACTGAGGAGGACCCCACCGGCCAGAGGAAGACCCAGCGGCAGATACAACGAGGATGGACGACCCATCTGCCGCCGCTGCAATCAACCCGGACATGTGGCAAGGTACTGTCATTTAAACGGGCACAACCTGGGGTAGAGGGCCAACCCCCAGGCATAAGACCATCAGGCCCATCAAACTGGCGTGATAAATATGTAGGGGGACGTCCAATCTTGCCTGTGGTACTGGATGGCATTCCTATGAGTGCCCTACTAGACACCGGGTCACAGGTCACCACCATCCCGTACGTGCTCTTCAAGCAATACTGGAATGATTCGGACATAACCCGCTACCCAGACGACGACCTGAGTATCATCGCCAGCAATGGTCAGCCCGTGCCGCAGGTGGGATTCAAGGAGGTGACCATTAAAATCGGTAAAGTCGAACTGGCGGCACAAGGACTGATTATAGTGGACATAGACCGTCATGAGAGTCACCCTAGAATCACCCTGGGAACCAATGTAATTAAAAATTGTCTTGCAGAGGTGATTCTCATTTTACAGCAGGTTGCCAAGAACGCCAGTTCCGGCCAGCAGCGTGTGCTCCAAAAAGAGATCCGGGCACTGATGAAGCGGCAACAGGTGGAACTATCTGGTGGTGAGATAGGTAGCGTGAGAATGTGTGACCCGTTCCCTATTGCCATGCCCCCAAAAAGTGAGATGATGATTTGGTGCCGGGCAGCTATTGGTCTAAGAGGTAGAGACTACCAAGCAATGGTAGAACCCGTCTACTCAGACAGTAGGCCCACCATTTTGACAGCACGGGGGGTGGTCGATGTACGCCATGGGAGGGTGCCCGTTCGCATCATAAATATCGGTGAGAGAGAAGTACACCTGCCCCGGTATGCCACGCTAGCTAAATTGTTCACCATAAACCAGAATTCTGTACAGGCCGTGGAACCCTTGCCTCCATCTCAACCAGAGGAAGGTAACGGCTCTAAGAAACCAGTGGGGGACTGGTGTCAGCAACTACATCTGGGTACCGACTCCACTCCCTCACACCAGAAACAAGGAGTCTATCGGGTGGTTCAAGAGTACGAGAGAGTGTTTAATAAACACCCGTTAGACTTCGGGCGAGTAAAGGGGGTAGAACACCACATCCCCACGGGAGACCATCCTCCCATAAAGGAGAGATACCGACCCGTACCCCCTGCACACTACCAACACGCCAAGGGGATGCTTAGAGACATGAAGGAGGCTGGGGTAATCAGAGACATCTGTAGCCCCTGGGCAGCTCCACTAGTC
This sequence comes from Phyllobates terribilis, assembly GCF_046119375.1. Lineage (NCBI taxonomy): Eukaryota > Metazoa > Chordata > Amphibia > Anura > Dendrobatidae > Phyllobates > Phyllobates terribilis. The sequence goes on from NW_027362763.1 coordinate 187,326,472, forward strand.
TTAGTGAAAAAGAAGGACAACACTATGAGAATGTGTGTAGACTACAGGAAGGTCAGCCGTATCACACACAAAGATGCGTACCCGTTACCAAGGATAGAAGAGTCCTTAGCTGCATTAAAATCTGCTAACTTCTTCTCTACTTTGGATCTCACTAGCGGGTACTGGCAGGTTCCTGTAGCAGAGGCAGACCGGGAGAAGACCGCATTCACCACCCCGATGGGTCTCAGCGAATTTAACTGCATGCCGTTCGGGCTCTGCAACGCACCAGGAACCTTCCAACGGTTGATGGAATGCTGTCTGGGACACCGGAACTTCGAGACGGTCCTGTTATACCTGGAAGATGTCATCGTCTATTCCAAGACCTACGAGGACCACCTGAAACACCTGGCAGAAGTGTTCGAAGCCCTGGCAAACTACGGCCTAAAGGTGAAACCCTCCAAGTGTCACCTCCTGAAACCAAAGGTGCAATACCTGGGACACGTGGTGAGTGCTGACGGAGTGGCTCCTGACCCTGATAAGATCACCGTGATTAAGGACTGGCCAAGACCCTCCAGCATAAAGGAAGTGCAGCAGTTCCTCGGGTTGGTAGGCTACTACCGAAGATTCATTCCCGGTTTCACCAAAATGGCAGCCCCTATGCAGGACCTCCTGATAGGTCAATCTCGAAAAGCCAAAAACCAGAAGCCGCCCTTCAGGTGGGAAAAGCTGGAAGAGGAGTCCTTTTGCCAGCTGAAGATGGCCCTCACTGGGGAAGAAATCCTGGCATATCCAGACTACAGCCAGCCCTTTATCCTCCACACGGACGCAAGTAACATCGGGCTAGGAGCCGTGCTGTCCCAGATCCAGCAAGGAAAAGAACGGGTAATCGCTTACGCTAGCCGAAAGCTACGACCCACCGAGAGGAACCCTGAGAATTATAGCTCATTCAAGCTGGAGTTCCTGGCAGTAGTGTGGGCAGTGACCGAACGTTTCAAGCATTACCTTGCCTCCTCCAAATTCATCGTGTACACGGATAACAACCCGTTGACACACCTGGACACTGCAAGGCTCGGTGCTCTGGAACAGAGATGGATGGCTCGCCTGTCCAACTTTGAATTCACCATCAAATACCGGGCAGGACACTCAAATGCCAACGCGGATGCCCTGTCTAGAATGCCGAACTTACCGGACGTAGGGGAAGATCCAGAAGATCTGGAAGAAGTTGAGCTCCCTGCGTTCCACCGTCATGGGATTACCCTGTATTCCCACCGTGTGAAGGACAGGCGCTCCGCGACGTTCAATCCCTTGCCCCACTACAACTGGGCGGAGACGCAAGACAGTGATCCTGCAGTCCGTCTGGTGAAGGAAATGCTGACCCAAGCCGATGCCAGTCTGGACCCAGACGCCCCAGAGGAGACTAAGCAACTGTGGAAGGAGAAAAGTAGGCTGTTCCTCTACAGGGAGAAGTTGTGCCGGAGAATGGTTAACTCTCGAACGCATGAGTTGACCTGGCAGGTAGTGGTCCCCAGATGAGACGCGGCTATGATTCTGGAGGCGTACCACAACGGAGCAGGACATTTCGGGTGGAAGAAGCTGGAGTTCTTGTTGCGTGAACGGTTCTACTGGGTAGGCATGAGAGGAGCCATCGAGAGGTGGTGCAGAGACTGTGGACCGTGCCACCTAAGAAGGAAGGACCGTGCCAGCCAGAAGACTCCCTTGCAGCCCATCATCACCCGACAGCCACTGGAACTGGTAGCCCTGGACCATGTGAAACTGGCTCCAAGCAGATCTGGGTATGTCTACGCCCTCACAATCGTAGATCATTACTCCCGGTTCCTGGTGGTGGTCCCGGTCAAGGACTTAACGGCTCAAACAGCAGCTAGAGCCTTCCAGCAGCACTTCTGCCGTCCACACGGGTACCCGGACCAAGTGCTGACAGACCAAGGGCCAGCCTTCGAAGCGGAAGTCTTCCAGGAGTTCTGCAACCTGTATGGCTGCACGAAGATAAGAACAACGCCCTATCACCCACAAACTAATGGACTCTGCGAGAAGATGAACCAGGTGGTGATAGACCTCCTGAAAACATTGCCCCTGGAAGAACGCAGTATGTGGCCTGAGAAGCTGCCTGATCTGGTGGACCTATACAACCACATCCCTGTAGGTTCTACCAACTGTACCCCGGCTTACCTAATGAGAGCGAGACCTGGTAAGCTGCCTATCGACCTGGATATGGGAGTCCTGACGCCCGAGGACACCTCGCCAGAGGCAGACTGGGATACAGGGCGGCAGCAGCAGTATCGGAAAGTGCAGGAGAGCGTGGAGCGAAGTCTGTCTCAAGCTAGAGAAAGGCAAGAGAGGGCTTATAATCAGTATGCTCCCGCTGTTCCCCTGGTACCTGGAGAGCAGGTCTTGAAGAGGAAAAGACGGCTCCACAAGTTGGACGACCAGTGGGAGAAGGACCCGTACACCGTACTGCCATCAAGCCATGAGAGCCCAAAGATTTGCGTGATCAGTAAGGATGGAGGAGAAACCACAGCCGTTGTCTCCAGAGACCACCTGAAGAAGTGTCCCGAGCAGCTGCAAAGCCCTGAAGAAGAAGATCAAGAAAACCCTCGACCCGCAGAGGAAAGGGAAGAAATGATCAGGACTGTACTCGGAGACTTCCCCCGGTCTTGGACACAAGTAAACGGTGCTGTCGTGGTACCCGTCCTCACCTTTCTCCAGCCAGCCCCGCAAGTGCCTACAGAAGAACCAGTAGAGCTGGAAGAGCAGCCGGCCCAAGAGGCAGAAGAGTCCACACCAACAGTACAGGAGGATCAACCCTCTGCTAGTAGTGAGCCTGCCGTGCCCCTAGTGAGCCAAAGAGTGCGCAGAAAGCTGCCCAGCCTGCCCATAACACCTCCTACACCCTGTAGTGCAGGACCAGTTAGTGAGCTCCGTAGGTCCACTAGGGTTACCAGAGGCCAGATGCCCGTACGTTGGAGAATCTAAGTTGGCTAGTTGCTTTAACTATTTTATGTTTACCTGTTTTGTTGTAGCCGTTGCTAATTATGTTTTTCAGTTACAGGTTTCTTTATATGGACTGACAGGTTATGGACAGTGAGTAACCGGAACTCTGTTGTAAATATGTTTGGAGCGTAACCCAGGAATGGACCACAGACTGTTAAAGACTCGGGGCAGGACAGACCCCTACCTGGTTACGGCTCCCTGTTCTTTGGTGAAATGGACACCCTTATTGCTTCCCGGTTACGGACACGCCGTGACCATCTCATGTATTTAATTGTTATTGTTTATACCCTGTTATGTTTAGTCCGGGATTACTAAATTTCACTAGGGGGGAATGTGGCACCCCAGGGGTCTGGTTTCCACAGTAATAGCAGTATTACGTCTGTGAGCAGGTGGGAGGTCTCCTGGGCAGGAATCCTAAGCATGCCACACCTCCTGCCCAGTCCTGGGAGGGGAAGAACTTCCCCTATATAAAACTGGGGCTGAAGCAGGGTTAGAGAGAGGAGTTCCAGACAGAGACGGAGTCTGGTCTGGACACGCAGAAACAGGGACAGATAAACATCAGGAGCTCTGTAGGAGCCAAGGAGAAGCGCCAGGGGCTGGAGCTGAGCAGAGTTCGCCCTGGGAGAAGGTACAAAAACCGGACACAGGAGTCCGAGGCTGTGGGGACTAAGATATACCCAGCAGCAGAATCCATCCGGCAGGGGATTCCAGGTCCTCTGGCCATAAAAGCCCGGAGGCTCAGTCACAACGAAGGGACCAGCACCGCCAACAGGAGGCCTCAGGTCACCAGCCATACGGGTGAGCACCACACGGTATACCCAGGGACGTGGGCTACTTGTAACCGCTGAAAGCAGGGTAGCCAGGAAGGGTACAGACTAACGGGAAGGCCTACAACTCCACCTGGCCAGGGGGACTCTGGCTTACTCGCAGACTAACCAGGCCCCAACTACTAGCCAGTACTCCCGGGGGAATTTGCCTTGTACCATCAGTAAAGACCCTGAACTGTACCCTCGCGTTTCCGTGCTTCCTTGTCGCACCGTTAGTGCTGGGACATCCACACCATCACTCCCAACATCATCCACATCCGCTGCCCTGAGGCCATACCTCTCCCGTTGGGGGTTATATCAACATTGCTGCACACCTATACCACCGGCCTCAGCGGTCTGCCCTGCAGCGGCGGTTTCATAACCGCATTCAACGGGTGGCGTAGTCGGACACTAATACCATCATACCAATAACCGCCACTTAGTTTGACCACCCTGGGCGCGGACCGGGTCACCGCCACACGAAGACTACTACCCCTATCGGATCCGGCTCCGGGTATCCCCCGCGCGCACGCGCGCCGCACTACAGCACTGGCCCAGGGGGTGAGTCAGAAACACCAGCCGTCAGCCGCCCCAGAAATGGCGCATCTGTAGGATGCGCCAATTCTGGCACTTAGCCTCGCTCTTCCCACTGCCCTGTAGCGGTGGTAGTGGGGTAATAGGGCTGGGGTTGATGTCAGCTTATAATGCCAGCTGACATCAAGCCCAGGTTAGTAATGGAGAGGCGTCTATAAGACACCCCCATTACTAACCCCATAGTCAAAGTTAAAAAAAAACACAAACACCCAGAATAAAGTCCTTTAATTGAAATAAACACACATTTTTTTAATGTTCTAAATTAAACCATACTTACGGTACCATCACGCCCATTCCAGCTGAAGCCAACGATCTCCTGCAATAAAAGTAAAATAATAAAGCAACCTCATCCTTACCTCTCCATGGCTCCCAGGACGGGTCCAGCTCTGCTACATCGAGATGACAAGCTGCAGACACGCTGCCCTGGTGTGGTGGCAGGGGGTAATAGTGGTGGGGTTCATGTCAGCACCAGCTGCCATGAAGCCCAGGTTAGTAATGATGGGCGTCTATAAGACACCCCCATTACTAACCTACAAAGAGTTAAAAATAAAAAACACACACTACACCCAGAAAAAAATAATTTATTTGAAATAAAACACACAATTTTATTTACCGTAATTCTTAGTTTACAAAAAAAAAATAGTTACCTGTCCAGGTTCCTGCGCTGATCTCCCATGCACAGCTGTCACATCTGGAGATGGATGTGACAGCTGTCAGGCCGCTGTAAGCTCAGACTGCCGGGAACACGTCCATTCCTGGCAGCGTGAGCCCTGACTGAGGTCACCGGAGTGCATTCAGTCAGCGCAGCTCCGGGGACCTCGTTTACGCCACTGCTGTATCGTGGGAATTTCTCACGGTACAGCAGTCTAACCGTAAAGCAGCTAACCGGAGCAGCGTCATTGAGCGGCGGCAGCGGTTTAGAGCGGTCACATTTTATGGACTACTACGGAGGGGTAAGGATAAGATTGTGGTTTATTATTTTATCTTTTATTACAGGAGATCGATGGCTTCGGGGATTAGGTGTCTAGGTGAGTATAGGTGTATTTTTTTATTTTTTACTTTATTTTAGGTGGCGTCGGCGGGGACAGGTAATATATAAACTACCGTACTTGTGGCAAGATGAAGATGAAGCTGAATCTGACACCACACCATCTGATACCGAATTCGATCCATATGATGACTGCTTTACAGATGTGTCACAAGATCTCATTGATGTACTTATGATATCAGATGACGAACAGGAGGATTTTGAAGGCTTTTAAAGAAAGGGAAACTTGTAAAATACTGTAGCTGACGGTTATGATAGATGTTGGTAGTTTGTTTGTTGCTTTACCATATCTTTCTCCTATCATTATCAGTTCTTGTTTGGTTGACAGCTTAAAAAAAAATTAAAGTACAGTATGGTAACATTTACAGTAAAATGGATGATAGTAATGTTGTTGTTGTATGCCTTATGTTTATGAGTGACAGTTTTCCTGCTATATACCTGCATGTCATAAGAATTTAAATTAAAAAAGGACCATGTTAAATTCAAATCTGTTTTTTTTTTATTTTTACCGGTGTTTGGTATGTGTTGGAAAAGGGGTAGTCTTATACGGTGAATATATCCTAAACTCTATATTTTAACAGGAAAGTAGGGGGGTCGTCTTATACACCAGGTCATCTTATACGCCGGAATATACGGTATATATTTTGATGGCCCTTTATGGTTCAGAAAAATGACAGTCGGCGCTCTCCAATGTTGCAAATGTGGATTTTATTTTTTTATTTGTGCAGAATTTAATTCCACTTGAATACATCGGCTCATTTCTAATGAAGTGTAATATTGATTTATAAAATAATTGAAATGATTATTACTCTTTAAGTTCACAAAACTCTGTTCATATCAAGTGGCTTATTGGCAGCCATCCCGTTACCCATCTATAAACAGCAACTTTGTCGTTAGTTGATTTTGCTCAGGCACAAAACAATTGAAACAAGTACCATACTTTCTGCTTTTGTCTTCAAGTGAAATATTGAAAAAAGATTCAAAATTTCCGTCCTAATTGAAATAAAACTGAAGTCCTGAAATGGTAAGTAAAACAAGACTCTCTTCTGTGCTACTCCTAGAGCACATTCATTTATTTTTTTATTTTAGCTGATTTAATTTATGTACATTTTTATTTTTCTTGTTATAGGCAGATGATCAGGATAACAATATGGATTTGGTAAGGACTCATTTTGTCACCCATATTCCATAATTTACTAAAACACCAACTTTCTAAGTTTCTACAAATTAAAGCCTCATTCATATGGCATGTGTTACCTGGATAATGTAAAGTGGGATACAACTCCCTGCTGAATAACTGAAGGTATTTCCCTGGGCTCAAATACAGAAGGACCTAATAATAATTAGACAAAAGTTAACCAAATCCACCGGTATAGGCGGGATCAGCCCATATTCTAACCTATACAAGGGCATCAGATGTTGTTTATGGATAAAATGATTTAACCATTGAAGTCTTAAGGGAATATCCTATTCAACCGAAAAATAAGACGTTTCTGGTAGCAGCTCTCTCATAGAGAGCATAGGGGTGATTGGGGGAGAAGGGAGGTATACCTGTCAGATGATTGTTTAGCCAACAGCTATTTAATGTGTATAGGGGCCTTATATTAGAACATGGAGCACAAGTCAGAGGCAACGCTAAAGGTTCAGCACAGATGGGGGGACACATATGAATGGGACCTGAATCTAGGTGACCATGTTTACAACTACATTGGTTTGGTTTGAGATCTTGGTTTGGCTTTTATCCTAATTCATATGACAGCAAGGCTCATTAAAGGGTTGATAATAACTTTTAGGATTGCTTCTTCCAATAGGAGGCACTTGAGTTCAAGTCCTCTTCCTTTCTGAAGAGGCAATTTGCATATATCTACAGTGGTACACCCAAATTATAGAGGGTAAGAGACAAATGACCATGCTGTTACTGCAAAAAAAATCTCTATACAAGACCGAGATCAATATTATTGCAAAACATTGACCATATACTAGTAGATACCAGTACTGCAGATCATATAATAGATTACAGTTATATATAGTGATTTACAGGTAACATTTTTTCTGCTAGCACAGTCAATGTCCCTGTGCAAGTGGAGCAACGCTGTGACATCATTTCACCACTTCTGTCAGTGACCAACGAACTACAGAGCAGAGACTCGTAGGGCGGGAAGACCATGGCTCCTGCTCTACCTGGGGGGTGGACAAAACTCAATAACGGGTCATGCAGAGGTACTATTGGCCCAGATGTCACCGTGAAATCCTAAAATATTGTAAGTCCTAACCCACTTGCCAGTTAACCGCTACCACCTCTCTATTCCAAAATCCTCTCATGCCGCTATCCGTCAAGGCTGGGCAACAGAGAAACCAAGTTGAAACTCGATGTGGGCTGGACAGACCAGTAGGTGACACTAAGAGTGTCCCTGTGTCCCAGCCCAGAATCAACGTTGCCGAGAACTTCTTCAGTGGAACCGGGACCTCTTTTCAAAGTTACCAATATGTACACAGGTTTAATGAACAAGGAATCCTGACTGAACCACATGTTCAGGTGAACCAAAATCCCCAAAGTCCGGTGATTTTGAAGCAAGGGGTAAAAATTAGGCGTATCCGATACTCCGCGACAAACTCATGTCAAAGCTAGGGTCAGCCAGATACATCATCTCCGTGGACCTAATGAAAGGATACTGGCAAATCCTCTTCTCTCAAAGTGTCAAGAAGAAGACAACCTCTTTTACTACTGATGGTTGCTTCCAGTATACCAGAAGTCCATTGGGCCTGCAAAGAAACACAGCTGCCTTCCAGAGGGCCATAGACCGGATCTTAGCCCCTCACAAAAAGTATGCCACAGCTTACCTCTATGATATTGTGATATTCAGCACGGATTGGGGAAGTCATCTGCTGAAGGTCCAGGCTCTAATGGATTCGCTGAGGAAAGGGGGGTTTACCATAAACCCAAAGAAGTTTGCCATCTGGAAAAAGAAGGGAAAATACCTGAGCTACATCGCTGGAAGAAGCAAAGTAAAGCCGCAAGTGGATAAGGTGAGGGCAGTCCAAAGTTGTCCAAAACCAGTCTCCAAGGAACAGCTTTAGGCATTTCTGGGAATGGTGGGATACTATCAGCGGTGTATCCCAGAGGTGTATCCCGAATTTCGTCATGATAGCCGCACCCCTGACCGACCTTCTTAAGGGCACGAAGACGTCAATGACCAAATGGTCTCTTGAAGCAGAGATGGCATTCCAAGAGTTGAAACTCAGGGCTTCAGAACTTCATCTTTTATGTGGACATAGGCCTGGGAAACTGTATAGTAACACAGATGCCAGTTTAGACTCCCCTGTTTGGTGACTGATAGTGCCAAAACTTATGGCTTTGGGCAGGGGGGGGGGGATATGTTACAAAGTCACTGACAAAGTACTGGAGTGGAGATATGTAGGTGTGAGATTAATAGCTGCAGTAATTATAGATAGGAAAAATGTTCCAGCACACGAGTGGGTTAATCAGCCACCTTAGTGATAGGGTGATTAAACACCTGTAGAAAGGGAGGAACTCAGAGGATAAAATCACAGCCTTCGGCTGCGTTCTCACATTGTGTATTTCCCTGCGTTTATTTACGCTGCGTATTTTCCTGCTTTTTTTACCTGCGTTTTTTTATGCAGGTAAAAAAAGCACCTCCATTCACACACTGCGTAAAAAAGCGCAGCAAAAAACGCAGTGTGAAATGAAGGGTGACATGTGTAATGTCACACTTCATTTCAGTGTGACATGTGTACTGTCTGTGTCTGTGTGTCGTGTGTGTACTGTCTGTGTCTATGTGTCGTGTGTGTGTCCCTAGCAGTGTATGTACAGACCATGGATACTCACCTACCCGATGGATGAGAGACACGTCTGCTCCGTCCCGCGCTTGCAGCATCTGCCGTGAAGCGATCAGCAGACTGTCACGTGACCGGCTTGTAATCAGCTGACTGGCCGGTTACAAGCCGGTTAGCTAACAGCTGATCGGCTCACCGACAGATGCTGGAAGCGCGGGATTGAAGCGGACCGGAGCGGACGCCTTTTCCCTGACATTGGGTAGGTGAGTATCCATCCTGCGCCTCCGTAAAAAAGCAATGGGATTACACAGTGTGTGAACACCGCTTCGTAATTCCATCGCTTATAATGGGCACAATAGAGAGAAAGCGCGGGACGCAGCTGTGTAAAGAATTGAGATGCCAATTCTTTACACAGCTGCGCTTTCCCGCTGCGTAAAACTACACAGTGTCTGAACGGCAAAGTGAATTTCCCATTCACTTTGCTGGCAGACACAAAGCACATTGCGTATTTTCAAAAAGCGCGCGCAAAAAAGCGTGCGAAAATACACAATGTGTGAACGCAGCCTTTCAGAGCATTTGGTGTGGGGAGGGCCTGGAGGCACAAGCTCTGGAGCTGTGGTGTGTATGTTAAGGAAAGCTAAACCTTGGGTTGTTTTTGTTCCTGAAGCAGGTGGTTACCCATAGCAACAAGGACTGTGCCATACGTTATGTTTTGTTTTCCAGTTAGGCCTGGAAGGCCATGTTTGTTTTGCTAACAATGCTGTGGCTTATGCAGTGCTCTTAATAAACCGCAGAAGATTTAAAGAGACAGTGTTCCTGTGTACCTCTGTGTGCAACCAAGTGAGCCGATCTACCACAGTGGGGATTAAAAATGGCATAATGTAGGCTAAAACTGACTGCAGTGATAATGTAATAAAGGGAACCTGTCACCAAGTTTAACCAATGTAAAGTACGGCCAGCACCTGTAAGCCCTTTCTTACAGCTTTCTAGTATGATGCATGTAAATCCCCAATTCCATCTGCATAGCAGAAAATATACCTTTTATTATACCCCTATAAGGCTCAGTCCGGTCCGTTGGGCGTCTCTGGTCTTGCGCCTCTCTTCTTATGATCACTGCCCTTTTTTCCTTGCTTCATGTGGATGACACGTTCTATGTCATCCACACAGTGTCCTCCAATCTCACTCCTTGCATACTTCTCTCCGCCGTGCTGAGGGTAGAGCACAGTACTGAAAGCTTCACTTTTGGGTCATCTGCGCTCTTTGGCCTTTTCTGGCACATGTGCACTACAGTACTCTGCTCTTACCTGAAGGGTGAAGAGAAGTACGCATGCACAGGAGCGCGATGGGGGCAACTGTGTGGATGGCGTAGGACATGTGATCCATGTATAGAAAAGAATGAGGACAGCGATCGTCCACGGGGCCGAACCGCGCCGTAGGGGGTATAATGAAGGGGTTCATTTGCGTTATGCAGAGGGAATAAGGGACTTACATACAGCATACTAGAATCCTGTAAAAGAAGCAGAAAAGATGGTGGCCATAGTTTATATTAGAAAAACCTGGCAACAGTTTCCTTTAAACTGAAAAACTAGGAAAATAATTCTTTCATTGTTTTATAATTGTCCATAGTGTATGCATGTGAAGAGTTTGTGGTCCAGTGTTCAAACATCCTCTACAAATTTCATTGTAAGCAGAAACAACATGTACAGAAGTTACAGACCTGATTCAATAAATAAGCTTAGATTTTCTCCTACTGCTGATTATACTGAACTTTATGATGTTATCTGCTCAAGCAGAGTCTTTGAAGCGTTTTCTAAAATAATATAATAAAGTGAGTAAGTCAACAGAGCAATATTCCACACCGTTTAGTGAAATGTAAATATTACATGCGGTTGTTAAAGGCGGAAGTAAACTCTGAGAATTAGAGCTCGTTCACACTGTGTCATGGGTGTTTCACAAGTGACAGTCGCTCTGCAGTTAGTTGCAGGAGATCTCTACGTTTGGCATTACAGACACCTTCTTAGAGGCTGTCCCTAGGACCCAGCGTCTGCCTTCTTCTGGCTAATTAACACCCTGGCCTGGGTGTATAAATGCCTGCTGTGTGTCAGAGGGAGGTGCCGGTGATATTCATTACTCCTTGTGCAGGCTTGAGCGAGAGCAGCACTTCTTTCTCTCTGGTGCTTGAGGACATGTGCGCATTTGTCTGGAGTCGTCTAAAGCTAAGCTATTTTCCCTTGTTTGTCCTCACTTGTTGTCTTTAGTGTTCAGTGGGGATCGACTAGTGCTCATTCCCTCCATTTCCTAGCCAGGGCCAAACGCTATGGAAAGACAGGGCGAGGAACTCGTGCGGCGATTGGTGAAGAGACAATATAGGGACTTTAGGTGAGACAGGGTGATATTCTATCAGCCAGGAGGTCTCCACTCCCCCCTTTCTCTAGAGTCTGGGCTCCCTTTCCCTCTTCCCTTTGTGTTGCACTAAGTCTTTCCCACACCTTGCGTGACACACTGGCGTATAACACGGCTAAGTGCTATGTGATGTTTTATCAGATAGCACTTGAGCCAATGTTGATTCGGTATGAGAAAACAATCACAGCATGCTGCGAGTGAATCCGATAATTGGTCCATGTGCACCCATACAAGTCTATGAGTGCGTGTGAAACATCGGACTGCACTCAGATGTCATCCCAGTGCAAAACGATGTACACTCACATAGACAATGGAGAAGATGCAGAAATTAAGTTTTCCGTCTTCTCCGCACCTGGGCTGCGATTCTCTTATGCGAGAGAATCGGATCACACTAGGGTGACATTCGGATCAATCTCTGACAGAATTTGGTATGGGAAGAGCCCACCATATAATGACAAGAAAAGGGAAGGGTTCCCTACAAGTGGGGAAAGGGGGAGTGGAGACCCCTAAACAGCTCAAATGACAAACCATGACTCCCCTATGGACCCTATATAGGTCCTGCACCTATCGCCGAGCAGGAAACCTGGCCCTTGCTGACCCTAAAGCTAGGCCTTAAGTAGGGAGCGGGAGGGGTGAGCACTAGTCAGCCCCACTGCAAACTAAAGTACACACAAGGGAAACTAACAACGGAATACACTTAACTTAAAGAGATGACTGGGGAAAACAAGGCAACAATCCATGAAGGCACTCCCAAGAAAATTCTAGCCGACTACTAGAATTCAAAGCCTGAATAGATAAGAACAATCTATCGCCAGGCACTCTCTGGAGAAACTGAGTGTATTTAAGGATACAGCAAGGGTGTGGTAATTAGCAGCAGAAGGTGAGTATCACCGCTGGGTCCTAAAGGTATAATCCCCAAGCAAGGTGAGGATCACCGCTGGGTCCTAAATAGAGAGGGATCATGTAAGGAAGATGTTTGCAAGGCCAAACGCAGCAACCTTCTACAGCCAGACCCTGTATGAGTTTCTGTCAAACCTGACACACCCGAGACACCGAGTGTCATTGGCATAAGTGGCCCGATTCTCTCACAGTGTAAGAGAGCCCTTAGAGATTTCCTGCTTTGGTTCACCATGGGAGGACGGACCTTACTTCATCAGTGGTTGGGGTTGTAGTACTAGAGATCATAGAATTGCTTTGTATAAAGTTTTTTTTTTTTTTTAAACATTCAGTATAAGTTCATGAGTCAAAATTCAAAATCTATTACATGCTTTCACCCCCCAACTATGCAACTTGAATCACATATAGTTGTGTGCCAATAGTTAGATTTAGGCCACGTGCACATGTTGAGTCACCACTTCTGTATTTATCACACACTACGGGTTTTGACTAACGAATACTGTGGTAAAAAACTCATGTGCGCATGTCAGTCAACGTATTTACCATTACTACACCAATATAAGTTCACTGGGGTTCCAGTTACGCTAAGGGTATGCAGTGACTTGTGGGAAAAATTATCCCCAGAAATATGGTCTAAGGATTAACGTTTCTCCTTGTGGAGAGTGACATACCAGCTCTGGCATGTCAAGGTAAGGAGGCTTATTCGCCGTGCAATGCTCCTCTGGGAAATTTAATATGTAAATTGCCTCTTCAGAGAAAAAGAGGACTCAAACTCTATAGCGCCACCTATTGGAAGCAGCAATCCTACAAGTCACAATCAACACTTTAACAAATCGTGCAATATGACTTAGGATAAAAGCCAAATCAGAATCTCAATTTGCAGACACGAATGAATGAATGTGGTTGCCCAGAAATCCAATAAGATTGGCCTTAACTTTCAGTTTGCGGCTAGAAATAAGCGAATCTCCATAAATTCGATTTGGGCAGGTTCTCTTGAATTTAGTTGTCATATTTGATTCATTCCCATTAAATTCAGTCCAAATCTAAACAGCCTTAGTTGATGTGAGGGGAGGGAACCAAGCTAATATTTACCTTAATGACCAGGCCAAATTTTTGAAATCTGACCACTGTCACTTTATGGCTACGGCCCCACTATCAGTATTGGGTCAGTGTTTTTTCTCAGGGGTAGAAGCCAAAACCAGGAGTGGGTGAGAAATGCAGAATTGGTAACTTGTTTCTATTATACCTTTTCTCTGATTGTTCCTCATCTGGTTTTGGCTCCCACTCCTGAGAAAAAATACTGACTGAAAACTGAACAAATACTGATAGTGAGACCGTGGCCTATGAGATAATAACTCTGGAACGCTTCTAGTGGCTCCAACGATTCTGAGACTGTTTTTTTGTGACATTGTAATTCATGCTAGTGGAAAAATTTGTTTGATATATTTTGCATTTATTTGTGAAAATATCACAATGTTGCTTTAGCCCCAATTTTTTTCATTTTTGCAAGAGGTAACACCAAATAGTGGACCCCACAGTATGTTACCCACTTTCTTTCGAACTCAGTGATGCCCTTCATGTAGTCAAAAAGTTCTGTCTGGAGAAACAGCAGGGCTTGGAACGGAAGGAGCACCATTTGAATTTTGGAACACAAATGGCTGAAATAGATTGCAGGCACCATGTCATATTTGCAGGGCCCCTAAGGTGCCTAAACAGCAGAAACCCCCTACAAATTACCCCATTTTGGAAACTACACCCCTCAAGGATTTTATCCAGGGGTATAGTGAGGATTTTGAACCCAAAGGTCCTACACAGAATTTGATAACATTAGGTTGTCATATTAAATATGTGTTGAGCGCAAGTGCTTAAGTGCTTGCTACTAGAGATGAGCGGTGTTCGACTAGAACTGTTCGCCAATCTCAAATTCGAGCTGTTTTGGGCGGTGTTCGAGTTGTTCGACGAACCCGAACGATTTGCAAAAAATTCGGCTGTTCGAGGTTATGTTCGATAACTGTTCGTGCACCAAAAGCGTGTCCTGCATGTCTGGCGCTATTTAGAGCACCAATCATGCAGGGATTGTCTGCCACTCACTGTAATGCCACAGCCATGGTGGTTGTGGCATTACAGTGGTTGCCCAAATCGATGGGAACAGTGCTCACAGTGAAACATGAAAAGCCGTCAATTCAGCAGCGGCATACACGGGTACCCGACAATTTAGAACAGAAAGAATAGAGCTTCACACATAGATTAGATAGATAGAAACATGTCAGTCACATATATATGAAGTACAGTGACAGTGTTGCTTACTGTACTTGTCATTTAGGGTAAAGGATTTATCAAAAAAAATAATAGTGTTTTCATGCACCGTCTCTTTAAAAAAGCCGGCCGGCAATTCAGCAGCGGTACCCGACAATTTATAACAGACAGAATAGAGCTTCACACATAGATTAGATAGATAGAAACATGTCAGTCACATATATATGAAGTACAGTGACAGTGTTGATTACTGTACTTGTCATTTAGTGTAAAGGATTTATTAAAAAAAATAATAGTGTTTTCATGCACCGTCTCTTTAAAAAAGCCGACCGGCAATTCAGCATCTGTACCCAACAATTTAGAATAGAAGAAATAGAGAATCACACATAGATTAGGTAGATAGAAACATGTCAGTCACATATATATGAAGTACAGTGACAGTGTTGCTTACTGTACTTGTCATTTAGTATAAAGGATTTATTAAAAAAAATAATAGTGTTTTCATGCACTGTCTCTTTAAAAAAGCCGGCCGGCAATTCAGCATCTGTACCCGACAATTTAGAATAGAAGGAATAGAGAATCACACATAGATTAGATAGATAGAAACAGGTCAGTCACATATATATGAAGTACAGTGACAGTGTTGCTTACTGTACTTGTCATTTAGTGTAAAGGATTTATTAAAAAAAAATAATAGTGTTTTCATGCACTGTCTCTTTAAAAAAGCCGGCCGGCAATTCAGCATCTGTACCCGACAATTTAGAATAGAAGGAATAGAGAATCACACATAGATTAGATAGATAGAAACATGTCAGTCACATATATATGAAGTACAGTGACAGTGTTGATTACTGTACTTGTCATTTAGTGTTAAAATAAAGGATTTATTTAAAAAAAAATTGGCGTGGGGTTCCCCTTAATTTTAGTCTCTAGCGGAGGTTAAGCAGACTGCTGGGGCAGATGTTTGAAGCCTGGGAAGGGGGTAATACCCACGGAGCTTCCCAGGCTACTAATATCAGCCCCCAGCGGAATACCTAGCCTTTACTAGCTATTAAAATGGGGGACCCCCCAAAAAAATGACGTGGGGTCCCCCCTATTTTAATAGCTAGCAAAGGCTAGGCAGACAGCTGGGGGCTGATATTAATAGCCCAGGAAGGGTGCCATGAATATTGGCCCCCTCCCAGGCTAGAAACACCAGCCGTCAGCCGCCCCAGAAATGGCGCATCCTTAGAATGCGCCAATTCTGGCACTTAGCCTCGCTCTTCCCACTGCCCTGTAGCGGTGGCAGTGGGGTAATAGGGTTGGGGTTGATGTCAGCTTATAATGCCAGCTGACATCAAGCCCAGGTTAGTAATGGAGAGGCGTCTATAAGACACCCCCATTACTAACCCCATAGTCAAAGTTAAAAAAAACACAAACACCCAGAATAAAGTCCTTTAATTGAAATAAAGACACATTCCTTTATTGTTCTAAATTAAACCATACTTACCGTCACGCCCATTCCAGCTGAAGCCAACGATCTCCTGCAATAAAAGAAAAATAATAAAGCAACCTCATCCTTACCTTTCCATGGTTCCCACGACAGCTCCAGCTCTGCTACATCGAGATGACAGGCTGGACCGCAGCAGAACGCCGCCATCCAGCCTGTCATCCCGCAGACACTGAGAAGCGCAGGCATTCTTGCGCTCTGCAGTGTCTGGCTGTGACGGCATCCAGATGAGCCGAGGTCATGTCCAATGAACTCGGCGCACCTCATGCACGTCACTGACAGCGTGGGAGAATTCTCCTGCACTCAGCACTTCAGCGTGAGAATTCTCCCACGCTGTCAGTGACGTACATGAGGTCAGCTGAGTTCATTGGACATGAATGAGCTCACCTCATGCACGTCACTGACAGCGTGGGAGAATTCTCACGCTGTAGCGCTGAGTGCAGGAGAATTTTCCCACGCTGTCAGTGACGTGCATGAGGTGAGCTGAGATCATTGGACATGAACTTGTCTCATCTTTATGCCGTCACAGCCAGACACTGCAGAGCGCAAGCAAGCCTGCGCTTCTCAGTGTCCGCGGGATGACAGGCTGGATGGCAGCTTTCTGCTGCGGTCCAGCCTGTCATCTCGATGTAGCAGAGCTGAAGCTGTCCTGGGAACCATGGAAAGGTAAGGATGATGTTGGTTTATTATTTTACTTTTATTGCAGAAGACATTGGCTTCAGCTGGAATGGGCGTGATGGTAAGTATGGTTTAATTTAGAACAATAAAGAATTGTGTGTTTATTTCAATTAAAGGACTTTATTCTGGGTGTTTGTGTTTTTTTAAATACTTTACTAGAAATTCATGGTGGTCATGTCTAATATTGGCGTGACCCCATCAATTTCGGGCTTAGGGCCAGCTGATAATGCCAAGCTGGCCTTAACCCCTTTATTACCCAGTGAGCCACCGCACCAGGGCCCTGGATGAGTTGGGTACAGCGCCAGAAGATGGCGCTTCTATGAACGCGCCATTTTCTGGGGCGGCTGCGGACTGCAATTTGCAGCGGGTGGGGCCCAGAAAGCTTGGGCCTCCCTGCGCTGCGGATTCCAGCTCCCAGCTGCCTAGTTGTACCTGGCTGGGCACAAAAATAGGGCGAAGCCCCACGCATTTTTTTTTTAAATTATTTCATGAAATTCATGGAATAATTAAGAAAAAAAGGGCTTCCCTATATTGTTGTGTCCAACCAGGTACAAATAGGCAGCTGGTGGTTGGGGGCAGCCCGTCCCTGCCTGCTGTACCTGGCTGGACACAAATATAGTGCGAAGCCCCACGTCAATTTTTTTTTTATTATTTCATGAAATAATTTTTTTAAAAAAGGGCTTCCCTATATTGTTGTGTCTGGCCAGGTACAAATAGGCAGCTGGTGGTTGGGGGCAGCCCGTTCCTGCCTGCTGTACCTGACTGGACACAAATATAGGGCGAAGCCCCACGTCAATTTTTTTTAAATTATTTCAGGAAATTCATGAAATAATGAAAAAAAAATTGATGTGGGGCTTCGCCCTATATTTGTGTCCAGTCAGGTACAGCAGGCAGGAACGGGCTGCTCCCAACCACCAGCTGCCTATTTGTACCTAGCCGGACACAACAATATAGGGAAGCCCTTTTTTTCTTAATTATTCCATGAATTTCATGAATCTAAAAAAAAAATGCGTGGAGCTACGCCCTATTTTTGTGTCCAGCCAGGTACAACTAGGCAGCTGGGGGCTGGAATCTGCAGCGCAGGGAGGCCCAAGCTTTCTGGGCCCCACCCGCTGCAAATTGCAGTCCGCAGCCGCCCCGGAAAATGGCGCGTTCATAGAAGCGCCATCTTCTGGTGCTGTACCCAACTCATCCAGGGCCCTGGTGCGGTGGCTCACTGGGTAATAAAGGGGTTAAGGCCAGCTTGGCATTATCAGCTGGCCCTAAGCCCGAAATTCATGGGGTCACGCCAATATTAGACATGACCACCATGAATTTCTAGTAAAGTATTTAAAAAAAACACAACACCCAGAAAAAAGTCCTTTAATTGAAATAAACACACAATTCTTTATTGTTCTAAATTAAACCATACTTACCATCACGCCCATTCCAGCTGAAGCCAACGATCTCCTGCAATAAAAGAAAAATAATAAAGCAACATCATCCTTACCTTTCCATGGCTCCCACGACAGCTTCAGCTCTGCTACATCGAGATGACAGGCTGGACCGCAGCAGAACGCTGCCATCCAGCCTGTCATCCCGCAGACACTGAGAAGCGCAGGCTTGCTTGCGCTACTCAGTGTCTGGCTGTGACGGCATCCAGATGAGCCGAGGTCATGTCCAATGAACTCGGCGCACCTCATGCACGTCACTGACAGCGTGGGAAAATTCTCACGCTGAAGCGCTGAGTGCAGGAGAATTTTCCCACGCTGTCAGTGACGTACATGAGGTGAGCCGAGTTCATTGTCGGCTCATCTGGATGCCGTCACAGTCAGACACTGAGGAGCGCAAGCATGCCTGCGCTTCTCAGTGTCCGCGGGATGACAGGCTGGATGGCAGCGTTCTGCTGCGGTCCAGCCTGTCATCTCGATGTAGCAGAGCTGGAGCTGTCCTGGGAACCATGGAAAGGTAAGGATGAGGTTGCTTTATTATTTTTCTTTTATTGCAGGAGATCGTTGGCTTCAGCTGGAATGGGCGTGATGGTAAGTATGGTTTAATTTAGAACAATAAAGAATTGTGTCTTTATTTCAATAAAAGGACTTTATTCTGGGTGTTTGTGTTTTTTTTTTAACTTTGACTATGGGGTTAGTAATGGGGGTGTCTTATAGACGCCTCTCCATTACTAACCTGGGCTTGATGTCAGCTGGCATTATAAGCTGACATCAACCCCAACCCTATTACCCCCTGCCACCGCACCAGGGCAGCGTGGAAGAGCGAGGCTAAGTGCCAGAATTGGCGCATCCTATGGATGCGCCATTTCTGGGGCGGCTGACGGCTGGTGTTTCTAGCCTGGGAGGGGGCCAATATTCATGGCTCCCTTCCTGGGCTATTAATATCAGCCCCCAGCTGTCTGCCTAGCCTTTGCTAGCTATTAAATTAGGGGGGACCCCACGTCATTTTTTGGGGGGGGGTCCTCCATTTTAATAGCTAGTAAAGGCTAGGTATTCAGCTGGGGGCTGATATTAGTAGCCTGGGAAGCTCCGTGGGTATTACCCCCTTCCCAGGCTTCAAACATCTGCCCCAGCCGTCTGCTTAACCTCCGCTAGAGACTAAAATTACGGGGAATCCCACGCCAATTTTTTTTAATAATAAATCCTTTATTTTAATACTAAATGACAAGTACAGTAACCAACACTATCACTGTACTTATTATATATGTGACTGACATGTTTCTATCTATCTAATCTATGTGTGAAGCTCTATTCTGTCTGTTATAAATTGTCGGGTACAGATGCTGAATTGCCGGCCGGCTTTCTTAAAGAGACGGTGCATGAAAACACTATTATTTTTTTTGATAAATCCTTTACACTAAATGACAATTACAGTAAGCAACACTGTCACTGTACTTCATATATATGTGACTGACATGTTTCTATCTATCTAATCTATGTGTGAAGCTCTATTCCTTCTATTCTAAATTGTCGGGTACAGATGCTGAATTGCCGGCCGGCTTTTTTAAAGAGACGGTGCATGAAAACACTATTATTTTTTTTAATAAATCCTTTGCAGTAAATGACAAGTACAGTAAGCAACACTGTCACTGTACTTCATATATATGTGACTGACATGTTTCTATCTATCTAATCTATGTGTGAAGCTCTATTCTGTCTGTTATAAATTGTCGGGTACAGATGCTGAATTGCCGGCCGGCTTTTTTAAAGAGACGGTGCACGAAAACACTATTATATTTTTTAATAAATCCTTTACACTAAATGACAAGTACAGTAAGCAACACTGTCACTGTACTTCATATATATGTGACTGACATGTTTCTATCTATCTAATCTATGTGTGATGCTCTATTCCTTCATGTCTAAATTGTCGGGTACCGGTGTATGCCGCTGCTGAATTGCCGGCCGGCTTTTTTAAAGAAAGCGTCTTCTGAGCAGTTTGTCAGCTTTTGGACACCTTTGAAGGTGTTTTCTATGTGTTCCTATGTGTTTTTGTTTGCCTGCCATTGGTTTTAACGGTGTTCGACGGTGTTCTAAGGTGTTCGACGAACAGTTCGACGAACAGTTCCTCGAACATCCCGGTGTTCGACGAACCGAACCGAACCCGAACACTACGGGGGTGGCTCAACACTACTTGCTACTCAAGTTTACCTTGGGTGCTCGGTTTTGCACGAAGTATCTCAGGTGCTCGAGTGACATGATTAAGTCCCCATCCCCTCATGTTTTGCGGCTCTTAGACACCCAAGCAAAAACATGCAGGGATTGCCCGTGAATGGCAGGCAATCCCCACATGTTCTTTGGGTGTCTAACAGCCGCAAAGCATACGGAGCAGGGACTCAAGCATGTCACTTGAGCACCAGTGATACTCGGTGCATACCCGAGCACCCGATGCAAACTCAAGTAGCGAGCACTAGTTCTCAACACTAGTCGTCATATCATCATCTTTTTTTTACAAACTTTTCAAAAAAATCTATGTTCAACCCAAATCCTAAGCCCAATCCTAAGAGTAACCCTTAGCCCAACACTATCCCTAAGCCCAAAGGATTTACTAATTATTGGGCTTTTGATCACTATGACAGGGTCTATCACAGTGATCAAAAGCCTAGAACCAATAGGAAAATTCCCTGCTGTTGCCAGGTGCCGGCCGGCAGATCTCGGCGGGCTCACTGCTCATGCGCATGCCATTTTTTTCATGACGAGGAGGTGGAGGGCTGGGTGACGGAGCAGGAGGGCCTGGGGGGGTGGCGGAGGTACAGAGAAGGGCTTGGGGACATCATCTCTCTGTCCTGTGACATGTTATATCATGTCAGAAGAGAGAGAAATTATTTTTCATTTTTTTGCGTGATCGCCGTTATTCATTGAATGATCAGGAACTGGATGAAAAACGGCCCTGATAGTGTTCTCCAGGGTCTTCGCTACCCCCAGTAGCTGAGAAACCGGAGATTTTCAGACTCTGGGGACGCTATAAACTTATTCCCTATTGTCGTTTTAAATCGGCGATGAGGGAATAAAGCCCCTTAATACAACTTTATAAACACCTTTCCAGTACCTGTTATTCCACAGCCGCAGAACAGAAGACTTACACGAAGGACCGGGGAGCTGCAGCAGGTGTGGAGGCAAAATAAAAAGCAGACGAAGAAAGGTGAGTATAACTGGGTTTTTTTGTTTGTTTTTTAAGCTTTTAACTCGACTGATCCTGCATAGCATATTCAATAAATGTCACACCCCATAGGATAGAAGCTAGGATACGAAAATATCACTATCATCTTTGTAAGTAGGTCGTAGACTGTTTTCTGGAAAAGATCTTCCCAAAATACAAGAAAATGAGGCTGCTGTAATATTACAATTTCCTCCAGCATTGCTCATAAATGGTCTTCATTATAAATCTATTGCTGTTTAGTAATGTGAGTGAAAACTAAATAAAATGATACCATTTTTGTTATCTCTTCATTTTTTTTACTAGCTGGATGTTTCTATTGAAGAACTTAGAGGAATCTTGACCTGTTTGCTGAATGGTATAGCAGATTGCTCTACAGAACTTCTAACCATCGCAGATGATTTGGATGATTTTCACAGAACGGCCACCATTGCCAGTGTAGCGGGAAGTTCAGTTGGAATTGCTGGAGGCATCACCACCCTCGCAGGCCTCGTTTTAGCCCCTTTTACAGCAGGGGCATCACTTATTTTCAGTGGTATCGGGGCCGGTGTTGCTGCAGTTGGAGGAATTACAGGGGCATCGGCTTCTATTGCTGATTCTGTAAATATGAAAAATAAATGCAGCCAAGTAGAAGAGATTGTAAAGAGAGTAAATGCAGAGATGAATGAACTGGAAAAGGCTTCAAAAAAGTTGGATTCATTAGTTACTAACATAATGTCTAAGCAAAAAATGGTAGACAGTTCTGATGCAGCCAGGGCTGGGGGGAGAGGTGTATATGCTGCATTAGAGGTTGGCAGGATGATTCAGCTGGGCAAGGTGTCAGCCGCTGCGACTCATGGGATGCAGATAGCAGCTCGGGGGTTCCAGGTATTTAGAGTCATTTCAGGGGTTTTTGCAGCTTTGTTTATAGTCGTTGATGCTACTTTTATTTTTAAAGGAGCAAAGGAAATACAGGATGGATGTAAGACAGAGGAGGCTGCACAAATCAGAGAATGTGCTGAGGAGATTAAAAAGTTACATCAAGATTTACAAAAGTTAGATGAGGATTTGGTGGCCGACTATTAAAGTAATTTAAGAGTTGCATCTGGGTGTAAATAGTGCTCGCTCCAAGACACAAAAAAACATGTTGGATGCAGACTTGAGTATCAGTTATGGGATACAAGGGATGAAGATCTTCATTTCAATCAGTAATCCACTGGCTTCATGTGGATCACGTCACTGCATTACAGATTGCTATTGAAGACACGAACACTATATTTGTCTCTGTCACCAGAAATTCCTATAATAGAAAACGGAGGACAAATAAACATGAACTAAGCCCCATGAACCACCTGCTGCTCATCTGCACGTGTATTGTCCTTCCAAGTTACAACAGTATGTGACATATCAAACACCAGATCAAATTTATGCAACTTGATGAGTGCAGCCTAAGTCAAGTTCAAAACATCAGTGATTGCTAGGTCTAAACAAGTGTAACATCTGCAATCTGAATAGGGCTGTCACTTACAAACATTAAAGGGGTTATCCACGACTTTAATATTGATAGCATATACTCAGGATAGGTCATCAATGTCTGCTTAGTGGGGGTGTCGGCCTGAACTGCTCAGTTAGGGAGTTGCACAGCACAGCTCCATCAATGGGATAGTGGTCGCGACCAAGTACTGCACATCCGCACCATACTGATTAGGGGCAGATGTGCAGTAACCAGCCACGGCCACTATACAGTCGACAGAGTAGTGTTGTGCAGCTCATAACTGAGCAGTTAAGGCCGACGCTGGGTGTAACACCCCCACTCATCAGATGTTAGTGACCTATCCTAAGGACAGGCCATGAATGTTAAAGTCTTGGAAAACCCCTTTAAAGAATAGTCATTGACCGCCATGTGCATTAGACTCTTTGAACCCCACTGGTGTTTAATATTTGATGTGTTGTTTTAAGTTTGATATCCTTTGTGAGCAACAGGTTGTTGAAAATGCTTCACCACTGAATATCTCACAGGAATATTTTTGGTATTTCTGATATCCTGTGAACTACAATCTGATCTTTAAAACCATATTTTTTAATGGTTGGAATGAAAATCGTCATCCTTTGAATACCTGAGCTGGAATTTCATCTTAAATACTCAAGGCTACATTCATTAGTTTTATATTAGTTTTATTACATGGAGTTTAAAATGAACCTGACAGATGATACATGCTGCAAGAACCTCGGGCAGCATGTATCATACACTGGCGCTATCATTTCTGCCAGGAATTTTTTACTCTGAATCGGTGCAAAGTTTCACAAAAAACACATATTTAGAAACCATCCGGGGAACTAGCCTCTTGAGGGACTCGTCAAAAAAAAACAGTCTCCAGTGGCTTCTCCATGCCTTTCAGTGACATGTCTCTTCTTACTGTATGTGTGTATATAAAGAGAGACCTGTCACTCATGGTGAACGGGCAGGAAGAAGCTGCCACGACCAACCTCCTGGACCAGTCACCCATTCGGCATTGTACCCAACCGACTTTTAAATGCATGTTTTCTCTGAAATGCCATAGCATTTCAGAGTAAACCATACCTGGTTGGAATACACAGCTACAGCACTGTCTGATACATGCTGCCTGGGGTTCAAGAAGCAGATATCAGCTGTCAGGTTCCTTTTAAGAAAATTATCTTTTTCCTAAAAACCATTAAAAAAAATCTAACATCCTTTTATCCTGCAATATAACTCAATGATGATTATTTTTTTAGTTTCCACACTGTATTTTTTTAACAAATACTTTACGGTATAAGAAAACAAAAATCTATGTTTTTCTACAATTCATATAATTAAGATTATTTAAATGCTTTCTGAAGACAAAGGCAAAGAATAACTAGATTTAAAGATCCTACCAATGACTATGAGAAGCACACATCAAGCAATAAGCTGGTGTGGTGTGTCAAGTTTAAAAGCTGCCATGGGACTCAAATGACTATTACACTTTGTGTACTACACTGTTCCCCAAAAAATTTCAAAATACCGAAGTATACATCCTGTCAGGCTGAAAGGATATTCATTTGGCCATTTTAGGCTATTGCAGCTCTATAAGCATGCTTAACGTGGACTATTAGGGCATTTTTGGGCATACTTATTAAGCAAACACAGAAAATTAGACATTACCATGATCTAATGTCTATTTCTTACACATTCCTCACATGTATTAAAGTTGGCAAACAGTCGCAAATCATGCACACGGGAGTGATTCAAACATAACACCGAGCAGCTGTAACTACTCGGTGCTCGGCGCGAGCATACTCGCCGAAAGGGTTAACAGAACATACTCGCTCATCACTAATAATTAGAGATGAGCGGATCAATCCGTGGTAGATCAAATTTGAGTCGAATTTCCTGAAGTCTATAGTTCCAATTCAACAATCTGCAATTTGATTTGCGAGGATCAGCACACATGCAGCACACCCTGTGAGAAAGCTATTGGCGCCTGGCGTGACTTAATGTGATTGTAGCGTACTACTTCAGTGCTGATGTACAAGATTGAAAATGGGAGTGATGGCCTCAGTCTGTGAATAGAAATACAAGATTCAAGTGATACACAGTGAACTGCTCTAGTGTCTCATCATCACCACTAAGTGTGACTGTGACTGTGATATACAGCAGCTTAATAGCTGTTTTTTCCCAATCAGGGGTAGTATTAAAATATTCATTGCAAATTTTGCAACTAAATCCAAATTCTGAATTCAAGGCTTGTTTCTGTTTTGTGCCATCCCTATGTTTTGAGATGCATCATTTTTTCATTTAAAAACTGTCAGTAGGTTTTGGAGTTGATTTTGAGTCCATCTTCAATCCCTTCTGTCATGTACAGCACCATGGAATCAATGGTGCTCTAAAAATAAATAATAATATTCATTTTATTATTTAAGAGAAAGCTCCCTAATTCAGAAACTTAAACACAAGTGTTTACCTACCAAGTGTGCACAGTGTTTAAAATATATTTTTGAGCCTGCTTCATTTCTCCAATTATCTAATATTAGATGGTTACACATGCCACCTGAATACAGCGGCCAGCAACACTTGCTTGCTATTGGGACATGATTCTACCTATACTGTGTGCATAATTATGATGCAATTTGTATTTTTGGTGATTAATTTTATTATTGAAGAACTATATTGCTGTCAGTTAATACAAATAGTTAATAAACCTGAATATTTAAGAAAGTAAAAGTGAGATTTTGTCTTTCTTAGAATATCTATGTGTACAGAATTATTGGACAATTATTATGCAACTAAATTAAAAATGTACATTTTCCCATCTTAGCTGTCTATTTTTCATCTGTTACAGTGATGAAAATAATAACCAAACAACTCAAAATATTTTTTTTAAAAATCAGTGACTAATGTAGTCACTCTTCTTTTCAATAAAAAGAAGTTTGTCTTTTGTCAATGTTTGTCAATGTTTGTCTTTGTTTTCACTCTCACCCCCTTAATCCTTCATTTTTTCCAACCACCCCTAATCCCTACACCTAGTAATGAACTCTTCATCTCTCCCTCCATTCTCCCCACCCATCTCACCTCCTCCTCAGAGCTATTCCTCAACATACAATCCTTTGTCTCCAAACACAGATAGCCACCTCATGCCCTCTCCTGCTCCCACCTACTAACGCTTTCTCTGCTCCTCCTCACTGCCGGCGACATCTCTCCACATCCCGGCCCTCCTCACCACATCCCTACAATCACTTCCACCTCCTACCCATGATCTATCTCAAACTCTCGTAACCCTTCTAATCTTATACTCATCTGCCCAGCCCCCACTGGCAAGCATGGTGGAGGAATAGATTTCCTCCTCTCAGAAAGCTGCTCCTTCACCCATATCCCACTGCCACCCTCCATTACTCTCCCCTCTTTTGAAGTGCACTGCATACACATCTACTCCCCCTCCAACCTCCAACTGGCTGTCATTTACCGCCCCCCAGGATCACCCACCACTTTGTTTGACCACTTCACCACTTGGCTACTTCATTTCGTCTTAGTTGACATCCCCACTATCCTCATGGGCGACTTTAACATCCCCATTGACACTTCCCTCTCAGCTGCCTCTAAGCTTCTATCCCTCATTTCCCCCTTTGGTCTTACTCAGTGGTCTTCCACACCCACCCACAAAGATGGCCACACACTGGACCTCATCTTCATCCGCCTCTGTTCCCTATCTAACCTATCTAACTCACCTCTCCCTCTCTCTGACCACAACCTACTGACATTCTCTACCTCCTACTCTCCAGAGCAACAATCCCCACTCCACAAACTTGCATACCCTCCCAGAAATTCAAACACCTTGACCTACACTCACTCTCTGAATCCCTTCTCCCTCTTACAGACATTAGCTCCTTACATGATGCATATTTTGCTGCCTCTTTATACAACACCACAACAGCTGCAGCTCTCGATTCGGGCCCCCCTCACACATACCAACTCTCGCACAATCAACAGACAACCCTGGCACACCAGCCTAACTAAAGAACTGTGACGGGCCTCCAGGGTTGCTGAGTGTAGATGGAAAAGGTCCCACTCCAATGAGCACTTCATCACATTCAAACAGTCCCTCACTATCTTCAAGTCCACACTCACTGCAGCAAAACAAACATACTTTGCATCTCTCATATCCTCCCTGTCTCACAACCTCAAACAACTATTCAACACCTTCAATTCTCTCCTCCGTCCCCCAGTGCCTCCTCCCTCTCCTCTTATTTCAGCTGAAGACTTTGCCTCATTCTTCAAGCAGAAGATTGACACCATCAGACAAAGCTTTTGCCTAAAGCCCCCACAGCCCCTCCCCACACCTACTCAACCCTCCTCCTCCAAAACCACCTTCTCCACCATTACGGAAAATAAATTTTCCTCTTTACGCTCCAAATCACACCTCACCACCTGTAAACTTGACCCAATCCCGTCCCGCCTCATCCAAAATCTTACCACTATCTTCATCCCACCCCTAGCCCACCTCTTCAACCTGTCACTAACAACTGGTGTCTTCCCCTCATGCTTCAAACATGCCTCAATCACACCCATCCTCAAAAAGCCCTCCCTTGACCCATCCTCTCTGACTAGCTATCACCCCATATCACTTCTCCCCTATGCCTCAATACTACTGGAACAACACGTCCATTCTGAGCTGTCCTCCCACCTCTCCTCCTGCTCCCACTTTGACCGCCTACAATCTGGTTTCCGACCGCACCATTCTACTGAAACTGCACTGACTAAAGTCACCAACGACCTACTAACCGCCAAATCTAAGCAACACTACTCTGTCCTCCTCCTCCTAGACCTGTTATCTGCCTTTGACACAGTGGACCATTCCCTCTTACTCCAGACTCTCTCATCTCTCGGCATCACAGACTTGGCCCTATCCTGGATCTCCTCATACCTAACAGACCGGACATTCAGTGTCTACCACTCACATACCACCTCCTCATCTCACCCCCTATCTGTCGGTGTCCCCCAAGGTTCAGTTCTAGGACCCCTACTCTTCTCCATCTACACCTTAGGCCTGGGACAGCTTATAGAGTCTCATGGCTTTCATTATAACCTCTATGCTGATGACACACAGATCTACCTCTCTGGACCCGATATCACCTCCTTACTAACCAAAATCCCACAATGTTTGTCTGCTATTTCATCCTTCTTCTCTGCTAGATTTCTAAAACTTGACATGGGCAAAACAGAATTCATCATCTTTCCGCCATCTTATTTAACCCCCCCAACTGACCTATCTATCAACGTCAATGGCTGCCCACTCTCCCCAGTCCCTCAAGCTCGCTGTCTTGGGGTAACCCTGGACTCTGAACTCTCCTTCAAACCACATATCCAAGCGCTTTCCATTTCCTGCCGATTCCAACTCAAAAATATCTCCCGGATCCGCACATTCCTCAACCATGAATCTGCAAAAACACTAGTGCACGCCCTCATCATCTCCCGCCTTGACTACTGCAACCTCCTGCTCTGTGGCTTCCCTTCCAACACTCTCGCACCCCTCCAATCTATCCTAAGCTCTGCCGCCCGACTAATCCACCTGTCCCCCCGCTATTCCCTGGCCTCTCCTCTCTATCAATCTCTTCACTGGCTCCCCATTGCTCAGAGACTCCAGTTCAAAACCCTAACCATGGCATACAAAGCCATTCACAACCTGTCTCCTCCATATCTCTGACCTAGTCTCCCGTTAAATACCTGCACGCAACCTCCGATCCTAACAAGATCTCCTTCTCTACTCCCCTCTTATCTCCTCCTCCCACAATCGCATACAAGATTTCTCGCGTGCTTCCCACCTACTCTGGAACTCTCTACCACAACACATCAGACTTTCGTCGACCGTGGAAACCTTCAAGAAGAGCCTGAAGACCCACCTCTTCTGAAAAGTCTACTACCTGCAGTAACCACCGCTCCACCATACCGCTGCATGACCAGCTCTACCCTCAGCCTCTGTATCCTCACCCATCCCTTGTAGATTGTGAGACCTTGCGGGCAGGGTCCTCACTCCTCCTGTACCTACGCTGTCACATTGTGTTCAAGATATTTTAATTGTTTTTGCTATGTATACCCCTTTTTCACATGTAAAGCGCCATGGAAGAAATGGCGCTATAATAATAATAAATAATAATAATAATAATAACAGTTATAAATCTTTCATCCATGGAGTTTGTGAGTTTCCTAATTTGTTGACAATCGACTTTTTGGGCAGAACCAACCACAGCCTCCCAGACACTGATCAGAGAGGTGACTGTTTTCCTTCACCTTCTCCCGTTAAAGAAAAGCCCACAACTTCTCAATAGGGTTTAGGTCAAGTGAGGAAGGAACCATGCCATTATTCTTTCATCTTTAAGGCCTTTTCTGGCAGCCGAACAGTGGAGACTTCAATACTGCGATGGAGCTTTGTCCCACATAAAAATCATGGTTTTCTTAAAAGACTTTTTCCGTCTTCAGATATTTCTTGGCCCAGTCTTCACATTCCTGTTTAGTAGTGGTCAATTTTGGCCTTCCTTACCTCGGCCATGTCTCAGAGCACCTTATACTTCTGGGCCCTACAGGGAGGTTGCAGTTCTGAAATATGACAGCACTGGAGGCAAATGGCTTCCTGGTGGCTTCACGTTTTGATTTTTCTAAATCTTTGACAGATAATGTGTGTCTTTTTTTCTTAACACGTTTTTTGCAACCCTGGTGACTATTTGCAACAAAACTTTTGATGGATCTGTGATCATACCCCAATATCTTAGCAATTTCAAGAGTGCTGCCACCCACAATAAGAGTTAACAATTTTTTACATTTTAGAGTCAAAATAATCTCTTTTGCCCATTTTGCCTGAGGAGAACAAGCTACCTAATAATTTTGCGCACCTCGATTATAATATCATTAGATTTCACCCTCCTAATTACACAGATACACATCACCTGATCTGCTTCATCCTACAAGCATTCATGTTTCCCCTGAGTACGTCAATACCCCATATGTGGTCAGAAACTACTTTTCAGTCACAGTGTAAATCTCAGAAGGGAAGGAGAGCCATTTTGGAGTTCAGATTTTGCTGGAATTGTTTGCGGGTGCCATGTCACACAGCCCCTGAGATGCTAGAAGAGCAGACCCTCCCACAAGTGACCCAATTTTACTAACTACACCGTTCAATGAATTCATCTAGAGGTGCAGTCACCATATTAATACCACAGGTCTGTCATAGAATTTTAGTCTTGGGCGGTGAAGAAAAAATAATGACATTTTTACCACTAAAATGTTGTTTTAGCCCAAGATTTTACATTTCCACAAAGGTAATTAAATAAAAATGACCCCATAATTGTTACAAAATTTCTCCTGAACATGTCAATACACCACATGTGGCTGCACAGTACTGTCTGGCCACACAGGAGGGCCATTTGCAGGGCCCTAAAGTGCGAGGACAGCAGAAACCCTCCTCAAGTGAATCCAATTTGGAAATTAGGTCCTTTTGGAAATTAATCTACAGGTGTAGTGACGATTTTGACTCCATTAGTGTTTTCTAGAAATAAACACAGTGAATGTTGCAGAGTGAATATTGAAAATATGATATTGTAGTGCCCAGTACATTATAATGCCCAGTACATTGTGCCCAGCTTGTTTTTCTGGAGACACACCCATACATTAAATGAGCTCTCCTCACTACAGTAATGCCACACATGTGGATGCTAACTGGTTTAGGCACACTGTGGGGCTCAAAAGTGTGGGGGGGAGGGGGGATATGGATTTTTAGAGAAGATATTGCTGGATTTCTTTTGGGGGAGCCATGGCACTTTTTGGGAGGCAACCTGAATAAAAAACAGCAATTTCAGAATTGTCTTTTTTTTTTTTATTTCGTTCACTGTTTAGTAAAAGTGATAACAGACCTTTATTCCTCGGGTTCATCCTCAGGTCACCGGATTGCCACTGCAATCATCGGCAATCGAATTGCAGAGAGAAAATAAGAGTGTTAATTAGTGTTGAGCATTCCTCACATGTAATAAAACTGTCAAACAGTTGCAAATCATGCACACGGAAGCGATTTAACCATATCACCGAGCAGCTATAAATACTCGGAGCTCAGCCCAAGCATACTCGGCGAAAGGGTTAATAGAACATACTCGCTCATCACTAGTGTTAACATGAAGTGCTCTCTCTCTGTCACACTCTATACCTGCTGCGGTCGCTTTGACTACAGCACGTAAAGAGTTAATAGTGCAAACCCTGGCAGCACTCAATTCTCTCTGTTACCCCCCTAGCAGGGGAAATTGAAAGCAGAATTCACCCGGTATCCTTGTGTGATTAATAATTGCCCTTTCACTTCCTAAGGGCTCAGATGAGTGATGATTCTTCTCATGCAAGAGAATCGGGACCATTATTTAAATGACACTTGGATCCGAGAATTGGATCACACTGTTTACTGTGATCCAGTTCTGCTGGATGAGAGAATTGTAGCACAGGTAAGGATAAGACAGAGAACTTAATTTCTCCATCTTCTCCATTTTCTCTGTCCACAGAAATTAGACTGCAATTCCGAGTCCAGTTCCGATGTTTTACACGCAGCCATAGACTTGAATGGGTGCGTGTGATCCGATTAGTGGAGCCACTCACAGCATGCTGTGATTCTTTCCACAGATGGATTCGGTCTGTAGAAGAACAACACAGATCTGAACTGGCCTATAGTATAATATTGGTCTGAGTGTCTGAGTGTTATGTGATAAAACATTGGATAGCACTCGTCCGAGTTATATGCTCTTGTGAGTATGCCCTAATGGAGAGTAGCATATTCATTAGGATGTGAAAGGGCAATGTAGTTATAGGAAGACGTTGATGATTGCCAGCAGTTCTGTGACAGCCCTCGGCACTGTAAAACATGATAACATGAAAAAAATTGTATTGATGTGTAGTGTCAATAAAATTATTGAAAAAAATTATTAACTTAAAGGGCTTATCCAAGACTTAGTTTTTAGGCCCATAGTAAAAGAAAGCAACAAAACAGGCACGTAGGTGCAACCTACCTGCTAGCTCTGCTCTCACAGAGTGATCACAGATCGCTCCTGCGGGCGAATCAGCGGCTTCCGGTGATCAGCGGCTTCCGGTGACGTCACGTCGACAGAGCAGCGGCTTCTTTTCCCCTCTGTTGACAGGGCATGACTGCCAACATCATGCTGATTGACAGCCGGATCCTCGCTGCCTAACTGTGGAAAGCCAGCTGTCAATCAGCAATTGGCAGTCATGCCCCATTGACAGAGTAGCCCAGAAGAGGAAGAGCTGCTCTGATGATGTTATGCAGTTAAATAGCCGGCTGAATGACCGCTTTGTGCCAGCACCAAGAAGCACCACCTGCCTGTTAGTTTTCTGTTTTTTCTTTACTATGGGCTTAAAGGGCTTATCCAGGTCTTTTCTAAAAACTTAGAAAGAAACAATCTAAAAGTAAAAAATATTAGTAAATGAATATATACATGTGTGTATATATATATGCCAAGAGTGTGCAAAACAATCATCAAAGCAAAAGGTGGCTACTTTGAAGAACCTAGAATATAAGACATATTTTCAGTTGTTTCACTCTTTTTTGTTAAGTATATAATTCCACATGTATTAATTCATAGTTTTAATGCCTTCAGTGTGAATGTACAATTTTCATAGTCAAGATAATACAGAAAAATATTTAAATGAGAAGGAGTATCCAAACTTTTGGTCTGTACTGTATATATACAGGGTTGTCCAAAAGTAGGTGGACAGAAAGTGTAAAAAGGTTATGAAGGAGGAGATTTATCAAACATGGTGTAAAGTGAAACTGGCTCAGTTGCCCTTAGCAACCAATCATATTCCACTTTTCATTCCTCACAGACTCTTTGTAAAATGAAAGGTGGAATCTGATTGGTTGCTAAGGGCAATTGAGCCAGTTTCACAGATCTAGTTTTCACAGATAGATCTCCCCCAAATCTGTTTTCTTTTCAGATAATTCAGATAACACATAATGGCAAATAATTTAAATACAGATCAAAGAAAATGGATTTTAACAGAGTATTGGAAATCTCAAAATGCTGAAACCATTAGAGCAAATTGGGTTGAAACATTTTGTACTCAAGCCCCAAAGAGACAAACCATTTACCGCATTCGTGACAAATGCAATGCCACTGGCTCAATCCTTAATGCTCCAAAAACTGGTCGACCCAAAACAGTCTGTACAGAAGATAATAAACAACTTGTTGCTGAAACATTTGTTCAGAGTCCAAAAAAGTCCACAGAAGAGCCTCTTTGGAATTGGGAATTTCACGAGCTTCTATCATGCAAGTCCTGAAATCTATTGGGTGGAAAGCTTATCGTCCACGTCTAATTCATGGTTTATTGGAGGATGATCCAGACAGGCGGCTGCAATTTAGTGAGATTATGCTTAACGAAATTGAAGAAAATCCAGTAATTTTAGATAACATTATGTGGAGTGATGAAGCTTCTTTCAAATTCTCCGGCCATATTAACAGACATAATTGTATTTACTGGTATAATGAGAACATGCATTTAACATTAGAGCAACAACTAAATGAGCCTGGTGTCAATGTTTGGGGTGGTATTTCAAGTTTTTGGTGTTTTAGGACCAATATTTTTTGATGGAAAAGTCACAGGAGATAAGTATCTCGAAATTCTAATGAATCAAGTTGTTCCCCAGTTACTGCAACAGCCTAATTCAAATGACCTTAATTTTCAACAAGATGGGGCCCCTCCACATTATTCAAGAGTAGTCCGCGAGTATCTTGATGAAACATTTCCTAATAAGTGGATTGGCCGAAGAGGCCCACTTGATTGGCCGGCACGTTCACCAGACTTGACCCCAATGGATTTTTTCTTTTGGGGAGTACTCAAGGACAAAGGTTTATAGTCGAAAACCAAAAAGTGTCAGTGATTTGAAAAATTACATATGAGATGCATTTCAAGAAATTAATACCCAAAGAGACTTGTGCAAAAAAGTTTGTCGAAGCGTAAGAGGCGACTTCAAAGCTGTGCAAATTGTAATGGAAAACAGTTTGAACACCTGCGTTGATAAAATTTAAGGACTTTTGTATTATTGTTCAGAATAAAATTTAATTGTCAATGTTATGCTTGTGTTAGTAAATATAATTTTATATATAAATCAAAATAAATGTTATTATTTTCTGGCCACTTACTTTTGGACTACCCTGTATATATAATAAAAAAATAAATATTAAACCTGAATCATATACACTATATGACCAAAAGTAATAGTGCACACTTCTTAATCATTGAATTCCGCTTTTTTGTTTAGTCCCATTACCACTGATTTACAGTATAAAAAACAAATCCAGCTCCTCCTGCCATCTGCCTTTACTAACATTTCTTACAGAATGGCTCATTCTAAAGAGTTCAATGATACCAGCGTGATCCTGTAATAAGAAGTCACTGATGTAACAAGTAAGGTCATGAAACTTTTTCCTTCTAAATTTTCCACCATCGTATCTGAGTGGTATTACTGAAAAATGGAAATGTTTGGGAACCAGAGCAGCTTCAGCTATGAAGTATGTCAGGAGCAGTCAGATGGATGTGTCTGGGTTTGGTGAATGCCAGGAGAACATTACCTGCCTGACAGTTGTCACTGAAGTTTGGCAGGTGGATAATGCTATGAGGTTGTATTTCAGCAGTCGACTTACGTCCCTTAATTCCAGGAAAGAGAAATCTTAATATTTCAGCATAACAAGTGTGGTAGGTCGACTTGCTCGGCTGCTTCTGCAAGTAGACTCAGGAACTGGGTTTTCTCTGCAGAGTTTATTATATGGCATAAAGCCTGCAACTCCAGCAAACATAAACATGGCCTTACTGGCAAAACAACAAAACAAAACATAAACGATAGCACCGTCCATATGTGTGTGTGTGGTTCACCTACACAGGTTATGTCCAGCCTCCAGCTCCTTCCTGAGCTATGGCTTGTCCAGTCTGGAGACCTTACCTCTCCAACACAGCACAGAGAAAAAAAACAGGATTGAACATTTAAAGCTTACTCAGCCACACTCTGAGGTGGAGGTATAGGGAATGACTTCCCTCCCATCTCTATGTCATTCCCATAAAACCACACCCTTTAAAAGAGTTACCCTCAGCATATAACATGCTGGCAGAAATTCAGTAGGTCTCAGTTCACACAGGAGAGCATTCGGAGTGACACATACCTCCCCTTGCATATAATACCAGTGACTCTGTCACATATTCCTCCCCTCTGCCCAAAGCTGGGGGTTTGGGAACCTTCAGACACCAAGCAGGGAATTCTGGAGAGGGCATCAGCATTAGCGTGTAACTTCCTGGGTCTATGCTCCATGTGAAAAGTCTTGGAGACCTAAGAACCACCTAGTTACTCGGGCATTCTTACCCTTCTTTTCCCTCAAACATCTCAAAGAGGCATGGTCTGACACCAATTTAAACTTTCGGCCAAGTAGGTAATATCTTAGCGTGTCTATGGCCCATTTTATGACTAAGCATTCTTTCTCCACAATGGCATAATTTTTCTCACAGGACGAGAGCTTCTGGCTCATATAAAGGATGGTATTCTCTTCCCCATTTATCGCCTGTGACAGCACAGCTCCTAGGCCAACTTCTGAGGCATTTGTCTAGAGCACAAACTGTTTAGTAAAGTCTGGTGCGACCAGCACCGGCTGCTTACAGAGTGCAAGCTTCAGCTGTTGGAACAGCATCTCGGTTTCAACCGTCCATTTCGCCATCGTTGATTTTGGGCCTTTCAGAAGGTCCGTCAGTGGTGCGGCAATCACAGCAAAATTTGGGATAAACCACCTGTAATATCCCACGATTCCAAGAAACGCTCTCACCTGCTTCTTGGAGAGCAGTTGCGGCCAGTTCTGAATTGCCTCGACTTATTGACCTGTGGCTTAATTTAGCCTCTCCCAACAGCGTAGCCTAAGTACTTGGCCTTCTCCTTCCCAAAGGCACATTTTCTCAATATTAATCGTAAATCCTGCCTTCCTTAGAGCATCCAAAATTGCCTGTACCTTTGGCAGATGACTAGCCCAGTCTGGGCTAAAGACGGCAATGTCATCAAGGTAGGCTGCTGCATACTTCTTATGTGGGCCGAGGATCCAATCCATGGCCCCCAGGAAAGTGGCTGGTGCTCCCTGCAGTCCGAAAGGTTTCGGGTGTACTGGAAGCACCCATCAGATGTTGAGAAAGCTGTTTTCTCCTTGACCCTCTGGGACATGGGGATCTGCCAGTAGCCCTTCGTCAAGTCGAGGTTGGTAATATATCTCGCAGGTCCAAGCCTCTCGATGAGTTCATCGACGTGGGGCATCGGGTATGCATCACACTTGGAAACCTCATTTAGCCTGCGGTAGTCGTTACAAAATCTCCACTCCCCGTCGGTCTTTGGCACGAGAACGATGGGACTCGATCATCCGCGCTTCGATTCCTCTATCACGCTGAGGTCCAGCATCCTCTTCACCTCAGCTCAGATTACCTCACGACGGACTTCAGGAATCTTATAGGGTTTGAGGATTACCCTAACATGTGCTTCCGTGAGCATGTCATGCTCAACCACCTCCGTACGCACTGGCAACTTCGAGAACAGGTCAGGGTTCCGTTGCAGCAGCCCTCTACATTGTTGTTTCTGTGCCGGCGATAAAGTTTCTGTATCGTGACGTCCTCGACTTTGGCTTTCGGACTGGCTCCCAAACAAGAAGCTCCTAGCGTTTCCCGATCTCGCCACGGCTTGAGCAAGTTCACATGGTACACTTGGTGAGACTTTCTTCAGCCAGGCTGGTGAATTTTGTAGTTCACTTCGCTGAGTTTCTCCACCACCTCATACGGGCCTTGCCACTTGGCCAGGAACTTGCTCTCGACGGTGGGAATAAGCACCAGTACACGATCCCTAGGCGGGAACTGTCTCAGCCTTGCTGATCGGTTATAGACCCTTGCCTGGGCCTCTTGTGCTTTGAGTAGATGAGCCTTCACGATAAGCATAACTTTTGCCATCCTCTCCTGCATCTGGGTGACATGTTCTATGATGCTCTGGTGGGGTGTAACCTCAGTTTCCCAGGTTTCCTTTGCAATATCCAGGAGCCCTTGCGGATGTCGTCCGTACAATAGGTCAAACGGGGAGAAATCTGTAGAGGATTGTGGGACCTCTCTTACCGAGAAGAGCAGGAATGGTAGAAGGTAGTCCCAGTTATGACCAGCCTTCTCTACGACCTTTTTGAGCATTGCTTTTAAGGTTTTATTAAAGCGCTCCACCAGGCCGTCTGTCTGCAGATGGTTAACATAGGTTCGCAGCTGGGTAATCTGAAAGACTTTACACAGCTCCTTCATTACCTTGCTCATGAACGGGGTTCCTTGGTCCGTTAGGATCTCCTTCTGCAGTCCGGTCCTGGCAAAATATATGGACAAGTTTCCGGGCGATGCTCCCACTCGACGAGTTCCTCAGTGCTTCCAGGTACCGGGTCGCATAGTCCAAGACCACCAGGATATATTGATGGCCGATTTGACTAAGGGCCCCACTAGGTTCATGGCAATCCTCTCAAAGGTAAATTCTATCACAGGTAGGGAGATTAAAGAACTACAGAAATGGGAGGAGGGCGCGGTTATCTGGCAGGAGGGGCAGGATCTACAACAGCTCAGGATCTCCCGGTAACACCCTGGCCAGTAAAACCTCCTCAATATCCTCTCCTGAGTTTTCTCAACCCCCAAGTGTCCCCCCAAAACATGTGAATGGGCCATATCTAATACCCTTTGTCGGTATGGCCCTGGAATTAATAGCTGCTCCACTATTTCATCACCTCTTGGTTTGGTCACCCAATACAATAACTCCCCCTGAACTGCAAAGTGTGGGTACCTGGTGTCTGCCCCCGGCTCTTGAGCAACCCCATTACAGACAATAACATTGTTCCATGCCCCCTTCAAGGTTAAGTCCCGAACTTGAGCAGACCGAAAGTTCTCTCCTGTCTCCTCTAACTCAGGGAGGTCGGCCTCCTCGGTCATAGTCTCGTCCTCATCACCGGCAAGGACACTAAATGGGAACTCATCCCCTTCAGATGTCAACAAGGGTATTTCCTTAGGGACCTGGAATTTGTCCACATGACTCAGTCCGGTTCCTTTCCCCCACAAGTCCCAGAACAATGGGAAATCGCGCCCCAATATGACAGAATGTATCAGGTCCTTAACCACCCCGACCTCATGGGATGGGGCACCATAGTCTGTTCCCACTGTTACTGTGGCCACAGGGTAGTCCTTGGCGTCCCCATATATGCAGCGAACGCCCACAGTCTTGGCAAAGATCAGCTGGTGGGGAAGGTTGGCACTGATTAGGGTCACTAGACTCCCTGAATCCAACAATCCAAGCACAATCACCCCATTAACGGACACGGCACATGCCTGCATCCCTTTGCCAAGTCGACAGTCCACACTGCAGGTGGGATAAGCATAGTAGGAGACCCGTCTGCCTGGGCTGCAGTCCATGGGCTCAGGGGATATATGACACCTGGCGGCTACGTGTCCAGGGTTGTGACACCACCAACAGACTAGATCTTTAGAAACAGTCCTTGTGGCACCTCCAGTGGAAGTGGGACGCCCCCCAGTGGTGGCTCTAGACCCCTTCCGTGGTGAACACCCTTTTGGGTATCCCAGTATGGAGGAGTGACTATTTCTGGTTTCCCGAGGGATTTCTCAACCACCTGGTACCTCTCTACCAGGCTGATGAAGTAATCTGCCTTCTGGGGATCGCCCTGGGCAACCCAAGCCTGCACTGGCTTGGGAAGGGAGTGCACAAATCTATCAATCACCACCCACTCAACCTTCTGGGCCAGAGTGGAGGACTCCGGCCACTTCTGAAAGAGATACAGTAGGTCAAACATCTGCGAGTGAGGGGGTTTGGGGCATACGCACAATGGTGGACTCGTTGGGCTCTCACCACCATATTCATTCCCAGGCGTGCTAAGATCTCTGTCATTAGTTTGGCATATTCCTTGGCATCCTGCAGTGCCAAGTCATGATATGCCTTTTGGGGTTCCCCAATTAAATATGGTGCCAGAACCTCTGCCCACTGGTGGAAGTCTCTCCCAATCAGCCACCCTCTCAAAGACAGTCAGAAATGCTTCTACATCATCCCCGGGGGTCATCTTCTGCATGGCCCGTCTTACCACCTTCCTGACGTGGGAGTCATCAGTCGGCCCTGGGGGTGGGGCAGTTGCCCTGCCCTGGATGGCATCCACCAGAAGCTGTATCTGCTGTTGCTGTTCCTGCAGGTGCTGCTGCTGCGCCTTTTGCTGCAACTGGATCTGTTGTAACAACAGTTTGGTCGTCTCCTGGTGCTGCTGCTGGCTCTGCAAGTTCTGTTGATGCATCTGTTGTTGGCTCTGCACCAGGTGCTTAATGAGCTCCTCCATGCTGCCAGACTTCTCTGGCTGGCTGCCGGCTTTCACCCAGGACATCCACCGGTCTCTGTGGAAGGTACACGTGTTCCTGGAATCTTCCACGTACTCTCACATCAACTGTGGTAGGTCGACTCGCTCGGCTGCTTCCGGAAGTAGACTCAGGACCTGGGTTTTCTCTGCAGGCTCTATTATATGGCATAAAGCCTGCAACTCCAGCAAAAGTAAACACAGCCTTACTGGCAAAACAACAAAACAAAAGATAAACAATAGCACAGTCCATATGTGTGTGTGCGGTTCACCCACACAGGTTATGTCCAACCTCCAGCTCCTTCCTGAGCTATGGCTTGTCCAGTCTAGTGACCTTGCATCTCCAAACACAACACAGAGAAAAAAAACAGGACTGAACATTTAAAGCTTGCTCAGCCACACCCTGAGGTGGAGGTATGGGGAATATGGGGAATGACTTCCCTCCCATCTCTAATTCATTCCCATAAAACCACACCCTCTAAAAGAGTTACCCCCAGCATTATAACATGCTGACAGAAATTCAGTAGGTCTCAGTTCACACAGGAGAGCATCCTGAGTGGCACATACCTCCCCTCGCATATAATACCAGTGACTCTGTCACACAAGATATTGTGGACAATTGTAGCTTCCAACTTTGTGGGAGAAGTTTGGGGAAGGCCCTTTTCTGTTCCCCATATTGGTGCACTAGTGCACAAAGTAAGGTCCATGAAGTCATGGGATGTACTAGAATGGAGATTTTGAACCAGGAACTTATCATCCAACATCAGTGTCTGACCTGACAATTGCTCTTCTACACAAATAGGCAGAAATACCTATTATGAGTTATTCCAAAATAATGGAAGCAAAAAAAATGATGATTTCTTTTTTTATGTAAAACATACAAAAATATAATACAATCACAAATTCAATGCAGCTTCCATACCAATGCTTACCTGATCGCTAGTCTCTACACTCTGATCGTATCTCCACACACTGTAATTGCCTGCTCGGCCTGGTCCCGGTAATAGCAATGTATTTTTTTTATGTTCTTTCCTATTATCTTTGTAAGCACTGCACTGAGGCTAGGCAGGATCACTGGAGTCCACTGTTAGCCCATAATCGTGGCAGCATCAGTCAGGAGGGAATTTAGCATCTGCCTCATGGGGATTTTGTCTTACTCTGGATCAACAGGTTACGTTATAGGCTGAGTTTAATAGACTTATGTCTGCCTTCTACCTTAAAATCATGAAATTAAATATAATTCCATTAAAAGACTGCTTAACTGCACAATGGTCCCTGACATCATCTATTAATTGGACAGTGTGATTCATCTCTTTGAGAATTGGACAGTCTGACGGTGCGATGCCCCCTTCATGCCATTGCCATTTAATTACACATTAGTGCGTGTAGCGTACCGGACAGTTATGGAAGAGTCAGATGGCCGTATAACTCGGACAAGGAATGCAACGCAATGTTCTAAGTAGCCCTCGGCTTTCCCCACCCAAGTGTGACAGCTGCATAGAAATACATGATGCTGTCACGCTCGGAGGGGGAGAACCGACAGCCAGTCCGGGCATTGCGTTGTGATCCTCATCTGAGTTATACGGCCATCTGACTCTTCCCTTATACTGAGAGTGGCATTGCCGCCATGACAGCCTTAGTGCCCTTAAACACAATAAACACAATAGTCGTTGACTGCTTGGCGCTGCTGACACAGTGGCCAGCTCTCTTGCGAGTCATTTTGGCTGTCACTGTGGAGTTCTAACTGCACAATAATGATAAACATTATAATAATAATAGTTTACAAGGTTTCAAACATTTTACTGAAATGCTGCAATGTCTTCAAAATTACTGTCATTCAGTAAACACTTACAGTATTAGTAACAGAAGGCCCAAAATACTGCACTAACTTTAGACAATAATTTAACAGCTTAAAAATTGAGGACCAATAATAAATCTGGTCCCCATTATAAAGACATATTTTCCCAGTGAGGGCATGCATCTGGGTTTTTTTTGCGTTAATTCATATTAATTTGGTGACTGTACATTGAACTGACCCAAAAAGAAAGCACAACTTATGCCAGAATTCTGATGCAGCACCAATAGTAAATGTGGGTTGATGCTTTTCTTCTTTTCCCAGTCAGCAAATTGAATGGATTTAATATGAATAAAATATTGTTTTGCAGCAAATCACCCTGATTAACGTGTTCATAAGATTCATGCGCTCTATAAAGAAACATGTTCCGTAGATTCAAACTCTTTATTGGCAAAACTGGAATTTGTAACATGGAGCAATGAAAGCAACTTATAGTGGTAAAATGGTGGCAGCTCGATGACCAGATGTTCACTATCTTCTCAGCATTGATGGAACGAGCAAGCAGAGGCCAACGCTGTAGATACAAAAAGAGGGAAAAATTATTTTCATATTAAACGTCATTCACACTTGCTCTAGTAGAAACATAGAAACATGAGAGCTTCCATTTGTGTCCAGTGCCTTCCCAGGACTGCAGATTTATGGGCTCTCACTGATCCTGATGGATCTTACACTCTTGTTGCTCCATTAGTCCGTTCAACTGCCATATAAATTATATATACCATAGAGATTAGTGGAACAGTGAGGTTCTCAGCTGTTTCCATTTTTTACTCACTATGATGGAAAGTGGCAACTTCTTTACCAGGGACTGTAAATTCCTCATGTCCCAAACATGGCACTCCAGACCTTATAATATTTGTAAACTTTCAGCTACAATTATATACTTTTTTTGCTATCAGTACCTGTTCTTGTAGGACCAATTGGGGAATTTTTTAATACATATTACAAATCTGAGCACATTTTGCATTTTGGACACTCTATCATGGCATTTGAGAAAATATTTGACAAATAATAAAGCAAATGATTTATCAAATTTTCGGACAGTATATTTTGTACTGTTAACAGATGATTAATCACACTATATGTACCTGATTTGGGTAAGC
Organism: Phyllobates terribilis; assembly: GCF_046119375.1. Lineage (NCBI taxonomy): Eukaryota > Metazoa > Chordata > Amphibia > Anura > Dendrobatidae > Phyllobates > Phyllobates terribilis. Next base: position 187,368,926 of record NW_027362763.1, read on the forward strand.
AGTTGTTATCTTTGTACAAAGTTTTGTATAAGGGTTTGCTGAGTACATCATCCATAATGTCTCTATCCAGCATCCGGTCAAACTCAACCAAGCATTGTGTACGATCACTGAAGAGGAGGTCTTGGCCGTGACTTGAAGAAAACATCTGAAATATGTCCTTCTGAAATCCTTTCCGTTCATAGAGAGACTAAATAGAAGCAAATGTTGGGATTAGAAGGATATCAGAATAGTACCACATTTAACTAATTCCCCAATAGGAGAGTAAAAATGCAACAACTGGCACAGATATATTACATCCATATCACTGTGTATAATTCAATAACTAAGGCCACACAGTATTCTCAATGAAAAAATAATGTATTAATGGACTGAAACTTAACCTTAATTTCAATAATTAAAATTTGAATAGGAGCTGTTCTGCAGTTCTCAGCAGCGGCCACTACACATTGAACAGAGATTTGCTGTTCAGATCCATTGAACACTTACATCAAACTGCTGTGGTAGCTAATAGCGGCTGATCTGATGAGTGCTGGGTAGTGTTGAGCATTCCGATACTGAAATATCGGGTATCGGCCGATATTCGCAGGATCGGAATTCCGATACTTAATTCCGATACTTTTGCAATATCGTATACCGGAATCGGAAGTTCCCATAATGCAATGAGCCATTTTCATTTTATTCAGCCAATGAGGATCCTAAGAAGTGTGGGCACATCCTGTTAGGCATGTAGGCATCTTAACTAATGGCATGGCTGTGATTGGCTGCTGAAATGATGTCATGATGCACTATAAAAGCCGCCGCCGCCATTTTGAGCTCACTCTGCTGTGAATTCAGTTAGGGATAGGACGCTGTTGTTCTGAGGGACAGTTTTAGCTACCTATTTGGTCTATTCTGCTTTACCCAAGCTACTTTATAAATCGCTGTGCCTTGCAGTGCTAGTGCACAGTTCTCTGTGCTGTTCACCGCTTTCTGCAAGGTCTCTGTGTGTAAGTGCAGCTCACCCTGTAGTGTGTGCTTCAACCACGTCTGGTTGTAGTGCACTCAGTGTGTGTCACTGCCTCATACATTGTCCTTTTTTGCCAATTCATAATTTTTCCTGATATCTCCTATTAGTGTGGTGGTTCCATCCGTATTCAGCTAAATTGGTTCCAAACACACTATATAGGAGTAGATAGAGAAATTTTTTTGGTCTTGCAGCGCTAGTGCACAGTGCTCTGCATCTGTACTGTTCACCGCTGTCTGCAAGGTCTGGTGTGTGAGTGCAGCTCACCCTGTAGTGTGTGCTTCAACCCCGTCTGGTTGTAGTGCACTCAGTGTGTGTCACTGCCTCATACATTGTCCTTTATTGCCAATTCATAATTTTTCCTGATTTCTCCTATTAGTGTGGTGGTTCCATCCGTATTCAGCTAAATTGGTTCCAAACACACTATATAGGAGTAGATAGAGGAGCCTTTCTGCAGCACTCTGCCCTGCAGCCCCAGCCAGATTAGTATTAGCCTATTTTTTGCAGCCTCATCTATTGCATTGTAGGTTACCTTCCTACATTGTAATAGCTACAAAAAGTTTGTGATACTATCGTTATTACATCTTTAGGCACATCCAGTGTCTTTTTGTGACAAAAAAAAACTAAATAAAGTTCACCAAACACTCCACTTTACAGTTGTGTAGGCCACATTAGCTCATATTAAAGTCTAGTCCACACTTTATAAAATTAGTGTTTCTTATACCTGTTAGCAGCTGTTCAGGAATAAGCACACTAAGCCCTTAGATGAAGAAGGCAGGGAGTAAGGCATGTGGTCGTGGGCGTGGGCGTGGAGTTTCTGCAGGGAGAGGACGTGAGGATTCTGTGCCTGCAGGGAGAGGACGTGGGGATTCTGTGCCTGCTGCGGGCACCAGTGACTCAGCATCCCCCAGTTTTACCAGGGAACAGTCCTTTATGCGCAGCTTTGTAGGAGCTAGCCGTACCCCACTGCTGCGCGAGGACCAAATTGAAGCCGTTGTCGGATGGATGGCAGCTAACGCATCGACTTCAATTAGTTCCAGATCCTCTCAGGTCCTGAGCACTGAAGAGCACCCATCTGTCTCTTCACCACCTGCCAAATTGCCCAGGCAGTCAGAGAGCCCTGGACAGGAGCCATCTCTACTTCTGTTCTCTGAATCTCTAGGCTTGGAAAGAGGGGGCCAGCCAAGCAGAATTCTAGAATTTGAAGAAGAGGTAGTATGCAGTGATGCGCAACCGTTTTGTCTCTCTGAATCTGAAGAGGCGGGTGGGCCAGTGCCTATGGTCAGCAGCACACCTCAGTACGCATCTGATGATGAGACTCAGGTGCCACTTTCTGGTGCGTACTGTGCTGTCGAGACTACCCAGGAGAAGCAGTTGTTTGAAGAGGGTGGTGTAGATGATGAGGTCCTTGACCCATCATGGCATGAGGGACAGGAAGGTGGTGGGAGCAGCTCTGAGGAAGAGATTCCCCGAACGGCCCAAAAAGGAGGGAGAGGGAGGGGGCAGACTTGGTTGCCTGTAGCCTCCACTTCGGCACCCATTAGGAGCATGGCTCTTCCAAAATCCAAAGCGGGCGCTCCCAAGACTTGCAGTGCCTGGTCCTTTTTTGACACAGTTGCAGATGACATTTGCTTTGTCAAATGCAAGCTGTGTAATCAGAAGGTGAAAAGAGGGAAAAGTGTCAGCAACCTCAATACCACAAATATGTGGAAACATGTGCGGACCAAGCACGTGGTGAAGTTACAAAAACACACTGAAGACCTAGGCCAACCTACAGCGCCACCTACCACCTCTTCAGCTCGTGTTGTAGATTCTTCCTCCAGCTCACACACAGCTGGTTCGGCTTCCTCACAGGATCGCCATGGAAGAATCTCTGGCACTGTTGTACAGAGACACAGTGTAATTCCACCCACAGCACCACTTTCCCAGTCATCCTCACACTCCCAGGCCAGTCTACAGCCATCGTTAGCACAGGCATGGGAGAAAAGGCGCCCATACTCGGCAAACCACCCCCGAGCACAGGCTCTGAATGCTGGCATTGCTAAACTACTGGCCCTTGAAATGCTATCATTCAGGCTGGTGGAGACTGACACATTCTGTAACTTTATGGCATTGGCAGTCCCACAATACAACGTGCCCAGCCGCTTTTATTTCAGCAGGCAAGCCGTCCCTGCCCTGCAACATCATGTGGAGGGAAAAATTAAACATGCACTACAAAACGCCATCAGTAGCAAGGTCCACCTGACCACTGATGCGTGGACCAGTAAGCATGGACAGGGACGATACCTTTCCCTCACTGCCCATTGGGTAAATGTTGTGGAGCCGGGTACAAATCTTGAGAGTGGCGCTGTACGTGTTCTGCCAACTCCAAGGATTGCAGGAATCCAGTCTGTACACATTGACTCCTCCTCATACTCCAGTTCCTCTGAATCAGCGCTGCAGGAGCCGTCACGGTCTACCTCCACATCGACCCGTGAACGGTTACCTGTTATGATGACCGATATGAGCACAGCCGTGGCCAAACGTCAACAGGCCGTATTAAAATTAATTTCTTTGGGGAATCGAAGCCACACAGCGCAGGAGCTCTGGAATGCCATCAAGCAGCAGAGCGACATGTGGTTTGTGCCAGCGAATCTCCAGCCAGGCATGGTAGTGTGTGACAATGGCCGAAATCTGGTGGCAGCTCTGAGCCTAGGCAACCTCACTCACATCCCATGTCTGGCACATGTGCTCAACTTGGTCGTGCAGAGTTTTTTGAGGGACTATCCGGATCTTGATGCACTGCTTCACAAGGTCCGCATAGAGTGCGCTCACTTGCGGCGTTCCAGCAATGCAAGATCACGCATTGCAGCTCTGCAGCGCCGATTACGTCTTCCGGAACATCGCATCATATGTGACCTACCCACCAGGTGGAATTCAACGTTACATATGTTGGAGAGGTTGTGTGAGCAGCAGGCAGCAGTAATGGAGTACCAGCTGCAGCAGGCGCAAACAAGTCGCAGTGCGCGCCGTTCACACTTCACCACCACTGAGTGGGCCTCTATGAAGGACATTTGCCACGTTTTGCGTGCCTTCGATTATTCCACGTGGATGGCGAGTGCAGATGATGCACTAGTCAGCATGACTATCCCCCTTATCTGCCTGCTTGAAAAAACACTGCAAGCACTAAGGCACGAGGTTTTGGAAGAGGTGGAGGATGAGGAGTCACAAATGCCATCTGCTTCTCTACAGTCTGCGCAACGTGGTTCCTCACAAAGGCCTAGGCAGGGGACACTTTGTGAGGAGGATGAGGAGGAGTCAATGGATGAGGAAGACATCTGTCCAGAGGAGGGAGGTACACAATGCTCTAGTAGTCAGTATCTAGAGCGAGGGTGGGGTGATGCAGAGCAGGCAGAGATCACGCCTCAAGCAGGGGACAGCGTTTCTGGGCCAGTTGGCAGTCTGCAGCACATGGTTGATTTCATGCTGCAGTGCCTGAGAAACGACCGCCGCATCGCCCACATTCTCAACACGGCTGATTATTGGGTGTCCACCCTCCTAGATCCTCGCTACCGGGACAACTTACAAAGCCTCATAACACCGTTAAACCAGGAGCGTAAAATGCGGGAGTACCAAGACGCACTGGTGCATTCCATCATGTTCTCCATTCCAACCGAGAGCAGTGCTGCTAGTGCTTTACAAAGCAGCTCAGTGCGTCGAGGCAGTGGAGGAAGCTCTGCACAAAGAGGGAGCAGAAGCAGCGCCTCAGCACAAGGCAAGACCAGTATGGCCGAAATGTGGCAAAGTTTTGTGTCGCCGCCGACACAAATGTCTACACCATCACAGACGGCTCCAGTCAGCAGGAGGCAACGTTTCCGTCAGATGGTGACAGACTACATGTCTTGCCCTCTTAGTGTACTCCCAGACGGCTCTTCTCCCTTCAAGTTTTGGGTCTGTAAGCTGGATACATGGCCAGAGCTTAGTCAGTATGCATTGGAGGTGCTAGCTTGCCCTGCTGCTAGTGTATTATCGGAACTCGTCTTTAGTGCCGCAGGTGGTGTACTAACAGACCGTCGCATGCGACTATCCTCCGATAACGTTGACCGGCTTACTTTTCTCAAAATGAACAAGGCCTGGATCTCTCATGAATTTGCCAGTCCTCTTCCAGAATAAATAATTGGTTGGCAACAGTATCCAGGTCTCCTGTTCTGTTCATGTTTCTACCACCTGAACTGTAATCCCTGAGCTCCAACACCGCCAGTTGGCGCTCGGAAGTGCCGTCTGCACAGTCAACACTTGCTGCCATGTTATTGGGGTTCAGTAGAGTCAGCTGTTCCCCTGCTGTTCGGACGGCAATTTCTCCTGCTCTGTCCACATTCTCACTACTACAGATTTTAAAGTTGCTCCAATTACACCTCTGGCTCCTCTGTTTTCAGTATTATCCCTGAGCTCCAACACCGCCAGTTGGCGCTCGGAAGTGCCGTCTGCACAGTCAACACTTGCTGCCGTGTTATTGGGGTTCAGTAACGTCAGCTGTTCCCCTGCTGTGCGGACGGCAATTTCTCCTGCTCTGTCCACATTCTCACTACTACAGATTTGAAAGTTTCTCCAATTACATCTCTGGCTCCTCTGTTTTCAGTATTATCCCTGAGCTACAACACCGCCAGTTGGCGCTCGGAAGTGCCGTCTGCACAGTCAACACTTGCTGCCGTGTTATTGGGGTTCAGTAACGTCAGCTGTTCCCCTGCTGTGCGGACGGCAATTTCTCCTGCTCTGTCCACATTCTCACTACTACAGATTTGAAAGTTTCTCCAATTACACCTCTGTTTTCAGTATTATCCCTGAGCTACAACACCGCCAGTTGGCGCTCGGAAGTGCCGTCTGCACAGTCAACACTTGCTGCCGTGTTATTGGGGTTCAGTAACGTCAGCTGTTCCCCTGCTGTGCGGACGGCAATTTCTCCTGCTCTGTCCACATTCTCACTACTACAGATTTGAAAGTTTCTCCAATTACACCTCTGTTTTCAGTATTATCCCTGAGCTCCAACACCGCCAGTTGGCGCTCGGAAGTGCCGTCTGCACAGTCAACACTTGCTGCCGTGTTATTGGGGCTCAGTAACGTCAGCTGTTCCCCTGCTGTGCGGACGGCAATTTCTCCTGCTCTGTCCACATTCTCACTACTACAGATTTGAAAGTTTCTCCAATTACACCTCTGTTTTCAGTATTATCCCTGAGCTCCAACACCGCCAGTTGGCGCTCGGAAGTGCCGTCTGCACAGTCAACACTTGCTGCCATGTTATTGGGGTTCAGTAACGTCAGCTGTTCCCCTGCTGTGCGGACGGCAATTTCTCCTGCTCTGTCCACATTCTCACTACTACAGATTTGAAAGTTTCTCCAATTACATCTCTGGCTCCTCTGTTTTCAGTATTATCCCTGAGCTACAACACCGCCAGTTGGCGCTCGGAAGTGCCGTCTGCTCAGTCAACGCTTGCTCCAGTGTTATTGGGGTTCAGTAACGTCAGCTGATCCCCAGCTGTGTGTCCGGCAAATTCTCCTGCTTTGTCCACATCCACTGTACTACGGATTTAAAACCTCCTCCAAATACACCTCTGGCTCCTCCGTTTTTAGTATTTACCCTGGGCTCCAACACCGCCAGTTGGCGCTCAGAAGTGCCGTCTGCACAGTCAACGCTTGCTCCAGTGTTATTGGGGTTCAGTAACGTCAGCTGATCCCCAGCTGTGTGTCCGGCAAATTCTCCTGCTTTGTCCACATCCACTGTACTACGGATTTAAAACCTCCTCCAAATACACCTCTGGCTCCTCCGTTTTCAGTATTGTCCCTGAGCTCCAACACCGCCAGTTGGCGCTCGGAAGTGCCGTCTGCACAGTCAACGCTTGCTCCAGTGTTATTGGGGTTCAGTAACGTCAGCTGATCCCCAGCTGTGTGTCCGGCAAATTCTCCTGCTTTGTCCACATCCACTGTACTACGGATTTAAAACCTCCTCCAAATACACCTCTGGCTCCTCCGTTTTTAGTATTTACCCTGGGCTCCAACACCGCCAGTTGGCGCTCAGAAGTGCCATCTGCACAGTCAACGCTTGCTCCAGTGTTATTGGGGTTCAGTAACGTCAGCTGATCCCCAGCTGTGTGTCCGGCAAATTCTCCTGCTTTGTCCACATCCACTGTACTACGGATTTAAAACCTCCTCCAAATACACCTCTGGCTCCTCCGTTTTCAGTATTATCCCTGAGCTCCAACACCGCAAGTTGGCGCTCGGAAGTGCCGTCTGCACAGTCAACGCTTGCTCCAGTGTTATTGGGGTTCAGTAACGTCAGCTGATCCCCAGCTGTGTGTCCGGCAAATTCTCCTGCTTTGTCCACATCCACTGTACTACGGATTTAAAACCTCCTCCAAATACACCTCTGGCTCCTCCGTTTTTAGTATTTACCCTGGGCTCCAACACCGCCAGTTGGCGCTCAGAAGTGCCGTCTGCACAGTCAACGCTTGCTCCAGTGTTATTGGGGTTCAGTAACGTCAGCTGATCCCCAGCTGTGTGTCCGGCAAATTCTCCTGCTTTGTCCACATCCACTGTACTACGGATTTAAAACCTCCTCCAAATACACCTCTGGCTCCTCCGTTTTCAGTATTATCCCTGAGCTCCAACACCGCCAGTTGGCGCTCGGAAGTGCCGTCTGCACAGTCAACGCTTGCTCCAGTGTTATTGGGGTTCAGTAACGTCAGCTGATCCCCAGCTGTGTGTCCGGCAAATTCTCCTGCTTTGTCCACATCCACTGTACTACGGATTTAAAACCTCCTCCAAATACACCTCTGGCTCATCCGTTTTTAGTATTTACCCTGGGCTCCAACACCGCCAGTTGGCACTCAGAAGTGCCGTCTGCACAGTCAACGCTTGCTCCAGTGTTATTGGGGTTCAGTAACGTCAGCTGATCCCCAGCTGTGTGTCCGGCAAATTCTCCTGCTTTGTCCACATCCACTGTACTACGGATTTAAAACCTCCTCCAAATACACCTCTGGCTCCTCCGTTTTCAGTATTATCCCTGAGCTCCAACACCGCCAGTTGGCGCTCGGAAGTGCCGTCTGCACAGTCAACGCTTGCTCCAGTGTTATTGGGGTTCAGTAACGTCAGCTGATCCCCAGCTGTGTGTCCGGCAAATTCTCCTGCTTTGTCCACATCCACTGTACTACGGATTTAAAACTTGCTCCAATTACACCTCTGGCTCCACTCTGTTTTTAGTACTTACCCTGGGTTCCAGCACCGTCAGCTGGTCTTCGGCAGTTCCATTGGCTCTTGTACCTTCTGCTACCCATCCGGGTTCCAGTACCGTCAGCTGGTTCTCGGCAGTGACTTTGGCACGGGTACTCCCTCCTGCCCAACCTGGTTCCAGCACGCCAGCTGTTTCCGGGTAGTGTCAACGTCACTTTGCCTCCAATGCGTTGTCCTGTCGTGTTGCGGTCGGGTTAGCCGACTCTATGGTGCCTGCAGTTTAGGTGACTCCTATGTGGGCTGCGGGATCTGGCAATGAAGGCTGGTTCCATAGTGCCAATAGGACAAGCACCCCCTGTAGGACTGTGGGTTTTGGTAACTGCGGCCGGCTCGCGGCCTTGAACTTTTTTTTACATGGGTACCTTCTGCTACCCATCCGGGTTCCAGTACCGTCAGCTGGTTCTCGGCAGTGCCTTTGGATTAGGTGCCTACTTCTCGGTATCCAAGTTCCACCAACGTCTGCTGGTCCTTGGTAGTGCTTTCTGGCACAGGTACCTCCTGCTTAGTAACCAAGTTCCAGTACCGTCAGCTGGTCTTCGGCAGTTCCATTGGCTCTTGTACCTTCTGCTACCCATCCGGGTTCCAGTACCGTCAGCTGGTTCTCGGCAGTGACTTTGGCACGGGTACTCCCTCCTGCCCAGCCTGGTTCCAGCACGCCAACTGTTTCCGGGTAGTGTCAACGTCACTTTGCCTCCAATGCGTTGTCCTGTCGTGTTGCGGTCGGGTTAGCCGACTCTATGGTGCCTGCAGTTTAGGTGACTCCTATGTGGGCTGCGGGATCTGGCAATGACGGCTGGTTCCATAGTGCCAATAGGACAAGCACCCCCTGTAGGACTGTGGGTTTTGGTAACTGCGGCCGGCTCGTGGCCTTGAACTTTTTTTTACATGGGTACCTTCTGCTACCCATCCGGGTTCCAGTACCGTCAGCTGGTTCTCGGCAGTGCCTTTGGATTAGGTGCCTCCTTCTCGGTATCCAAGTTCCACCAACGTCTGCTGGTCCTTGGTAGTGCTTTCTGGCACAGGTACCTCCTGCTTAGTAACCGAGTTCCAGTACCGTCAGCTGGCCTTCGGCAGTTCCATTGGCTCTTGTACCTTCTGCTACCCATCCGGGTTCCAGTACCGTCAGCTGGTCCTCGGTAGTTCCTCAGCTTTCTTGTACCTTCTGCTACATTTCCAAGTTCAAGCTTTTTGAAATGGTTCTTGGTAATCACTCTAGATCTCCCTGACGAGGATCCTGAAGACGAGGACCCTGAAGACCAACCCTAAGAAGACGAGGACCCCGAAGACGACGACCCTGAAGACGAGGACCCTGAAGACCACCCTGAAGAAGACGAGGACCCTGAAGACCACCCTGAAGAAGACGAGGACCCTGAAGACCACCCCGAAGAAGACGAGGACCCCGAAGACGAGGACCCAGAAGACCAACCCGAAGAAGACGAGGACCCCAAAGACAAGGACCCCCGAAGACGACGACCCTGAAGACCACCCCGAAGAAAACCAAGAAGATGACCCTGAAGAAGTTGACCAAGAGGACAAAGAAGAGAAGACAAGCACCAAGATGCAGAAGAACAAGAGACAGAAAACCAAAAAGCAGAAATACAAGAAGCTGCAGAACAAAAAGCGGAAAAACATTAAGCATAAGACTAAAAATCAGAGCAAAAGATAATATCTAAATTATAAGCAGAAGATGACTAAGCAGTGTATGGGGGGTGAGTCCGTTCCTCCTCGTGGTGCCCCTGGAAAAGACCTGCTGCTGCAGGCCAAACTGAACGCGGACAAATCCTGTTGTAAATCTTTTGTGACGGGCAGAACGAAAGGTGTAATGTCCAACCTTTTATAGATAACAACTACAGGAATGCCTGCCACAAATAATAATATGATGAAGAAGAAGAAGATGAAGAAGATGAAGAAGTAGAATATGAAGAATGTAAAAAAAAAGAATAATACGAAGAAGGTGAAGAAGAAGAAGATGAAGAAGGTGAAGAAGAAGTGGATGAAAAAGATGCTGAAGATGATGAAGGAGAAAGTGTGGGAGAAGTAAAAAAGAAGGTGAAGAGCATGGAAGTAGTGAAACATAAATATCTGACAAAATCTAAAAATACTTAACATAGTCAATATTTCCGTAACTCAGAACGTCTTAAAAAAAATATTAATTCCTGCTATTCCATTTGATTGGGCTAAACCTCTATGCCTTTATTGTCTCCCCCACCTCCCCCAATACATTCTACATTATTCTTAGTTGTTTTCCTTCATGTTGAATTAACCTACAAGGAAAGAAAGGGTTTATTTTCATTCCGATATTTCTGTCCCATTGACTTGCATTGGTTTCCGGTATCGGAATCGGCGATATCCGATACTTTTTCGGTATCGGTCCGATCCAATCCGATCCGATATTTCCCGATATTGGAAGGTATCGCTCAACACTAGTGCTGGGTATCGAACCGCCACTGATATGACATCAACGACCCAGTTGATGGAGAGGTCATCTATATGAAATGGCCGGACAGCCCCTTTAACATTAAAGCCGGGGCCACACGAGCGTAGATTCTCTCATGAGAGAAAATTGGATATATTATGTAAATTACACACTTGGATCAAACCCTGATCAGAGTTTGATCCGAGTGTCAGATTAGTGTGATCTAATTCTCTTGGATGAGAGAATTACAGCACAGGTGAGGGAAGATAGAAAACAAGATTTCTCCATCTTTCCTCTTTCTGTGTATCTGACGCGCCCCCTGGGCCTTGTTTGGGGAATACCCGGAGCCGGATCCGTTGGGGGTGGTAGTCCTCGTGGCGGTGACCCGGTCCGTGCCCAGGGTGTCAAACTAAGTGGCGATGTTTTTAGTGGCAGATGTGATATTGTTCGACTATGCCACCCGTTGAATGCGGTTATGAAACCGCCGCTGCAGGGCAGACCGCTGAGGCCGGTGGTACGGTTGTGCAGCGTGGATAGTATAACCCCCAACGGGAGGGGTATGGCCTCAGGGCAGCGGACGTGGATGATGGGGATGGTAGAATTGCACGCAGGCACCAGGAACCACTCAGAGACGGTGCGGTGTAGTTCAGGGTCTTTACTGGTGACAAAGATAGACCCTCCCGGGAGTACTGGCTAGCGGTCGGGGTCTGGTCAGTCCGTGAGCAGACAGGGTCTCCCCTGGCCAGGCGGAGTTGTAGGCCTCCCCAACTAACTGTACTCTTCTTGGCTACCTTGCTAGAAGCGGGTAAAAGTAGCCCACGTCCCTGAGTGTACCGTGTGGTGCTCACCCGTATGGCCGGTGACTCGGGGCCTTCTGGTAGCCTCCGCTCCACGACGGCGGTGCTAGTCCCTTGCGTGTGACCGTGCCTTCGGGTTTCTTGGCCAGAGGACCTGAAATCCCCTGCCGGTCGGTTTCTGCTGCTGGGTATGGAACAGTCCCCACAGCCTCGGACTCCGTGTCCGGTGAGATCTCTTTAGCCAAGGCGAGCTATCTAGCTTCCAGCCTCTGGCACTCACTCCTGCTCCTACAGAGCTCCTGTTGTCACTTTCCCTGCAACTGCTCCACACCAGACCAGACTGTGTCTCTGTCTCTGTCTGTGTTCTTTTCTAACCCCACCTCAGCCCCAGTTTTTATACGGGAAGTTCTTCCCCTCCCAGGACTGGGCAGGAGGTGTGGCATGCTTAGGATTCCTGACCAGAAGACCTCCCACCTGCTCACAGACGTAATATTGCTATTACTGTGGTAACCAGACCCCTGGGGTTCCACATTCCCCCCTAGTAAAATTTAGTATTCCGGGACTAAACATATATTTTTTTTTTTGAAAACATAACAGGGTATAAACAGGAACAATACAATAAGGAAAAACATGTTAAAGTGGTCACGGCGTGTCCGCAACCGGGTGCAATTTTTGAAGCAAAAAGGGTGTCCATTTCACCAAAGAACAGGGAGCCGTAACCATGTAGGGGTCTGTCCTGCCCCGAGTCTTTAACAGTCTTTAGTCCGTTCCTGGGTTACGCTCCAAACATATATACAATAGAGTTCTAGTAAATCCACAAAAGATACCTATAAAATAACTGGAAAAACATAATTATTTACAAGCAACAGTAAACAGGTAAATATTAATAAAACAGTCTAAACACTTTAGATCCTCCAACGTACGGGCAACTGGCCTCTAGTGGCCCTAGTAGACCTACGGAGCTTACTGACCGGTCCTGAGCTACAGGGTGTAGGAGCTGTCAAAGGTAAGCTGGGCAGCTGTCTACGGACTCTTTGGCTCACTAGGGGCACGGCAGGCTCACTATAAGCAGAGGGTCGATTCTCCTGGTCTGCTTGTGTGGGGTCTTCTGCCTCCTGGACCGGCTGCTCTTCCAGCTCTACCTGTTTTTCCGTAGGCACTTGGGATGCTGGCTGGAGGAAGGTGAGGACGGGTACTACAACAGCACCATTTACTTGTGTCCAAGATCGAGGGAAGTCTCCGAGTACAGTACTGACCATCTCTTCCCTTTCCTCTGCGGGTCGAGGGTTTTCTTGATCTTCTTCAGGGTTTCGTAGTTGCTCGGGACACTTCTTCAGGTGATCTCGGGAGACAATGGCTGTGGTTTCTCCTCCATCCTTACTGATTGTTCAGACTTTCGGGTTTTCATGGCTTGATGGCAGTACGGTGTACGGGTCCTTCTCCCACTGGTCGTCCAACTTGTGGAGCCGTCTTTTCCTCTTCAAGACCTGCTCTCCAGGTACCAGGGGAACAGCGGGAGCATACTGGTTGTAAGTCTTCTCCTGTCTTTCTCTTGCTTGACGGAGACTTCGCTCAACGCTCTCCTGTACTTTCCGGTACTGCTGCTGCCTCTCTGTGTCCCAGTCTGCTTCTGGTGAAGTGTCCTCGGGTGTCAGGACTCCCATATCCAGATCAACAGGCAGCTTACCAGGTCTTGCTCTCATTAGGTAAGCCGGGGTACAGTTGGTAGAACCTACAGGGATGTGGTTGTATAGGTCCACCAGATCAGGCAGTTTCTCAGGCCACAGACTGCGTTCTTCCAGGGGCAATGTTTTCAGAAGGTCTATCACCACCTGGTTCATCTTCTCGCAGAGTCCATTGGTTTGCGGATGATAGGGTGTTGTTCTTATCTTCCGGCAGCCATACAGAGTGCAGAACTCCTGGAAGACTTCCGCTTCAAAGGCAGGTCCTTGGTCCGTCAGCACCTGCTCTGGGTATCCGTGTGAACGGCAGAAGTGCTGCTGGAAGGCTCTAGCTGCTGTTTGAGCCGTTAAGTCCTTGACGGGGACTACAACCAAGAACCGGGAGTAGTGATCCACGATGGTTAACGCATAGACGTAGCCACTTCTGCTGGGGGTCAGTTTTACATGGTCCAAGGCTACCAGTTCCAACGGCTGCCTGGTGACGATGGACTGCAGGGGAGTCTTCTGGCTGGCACGGTCCTTCCTTCTTAGGTTGCATGGGCCACAGTCTCTGCACCACCTCTCGATGGTTCCTCTCATGCCTACCCAGTGGAACCGCCCGCGCAGCAGGAACTCCAGCTTCTTCCATCCGAAGTGCCCAGCTCCGTCGTGGTATGCCTCCAGTACCATTGCCGCGTCTCTTCTTGGCACCACTACTTGCCAGACCAGTTCATGCGTCCGGGAGTTAACCATTCTGCGGCACAACTTCCCCTTGTAAAGGAACAGTCGACTCTTCTCAGCCCACAGTTGCTTGGTCTCCTCCGGAGCGTCTGGGTCAAGGCGGGCATCTGGCTGAGTCAGCATCTCCTTCACCAGTCGGACGGCGGGGTCACTGTCTTGCGTTTCTGCCCAGTTGTAATGAGGTAAGGGGTTGAACGTAGCGGATTGCTTACCCCTTACACGGTGGGAATACTGGGTAGTCCCATGACGGTGAAACGCGGGGAGTTCAACTTCTTCCAGTTCCCCTGGATCTTCCCCTACGTCCGGTAGGTTTGGCATTCTGGACAAGGCATCCGCGTTGGTATTGGAGCGTCCTGCCCGGTATTTGATCGTGAACTCATAATTGGACAGGCGGGCCATCCATCTCTGCTCCAGGGCACCGAGTCTTGCAGTGTCCAGGTGTGTCAACGGGTTGTTATCCGTGTACACGGTGAACCGGGAAGAGGCGAGGTAGTGCTTAAAGCGTTCGGTGACTGCCCACACCACTGCCAGGAACTCTAGCTTGAATGAGCTGTAATTCTCAGGGTTTCTTTCGGTGGGTCGCAGTTTTCGGCTGGCGTAAGCCATTACCCGTTCTCTCCCCTGCTGGATCTGGGACAGTACGGCTCCCAGCCCGATGTTACTTGCGTCGGTGTAGAGGATAAAGGGCTGGCTGTAATCAGGGTACTCCAGGATTTCATCCCCCGTGAGGGCCATCTTCAGCTGGCGGAAGGACTCTTCTTCCAGCTTCTCCCATCTGAAGGGCGGCTTCTGGTTCTTGGCCTTCCTGGACTGGCCTATCAGGAGGTCCTGCATAGGAGCTGCCTTTTTGGTGAAACCGGGAATGAATCTTCGGTAGTAGCCTACCAACCCGAGGAACTGCCGCACTTCCTTTACGCTGGAGGGTCTTGGCCATTCCTTAATCGCGGTGATCTTATCAGGGTCGGGGGCCACTCTGTCAGCACTCACCACGTGTCCCAGGTACTGCACTTTTGGTTTTAGCAGGTGACACTTCGACGGTTTCACCTTCAGACCGTAGTTTGCCAGGGCTTCAAACACCTCCGCCAGGTGTTTCAGGTGGTCCTCGTAGGTTTTGGAATAAACTATAACATCGTCCAGGTACAGCAGGACCGTCTCAAAGTTCCGGTGTCCCAGACAGCATTCCATCAATCGTTGGAAGGTTCCTGGTGCGTTGCAGAGTCCGAACGGCATGCAGGTAAACTCGCTAAGTCCCATCGGGGTGGTGAATGCGGTCTTCTCCCGGTCCGCCTCTGCTACAGGAACCTGCCAGTACCCGCTAGTGAGATCCAAAGTGGAGAAGAAGTTAGCAGATTTTAAAGCAGCCAAAGACTCCTCTATCCTTGGTAAGGGGTACGCATCTTTGTGTGTGATATGGTTGATTTTCCGGTAATCTACACACATTCTCATAGTGTTGTCTTTCTTTTTAACCAAGACTAGTGGAGCTGCCCAGGGGCTACAGCTATCCCTGATTACCCCAGCCTCCTTCATGTCTCTAAGCATCCCCTTGGCGTGTTGGTAGTGTGCAGGGGGTACGGGTCGGTATCTCTCCTTTATGGGAGGATGGTCTCCCGTGGGGATGTGGTGTTCTACCCCCTTTACTCGCCCGAAGTCTAGCCGGTGTTTACTAAACACTCTCTCGTACTCTCGAACCACCCGATAGACTCCCTGTTTCTGGTGTGAGGGAGTGGAGTCAGTACCCAAATGCAGTTGCTGACACCAGTCCTCCATTTGTTGCTTAGAGCCGTTACCTTCCTCTGGATGAGATGGAGGCAAGGGTTCCATGGACTGTACAGAATTTTGGTTGATGGTATACAATTTGGCTAGCGTAGCATACCGGGGCAGGTACACTTCCCTCTTCCCGATATTTATTATGCGAACGGGCACCCTCCCATGGCGTACATCGACCACCCCCCGTGCTGTCAAAATGGTGGGCCTACTGTCTGAGTAGACGGGTTCTACCATTGCTTGGTAGTCTCTACCTCTGAGACCAATAGCTGCCCGGCACCAAATCATCATTTCACTTTTTGGGGGCATGGCAATAGGGAAAGGGTCACACATCCTCACGCTACCAATCTCACCACCGGAGAGTTCCACCTGTTGCCGTCGCATCAGTGCCCGGATCTCTTTTTGGAGCACTCGCTGCTGGCCGGAGCTGGCGTTCTTGGCAACCTGCTGTAAAATAAGAATCACCTCTGCAAGACAATTTTCAATCACATTAGTTCCTAGAGTTATCTTTGGGTGACTCTCGCGCTTGTCAATGTCTACAATGATCAGTCCCTGTGCTGCCAGTTCGACTTTACCGATTTTAATGGTCATCTCTTTAAATCCGATCTGTGGCACGGGCTGACCATTGCTGGCGATGATACTCAAGTCGTCGTCTGGGTAGCGGGTTATATCCGAGTCATTCCAGTACTGCTTGAAGAGCACGTACGGGATGGTGGTGACCTGTGACCCGGTGTCAAGTAGGGCACTCATAGGAATGCCATCCAGTACCACAGGCAAGACTGGACGTCCTCCTACGTATTTATCACGCCAGTTTGATGGGCCTGGTGATCTTATTCCTAGGGGTTGGCCCTCTACCCCAGGTTGTGCCAGTTTAAAGGACAGTACCTTGCCATATGTCCGGGTTGATTGCAGCGGCGGCAGATGGGTTGTCCGTCCTTGTTGTATCGGTCGCTGGGTCTTCCTCTGGCCGGTGGGGTCCTCCTTGGTCGGCGCCACGGGATATCCTCCGGTCCGGATGCCAGCTGGATCTTCCCTGGAGTAGAAACCTGTAAAGACTGCACAGTTCGGGTTAGCGCGGCAACGCTTTTAGTTAGCTCTTGGACCTGATGGTGCAGGTCTGTAGCCGGGTCATTGTTTAAAGCCTGCGCATCAGCTCCCACAGGCCCTGCCGACAAGGGCGCCGTCTCCTGGTGGTAAGTGGTAGCAGGGCGTTTGTGGGTCACAGCGCCACCTGGTGCCGGTTCTCGGAGCACCCGGATGGCTCTGTCCTTGAACTGTGCAAAGTCCAGATGAGGGTCCTGTAAGGCCATGGCCCGCAACTGGGTTCGGTGGGCATTACAATGTAGACCCTCTATAAATTGTTCAGTCAACAGTTTGTCTTCGTTTCCCACGCCGTCAGGGTCGGCCTGCTTAATGGCTCTCAGGGCCTCTTGTAGGTTTAGCGCATAGTCCCTTATATTCTCATGTGCTCGCTGCTTGCACCCGTAGAATCTAAGCTTGATCTCGGCTGAGGTACGGGTATCAAAGGTGTCCTTCAGCCGGGCTAGTATCTCTGCGACAGTCCTCCTCCTCCCAAGTGGCCAGGACTTTACCTCCCTTTGGGCTGCCCCTGTTAATTGAGCCACCAGGATGCTCACTTTTTGCTCTTCTGTGAGGGGGTACACCTGGAAGAGGCTATCCAGCCTTTCTCTGAAGTCATTTAGGGTATGTGACTCCCCTGAGTACTGGGGTAGCCAGGCTGCCCCCGGGATGTAGGGCATGGTGAAAGGCATGACCGCAGCAGCGGTGGTGCTGGCGGTGGCTGTGGCAGTGAAGCTCTCCTCCGTATCCGACATCCTCCTCCCCCCTAGTGGACCGTGGCCTACCTTGCGATGATCCTCTTCCGTAGGCCGCGGCTCCGCAGTGGATCGTCAGGGTTGAGGACCTTCCGTCGCGCTCCTGTGACGTCGGCGTCTGCTGGGTTCCTTCCAGGACCTTACGCAACGTCCGGACGTGAGGCGGGGCTTCAGTTCTCGCGCGCTTTCGGAGTCCACGCCCCTCTTCTTCCCGCGCGGCGTCCTCGAGATGGCGTCCAACGGCGGGAAAACTCCACGGATGGCGGAAAGAAGGCAAAAGATGGCGTCGGATGGCGGGAAAACTCCACGGATGGCGGGAAGAAGGCAAAAGATGGCGTCGGATGGCGGGAATCTTCACCACAGGTAAGTTTAACAGTCTTTTTCAGGCACGCAGTACCCGGTGGTTGCGGGCACGAAATCCTGCCGACTACGCCAAAGTTGACGCGCCCCCTGGGCCTTGTTTGGGGAATACCCGGAGCCGGATCCGTTGGGGGTGGTAGTCCTCGTGGCGGTGACCCGGTCCGTGCCCAGGGTGTCAAACTAAGTGGCGATGTTTTTAGTGGCAGATGTGATATTGTTCGACTACGCCACCCGTTGAATGCGGTTATGAAACCGCCGCTGCAGGGCAGACCGCTGAGGCCGGTGGTACGGTTGTGCAGCGTGGATAGTATAACCCCCAACGGGAGGGGTATGGCCTCAGGGCAGCGGACGTGGATGATGGGGATGGTAGAATTGCACGCAGGCACCAGGAACCACTCAGAGATGGTGCGGTGTAGTTCAGGGTCTTTACTGGTGACAAAGATAGACCCTCCCGGGAGTACTGGCTAGCGGTCGGGGTCTGGTCAGTCCGTGAGCAGACAGGGTCTCCCCTGGCCAGGCGGAGTTGTAGGCCTCCCCAACTAACTGTACTCTTCTTGGCTACCTTGCTAGAAGCGGGTAAAAGTAGCCCACGTCCCTGAGTGTACCGTGTGGTGCTCACCCGTATGGCCGGTGACTCGGGGCCTTCTGGTAGCCTCCGCTCCACGACGGCGGTGCTGGTCACTTGCGTGTGACTGTGCCTTCGGGTTTCTTGGCCAGAGGACCTGAAATCCCCTGCCGGTCGGTTTCTGCTGCTGGGTATGGAACAGTCCCCACAGCCTCGGACTCCGTGTCCGGTGAGATCTCTTCAGCCAAGGCGAGCTATCTAGCTTCCAGCCTCTGGCACTCACTCCTGCTCCTACAGAGCTCCTGTTGTCACTTTCCCTGCAACTGCTCCACACCAGACCAGACTGTGTCTCTGTCTCTGTCTGTGTTCTTTTCTAACCCCACCTCAGCCCCAGTTTTTATAGGGGAAGTTCTTCCCCTCCCAGGACTGGGCAGGAGGTGTGGCATGCTTAGGATTCCTGACCAGGAGACCTCCCACCTGCTCACAGACGTAATATTGCTATTACTGTGGTAACCAGACCCCTGGGGTTCCACATATCCGCGGAAATTGGACTCATCCGAACGCAGTCCTATGTTTCACCCACAGACTTCGGTGAGTGCCATCCGATTTACGCAGCAACTCGCAGCATGCTGCAATTTTTTTCTCATGCCATCATCACAATCGAGCTCAGTATATAAATATACAGTTAAGGCTTAAGGGTTGAGACTGACATAACTTTTGTTTTTTTGTTTTTCACAGCTTGTTTCTTCAGTGTTTTTAGTAAAATGTTTCTATGGTTACTGAAGTGCAATTCAGCATTTCATAACTTTTTTTAACTTTTATTGACTAGTACATCCATGTTTATGCAAAGACTCAATATTTCCAGTGTTGTCCCTTATTTTTCAAGACAGAATATCAGCTTCTGGGCCAAATCCTCACCGATGACAATCCACTCTTGGCTAGTCAGTGCTTATCACAATTTCTGTATTTTTGTTTGTTCACACGATTCTTGAGGATTGACCACACGTTCTCAATTGGATTGAGATCTGGGGAGTTTCCTGACCACGGACCTAAAATTTCAATATTTTGTTCAGTGCGCCACTTAGTTATCACTTTTTCCTTGTGACATGTTCCCCATAATGCCGGAAAAAGCTGGATCATTTGGAGAAGTTGTTCTTGGAGGATGTTTAGGTACCATTCTTTATTCATGGCCGTGTTCTTACATAAAATTATGACTGAGCCCAGTGCCTTGGATGGAAAGCAACTCCACACATAAACGGACTCAGGATGATTTATTGTTGGCAAGACACAGGACTCATGGCAGCTCTCAGCTTTTCTTCTCCAGACCATCATTCTTCCAGATATCCCAAAAAGTCTGAAGTCTTTTACCCAGTCCTTTGCAGACCAATCCCTGTACTTCCTACAGAATGTCAGTTTGTCCTTGTTGTTTTTGTAAAAGAGAATTGACTTTTTTGATGCCCTTCTTGACACCAGGCCAGCCTCCAAAGCCTTCACCTCACTGTCTATGCAGTGCACTGACACATGCTTGCTGCTATTCCTGAGCAAGCTCTACACTGGTGTGTTGAACCAATCCTGTAGCTGAATCCTCTTTAGAAGACGGTCCAGGCACATGCTGGACTTTCTTGGGTGTCCTCAAGCCTTCTTCACAGCACTTGAATCTCTCTCTTTGCAGTTCTTGATGATCCAGTAAGACTGATTCAGGCTGAGTTCACACGATGCGTTTTTCATGCGTTTCCGTGGCGGTTTTGCAGTTGCGTAAACGCCGCGGAAACGCATGAAAAACGCATGGTAGAAAGGCAGCAATGCTCCCCAATTGAAATCCGCATGTGCTGTGCCCATGATGCGGATTTTCATGTCAATTAATTTTGCGGAAACGCTGCTCTTTTGCCGCCATTGACTTGCATTAGACCGCATGGAATCCGCATCACTGTATATGTTGATGCGCTTTTCATGCGGTCTAATGTGCGGATGGTACCCGGGTGTGGAGGAGAGGACTCGCATCCAGACCCAGGTACCATTAAAAAAAAAAGAATAAAATAAAAAATATATATATTCTCACCTTCTGACGGCCCGCGCAGCGCTCCTGCTTGATTCCCCGCACTTCGCGGTTGAATGAAGAAGGACCTTCGCTGACGTCAGAGTCATGTGACGGGTCACGTGACGCTGACGTCGGAAGGTCCTAAAGTCTTCACTGCCGGCAGCCGGGACCGAGCGAAGCAGGACACTGGGGGCCATCAGAGGGTAAAGTATATATTTATTTTTTATTTTTTGACATTCACACACTATATAAATCCATGCCGGTTGCATGGATTTATATAGTGTGAAGTTGACAAGCACTTTCCAAGTGATGCTAAAATCGCTTGGGAAGCGCTTGTCAACCCGCATGCGGAAATGAAAGTGAAGAACGCTTCATTTCCGCATGTCCCTGGCAGGAAACCGCATGTACAATCCGCATGTACAATCCGCATGTACAATCCGCATGTACAATCCGCATGCGTTTTTTCCTGCCAGAGAGATGCAGAAACGCTCAGGAAAAAATCCTGAGCATTTCTGCATCGTGTGCACATACCCTTAGGGGCAATCTTACAAGCAGAAATGTCCTTGCATGTAAAGCCCTTTTGATGCAAAGCAATGATGACTGCACATTTTTTCCTTGAAGGTAACCATGGACAACTCAAGACAATGATTTCAAGCACAAGCCCCCTTTTAAAGCAACTAGTCTGCTCTAATAATTCAATTTACATGACAATTATATCGGCTGCCTTGTCCTTGTTAACACTGTCTCCTTAGCTAATGAGAAGATCAGTGAAATGATGTAAGCAGGCCATTTCATGGAAGAGCTGACTTTCAGTAGAAAAGGGTTATTTGTGATTAGGTTAATTTAATAGCAAGGAATGACTGTGCAATTCATCTGATCACTTTTCATAACAAGCTCGAGTTAATGCAAATTGCCATTATAAAAGCTGAAGCAGAAAACTTTGTGAAAACAAAAGTGTGTGTCACAGCCTACAGAAAGGACTTTTGCTACTGTATGTGTAAACGGTTTATAAAAGAAAAGTATAATATAAACATATTATATAACACTACAATGTACTGTATGTTATATAGAAAAACTCATGTGAACAGCAAAGCACAAAATACACAACTTTTCACCGCGATGAAATGCATTTTTGCTTTAATTGCCTCAGCAACTCGCTGAGTCTAATGTGGTATCAGACACTTACTTGCTGATTGAGTGTAATTCGTACAACATCACTGAGACTCTCTGGTCTGGTAAAAACAGATTTGGGAGGAATGTCTAGAAGGTGGCATTTTTTGTAGTCGCTGACAGGGGCACGAGATCCGTCAGGACATAACAGCTCAAAATCTGTGGATTTTAAATCCTTTGCCCAAAGTGCCGGATTTTTACCTGGAGGACAAATAACATCACTTATAAACATTGTCCAAAAATATACAGTGAGAATCACTGGTATTAGTCAGATTCAGTCTTTGATACAGTATATCTCAAATATAGCTCAGATAACAGGAACACACAGCTCCTGCCTAAGTGCACATATAGAGGGGAGTACATAGAAAGCATATAGTCTCTTATGTTAAATGTATAAACATTTTAGGTTTTTATTTTTCATATTACAATTTACATAAAAAAAATAGGTATCTGGTACTTTTCACTCTGGCCATTGGTCCTATTCCAGACTCATACTTATATTTTTTTCCAAGAAATCCACGTGTATTTTAGCAGCAATAAACGGAATCTGACCCTGTCTTTTGTATTAAAGCATCTAATGAGTGTGTGCAAAGGTCATTGTGAAGGGAGGAGGAACAGGCTAAGCTGTGACAAACACCTATTGGGAATGATGGATCCTGTGTTATCAGCCATGTACAGAGGTGTTACCTGTCATTGTAATCCTGTCTGTAATGATAGTGAGACTGTGGAAAAATCTTCTGTAAAAAAAAAACACACAGGGAGTATGAGACTAAAGTAGCCATTGTATATTATTTTTCTCACAAATCCGTCACTCACTGTATCCTGGGGATGCAGTGAGTGACAGCACTGCAGCCCAATAGATAGCAGAGTTATGCAGAGCTGTCAGTATTGTGTATGGGATAGCCCAGCTGCCCAATCAGGGAATGGGGCGTGCTGACTATCCTCATGCTAATTTAGGAGTGCCAGCTCTGCTGGGCTTCCTCCAAGTGTTACCTTTCTGGGTGATTGCCTTGCTATTTAACTGGTTGGCAATGATCCGACCATTGCCAGTTGTAGCTTTGCTTGGTGGTGTGCGTGCCTTGTGCTTTTGTGTTCTGCTGTTCTGATCTTTTGCTGCCTGACCTCAGACCTTGCCTTTTGACAATTTGTTTGCCTAGCCCCTTTGTCTCGATCTGCTATCGTTTTGGACTTCTGACCTTCTCTCTTTTGTCTTGCCCCTCTGCCTTTGACGTATACTCTTGGTATTTAACCCTGGACTTCTTGACTTCCCTGCCTCACGGCTTGTCCGTGAGAAGTGACAATAGCCAGCGTCACAGTTCTCTTACCGTCTGTATTTTCATATACAGCAGTGTGGAGGACAAACGCCACATCCCCCTTTTCCACCAAACACCTAAAATCAAAGGGAAAAGTTTAACTGATCTAAAGTAATAAAGATGTAAGTTACAAGGTGAAACATGAATAATAGAGCAGGTTCCCTTGTGTGGTTTGTACAGTGACACGAATAATGGAAGAATAGTGAGCTTCTCCAATAATAAAAAAAAAAATGAAAAAACATCAGCTCACCATAAAGTTGAGGCAAAAGGATGATGCTCGGATATAGCAGGGCCAGTATCCCTAACTGCAAAACACATGAAAAGGGAAGCGAAATCCAGCACCAAACTAGAAAAAATATTTAAAAGTTCAATTTATTTAAATCCATTAAAAAACAACAAAGTGCATTAAAATAGTAAAAAAGAAGCGGGGTACAAAGTGGTACACTTACGCACTTCAGACATCCATGTCTTTACTCATACGTAAAATGCACTTTGTTGTTATTTAATGGACTTAAAGGGGTTTTCCCACTAACAAAAGTTCATTTAATTAATAGATCTTGAAATAATAATAATTTCCACAATTTGATGTGATTAAAACAAATGTCCTTGTGCTGAGATAATCTTATAAATGTGCCCCTGCTGTGTACTGTGTAATGGCGGTGTCTGACCGTACAGGGACATGGTCTAATCATACCACAGCTCCTGGGCAGGGGAGGGAGCAAAAGAGTATACAGACATTACAGCATGGGATCACAGCTGATTCTTTCTGTAAGGTAAAACATTTCCCTGCCTGTTTTTAAACAATGTGTTACTCACAGAAAGACTCAGCTGTGATCCCCTGCTGTCCTGTCTGTATACTCTTTTCTCCCCCCTGCCCAGGAGCTGTGGTATGATCAGACCATGTTTCTGTACGGTCAGACACAGCCATTACACATGTGAACATTTATAAGATTATCTCAGCACAAGGACATTTTTTATAAACACATCCAATTGTAGAAATTATTATTATTCCAAGATGTATTGATTAAAATGTACTTTTGTTTGTGGGAAAACCCCTTTAAATAAATTGGACTTTTAAATATTTTTCAGTTTTTTGATTCTGGATATTAGGAGCTATAAAAAGGATCTAGTCAGACTACTTCTACACCATTTTACATCACTTATTGGAGAAAACATCAGACAGATTTCCCAATATATATCTCCAACGTATAAGTATGAAGGATGTACTACTCCTGTATAGGTATGGAAAATCAAATAAGTGTTACTACATAAAAAAAAAATTAAATTGATAATTAAAATTAAGAAATAATGAAAGTAAGTGGAGGCCAAAATAATGAAGATAACACAGACCCCCAGATGAAATAGGGTTGAAACACGCGTGGGGGTCTGAGGTGGACGCCGTTGTGGTGACATAACATTTTTACTTATGGGTCTGTTTTACTATAATGCCTACGTATTTCCTCACTATTGATTAAAATTTGTACAATAACTTGCACTAAATGAGTGCATGACATTGCACCAATCTTTATAGGTTTAATTTTTTTAATTATATTGCTATTAATTGTGGATATACATACATTATATGCAATTTTAAATATACATACCTGTGATTATTATTCTTTGGTATTTTGCCAACTGGTGGTTACCTTGTTTCTTATCTTCATTATTTTGTGTCTCTCATTGGCCTCCCGTTACTTTTATTGTTTTTTTATTTTAATTATCTTTTTTTTTTTTGTAGTTGTGTATTTCAATAAGATATTTATTGTTTATGTACGCTTGTCTGATTCATGGTTATTATGAAGTAACACTTATATGATTTCCTATGTTTATTCTGTGTACTCTTATTTATATTGGAATTACTTTTTGGATTACAGGCTCCTTACTGTATAGGCATGCGCTAACATCTGTCACCCATATGCTACTATGTTAAAGAATGTATACCGCACTGTAGACAGTTTTTTTTTCCTAGATTCTTTATTTTTGGAACATCACAGACTGCCGAATTTTATTCAATGCAACAAAAAAGGTATACTAACATATATTGGCCAAAGGAAGGCCACAAGAACACTCCTTTGACCGTCATTTGGTTTATGGGGACCTATGGACACATTTGTCATATGTGCTAGCAACCGACCCAATACATATGGCAAATATACATTGGGTGTTAAAGCACACGAATCCACAGGAAAACTCAGACAAATGACTAAATTGTCACTTAAAGGGAACCTGTTAACTGATTCATGCTCTCTAAACCTCAAATAAATCAATTAAATCAGAGATAGGCTCCATTATTGGAGACTGTTGATTTTACTTTTATAATGCTGGGACTCGTACATTGAAACGGTGGCCATAAATGAGGTGACTCGGAGAAGAGCTGTATCCCTGTATACCCTGTCCCACTCACATAGATGGACAGGTCTCTACCTATACACACACGCGTAGGTGGGGAGAAGCTGTTTCTTATTAATGCTGCTCATGGTTCAAGGCAGTATAAATCAGTTCACAGGTTCCCTTTAAAGCGTAGCAAAAATCTGAATTTGAAATTGCACAGATATTGGGAACATAAGACTTCTGCCATAGCCAGTACTTAAGTATATATTACAAATATTGTACAAATGTTATGGATAGGACCAGTCTCACTGTAATTTTACCTGATGGCCCCTTGACTGCCATAATACGCCTCTTTGTCGCTTAGAGAACATTTTGTATTAGCTTTGGTGTTTTGTGGATCACCAATACACAGTTTGCAGAGATTGGAATCAATGGGGGATCCCGGAGCGCAGCTCTGACTGAAGTAGGATCCTATTGAGGACAGAAATATATCAGCATATTGATTTATATACTTGGCAAGGTTATTATTACCAGACATTAATTTACAGACAACCCACAAAAACAGAGAACTTTGCTGTAATGTTCAGCTTAAAAGGCTGATGTGTCCATGGCTATTTTGCAGCTGGATAAGCTTTTACGTGTTATTTTGAGAATATAAATACACTTTCAATTGCATTTTGCGCAATAATATAATTTGAAGGGGTTTTTTTAAAGAATTTTGAAGTCCATTTTGCTCCTAAATCCACATAAAAAACACTGCCAATATACTATTTGAATAGGCTTCCTCTCAATTTTAAAAGGAAATACACATGGAAAAACATTACCCTGTGCACTATTGATGTATTTTCCCAATCAATAAGAAGCTTATTTAAAAAATATTTGAAGTGTTTTTTTATGTGGATTTTGAAGCAGAATCTTTTTCCAAATCCACGTAAAAAAGTCCTTGTGAACATACACTAAAGACTCCATGCACATAAATGTAGTATGGGCTCATAACATGCAATATGCACCATATTACAGACCCGCATAGCAGGCATCTGTAGTACGATCATGCGCATGAGCTCTTAAAAAAGTTGAATGAGAAATTGAAAAAATAAACTAAAGCAAATTTCATAGGATAGGAAAAAGAGTACTTATTTGGTAAAGGGTGCCTACAATTTTTAAAGACTTTTAATATATTAAAAGTTTTATTTGGTGGGGTCTTAGGATTTCTATGGATTTGTACACTGTTTGCTCATCTCTCCCTAAGAGCTGAATATAGCTGATCAGAAGTGAAGGGGGATAGAGCTCCACTGTGAGCTTCCCCCTTTTTCAACCAAGATGTGTTAAAATTGTTTTAAAGGGAAACTGTCAGCAGGTTTTTTCTATGTAATCTAAGGACAGCATGAGGTAGTGGTTAAAACACAGATTTCAATGATGTATTACATGTCAGGCTGTGTGCTGTTTACTTACAATGAAGGTTTTATCACCTGGTGATTATCATTGCCTTGATTAAAGCAGCTTGTGCATGCTAGTCCGACTCCTCCCCCTCCTGTGATAAGTAGCTCACTGACAACAATGTACATACAGAGCCTGGTGTGGGCAGGGTTAGCTTTCTCAGCTCTGCTGCATTGCTAATTCTAAGAACTCTGCTTGTTTCAGAACGGCTGTGTAGCGCCCCGAGGGTTTGGTTGCTACAGGGGTATTGCACCTCAACCAGAGGTGTGATATTCCACTCCCAGGTAAGGATGGAGTATGGACCAGGGCTCTGTTAGCTGCATACACACACTCACCCCATTTCCGGGGGACAGCTCGACGGTGCTCCCATTTATATGTATGCAGGCACAACTGACCATGTCTCTGGCTGGAGTGGGGAGGGGGGAGAGAACCCTGTGATGTAGGAGCAGAAGGGGACGGTTTCTGGAGCATAGGAAGGAGCTCATTGGGTGCTGGTCACCTGGGCTCACACAGAGAAGATGAGTGAGAGAAGTAGTTCAGCCAGAGAGAGCTGACAGGGAGCTGTGGCTCAGCCTGAGCTCAGCTCCACGAGGCAGGCCTAGGGTGAAGGCTGGAGCCAGAGAGAAGAAAGAGAAGGAAGGAAAGAGGAAAGACAGAGGAGTAGAAAGGCTCCAGAGACAAGAAGGCAGAAATGACCCTAAGAGAGAGCAGAACGGACAGTAGCCGTTGCAAACCCGCGTGACATCGGGTGAAGAGTCAGGTCGTGGAAGGGTACCGGATTCCCAAGTTGGTGGAGGTAAATTATCCCTCAGCCAAAAACCGGAGGTCGTGATCATCTATTGGTGCGACCCCCCGCCAAACCTGCTAGGAAGGCACCATATAGGATAGCGGGAAAGGGGGGCCAACGTTTGCCCACATAGATCCGCGGCAGCTGGACAGAAGTTTGGTCACTGGTGGGGCACGAGAGGCCAGAGAAAGGACAGAAGGGCGTCCTGTGCCATACTCCTGAATTACCTGGAGGTTAACCGAGCCCCTCACCTGGTGGACGCAGCACGGCTTGGGCAGTCATTGCTGATAGAAGTGACATGGATAACAACTGTGAGTAAAAACCCTGGACTGCATCATTGGACTCTGTGTTATTTATGCTGCGCCTGCACCATCACCCCCAGCATCCACTTACATTGCCCTGAGGCTACACTCTTCCCGTGGGGAGTTATCCTACCCCTGTGCTGCACACCAACATCAGCCTCAGCGGTCTGCCTTGCAGCGGCGGTCATCCCTGGCCGCAAACCACGGGTGGCGTAGTCGGACATTCAAAACCACCATAAACATAGACCGCACATGGTTTGACCACCCTGAGCCACGGGACCGGGTTGCCACTACTACCCCCAGCATCGTACAGAAGCCCGGTTCCGGGTACTCCATGGCCCAGGGGGCGAGTCAACTTTGGCGTAGTCGGCAGGATCGCGACCAACCCGCCACCAGCGGGTATTGCGCACCTAGAGACTGTTTTTACTGTACTAAATATGGCGCCCACCCCAGCAGAACGGATGCCAGTATGAGCGCGAAAAAAGACAACAAGAAGTCACCTCCCATCGTGGGACCGCCCCCAACAACGGAGGGGAGGAAAGAAAACTGGAGAGGAGGGTGTGGCCTGTGTGAGTTCTGGCAGACCGCACCCAGAGGGCAAGATGGAGGACGTCAGCCCTAGAGCCCCAGCCCGCGGCCTGCTGCAGCCGGCAGCACCTTACACCGTGGGGGAACTCGTGGCAAAGCTGCCCCAGGAGGATTTGGAATTCCTCCGCTCCTTGATGGAAGACCTGGGTCAGAGGATGGAGAAGGCCCTGCGCGACGCCATCGCCGGATGGAAACGGGAAATGCAGAAGAGGCTGGCGGACCGGCAGAAGACTAAGCTGGCCAGCATCGGCAGTGCCCCAGCCGTCGTGGGTCCCGACCAGCGCCAGGAGAAGACACGTGACACAGGAGCGGTCGCGGGAGCAGGGAAGAGGAGTCTCCCTGTCCCGGATGCTGCCGGCGTCAGCCTGCTCCTGGGCCCCCTGGTGGAGCCGCCGATCCCGGGTGCTGCAGACACCGACCTGCTCCCAACCCCGCAACAAGCCCCGCAGCCGAGCCCTCCAGCCCTGGGCCCTGCCACCACCAGCCCGCGCCCAGGCCCAAAGCCGCGCCCTCTGACCCCGGGCGTCATCAACAGCGGCCCTCTCCAGGCCCCGCCACAAGGCCTACTAGACTGCGACGTAAGGGGCTGGTATGCCCAAAGCATCCACCGGGTGGGAGCAGAGAGTCGCACTCTACCCTGCTGCGCTGAAGACCTGTACAGGTCTGAAGAGGACTGCTACCCTGAGCGGGAGCCGCCTGGAGGGCACTGCCATTAAGCCCAACCAGCGAATGAAAGGACTGTACATAGTTACCCGTAAGGGTATGAAAAGTTGAAAGTTTTAGCTCCGTTGGGACTTCCACAAGTTTCAAAAGAGTTTAGCCCGATTTGGGACTGTCACCCATGGTGTTGGAGTTGCCCTTAAGTTACCTGGCTGAGGACTGAGAGCAGCCATCCCTCTTCCCCACCTGGCTGAGGACTGAGAGCAGCCATTTCCCTTTCCTATCCGGCCGAGGACTGGGAGCGGCCAATCCCTGTAAATAGTTGCGCTTCTTAAAGCGCCCCCTACTGGTTTTATAAAAGAACTGCAACGTCTACTTCGGGACAAGGTGTCCCTCATGTTTGAAAGTTTGCTGAAGTTTTGCACTTAATAGGAAAATGGACACCTGGTCGCAAGTTGCACAGTGGCCAGCGAAGAAAAGAATTTACTAAAAAAAAAATGTTTTACCTCAAAAAGTTTATATGCTGCTAAAAGAGTTTTATGGTGTTTTATATGTGTGAAGAAAGTCTTGTAATACTTGTTAAAAAAGAAAAATGAGCCAGTAACGTTGAAAAAGAAAAGTGCCCCCCATAAAGGGATGGGTTAACTGGTTATAGTTTTATATGCGAATGCATTCTAAAAATTTTGCATGTCTTGTAAATCAAATGTTTTTGCTCTTTTCCAGCCCGAGGACGTGCTGTGGTTTACCAGGGGGGAATGTAGTACCCCGAGGGTTCGGTTGCTACAGGGGTATTGCACCTCAACCAGAGGTGTGATATTCCACTCCCAGGTAAGGATGGAGTATGGACCAGGGCTCTGTTAGCTGCATACACACACTCACCCCATTTCCGGGGGACAGCTCAACGGTGCTCCCATTTATATATATGCAGGCACAACTGACCATGTCCCTGGCTGGAGTGGGGAGGGGGGAGAGAACCCTGTGATGTAGGAGCAGAAGGGGACGGTTTCTGGAGCATAGGAAGGAGCTCATTGGGTGCTGGTCACCTGGGCTCGCACAGAGAAGTTGAGTGAGAGAAGTAGTTCAGCCAGAGAGAGCTGACAGGGAGCTGTGGCTCAGCCTGAGCTCAGCTCCACGAGGCAGGCCTAGGGTGAAGGCTGGAGCCAGAGAGAAGAAAGAGAAGGAAGGAAAGAGGAAAGACAGAGGAGTAGAAATGCTCCAGAGACAAGAAGGCAGAAGGGACCCTAAGAGAGAGCAGAACGGACAGTAACCGTTGCAAACCCGCGTGACATCGGGTGAAGGGTCAGGTCGTGGAAGGGTACCGGATTCCCAAGTTGGTGGAGGTAAATTATCCCTCAGCCAAAAACCGGAGGTCGTGATCATCTATTGGTGCGACCCCCCGCCAAACCTGCTAGGAAGGCACCATATAGGATAGCGGGAAAGGGGGGCCAACGTTTGCCCGCATAGATCCGCGGCAGCTGGACAGAATTTTGGTCACTGGTGGGGCACGAGAGGCCAGAGAAAGAACAGAAGGGGGTCCTGTGCCATACTCCTGAATTGCCTGGGGGTTAACCGAGCCCCTCACCTGGTGGACGCAGCACGGCTTGGGCAGTCATTGCTGACAGAAGTGACATGGATAACAACTGTGAGTAAAAACCCTGGACTGCATCATTGGACTCTGTGTGATGTATACTGTGCCTGCACCATCACCCCCAGCATCCACTTACATTGCCCTGAGGCTACACTCTTCCCGTGGGGAGTTGTTCTATCCCTGTGCTGCACACCAACATCAGCCTCAGCGGTCTGCCTTGCAGCGGCGGTCATCCCTGACCGCAATCCACGGGTGGCGTAGTCGGACATTCAAAACCCTATAAATAGACTGCCGCCATTTGGTCTGAGCCACGGGATCGGGTTGCCACTACTACCCCCATCAGCACCGTACACAAGAAGGCCCGGTTCCGGGTACCCCACGGCCCAGGGGGCGAGTCAGCTGCACCCAGTAAACTAAGTAATAAATTGTTGCATTATGGGTCTCTTTGCATACATCAGGCTGCTCTCAGATGAGGTAGCAAAAACCTGCTGACAGATTCTCTTTAAATGATAGATATCATTTAAACCCCCATTATTCCAATGAAAATCATTGGCCTCAGTGCTCAGGTGCCATACTTACTGGGACCACAGGGGTAAGTGATTTGACAGGCAAATTCTTTTATATATATATATATATATATATATATATATATACCATTTGCAGTTTTTATAACTCTAAGACAATCCTTTTAAAACCAGGGGAGGAGTCCTGAGGAGATAATTTGCATATTCCCACTGCATTTTGGGGTAAGTGAAGAGTCTCCGCGAGCTCAAAGAACACTGGATTTTGGCTGTTGGAGCTGAAAAGAGGACATCGGCAAACCAGGGGAGGAGTCCTGAGGAGATAATTTGCATATTCCCACTGCATTTTGGGGTAAGTGAAGAGTCTCCGCGAGCTCAAAGAACACTGGATTTTGGCTGTTGGAGCTGAAAAGAGGACATCGGCAAACCAGGGGAGGAGTCCTGAGGAGATAATTTGCATATTCCCATTGCATTTTGGGGTAAGTGAAGAGTCTCCGCGAGCTCAAAGAACACTGGATTTTGGCTGTTGGAGCTGAAAAGAGGACATCGGCAAATCAGGGGAGGAGTCCTGAGGAGATAATTTGCATATTCCCACTGCATTTTGGGGTAAGTAAAGAGTCTCCGCGAGCTCAAAGAACACTGGATTTTGGCTGTTGGAGCTGAAAAGAGGACATCGGCAAACCAGGGGAGGAGTCCTGAGGAGATAATTTGCATATTCCCATTGCATTTTGGGGTAAGTGAAGAGTCTCCGCGAGCTCAAAGAACACTGGATTTTGGCTGTTGGAGCTGAAAAGAGGACATCGGCAAACCAGGGGAGGAGTCCTGAGGAGATAATTTGCATATTCCCACTGCATTTTGGGGTAAGTGAAGAGTCTCCGCAAGCTCAAAGAACACTGGATTTTGGCTGTTGGAGCTGAAAAGAGGACATCGGCAAACCAGGGGAGGAGTCCTGAGGAGATAATTTGCATATTCCCATTGCATTTTGGGGTAAGTGAAGAGTCTCCGCGAGCTCAAAGAACACTGGATTTTGGCTGTTGGAGCTGAAAAGAGGACATCGGCAAACCAGGGGAGGAGTCCTGAGGAGATAATTTGCATATTCCCACTGCATTTTGGGGTAAGTGAAGAGTCTCCGCGAGCTCAAAGAACACTGGATTTTGGCTGTTGGAGCTGAAAAGAGGACATCGGCAAACCAGGGGAGGAGTCCTGAGGAGATAATTTGCATATTCCCATTGCATTTTGGGGTAAGTGAAGAGTCTCCGCGAGCTCAAAGAACACTGGATTTTGGCTGTTGGAGCTGAAAAGAGGACATCGGCAAACCAGGGGAGGAGTCCTGAGGAGATAATTTGCATATTCCCACTGCATTTTGGGGTAAGTGAAGAGTCTCCGCGAGCTCAAAGAACACTGGATTTTGGCTGTTGGAGCTGAAAAGAGGACATCGGCAAACCAGGGGAGGAGTCCTGAGGAGATAATTTGCATATTCCCATTGCATTTTGGGGTAAGTGAAGAGTCTCCGCGAGCTCAAAGAACACTGGATTTTGGCTGTTGGAGCTGAAAAGAGGACATCGGCAAACCAGGGGAGGAGTCCTGAGGAGATAATTTGCATATTCCCACTGCATTTTGGGGTAAGTGAAGAGTCTCCGCGAGCTCAAAGAACACTGGATTTTGGCTGTTGGAGCTGAAAAGAGGACATCGGCAAACCAGGGGAGGAGTCCTGAGGAGATAATTTGCATATTCCCACTGCATTTTGGGGTAAGTGAAGAGTCTCCGCGAGCTCAAAGAACACTGGATTTTGGCTGTTGGAGCTGAAAAGAGGACATCGGTAAACCGCGCGCCGGTAGGCGCGCGCATTTTGAAGCTTTTTTTTTAAGCTTTTTTCACTGTTTTCAGAACATTAACAATAAGAACATGGAAGAGTCCAGGAGCCATTTGGTGAGCTGCATATCCTGCTACATGTTCACAGACTTGCCAGTGGAAAAGCCAAACTTCACATGCCAGAAATGCAAGCTTGTGTCCCTGTTGGAGGAAAAGTTGCCAAATCTAGAAGAGAGGTTAACTACCTTGAAAATCATTAAGGAAGGTGAAGAGTTCTTAGACAGAGCAGAATTATCTCTTCATGATTCAGAAAGAGAAGAAATTCGAACTGCACCTGACGAAACAGAGGATTGGAAGCATGTGACCCACAGAAGCAGGAGGATCGAGAGGCAGTCAGCACCCATACTGCTCAGGAACCAGTACCAGGCTCTCACGCAGGAGAACCATGAAGAAATACAGCAAAATAAGACTTTGCCAGCAATGAATAACCTTGTAAGCCCTCAGAATCCTCCTGGATGGAGAAAGAAGAATGCTGTGAAGAAAAAACGGAGAGTGGTGGTCATGGGGGATTCCCTGTTAAGAGGAACAGAGGCCGCTATCTGCAGACCAGACATAACCTCAAGAGAAATGTGCTGTCTTCCAGGAGCAAAAATTAAAGATGTGTCTGACAGGATATCAAGACTCTTCAGACCTACAGATCACTACCCATTCCTGCTAATACATGTGGGGACAAATGACACCGCAAGAAAGGACCTGGAAACCATCTGCAGTGACTTTGAAGACTTAGGCAAGAAAGTGAAAGAATTGGGAGCGCAGGTGGTCTTCTCATCCATCCTCCCAGTGGATGGCCATGGAACAATGAGGTGGAATAAGATTCTACAGGTGAACAACTGGCTACGTCGATGGTGCCGTCAACAAGGATTTGGATTTCTGGATCACGGAATGAATTACCTATATGATGGACTACTTGCTAGAGATGGGGTGCACCTTACGAAGACTGGAAAACATGTATTTGGAAGTCGCCTTGCTACACTTATCAGAAAAGCTTTAAACTAGAACAATGTGGGAAGGGAAGCAAAAGGCCAGAAAAAGCCATACAGCTGACAAATACTATTGAGATCTCTGCTACTGGAAGTGGAAAGGAAGTACAGAGACAAAACAATTTAAATAATAAAAATATGGGAGGAAGAGAAACCAATCACAAACTAAAATGTTTTTATACAAATGCACAAAGCATGGGCAACAAACAAGGAGAATTGGAACTACTAATGCAGGAAAAGGAATATGATGTCATTGGAATCACTGAAACTTGGTGGGACGATACACATGATTGGAATAAAAGGCTAAAAGGATACAACTTATTTGCAAGAAACAGACTTGATAAACGAGGAGGAGGTGTTGCATTGTATGTTAGAAAAGCGTATATCTGCACAGAGATTGAAGCTTCAGAGACTGGGAGTTCTGTGGAAACTGTTTGGGTAAGAATACAAGGAGAGAACAACGGAAAGGACACCATTGTAGGCATTTACTACAGGCCACCTGGGCAAGCTGAAGATATGGATGAACTCTTTATGTATCAAATGACCAAGTTCTCCAAAAAATATGACGTAGTGGTCATGGGAGATTTCAACTATCCAGACATTTGTTGGGAATCTCTCTCAAGTAAAACTAACAGGTCAAGCAAATTCTTATCCTCTCTTGCTGACAACTTTATCTTCCAAAAGGTAGGGGAGAAAACAAGGGGATCTGCTACTTTGGATCTAATCCTTATAAACAGGGAGGAAATGGTTGAGGAGGTAAAGGTGGCTGGGACCCTAGGAGGCAGCGATCATGCTATTATAGAATTTTGGATAACTAGAGGAGGAAGACATGTGAAGACTCAAACTTCAAGGTTAGATTTTAGAAAGGCAGATTTTAAGAGACTCAGAAAGAGAATAGGAGGGATCCAATGGCTGGATGTCCTTAAGGACAAAAATGTCCAGGAAGGATGGGAAATTTTTAAAAATGAGATTCTCAAAGCACAATCGTTAACAATCCCGAAAAGTAGGAAGAATGGGAAGCATTTAAGGAAACCAGGATGGATGAACACAGAACTTAAACACATGCTAAAAAGAAAGAAAGAAATGTTTATTAAATGGAAAGAGGGAGGCATATCTAAAGAAGATTATAATGCAGTCTGCAGATCCTGCAGGGCACGTATCAGGTTAGCTAAAGCTGACAATGAATTAAGGCTTGCAAGAGATGTCAAAAGCAATAAAAAAGGATTTTGGGGGTATGTCAAAAGTAAAAGAAAAGTCAAAGATGCTATAGGATTTTTACAGGATGAAAATGGAGAAATGGTAAGAGAGGATGTTGAGAAGGCCAAACTTTTTAATTCCTATTTTGCATCTGTTTTCTCTCAGAAAGAAAATGTAACATCAACTGATCTTCACTGTCCTTTTAAAGGAATAGAGGAATCCAAGTTATCTGTAAACAGAAAGATTGGGAGGGAATATTTAGCTAA
This sequence comes from Phyllobates terribilis, assembly GCF_046119375.1. Lineage (NCBI taxonomy): Eukaryota > Metazoa > Chordata > Amphibia > Anura > Dendrobatidae > Phyllobates > Phyllobates terribilis. The sequence goes on from NW_027362763.1 coordinate 187,404,380, forward strand.
CATAAATGAGTTCAAGTCTCCAGGTCCAGATGAATTACACCCCAGAGTACTGAAGGAGATCGTAGAAGAAATTTTAGAACCACTCTCCATAATCTTTGAAAATTCTTGGAGAACAGGAGAAGTCCCAGAAGACTGGAGAAGAGCAAATGTTGTTCCTATCTTCAAAAAGGGGAAGAAGGTGGACCCAGGGAACTATAGGCCGGTGAGTCTGACTTCTATACCAGGAAAGATCTTTGAACAAATTATTAAACAACATGTATGTAAGTACATGGATAAGAATGAAGTGATTAACCAGAGTCAGCATGGGTTTGTAACTAACAAGTCATGTCAGACTAACTTAATTTCCTTCTATGACAGAATCACTGACTGGGTGGATCAGGGAAATGCTGTAGATATAGTATATCTTGACTTCAGCAAAGCATTTGACAAAGTATCTCACACCATCCTTATTGAAAAAATGACCAAGTATGCAATGGACCAGGCAACTGTTAGGTGGATTCATAACTGGCTTAGTGATCGGACTCAAAGGGTGGTTGTAAATGGCTTCACATCCAGCTGGATGAATGTCTCAAGTGGGGTACCACAGGGCTCCGTCCTGGGACCTGTATTGTTCAACATCTTTATCAATGATTTAGATGAAGGAATTGAGGGTAAACTGATTAAATTTGCTGATGACACAAAGCTAGGAGGGATAGCTAATACTAGAGAAGAGAGAGAGAGGATTCAAAAAGACCTAAATAAACTGGAGCAGTGGGCAGCAACCAACAGAATGGTTTTTAACAGGGAAAAATGCAAAGTACTACATCTGGGCAATAAAAATGAAAAAAGCATATACAGAATGGGAGGAATAGAGCTAAGCAACAGTACATGTGAAAAAGACTTAGGTATACTAATAGATCATAGACTGAACATGAGTCAACAGTGTGATGCAGCAGCAAGAAAGGCAAATACAATTCTGGGATGTATTAACAGAAGCATACAGTCTAGATCACGTGAAGTCATTATCGGTCTTTACTCCTCTTTGGTCAGACCTCATCTGGAATACTGTGTACAGTTTTGGGCACCACATTTTAAAAAAGACATAGACAAACTGGAGCAAGTTCAGAGAAGAGCGACCAGAATGGTGACTGGTCTGCAAACCATGTCCTATGAGAAACGGTTGCAGGATTTGGGAATGTTTAGCTTGCAAAAAAGAAGACTGAGAGGAGACTTAATAGCTGTCTACAAATATGTCAAGGGCTGTCACATTGTAGAAGGATCATCTTTATTCTCATTTGCACAAGGAAAGACTAGAAGCAATGGGATGAAACTAAATGGGAGGAGACACAGATTAGATATTAGAAAAAACTTTTTGACAGTTAGGGTGATTAATGAGTGGAACAGGCTGCCACGAGAGGTGGTGAGTTCCCCTTCAATGGACGTCTTCAAACAGAGGCTGGACAGACATCTGTCTGAGATGATCTAGTGAATCCTGCTTTGAGCAGGGGGTTGGACCAGATGACCCAGGAGGTCCTTTCCAACTCTACCATTCTATGATTCTATGATTCTATGATTGTTGCCTCATCTCAGAATTTTTAGCAAAAGTCTAGAAACTGAAGCTTTAAGTATTTATCCAGAAAAGTTAAATTGTTTTTTAAAGATTTGTGCTAATTTTCAAAAAATTAGACCCCTGTGAAATGTTTTTACCTTTTTTACCCTCTTCTTATTATCCACTTTGCCTACAATTTATTGCAAATCTCAATTGTAGGACATATTTTATTCCTTACAAAAATATAATCAAGTTTCCACATATACAGTAAAACATTTGCCTTATTTTATTGTTGATGAATTGTACTGGAGATCCAGCAGATGTACAGTATATACAGCCATCGCTTGTAACCTACTCACCAATGTCACAGTTCTTGGACTTCTTATGAATCAGGCTAATAGGTATATGCCATCCCGCCATGTGACCAACACCGGTGTGACAGGACTTTTTACCTTCAAGATTGTTCCATGTGATTTCCGTATCTTCTTTCTTTACTAAGGCTACAACTCTGAGTGTGCCAAATTCTGCATCACAAAAATATTATTCAGTAAGTATAGGACACCATTGAAATAACTTAACCACAGGTTAAATATTTGAAGACAGTTTCAACGGTATTGTTCTTTACAATGGCACTGCTCTGTACAATTATACTGCTCTGTACAATGGCACTGCTCTGTACAAGGGCACTGCTCTGTACAATGGCACTGCTCTGTACAAGGGCACTGCTCTGTACAATGGCACTGCTCTGTACAAGGGCACTGCTCTGTACAAGGGCACTGCTCTGTACAATGGCACTGCTCTGTACAAGGGCACTGCTCTGTACAATGGTACTGCGCTGTACAATGGCACTGCTCTGTACAATGGTACTGCTCTGTACAATGGCACTGCTCTGTACGAAGGCACTGCTCTGTACAATTATACTGTTCTGTACAATGGCACTGCTCTGTACAATGGCACTGCTCTGTATAATGGCACTGCTCTGTATAATGGCACTTAGCCGATACTGTAGTTTCCACAGCAAATACCTACCTTGGGCATTTATCCAAGAGAGAAGTTCTGGCTATTTTCCTCCTAAGAATTATGAAACCTAACTCAGCTCAAAAGATGAAAACTCAGGTGTGACTGTTGTCTATCATGGTGCAGTCACAGGGGTCCATTTCTGATATAGGAGGATTTATTTGAGTACTGATGCTGGAAGACTGGCTATTGTTAGTGGATCGAAGGGTGTGAGATACTAAAAGTGCATTATTTAGCATATTAAGCTCTTTGGTTGGAGATATGACATGAAGATCACAGCTGATCGACAACTCTACAAAGTGAGCGCCCTGCAAACACCTCATTATGTGTCAGCTTCCTTCACTCCTGGAGAATAACATGGGATATTGTGTCTGACTCTACTCAATTCGATTTTTTTGCTTTTGAATGGCGATAGGATTAATGGCAGACTTTGTTAACCAGACCTGTAGAAGAATCCGTACATCTTAGCCAAGTTATGTAAAATCTACAAAAATCAAGAAAATAATATCGAAAAAATTGTAAATATTTTTCTCATCTGATATCATCTAGTTCAACCTAATAGCATCTATTGTTTATTATTAGATACACTATATACAGGGTGGTCCAAAAGTAGGTGGACAGAAAGTGTAATAAGGTTATGAAGGGGCAGATTTATCAAACACTAAATTGCAGCTGCTTGTCTGGATCATCCTCCAATAAACCATGAATTAGACGTGGACGATAAGCTTTCCACCCAATAGATTTCAGGATTCGCATGATAGAAGCTCGTGAAATTCACAATTCCAAAGAGGCTCTTCTGTGGACTTTTTTGGACTCTGAACAAATGTTTCAGCAACAAGTTGTTTATTATCTTCTGTACAGACTGTTTTGGGTCGACCAGTTTTTGGAGCATTAAGGATTGAGCCAGTGGCATTGAATTTGTCACGAATGCGGTAAATGGTTTTCTCTTTGGGGTTTGAGTACCAAATGTTTCAACCTAATTTGCTCTAACGGTTTCAGCATTTTGAGATTTCCAATACTCTGTTAAAATCCATTTTCTTTGATCTGTATTTAAATTATTTGCCATTATGTGGTATCTGAATTATCTGAAAAGAAAACAGATTTGGGGGAGATCTATCTGTGAAAACTAGATCTGTGAAACTGGCTCAGTTGCCCTTAGCAACCAATCAGATTCCACCTTTCATTTTCCAAAGAGTCTGTGAGGAATGAAAAGTGGAATCTGATTGGTTGCTAAGGGCAACTGAGCCAGTTTCACTTTACACCATGTTTGATAAATCTCCCCCTTCATAACCTTATTCCACTTTCTGTCCACCTACTTTTGGACCACCCTGTATATAACACATTATGGATTCTGCAGTCACTAGAGCTTGTACTGTACCTATATTATGTATACTGCATGTTACCTGTATAATCTGACCCAGGTATCAGGCACGGGATCAAGTCATCTACCGGAAAAAGAAAAGATAGAAGTCATTTTTATAAATATTTATGTAAGCACCATATTTAGAACCTTGTGTACAGTAAGTTTTACAATTTGCAAAGATTTATGGGCGTTCCAAAAATTACAAAGGAAAAAATATCAGTGTGAACCTATGGATATATTTTTGACAATATTGCACACATTCACCTATACATCAGTCTGACGATTTATGAAAATGGTCGTCCGATTTAGAAAACCTATCCTCAAATATCCTTTTTGGTGTTAATATAAAACTACCCTCAAGTTAGACATCCATCATGGCATCGCCAAAAAAATATCATAAATGTCTGATAATTGTTGAACCCATCACTGAGACCCAATATATACCCAGTACTGTTGGTCACTGCATTTAAAGGGAATCAGTCAACAAGTTTTTGCTACGTCGTCTGAGAGCAGAATAATGTACGAAAAGAGACCCTGATTCCTGCGATGGATCACTTAGTTTACTGGGTTCAGCAGTTTTGACACAATCAGAGTGTTTAGATATAACAGAGCTCAGAAAGCTGCCAACACCACAGCTTTCTGTGCCCATTGTATAGTGACAGTAAGCTGCTAATCAGTGCTGGGGGTGTGGTCGGACCAGGAGACATGTAGGCAGCTAGTCCAGCAGTGATAAACTACTGGTGATAAAACACTCATTGTATTGAAACATCAGCACACAGTCTAATAAGTGACACAGATCGCTGAAATCAGTGTCTCAGCCCCTACCTCATGCTACCCTCAAATTAGATAACAAAAACCTGCTGACAGATTCCATTTAAATGGAGGAAAAATGAAGAAGTGTCTGTAGCACTCTTCATTCTGTTCTATACAAGTTACTGAAGTAACTTGTATAGAATAGCATACCCACCTATTTATGAAACTACTGTATATGGAGAGAATTGCACACATTCACAACCACCTCTGCATTCACTCTCTGCCCATTTACGGAGGATGACAGCCTCTTTTCTCCCATGCATATGCAATGCAATAAATGTCTGAGAATATCCCAATAATAGAAGGTCATTAATTGTTCAAAGGTGTTGTCCCACAAAGTACATTTTAATCAATAGATCTTGGAACAATAATAATTTCCACAATTGTATGTTTAAATAAAATGTTCCTGTGCTGAGATAATCTTATAAATGCGCCCCTGCTGTGTACTGTGTAATGGCCGTGTCTAACAATACAGGGAAGTGGTCAGAACATACCACATCTCCTGGGCAGGGGAGGAAGCAAAAGAGTATACAGACAGGACAGCACAGGATCACAGCTGATTCTTTCTGTGAGGTAAAACATTTCACTGCCTGTTTAAAAACAATGTTTTACCTCATAGAAATCAACAGCTGCAAAACCATGCAGTCCTGTCTGTATACTCTCTTGTGTCCTCCCCTGCCCATAGTACACAGCAGGGGCACATATATAAGATTATCTCTGCACAGGAACATTTTTTTAACACATCCAATTGTGGAAGTTATTATTATTCCAAGATCTATTGATTAAAATATACTTTGTTTGTGGGAAAATCCCTTTAACCCCTTCACACTGCGGCCAATTTCCATTTTTTTGTTTTCATTTTTTCCTCCTATTCTTTCAAAAGCCATACCTTTTTTATTTTTCTGTCCACATAACCATATGAGGGCTTGTTTTTTTTCAGGATGAATTGTACTTTTGAATGACACTGTTCATTTTATCATGTGATGGACTGGGAAGTGGGAAAAAAAATCAAGTGTGTCGAAATTCAGCCATCATCTGCTGGGAAAAATGCAGGCTCGGCTTGCGAGCCTGCATGAAGTTCAGGGACCCGACATATGACGTAAGTTTATATCATATGTCGGGAAGGGGTTAAGCCTTTTATCTACTAGCCAGATGGAAGAGCAGTAAGTATAAATCCATTTTTAATGGTATCCGTCTGTAAGTCCGAAGTTTGATGAGCAAGGAAAAAAGGAAGTTGTGTTGCCATGTGCCATTAGAAATAGATTCCAGTCATTCGGGTGAGACTAGAGCACTAAACACTTATGACTTCACTCAAATGCCCCAAATCATCATTGTCTTTGCCCCTGTTTTTTGTCTAGCTCTGTGTGTTTTGCACCTTTTTTGTTTGCACCCAATTCATTATTCTATATTCGCTTTTTTAAAGTCTGTTTATATCTGTTCGCCTGTTTGTTTTTCCCGCTTTGTGGGCGTTATGTAGCGATTCAAGATGTTTTAGACTAATTCATCAATTGCGACTTTTTAAAAGTTTGCAAAATTTGGCGCAATTTCACTCCAGACCGCCACCCACCCACTCGATGTATTGATATATTTTCAAGTACACCAGACTTTTGGCACAATTTTTTCCAACTTTGGTAACAAAAGTCACAAAAGCAGTTCAAGACAGGAGAAAAAAAACCTTTTTTTTGACATTGCGCCAAATTCATGAATTGCATGAGTCATTCTGATGAACTTGCCGTCAAACACAGCAACTAATACCACAAGACATAAAAGGAAAGTGACTTAAAAAAGTTAATGATGAATCAAGGCCAATTCATCATTTGCGGGATTTTTAAGTCACTTGCCTTTTTCACCTTGTGGTATTTCTTGTTGTTTTTGCTGCAAATTCATCACAATGGCACACGCGATTCATGAATTTGACGCAAAGTATAAAATGGGCTTTTTGCCTATCTTTAACTGTATTTGCATCTTTTTGAGCCAAAGTTATAATTTGTGTCAAAAGTCGCCAAAAAATGCTACAAAGTCTGGTGTACTCAAAAATACATTATGGGGGAATAGAAGATGTTGTGTCACACTTTGCAACTTTTTTAAAAATCGCAATTGATGAATCAGGCGAAAACATCTGGAATCGCTAAATTCTGCCCACAGAGCAGAAAAGAAAAAAAATGCAGGTGAGCATATATAAAATAGAATTCATAAAGGGCGCAAAATCACACAAAACTAGACGAAAACAGGTGCAAAGGCAATGATGAATTAGGGCCTATCAGTGTAAATATGCAAACCCAACAATATTGGGGCACATATTGGGCAAAAATAAGAAGTATATGTAGTGCCCCGAGGGTTCGGCCGCTACAGGGGTATTGCACCTCAGACCAGAGGTGTGATATTCCACTCCCGAGTAAGGATGGAGTATGGACCAGGGCTCAGTTAGCTGCATACAGCACACACACCCCATTTCCGAGGGACAGCTCAACGGTGCTCCCACTAGACAGAAGTGCAGGCACGACCGACTATGTCCCTGCCTGGAGTGGGGAGGGGGGTGGAACACCCAGTGCTGTAGGGGCAGATAGGGGTTGGTTCCTGAGCGTAGGAAGGAGCTCATTGGTTGCTGTTCACCTGGGCTCATGGTCAGAGGGAGGTATAAAAGGTGGGCACCATCTTAGATCTAGGTTCGTTCAGTCAGAGAAGAAGACAGGGAGCAGCAGCTCAGGCTGAGTGCTGCTCCAGAGGCAGGCCTAGAGAAGAGGCCGGAGCCTGAGAGGAGAAGGAAAAGTGGGCCTGGAGAAGAGGCCAAGGGAAGGAGGAGAAGACAGAACAGGAGAGAAGGAGAGAGAGAGAAACAGAAGAGCTCAGGAACAAGAAGGTGGAAGGGACCCTAAGAACCCACGAGAATCCAGGGTGAAGGGTCAGGCAGATTAAGGGTACCGGATCCCAAGTTGGTGGAGGAGAAACTACCCTCAGCCAAAGACCGGTCGTCGTGATCATTTATTGGTGCGACACCTCATCAAACCTGCTAGGAAGGCACCATATAGGACAGCGGAGGACGGGGCCCACGTTTCACCGCACAAGTCCGCGGCAGCTGGACAAAAGTGGGTCACTGGTGAGGCAGGCCAGAGAAAGGATTAAAGGGGGCCCTGTGCCATGCTCCTGAACTGCCTGGGAGTTGACCGAGCCCCACACCTGGTGGACGCAGCGCGGCTCGGGCGGTCACTACCTGTACAGAAGTGACCTGGACTACCTGAACTGTGAGTAAAAGACATTGGACTGCAGTACGTTGTATGTGTGCTCTTTCGCTCCTCCAGCACTACCGGTATTGGGACTCTCACCACCATAACTCCCACCATCCATTATACTGCCCTGGGGCCGCACTCTTCCCGTGGGGAGTCACACTACCCTAGCTGCACACCTCATCAGCCCCAGCGGTCTGCATGCAGCGGCGGTTCCTAATAACCGCAATCCACGGGTGGCGTAGTCGGACATTATCTGAAGCACGTAGCAGACTACCATTGGTCTGACCACCCTGAGCCGCGGGACCGGGCCGCCACTACTACCCCCAGCGTCTCCCTATTGCCCGGTTCCGCGTGCCCCACGGCCCAGGGGGCGAGTCATATATGTTAGATCAAACTGAAAATGAATTACAAATAAAACAATTCGGGCCCAATGCATTAAAGCTTACATGAAAGAATTCTGGCTTAAGAGCTTAAAAAAAATTGCAAAATTTAGGCACAACTTGCACCAAAATTTAGCAACTTTTGGCCTTTTCACACCTGTTTCTCCACTCATTTTGTCAGAGCAGGGGCTGGACGGAGGCGTTGCAATCTCCGCTCGTTAAATTCATGAGCCTTTGCTATGCCACAAATCTTACTCCAGCAGGGACTAGATTAGGATTTGTGGCAAGACACATACAGAGGTGCACGCCACTCATCCGATAACTCCTGATTCATGAAGTTGTATTCACTTCTTCATGAATCAGGAGCATCTGACACCAGCACATCTCTTCAAGACCCATGTGAATAACTTGATGAATCGAGCCCTTAGAGTGTAATTGAAGTTACCTTTATTGTAGTACTCATCAAGTGATACAATCAGTCCACATTTCAGTGCCGTGTACATGTGTTCTATATCGATAGTTACTGCTTCAGCTTTACCTCTCTGTATATCATGAGAGAAAGTCATGTTACTGATGTCCGCAGCACTCCCCACCTCTGCTCGCCATCTCTGAACCATCACATATAGTTTTTATTATTTGCTAGTAAACATCACTGACCAGAATCATTTCGATGCAGCCCAGTGCAGATGATGGCTCTGTGCATTTAATGGCGCCACCACTTACTGAGGACCAGTCATCACATTTTTTCTTCTCATTCTCGCTCTGCGGACACCATCGGATTTCATGGTGAACTCGAGGAGGATGAGTTCCTAATGGGAAATGTAATCGCAGTCATAAGAATATTACAACAAACATATTAGAGCTTGTTAAACTTCTGTAATATCAGGGTTACTCCACACATATCTCATACCCTCAAGTGTTTTCATGCCTTTAAACAATTCTTGTCCTAAAAAGAAAAAAGTGTCCATTGCTGATGGAAGAGCAATCAGAGCGGTGGTGGTGTCTTCAAACAGCAAATCCTTCCCATGAGTGGAGCTGAATAGTTTGCACTCTTTTTTCTGAAATTAAATAAGTGACAATAAAAAATTACTTAAAACACCATAAACTATAAGTCACTAATAACTACAAAGCTTTATTGGAAAACTGACTTATGAAATCCTCATCTTGAAACATATTCAGTTGTTTATGGATGAGAAGTCTTTCAAGCTGGTAACTGTTTTTAAAGGGGTTTTCCAAGATGAAATAATTGATGATCTATCGATAGGATAGCCTGCCGCATTCACTTGTGTGGGAGACAAACGAGAGTTCTCAACAGCAGCCACTAAACAGTATGGAGCTACAGTGTTCTGTTTCGTATACTGCCTCTTCCGGCTGCTGCTGGAACAGATATCAGCTGAATGGTGGGGTTTCTAGTACCAGACCCCCACCAATCTCATATTAATGGCCTATCCTAAGGAGAGGTCGTCAATATGTTAGTCACTGTAAACAACTTAAATGGTGGTATACTAACCTTAATGTATGTTTACATGTGTTGCATTTGACACATTTCAGATTTGACTATGACTGTGGTGTTTTAGGTCACAGTCTCCCAGGAGACACTGGTCCTTTTGTTTTATTGAAAGCTTCAAATAATAAGACGCTGAACTGGTTAAAAAGTAATGATTATGGGGTGACTGTCACGTTACTGGATTTACTCTTGTTTGTAGACTTGGGTGCCTCAGTGAGCCTTCTACCACTAGAAGAGCACATGCAAATTGCCCACCTGCCCACCCGATAGTCACACTTGTCTTTTAGGACTTTACTCATAATTATAATGTTACCTGAGCTTGAAGAAGATACTCGGTGATATCCTTCATCTTGTCTCCGGTGGTCCTGGTCACCACAGCATGTCTCGGGATTCTTCCAAAGTTACAGATTTTATATTGGCTTAGTGGTCTTCTAGTATTGTCTGGACACAGCAGCTCAAAATTGTCTGAGTATTGCCCTGAAGAACAATACAAGGAATTTATATGGCAAGAAGATATATTAAAAAGGAGCTTTCACCAGGTCAAAAGTGACCAGTTTTTGCTCCTATCTAATTCCCGCTGCTCCCACAAGTATTTCATAATGTTTTTTAAATCCACCCTACAATTCTAGAGACCTGGGCCTTTTTATTTAGTGGTGATTTTTAAGGTCTTTACGAGGATGCGTGGCTCACAGGATCCTCTGGGGCGTGTCTTTAGGCTTCTCTGCATTATTACACTGTGAGCCACGCCCTCTTGTACAGACGTTAACATTTTGCACTAAATAAAAAAGCCCTTATCTCTGTATTGTTTTAAATCCTCCATATGGTTACAAGCACAGAATTACTCAGGAGAACAGTGGAAAGAGACAAAACTGGTCACTTTTGACCTGGAGACAGCTCGTCTTTTAATTTATAGAGGAAATCTGATAGAAGTGCACCTGTGTGCAGGAGCGCAATGGAGGACACTGTGTGGATGATGTAGGACAGGTCATCTACACGAAGCAAAGAAGGAGGACGGCAATCACAAGAAGAGCGGAGGCGCTGGATCAAGACCAGAGACGCCCATCGGGCAGAACCAGACTGCTCCGTCTGTCAGAATAATGAAATATAGATGATATAGACGACACCCAGCAGTAACTGATATGATTGGAATTAGATCTGATCGCATCAATTTAACCTATTAAATTGTGCTGCAAAGTGTGACAGCAGCATTTACAAGTCAAGATGGCAGTCATCACTTCTGACATTTATTGCCACCCCAAATGACGCGATCTTTTGAAGGCGTCGATGTCTGCCATGTCAAATCTACTGTGAAGCCCAAATCGTATCTGGACTTCATAGGAGATCGTCTGTTTCACATTTGACCGCAAAGCTGTTGTATTGCATCATCAATCGAGAGATCGCAGGTTCAAGTCCCCGAAAAGGACTAATTAAAAATAAAAAAGTATATAAAAGATTAAATCACTCCCCCTTCCCCAAACATAAAAAAATAATGTTTGGTATTGTTGCATGCATAATTTCTAGAACTAATAAAGTATACAAATATTCATCCCATATGGTGAACACTGAAACAGAAAAAAAATCAAAAGGCAAAAAATTGCTTTTTTTCTGTCACAATAACTCCCTATATATAGTAAAAAGCAATTAAAACATTGAAACTACCCTTAATTGGTACCAATAAAATTATCATCAATGCACAGAAAAGGTCATCTTTCAGCTCCATTGAGATGGATGAGAAAATCAAAACAGTCTCGGAAAATGGTGACAAGACAATTTTTTTTTTTTTTACAAACATCCAATTTTTCTAGGTATCACTGTATTCCTACTGTCTGGGAGAATCAGGTTGGCAAGTAATTTGTACAATATAATGAACACCGTTAAACAGAATAAAAAAATAATTGCATTTTTTTTTATCATTTAATCCCATTTTTCAGTATACTGTATGGTAAAATGAATGGTATCAATCAAAGTTATAACTTATCCCATGAAAAAAAAGTCCTCATACAGCTATGTCGACAGAAAAATGTTGAATCTTGGAAGAAAGGGAGGAAAAAAAACAAGCATACAAACCAACACAGGTCTACACCAGATTCTCCCTGAAGACAGGTTTTATTAGAAATTTGTTCATTGGCAAATTCAAAGAGTGAATAGTTTAGATCCTTGAATAACCACATTACCTGATAATACTGTGTCGTCCACGAAAGCCACATCTCCTTTATCATCTCTCAAACACCTGATCAAAGAAGAAAGAGCATGTAGTCATAAGTCATTACTTTATAGAACCCTTCTACAAAAGTTTCAAAAAAAAGTTCCATAAAAAATGCATGAGATAGTGGCAGCCAAGGCCAGATTCAACTATAGCATACCTGTCAAACTAAATCTGGCTCACAGGGCCCAAGACACCAGAACCACCCTGCCTATGTTGGGACCATTATGCTGTATGGAGGACTATGTAGGGCCTATTATTCCCCATGGAGAACTATGTGGGGCCATTACTCTGTATGGAGCACTATGTGGGGCCCATTATACTGTATGGAGGACTATGTGGGGCCATTATACTGTATGAAGGACTATGGGGGGCCCATTATTCTGTATGGAGGACTATGTGGGACCCATTATTCTGTATGGAGGACTATGTGGAGCCCATTATTCTGTATGGAGGACTATGTGGGGCCATTACTCAGTATGGAGCACTATGTGGGGCTCATTATACTGTATGGAAGACTATGTGGGGCCATTACACTGTATGAAGGACTATGGGGGGCCCATTATTCTGTATTGAGGACTATGTGGGACCCATTATTCTGTATGGAGGACTATGTGGGGCCATTACTCTGTATGGAGGACTATGTGGGGCCCATTATACTGTATGGAGGACTATGTGGGGTCATTATACTGTATGAAGGACTATGGGGGGCCCATTATTCTGTATGGAGGACTATGTGGGACCCATTATTCTGTATGGGGGACTATATGGGGCCCGTTATTCTGTATGGAGGACTATGTGGTGCCATTATTCCGTATGGAGTACTATGTGAGGACATTATACTGTATGAAGGACTATGGGGAGCCCATTATTCTGTATGGAGGACTATGTGGGGCCCATTATTCTGTATGGGGGGTTTTGTGGGGCCATTATTCTGTATAGAGGACTATGTTGGGCCCATTATTCTGTATGGAGGACTGTGTGGGACCCATTATTCTGTATGGCGGACTATCTGGGGCCATTATTCTGTATGGACGACTATGTTGGGCCCATTATTCTGTATAGAGGACTATGTGGGGCCCATTATTCTGTATGGAGGACTATGTGGGGCCATTATTCTGTACAGAGGACAATGTGGGGCCCATTATTCTGAATGGAGGACTATATGGGGCCTGTTATTCTGCATGGAGGACTATGTGGGACCCATTATTCTGTATGGGGGACTATATGGGGCCCATTATTCTGTATGGAGGACTATGTGGGGACATTATTCCGTATGGAGTACTATGTGAGGACATTATACTGTATGAAGGACTATGGGGAGCCCATTATTCTGTATGGAGGACTATGTGGGGCCCATTATTCTGTATGGAGGGTTTTGTGGGGCCATTATTCTGTATAGAGGACTATGTTGGGCCCATTATTCTGTATGGAGGACTGTGTGGGACCCATTATTCTGTATGGCAGACTATCTGGGGCCATTATTCTGTATGGACGACTATGTTGGGCCCATTATTCTGTATAGAGGACTATGTGGGGCCCATTATTCTGTATGGAGGACTATGTGGGGCCATTATTCTGTACAGAGGACAATGTGGGGCCCATTATTCTGAATGGAGGACTATATGGGGCCCATTATTCTGCATGGAGGACTATGAGGGGCCCATTATACTGTATGAAGGACTGTGTGTGGCCCATTATTCTGTATGGGGGACTATGTGAGGCCCATTGTACTGTATGGAGGACTATGTGGGGCCATTATTCTGTATGGGGGACTATGGGGGGGCCATTATTCTGCATGGAGAACTATGTGGGGTCCATTATACTGTATACTGATTGGCTCGCAACTTTTTCCAAGTTTTTCATTTTGGCCCTCTGTGTGTTTAAGTTTGACATCCCTGATCTAGAGGCTCAGTTGTTTGGTGCCTATAGGTAACCCCATTGGAGGGGCATCTGCTATAGATACATTGACTAGTGAATTATGTGTAATTCTATGTTAAGGGATGACAGTGCTGTAGAAATGAGAGGAGGACACAGAGATGAGGCAAATAAAGACTGCCAAAGGTGCAAAATATTGTGAGAAGCCTGCACGAAGTTTTACTTTATTTTTTTAAGATTAATTATGACTTAAAGGGAACCTGTCATGTCCTAAAAAACTATTAACTTGCAGATATAGGGTTAATCTGCTGGTTAATAGTGTTACAATGCTGTCTGGCCGCCTACCTGAAGAAGCGGTTACCAGGAGAAAATTAACTTTGTTTCTCCTGGGAGCCGTCGGCTTTCAGTTGTAGAGATGTGCCTGGAGAGGCTACAGTCATTGCTCAGTGCACAGTGATCGGCATCTGTAAGCCCTCCCTGGCACTTTGATTGACAGCTTTTCCTGCAGCGCATCTGTCATTGCAGAGCAAGCGAGCTGTCAATTAAAGTGCTGAGGCATGCTAACAGCTGCCAATCACAATGCTGTGAGCGGTGATTGTAGCCACTCCGGCACTCTGTTATGACTGAAAGCCAGTGGCTCCCAGGAGGAACATTTTCTTCCAGTAGCCGCATTTTCAGTAAGGTGCTGGACATCAACGTAAGGCAATTAAGGTGCAGATTAACCCTATATCTGCAGGTTAACAACATTTAGGTACATGACACGTTCACTTTAGGGTATAGCCAATAGTTGGGTGGAATCGAAGGCAATCTGTGCCTACAAAATCCACAAATGTAAATCCCGCACTGTATAAAATGTCTGATGAGGCCTTTTGGGATGAAAAAACAAAAGGGGGAAATTGATTTTAGTCATTCTCGTACAATTTATTAATACTGCAATGAATATTAAATTAGATATATTTGTTGTTTTGTTGTACACTAGTGTTTATTTTTTTTTTTACTTAGTTCTTATTGCAATTTAAATATAGATGCACAGTACAAAAACATCTGTACAAAAAGAATCACATTTCGACAGTGAGATCTACATGAAAAAGGAAAACGGTACATTAGCATTTATACATCAGCACCAATTTTTATCTGTAGGATAATATCCATTGTCTGAGGCAGGGGCGTACATAGAAATCATGGGGCCCCATAGCAGAAGGTCTAATTGGGCCCCCCACCCCCCAAAAAATAAAAAAATTGTCGAGGTCACAGAAGAGCAGCCCTCACAAATTTTCAGCCTTTACATAGTAATTATCTCCTGATGAAGTCCTGTATTCCTCTTTCATTGCCCCTATGAAGTATGATGCCAATAAAAGTGCCCCACAAACACAGTATAATACCCCCATGGTGCATTCCTCCATATTAGCCTCCACATGCACAGTATAATGACCCTACAGTACCCCACTTCAACTCCCAAGGCAAAGTATGTTGACCCCAATACAGTATGATCCCCCAACTGTGACCCCAAAAAACAGCCCTGCATGCAGTATAATGGCCCCCAATAGCCCGCCAAACCGGCAGTGATTAAGGACCACAAAGGTCAGAAACGTATTGCCTTATCTTTTTATGGTTTCCCTCTATGCCTCATGGAGTACTGCTGTGTGAACTGTTGCTGATTTTATCTTTACTGAAATAAACCTTTTTTATGGATGAAGCGATTGCTGGTCTCTTCCTGGACTTTCTACCCCTCCAAACAGTATAATGGACCCCACACAAACCTTCACACTGTATAATTGCTTGTATACAGTATAATGGCCCCCACATAGCCCTCCAAATATTATAATGGCCACACATAGCCTTCCATATAGTATAATGCGCCCCCCATAATCCACCATATAGTATAATGCACTCCTCATGGTCCTCTATAGAATATAATGCACTCCCCATGGTCCTCTATAGAATATAATGCACTCCCCATGGTCCTCCATATAATGAAATGCTCTCGCCATGGTCCTCCATATAGTATAATGCATCCCCCATGGTCCTCCATATAATATAATGCACCCCCATGGTCCTCCATATAGTATAATGCACCCCCATAGTCCTCCATATAATATAATGTACTTGCCATGGTCCTCCATATAGTATAATGCACTCGCCATGGTCCTCCATATAATATGATGCACTCGCTATGGTCCTCCATATAATATAATGCACTCGCCATGGTCCTCCATATAATGTAATATCATTTTATACATTCGCCATGCTCCTCAATATAATATAACATAATGCACTTTGCATGGTCCTCCACATAATATAATACACTCGCCATGGTCCTCCATATAATATAATGCACTCCCCATGATCCTCCATACAATATAATGCACCCCCATGGTCCTCCATACAATATAATGCACTCCCCATGGTCCTCCATACAATATAATGCACACCATGGTCCTCCATACAATATAATGTACCCCCATGGTCCTCCATACAATATAATGCAACCCTCATGATCCTTTATACAATATAATGCCCCCCCATAGTCCTCTATATAATATAATGCACCCCCATTGTCCTCCATACAACATAATGCACCCCCATGGTCCTCCATACAATATAGTGCACCCCCCATGGTCCTCCATACAATACAGTGCACCCCCCATGGTCCTCCATACTCTATTTTGACCACTAGTCACTGATTTAAAAAAAATACAATACTCACCTCTCCTTCTATCAAAAAAGACTAACCAGTTACACTGTAACTCACCTAAAGGCGCCTTCATCACCATAGTACGGCTCTCCAGGACCACGTGTGCACTTATCTTCCTGACCTGCACACTGCTCACACAGGTTCGCCTCTTGGGCTCCTGGGGCACAGCTTGCTGAGAAGATCTCTGAGGCAACTATGGTGGAAATGGAGCGGAATATGTCAATAATACACATAGAAGAGCACTGAATATGATCAGCTAGTGAAAAAAAATTGTACAGTTGCAAATTAGTCTAATAGATCTTCCTATCTGCACAATTACAGTATATAAATGTATGTTCTCTCTTATTAAAAGTTAATAGGATAGCCGAAGAAGACAGGTAGGTCATAGCAGGCATGTGGGGCCCATTTTACTGTATGGAGGATTATGTGGGGTGCATTACACTATATAGAGGGCTATGTGGGGCCCATTAAACTGTATGGAAGGTTATGTGGGGCCCATTATACATGGAGAGTTATGTGGAGCCCATTGTACTATATGGAGGGCTATGTTGGGCTTATTATACTTCATTGTGGGCTAATGTGGGGCCCATTATACTAACTTAAGGGCTATGTGGCGCCCATTATACTAAATGGAGGGCTATGTGGGGGCCACTATGCTATTTGGAGGGATATGTGGCGTATATTATACTGTTTGGAGGACTATGTGGAGGTCCATTATACTGTATGGAAGGACTATGTGGGGCCCTTTATACTATATGGAGGATTATGTGGGGCCCATTATACTACATAGATTGCTATGTGGGGCCCATTATACTACATGGAGGGCTATGCGGGGCCCATTATACTACATGGAGGGCTATGTGGGGCCCATTATACTGTATAGAAGGACTATGTGAGGCTCATTATACAAAATGAAGGGTTATGCGGGGTCCATTATACTACATGATGGGCTATGTGGAGGCCATTATACTATTTGGAGGGATATGTGGAGTACATTATACTGTTTGGAGGACTATGTGAAGGGCCATTATACTGTTTGCAGGGCTATGTAGGAGGCTATTATACTGTATGCTAAGCTATTTGAGGGCCAATATACTGTTTGGGTGTTATGTGGGAGCCATTACACTATATCCAAGCAATTATACAATCTGAAGGTTTGTATGGGGTCCATCATACTGTGTGGAGGATTAACTTGGTGATACCATACTGTGCAAGTGTTGTGTGGGCCATTATACTGCATGGAGGCCCATAATACTATATGGAGGGTTGTGTGAGGATCACAGTTGAGGCATCATACTGTGTTGGGGTCACTATATTTTCCCGGGAGTGTTAAGGGGAGGGTAAAATAGGGTCATCATACTGTGTGTGTGGAGGGTACTATGGAGGAATTCACTGTGGGGGTATCATACTGTGTTTAGGGGAACACTTTTGTTGTCATCATAGTTTATAGGGGCAATGAAAGGGGAATCTAGGGGCTTCAATAGGAGGAAAATTACTTTGTAAGTTGTGCTCTTCTGTGACCCAGCTGAATATTATTGTTTTTGTTTTTTTGGGTGTGGGCACAATTAGAACTTTTACTAAGGGGCCTTATGATTTTTATGTACATCCCTGGAAGCAGAGGTGGATATATCATTGATGCAACCTGTACAGCCAAAAGGTCCAAAATGTAAGGGGGCCCCCTAACACCTCCACAGCAGCAAACAGCTTCTATAATAGACAAAACTATTGGACTGCAAAGGGCTCATATACATTTCCTGCACAGGGGCCCTTTTCTGTGTGTGTCCACCTCTGGGTTGCAGTATGTAGGTACTAGTATGATCTAGTTGTGCATAGCACTTCCTAGAACTTTAATTAGGAATTAGTGCAGAATGACTGGTGATCTGCACAGGGCAATTTTTGGTAAAGAGGAATTATGGAAAGTAATAGTAGTAATCTGAAGTATATCACTAATATTCTTTTTAACATTATTGTTGATTTTTAAGTGGTGTAGCAAAGTCAGGTAGGCTAGGGTTAAATGCTAGCTCCACAGGATCAGATTAGATCACGGGGCTGGCCCTGTGCAGACAACCATGCTAGCTTTTATCCTTAGTCAGTCAGCTGAGGGAAGCTGACCAGATTGGATGTGTTTTGGAGCTAAAGAGAGAGACAGGCTAGAATGCCTCTCTGAGAAGAGTCTTCACAGATCGCGTGCAGAAACCCGCAACTATCAGTGACTGCTATGGACAATAGCTGTTTTGTTTGACCGAGCTGGGGCTAGCTCAGCTGTGTATGACTAGCCTGTAGCCAGGGTCTGTTCTGTTTAGTTAGCGCCTGGACAAGGCTAGGGATTTATGTTTATGAGTTTGTTTTCGTGCTGTGCAACCTGAATTGCCTGTGTGAACGCTACCTAATGCTTAATGCACACCAACGTGAGTTAATCCCTACAGTGGGAATATAATCATTTCTAGGTGACACTCAGTGAACTTCAGGGATCCAAAGGTCTCATGCACACAACAACATGATGTGCACAGATCTGTACTTAGGATATTCAGAGTGCCGTAGGGTCTATATACACTGTATTGCCATTCACTATATTCATTCACTATATTTTCTCCTGTTGACCCATGGGGACAGTCAAGTCCAATACAATTTATTGGATGAAGCTAGTTGGTTAGTGCATCACCCATCCTCTGTTGTACCCATACCCTCTTGTTACCTTTTTGAATAGATTTTAGTTCAGGTCCTTCCCACGACAGTAAGTTCTTTTTAAGGAGAACATTCAAAGGAGCGACCCAACCTGCTGCCTCTCCCACCGCAGAATGACAAGATCTCTTGCCTTTCAATTGATCAAGCTGGAAACTACTTGATTTTTTCACCACAGCGACGGCATAGTGCAGCATCCCAGGAGCTGAAATACATAATTATGTAAAAGACTGTAATAGACATTTAGTACCATTTTATTGTAAAATGTGACAAAGACACTTGTAGGTATGTAGATGAAAATTGGGATTTTAAAAAGGGGTGATAAGTGGTTAGCAGAGTTGCCTTGTTACTTTCCGCTATTTGAAAAATAATTCCATAAAGGAAGGCTGCCCGTTATCACCATTGCTCTTTGCTACTGCCAAAGAACATTACATGGTCAGGTCCTTAAGCAGATGATAAATTGGGTGGCAAAAACCTGGTGATTCCCTTTAAGGAACGCAACCCATACTCAACCCTTTGATGTTACAGTAAAGCAGCAGGATGCAGTGAAGCAGTGTGAGGTGTCATAAGTTCCTTTTTCCATGTACTGTGGTCATAAATAATTCACTATTGCTTTTGCACCCTTTTTTTGTTTGCACTATATTAGTCTTTTCATTGTTGCCTTCTTTAACCCCTTCATTTCCCCCCCCCCCCACCCCCCCCCTGGACCATATTCCATTTTCATTTTTTTCCTCCCCTTTTTCCAAGAGCCATATCTTTTTTATTTTGCGTCCACATAGTCGTATGAGTGCTTGTCTTTTGAATGACACCATTCATTTTACCAAGAGATACACTGGAAAGCAGGAAAAAAATCCAAGTGCGTTGAAATTGCAAAAAAAGTGCTATTTCACAATTTTTTTGGGGGGGGTTTGTATTTACCATTTTCACTATAAGGTAAAACTGACCTAACAGTATGACTCTCCAGGTCAATACGATTACACAGACTTGCACAATTTTTTTTATTTAAGTGGTGAAAAAAAAATTAGGAAATTTGTGAAAAAAAAAATTGCTTGTGTCACCATTTTCTGAGACCCGTAATGCTTTTCAATTTTTGGTATATGGGGATGTGTGAGGGCTTATTATTTGCGCCCTGAGCTGACATTTTTACTGAGACCATTTTGGATTAGATACGTATGATTCTGAGATTGCCTCTAATTTCGTTTTACTGTAAAAAAAAACCTTAATTTTTGAGTTGCGATTTTTTTTTTCTTGTTACGCCATTTACCAATTGGATTAACTTACTTTATATTTCGATAGACTGAACTTTTACAAATGTACAGTCATGGCCAAAAGTATTGAGAATGAGACAAATAGTAATTTTTCCAAAGTTTTACTGCTTAATTTTTTGTAATGGCAATTTGCATATACTCCTGAATGTCAAAGAGTGATCAGCTTAACAGCAATTACTGTACTTGCAAAGTCAATATTTGCCCAGAAAATGAACTTTAACACCCAAAACACATTTCAACATCATTGCAGTCCTGCCTTAAAAGGAGCAGCTAACATCGTTTTAGTGATTGATCCATTAACACAGGTGTGGGTGTTGATGAGGACAGGGCTGGCGATCAATCAGTCATGATTAAGTAAGAATGACATCACTGGACACTTTAAAAGGAGGCTGGTTCTTGGTATCATTGTTTCTCTTCAGTTAACCATGGTTATCTCTAAAGAAACACGTGCAGCCATCATTGCACTGCACAAAAATGGCCTAACAGGGAAGAGTATCGCAGCTACAAAGATTGCACCACAGTCAACAATCTATCGCATCATCAAGAACTTCAAGGAGAGAGCTTCCATTGTTGTCAAAAAGGCTCCAGGGCGCCCAAGAAAGACCAGCAAGCGCCAGGACCGTATCTTAAAACTGTTTCAGCTGCGGGATCGGACTACCAGCAGTGCCGAGCTTGCTCAGGAATGGCAGCAGGCTGGTGTGAGTGCTTCTGCACGCACTGTGAGGCGGAGACTCTTTGAGCAAGGGCTGGTTTCAAGGAGGGCAGCAAAGAAGCCACTTCTCTCCAGAAAAAACTTCAGGGACCGACTGATATTCTGAAAAAGGTACAGGGAGTGGACTGCTGAGGACTGGGGCAAAGTCATTTTCTCTGATGAATCCCCTTTTCGATTGTTTGGGACATCTGGAAAACAGCTTATTCGGAGAAGAAGAGGTTAGCACTACCACCAGTCTTGTCTCATGCCAACTGTAAAGCATCCTGAAACCATTCATGTGTGGGGTTGCTTCTCAGCCAAGGGAATCGGCTCACTCACAGTCTTGCCTAAAAACACAGCCATGAATAAAGAATGGTACCAGAATGTCCTCCAAGAGCAACTTCTCCCAACCGTCCAAGAGCAGTTTGGCGCCCAACAATGCCTTTTCCAGCATGATGGAGCACCTTGCCATAAAGCAAAGGTGATAACTAAATGGCTCATGGAACAAAACATAGAGATTTTGGGTCCATGGCCTGGAAACTCCCCAGATCTTAATCCCATTGAGAACTTGTGGTCAATCATCAAGAGACAGGTGGACAAACAAAAACCAACAAATTCTGGCAAAATGCAAGCATTGATTATGCAAGAATGGACTGCTATCAGTCAGGATTTGGTCCAAAAGTTGATTGAGAGCATGCCAGGGAGAATTACAGAGGTCTTGAAGAAGAAGGGGCAACACTGCAAATATTGACTTGCTGCATTAACTCATTCTAACTGTCAATATAACCTATTGGTACTCATAATATGATTGCAATTATATTTCTGTATGTGATATAAACATCAGACAAACACTAATAAAAACCAGAGGCCAGCAGATCATGTGAAAATATAATTTTGGTGTCATTCTCAAAACTTTTGGCCATGACTGTAGTGATACAAAATATGTGTATTTTTTATTCTTTTTAATTGTTTTCTTTTTAATGGGGCAAAAGGGGGGTGATTTGATTTTTTTTTTCATATTTCTAAAAACTTTTTAAAAACTTTTTAGTACATTTAATAGTACTTGAAGCTGCGATCGTTTGATCGCTTGTGCTATACATAGCGGTGCATCAGCTACAGGCTGGCTTTTACAGGAGGATCATAATGACAGACACAACGGTCTTCAGCAGACCTCTGGCTGTCTTGGCAACCCATCAGCACCCCATGATCACTTCACGGGCACGACGGTGGACGGATGGAATGACGTGCACCCCTCCCTGCGCGTGATAAATGTCGCTGTCAGAGATTGCCATAAATATGTCGGTAGGAGGTTAAAGTCACTTTTTTATGTGTTCTTCTGGTTTTAGTTATTTTTTTCCATTGTGGGCGAGTTTTAGGCTTTTCAGATGTTTTTGCAGAATTCATCATTTGCGACTTTTCAAAAAGTTGCACATTTTTGGGGCAAATGTACTCCAGTCTCCTCCTGGAATGATGTTATGTACTCCAGACATTTTTTGCACAATTTTTGCAAAATTTGTGTCTTTTTGCGCTAAAATGTTACCAACAGAAAAAGTTAAAGCCAAAAACAAAGGCCATTTTTAACTTTATGCAAAAAAGTGAAGAATGTGGCACAAAAAGGGGCAATGCATGCCACAAGACAAAAAAGAAAAGTGCTAAAACAAACCACAATGGATGAATCGGGGCCTTTGAGTCTTTGGCACTGTCGCAATGCTTTTAAGTTTTATTTTCTGCCTTTGGGTCACTGGATGTCTGTTACTTGCTTGCTTACATTGTGTGCTAGTGCAGCACACAGGAAGAAGCTACTTTTCCTGCACTGCTTGCCCAGCCATAATTAATATGAAACAGTGGCATTCATTGCATATTTGGAATGGGATCTGAAAATACTGTTAAGGATATTATTTAAAGGGAATCGGTCATCAGGTTTTGCTACCCCATCTGAGAGCATCAAATTTGTAGGGGCAGAGACCCTGATTCCAGCGATTCAGTTACAGTGCTGCTTACTTTATCTGCTGCAGACCTAGCAGTTCTCTGAATGCTGAGCTCTGTATAACCCCACCCACACCACTGATTGGCGGCTTTCTGCCCATGTACAGTGTACAGTTCTATGACACTATATCTGTTATTTTAGTGCAACCCATGTCTAAGAGAAAAAATCTTTTTACGCCAGACAACCCATTTATGGAATGTTTATTAGGAATGTTAAGCCCACCAATTGTAAAGTATAAGGCTATTACTTTTTTAGAGGATCTCCTGACATACTAAGTGCTAGCATTCCTCTACTTAGCGCGTTTCCTTTCTTATTTCTCCTGGAAAAGTTTGATCACAGTGACAACTTGGTGTTACCATTCACCTTGTCATAAGTGGCTGACCTCACAAAGCCTGACACTGTCTAATCTGTGCCAATAGTGTAATAGTGTTCAGGGAAGTACTTAATTAACAAGGAGTTACACCCATTTGTCAATTTGGTTAAGCTTTGTAAGGAGCAATAACAGAGGAACAGTACAACATAAAGTTCAGAGACATGTCAGGAGAGCTGAAAGGTCCTCTATAATTGGGTTGTACAAGACAACAAGCTGATCCCAAGATGACCTGTAGTTGGCGCTCTTATTGATAAGTTTTAGCAGTTCAGTTCACATAAGGCAGAGGAAAAGAAGCATCAACTTGTGCTCACTGAATATAATAGGCTGTCCATGTAAAGCAGAGACTTATCAGATTTTCCAGTGAACTTGTAGCCATCCCACACTGCCTAATAGATCAGTTTCCTGAACAATTCCCCTTCACAGATGCTTTAAAGGAAATATTTCAGTAGGATGAACCTTCCTGGGCCATCTATATCGCCATGTAGGTCATAGGAAGCTAACTAAAATTATACCGATATCTGCGATCCGATGTCTTATTCAAGAGATATCCATGTTTTTCTTATATGTAATGAGCAGTTCAGGACTATGTGCTGACAGTGATCTCCATGAGAATCTGTCTCCAGAGATTATTATAAAGGAAAGGGGGAGTTACCAGTGTGATGTGTGATGGCCGCTCTCTGCTCTCCTGATCTCACTGCAGAGCTGTGTGTGATTATACCTGACACATCTGCAGGTTCCTCTCACCTTCCATCTCACAGGCAGACAGGGTTGTAATGCAGCAGAGCTGTGAGAGCTGCAGCAAATGTGTCTGTAAAGAGACAAAGTTCAGTTCTACTGTTCTGTGTTAGTTCCATGTCTCACACTGGTAATGCCCCCTCTCATACACAATCAGCTCTGGAGACAGATTCTCATGCATATCTGTGTCCAGCCCAGAGATCTTAAAAGCTCATTTAAGTATAAGTAATAGTGGATTCCTCTGGAATAAGACATCGGATCGCAGATATCAAAGTATCATTTTACTCAGCTTCCTATGACCTACATGCCGATATAGACGGGTTCGCAGGTTTGATCCTACTGACAGATTCCTTTTAAATAAAAATGTCAAAGTTTGAACATGCAAAAGTTGAGTCCCCCCCGCACTTCCTCCTCTTCACAGTTTGAAGACAGGTTTATTAGGTTCACTTAGCTGCTATTGTCTAAATATTTTAACGGAATATTTTAGAAATGTATTGGTGAGTGCTGACCTGTCTCGTGCCAGATGCACTTTACTTAATGTTAGCAAATGAAGCAGAATCACAGGGTAGATTGGAGGCTCATCTAATTCCTGATATACTCTGTAGTTCCTCACCTGGGACCTCACATGTAGGGGGTTTCTGCCCCGGTCCAGTTCTTGTACCCTTGATCTCTTCACCATTGTCTGTAACACACCAACTGTATCCGGTGCTGCCGTGGAACTGCAATGGACTAAAGTAGCCTTTTTCATCACAGTCAGGTACAAAGGATCCTAGTAAAGGTTCTGCTGCGCCGAGCACTTTATTACGTTTTTTTATGCAGAGCGGTTCACCTGATAAGACAAATATAAATGAATATTTATGTTTATTGTAGGATGCTCTTCATCCCGTACTTTCATCAACTATTTTTCAGTACATGAGAGCTTAAATACACCTTCCTCTCTATAACTTCAAAATGCAATAACAATGAGCCCAACAATGGGTTTTCGTGACATTATACAATTACAGTGTCACAATGTATTAGTGATAAATCATTATGCTGTAGTGTTATATCTGTAATCACTGTCTTGATGCACAGGTAGAGGATGGAAGAGTAAAGCAGACTCTTACCAGAAGCTACACATGGTTTTCGTGGTTTTCCAGGGAAATTTCTAGATTGAAAAATCTCTTCTCCATATTCATCCACACACCAGGTGTAGACGTGGGACTGCTCCGGTCGATAGTTGCCCTTTTCATCACATTCCGGTACAAAAACTGCTGGTGAAGGTTTAGCACTGAGCAGTTTCTGACGTTCCTTCAAGCAGGGAGGTTTGTTTGCTAAAAATGGATATAAGATAACCAAGATTTGATGAAGACTGAATGATACAAACACATTACTGGTAGTGTACATCTTCATATTTATTGATGTTGATGTGGTATCCTGTAATTCTTATTTTAGGGAAAGAAGGTCCTCAAATATTGCAGATTTTAAAAAAAATCAGATGATCGATAAAGTTGTAACTTAATTTTTGATGGGACTTTTTAGTACAATATAAAGGTGTATTATAGAGGTGTATAACCTGTGTGCACTGCTGCTCTATTGTACTCCTTGTGTATGGAGGAGCAATGCTGTATATGGAATCCAACAGGAAAACTATGGAGACAAACAAAGGAACAGTAGAGGAGTCCAAATATGAATTTCTTTCAAAATGGTTACAATGGTTACAATGATTGTTGCACAGTGAAGAAGTAAGGAAAATGATATTTTTATGCTGGGCAGAGGATAACAAGAAAAGGCTGGATCCCATGCCTCACATGCCGAAAACAGTCTCCCTGTCATCTCTGATTTGACATTTCTTTTCAAACTCAGGAATCAGCATTCAGACTCCTTCAGATGTGACAACTTATTGCCCTTGCAAGAAGGCTAATCTTTGATCCAACAGTGTATGTACTTTTCACTCACAGAAATAAGCCTCTTTGCCCCCCCATGTGGCGAAAAACCTCACCTTCTATTTCTGTAAGGGCAGTGCTCTCATGACAGTGAGCTGATTTTCTTCACCTGGGATAAAATACAATGAGTGAAGCTCTGGCTGACACTTTTTGTATACTTTCCTGAGTCTATCTTTAAATCCCCCTCATCCCTACTTACTAGCTATCTATGATGCAGTGATTTCTCTGCTGTGCTGCACAGCTTTCTTCTTTCTAGCAGTCTGTGACATTTGCATGTGTCTCACCTTTCTTGGTAGGACAAGGAACCTTGCACTGCTATGTTGATGTTGCAGTACACTACTTCAATAAAATGACGCCGGAGTCAGTGCGTGCGCATACCTCAATCTTTGGCGCCATTTTATTGAAGACACTATGCAAATTCGCACACACAGTGTCTTAAAAAAATAGCGCCAGAAACATACCAATAAAAACCTTCACCACCCGGGCATAGAATGGGTACAATAGCTAATATACACTGCTCAAAAAAATAAAGGGAACACTCAAATAACACATCCTAGATCTGGATGAATGAAATATTCTCATTGAATACTTTGTTCTGTACAAAGTTGAATGTGCTGACAACAAAATCACACAAAAATCATCAATGGAAATCAAATTTATTAACCAATGGAGGCCTTGATTTGGAGTCACCCCCAAAATGAAAGTGGAGAAGCATACTACAGGCTGATCCAACTTTGATGTAATGTCCTTAAAACAAGTCAAAATGAGGCTCAGTATTGTGTGTGGCCTCCACGTGCCTGTATGACCTCCATACAACGCCTGGGCATGCTCCTGATGAGGTTGCGGATGGTCTCCTGTGGGATCTCCTCCCAGACCTGGACTAAAGCATCCGCCAACTCCTGGACAGTCTGTGGTGCAACGTGACATTGATGGATGGAGCGAGACATGATGTCCCAGATGTGCTCAATCGGATTCAGGTCTGGGGAACGGGCGGGCCAGTCCATAGCTTCAATGCCTTCATCTTGCAAGAACTGCTGACACACTCCAGCCACATGAGGTCTGGCATTGTCCTGCATTAGGAGGAACCCAGGGCCAACCACACCAGCATATGTTCTCACAAGGGGTCTGAGGATCTCATCTCGGTACCTAATGGCAGTCAGGCTACCTCTGGTGAGCACATGGAGGGCTGTGCGGCCCTCCAAAGAAATGCCACCCCACACCATTACTGACCCACTGCCAAAACCGGTCATGCTGAAGGATGTTGTAGGCAGCAGATCGCTCTCCATGGCGTCTCCAGACTCTGTCACGTCTGTCACATGTGCTCAGTGTGAAACTGCTTTCATCTGTGAAGAGCACAGGGCGCCAATGGCGACTTTGCCAATCCTGGTGTTCTGTGGCAAATGCCAAGTGTCCTGCACAGTGTTGGGCTTTGAGCACATCGGGCCCTCATACCACCCTCATGGAGTCGGTTTCTAACCGTTTGTGCAGACACATGCACATTTGTGGCCTGCTGGAGGTCATTTTTCAGGGCTCTGGCAGTGCTCCTCCTGTTCCTCCTTGCACAAAGGTGGAGGTAGCAGTCCTGCTGCAGGGTTGTTGCCCTCCTAAGGCCCCCTCCATGTCTCCTGGTGTACTGGCCTGTCTCCTGGTAGCGCCTCCAGCCTCTGGACACTATGTTGACAGACACAGCAAACCTTCTTGCCACAGCTTGCATTGATGTGCCATCCTGGATGAGCTGCACTACCTGAGCAACTTCTGTGGGTGGGTGAGTCCGGCTCATGCTACCACGAGTGTGAAAGCACAACCAACATTCAAAAGTGACCAAAATATCAGCCAGAAAGCATTGGTACTGAGATGTGGTCTGTGGTCCCCACCTGCAGAACCACTCCTTTATTGAGGGTGTCTTGATAATTGCCAATAATTTCCATCTATTGTCTATTCCATTTGCACAACAGCATGTGAAATTGATTGTCAATCAGTGTTGCTTCCTAAGTGGACAGTTTGATTTCACAGAAGTTTGATTTACTTGGAGTTATATTCTGTTGCTTAAGTGTTCCCTTTATTTTTTTAAGCAGTGTATATATATATATATATAAATATATATATATATTATATATATATATATATATATATATATATATATATATATAGTATAACAAACCCAATGTAGACATTTTGTTCACCACACTTAATGAACAGACTAATACCTGTATCTTCACATGTTAGGTGCTTAGTGCCTGGCGGAGTTTTTGTTCCCTCGATCTCTTCACCATTTTTGTTAAGACACCAACAGTAACCGGTGCTGCCATGACACTGCTTTGGAACGTAGTTTCCCTTTTCATCACATTTTGGTACAAATGCTCCTATTTTGATTTTTTTCCCTCCAAGCACACTCTGGTGATGCCTCATACAAGGGGTATGTTCTATCCAAATAAAACACATTGATCAGACAAGAAAGACTATTCACATAAAAGAGATGATTATAATTATCTTATATGTTATGTTTAATGGTGTGTGGTGGGGTTTCATATCTTATGTTTAATGGTGGATCGTATTTAGCTTGAGCTCTAGGCTCTACATACTGTGTTCTCTACTATATCTGCTCAAATATATAAAATAATAAGG
Source organism: Phyllobates terribilis (assembly GCF_046119375.1). NCBI lineage: Eukaryota > Metazoa > Chordata > Amphibia > Anura > Dendrobatidae > Phyllobates > Phyllobates terribilis. Next base: position 187,433,277 of record NW_027362763.1, read on the forward strand.
TTTCTAATAACACCCTGATTTGGCGTTCCTGATTGGTACTGCGAGACCTCTAACATTTATTTGAATAGGAGAGATCTGCATTACCATTCGGGCCACTCAACAAGAATACGGCACACGTTATAATTGCTTCAAATTCTCATCATAGTTTCCATCTGCAACTTTATCCCATATTAGCAGAGTGCTGAGGAACACTTGCTGAATCCAAGCTTGTAAACATGGTGTTATGTCTGTCAGAGGCCACAGGCTCAAAATGGCTACCTTGCACAGACTTGGCACAAGCCACTCCATCCGGCAGATTCCAGAGAAACCCTGGCCTTCACCCTTTAACCCCTGTAATGGGATGTGGACAAAAAATGGGGTCCACTGAATTGTTTCCATGGAAGGGCTGCTGGTCGGAGAAGCAAACCAGAGAAAGAGAGGTTGTCACATTAGGTCAATACCGGGAAGTTACGTCAGGACAAAATCAGGACGCTGGCCGGAGGAGCGAAGCAGTGCAAGAGGGGTTGTCACATTAGGTCAATACCGGGAAGTCATGTCAGGACAAAATCAGGACGCTGGCCAGAGGAGCGAAGCAGTGCAAGAGGGGTTGTCACATTAGATAAATACCGGGAAGTTACGTCAGGACAAACTCAGGAGGCAAAGTACAGGCCGAGGTCAGACAACAGGATATACAAAATTACACAGGAGCAAGATGCCAGAGACCAGGTCTAGCTGGAAACTAATAACTGTCAGTCTGTCTGCAGGGGTTTATATATAAGGGAGTCCCACCCAGGGCTCCCAGTAGAGAGCTAATTACCTACCAGCTCACTGCTGCTAACACAGGTATATGGAAAGGAAGAACAAGTCTCAGAAATCTAAAAGCTATACACTCACATGCTGCCGGGGACCAGCAGTAACAGAGCACCTGTTTTAATTCATTTCAGTAAGTTATTTTATTATATTGAGGTGCTGGAGCAGCTTTTTCTATAATGCATGGAACTGTGCCAATTCCAGTGTACAGCTGCCCCTTCAATAAGCTGATTGATGTGGGTGCCAGTAGCCAGACCCTCACCACTCTGATACTGATGACTCAACCTAGGACTGTGGTTACACAGCGATTTAGACACCAAGATATAGGTCTTGCAACCAAAATTCACACTATACCAACAAGGATAGGTCATCAATATAAAAGTCCCAGAAAACTTCCATGTTGTTTTATCAGTTTGAGTTTATCAGTTCTATATTGATGAAATTAAAATTTTAACGACCTTTGTTCTTTCACAGCAATGATTAGAGGTGACTACTAAGGCTGGAATTACACCAGCGTAGAGCATCGGATGCCATACGCTAAAAACCCTCGGCTTCTGCTCTGCTGCGAGAGTGAGCCGAGTGCCATGCTACTGTGCTCCGATCCTCTCGCAAGAGAAGATCGCAGCACAGCTGCGGAGGACACAGAGAAAGTCATTTTTCCATCTCCTCCATGGCATGAGTGGGCGTATATCGAACTGCACTGGGATGACATCTGAGTGCAGTCTGATGTTTCACACACACCCATAAACTTGTACGGGTGTGAGTGAATTGAGTCTTGCTGCAAACCGCAGCATGCTGCGATTGTTCTCTCATGCCGAATAGCCATGAGAAAATAATCGCTGATCTGAGCTGCCCCATTGTATAACACTGGATGAGTGCTATGCGATGTTTTAGCACTCAGCCGTGTTATACGGTAGTGTGACGCCGGCCTAAGGTCAGCACTCACCTCTCTCAGAATAAGCTTCAGTCACGATGGGCTTCAAATTAAATGGATGTAATGAAGCTTTGTAAACGTCTTTACTATCCAGAGAAATAGCATCTGCTTCTCCATTCTGAAAAACAATAGGGTCATCACCGATAATGATTTCTTCCATTCACTTTTTATTAAATAGAATCTGTCAGCAGGTTTTTGCTATTTCATCTGAGAGCAGCATAATGTAGGAAAAGAGACCCTGATTCCAGTAATGTATCACTTAGTTTACTAGGTGCAGCGGCTCTGACACAATCATTTTGCAGGGCTCTGGCAGTGCTCCTCCTGTTCCTCTTTGCACAAAGGCGGAGGTAGCGGTCCTGCTGCTGGGTTGTTGCCCTCCTACGGCCCCCGCCACGTCTCCTGGTGTACTGGCCTGTCTCCTGGTAGCGCCTCCAGCCTCTGGACACTACGCTGACAGACACAGCAAACCTTCTCTTGCCACAGCTCGCATTGATGTGCCATCCTGGATGAGCTGCACTACCTGAGCAACTTCTGTGGGTTGTAGAGTCAGTCTCATGCTACCACGAGTGTGAAAGCACAACCAACATTCAAAAGTGACCAAAACATCAGCCAGAAAGCAATGGTACTGAGATGTGGTCTGTGGTCCCCACCTGCAGAACCACTCCTTTATTGAGGGTGTCTTGATAATTGCCAATAATTTCCATCTATTGTCTATTCCATTTGCACAACAGCATGTGAAATTGATTGTCAATCATTGCTGCTTCCTAAGTGGACAGTTTGATTTCACAGAAGTTTGATTTACTTGGAGTTATAGTCTGTTGTTTAAGTGTTCCCTTTATTTTTTTGAGCAGTGTATATTAAGTGAAGACAGATTTCCCAATTAGTGAGACACGAGATGACAGTCTGCTGCAAGTTCTCCTTAAACATCGGTTACAGTTCTCCATAGAACTTTATCAGCACCAACTGTCATCTCCTATCTGTGTAATGGGAAAATCTGTACTCACTGAAGACAGATTTTACCAGTGAATTAATAATTTAAAGAATGAAAGGTCAGTCCAGGAGGAGAAAGAAGCAGGTCTCATTCTTTTTTTATTTATTTATTTTAATTGATCTAAAAATTGTTTTGCGTTTTATTTAAAAAAAAAAAAAAGAACCCACTCCTTCTGGTTGCTTTCACATGTTGCGGCCGCAGTGTTTTGCTGGCAAAAAATGCACCATTTGCCTCAAATTTTGAAAACCGCAGCAAAAAACTGCATGATAACATGATTGTGACACAAAAACACACCACAGCTACAAAGTGTGAATACTGTTTCAGAAAAGCTTTGGCTTAAAAGGACAGCTGCATCTGGATAATTTCTCTCTGAATAATGGTAATCAGCTCATTATTTTGTACAGACTTTGAGTTCTGTCATTTTTTTCTGTCATAGATAACTTCTCTACATGTTCTATGGTTGTCCATGGAAACAGATATGTGATCTAAAGCTTTTCATCAAATCCATACTCATATGCCATAATGTAAAGCATTTTGTTAAAGGGATTTACACTACTTGGGCAACCCTTTCTTATTTCCCCTGTACCCCCTTCCGGTGCCGACACCATTCCAGCAATGACAGCACTGGGACTCCCGGGGCTTGCATGACATTGTTATGCCATGTGAGCCCTGCAACCAATCAACAACTGCTTCACTCTCATGTCCTTCAAGCGAAACTGATGCCCCAAAGAAGTGAGATCACTTTGTGATCAGATTGTTTTTCAGCGGCCACTCTAAGAAGACTAGTAGACATTTTCCTTAGTAGACAACCTTGTAAGCCATCATTTATATACTATGAGCTTCAACGACCATATCTGCATAGACACTCTGCAACTAAGGAACCAGTGAGAAATGTCTCAGGGGTATTAATGTAGTGATAGTTTGTTCGCTATACTGTGTGAGCGCTCATACTGCTCACCCCACTCAAGTGTTCATCCATAGTGGAGGTATATGTGAGCTTGCGTGATACTTTACGTGGTAACATTAGTTCACACTTTGTGTATCTGGTGAGGTTTTTGACCTCAGTATTTGTAGCCCAAAACCAGGAGAGGGACAATCAGAGGGAAAGTATAATAGAAACTCGTCACCACTTCTGCATTTATCACTCTCTCCTGGCTTTGGCTTAAAAATACTGATGTAAAATACTGATCAAATACTGAGCGTGGCCTTATGGTTGTTGAGGCACGTAAATTGATATTATCTTTATCTTTTTATTTACAGAGGCGTAGTAGCAAGACCTGAACTATAGCTGCCGACAACAGCGCAACCATATATATTTCAGATAGCACCTGTGTATATTTGCTTAGTATATATGTAGTGCCCCAAAGTTGTATGTGTATGTACCTTCAAGATGTAGCAGAGTCAGCAGCTACCTCATTATGTGTGCACAATGTTCATATTCCCTTTGCAGATAATATACAGAATGGTTTAGTACATAGTAGTAATTTAGATATGCATAAAGTGATGTACTTATGTTCTGCTATCAGGAGATTAAGAGTTAATGAATTAGCCCTGCTTTCCATATATGACAATAAGGTCACATGGTTATACCACTTGTCCAAGGTCCTGGGCTTAGTTCAGTGTGTGCTCAGGGAGAGGGAGAGAGGAGGAGACATGGTGTGGTGTCTGGCCTTGCCTGTGATGAGCTGAGGAGCAGGTATGGAAACTCAGATCTCTGGTGTATGAGAGAGGACAGTCACAGCTGCACTCAGCTGTGTGATAGGGACTGTACAGATAAGCAGAAGCTAGGACTCAGGAGTCAATGCACCATTTGTGTATCTTCATTATCATAATGGAAAGTAACTGTGCTTGCTACATTGAAATAGAAACTCTGCCTGTCTGGATTTACCAGTATTTGTTTGCAAGAATTAAAGTTTACCAGTATCCTATTGGCCTCTCTGCTTTCTGGACAATCGGGTGCACAACATATCATCACACCAGGAAACAGAAGTTAATACAGTGTACCCTGGCATCATGAACTACATTGTCTTTTACTTTTATTCCTGCCTTAGCGAAGTGGTAATACCCGCACACCACATGTGTGTGATCCATGGCAGAGTAGTGCATCACTGGCATTACTTATATCCCATAGTCTTTCCTGATGTTGTACTCACACTGATGGCTCTCACACAGTCCTCGGTGCTGGATTTTTTCACACATTTGAGTAAAATCTCATCGACATGACAAGAGGTCACCAGATCATTGCACTTTTGTTCTTCAGCATCCGACGTCACACACCAACGGACATTTCTTGTATTGGGAGCTGCAGAGCTCAGAGCTGAAAAATAGATCAAATAACACAATAAGCATGAAAATGTTGTTCATAAAAAAATATGTTTGCAATAAATCCATTTTATCGTATGCTGTTTTTTCTGGAAAAATTTTTAAATGTCATATCTGATTACCATCCACTGATGTTACCCCAGTGTTATTTATAATATTTGGTGATGAGGTGTTGATATGGATATAGTCTACTTAAAGGGGTTGTCCGACCTTAGGCTACAAGTCTGCAGTCACTCTTTGTGACTTGTAAGTCCTCACAGCGCAAACTCTCTGGTGCCAGCCCCAAGAGCAGGCGGTCATGTGACCACAAGTATGCAATTTGCATACTTTCGGACATTCTGACTAGACGTGTCTGGCCTCCATCAATACATTTGCATTGCATATTGCGCAACTCTATTCCGCACGTGACAGCATGTACGCGGCGGCACCAGAGAATTCTCCCTGTGCGCACTGTCAGGATTGACAAGTCAGCGGTCACATAGAGTGACTGCAGACTTGTACCCTAAAGCCCCCTGCTGCAGTTTGTTTTAAAAAAATAAACTTTGCTTTACTCACGCTCCCTGGGTGACTGAGTCTCCACCACTGCACCCGTTGTGTGTTATTGTCTGCAGCGCTGGCAGCTAATAAGTGAGCTCATTAGTGCCGAAAAGCTTATGCCGTCAACTCAGACAGTTTCTGAGCCCACTAATTTGCTGAAGCGTTGTCGGGGTGACGTCAGAGCTGCAGACAATAACATAAACCTTGAGAAGTGGTGGACAATCAGGGATGGACCTGAAAAGGATAAGTAAAGCACAAATTATTTTTTTAACCCCCTTTGTAACAGAGCCATTTTTTAGCTTAATAACCAAGACCCATTTTTCAAATCTGACATGTCAGCCTCTGCTCCCACCCCGAAATGAAGCATCATCAGTGACGTCCGAAGCAGGGGCTGGGCTAGTCCCTGCTCTACTGATCATGCCTCTGATGTCAATTTCAATGGCTGCTCAGCAGGATCTTGTTACTGTTCACCTGCACCATTCTTCTCAGAGCACTGTGACAATACTCTCGCTTACTAGATACAAAAATGTTGGTTTGGTATTTTACCTCAGCAGAAAGGTGACACATTTCTGATCAGTGGGGGTCTGAATAAACTTTCACTGACCCTTAGGGCTAAGCACTGAAGAAGATATATGGAGTGAAGATTCCCACCCCTCTGTGACCCTGTAATCCTGATGACATCATCACAGGCCCTTCTGCTCATGATTGGTCAGTGCCATACATGAGGCAGAAGTACACTCCCCCCAGTGAAAACTATCTAATAACACCCACTTGGACTTAACTAAAGTTAACTCATTATGTGCCACTTATTTGACTAATAATATCTCCACAACACAGGTGAAATAAAAAGAACTTTTGTTATGCTCTGCAGTGACCATTACATCATTTGTCCAGTTCAACATGAAAAATTTGATGAAAGGTCGTCCCTCTTTAATGTACAGTTATGTCATATGTCAGGTCCCTGAGTTTGATGAGGGCTCACAAGCCGAGCCTGCATCTTTCACGGTACATGATGGTTGAATTATTCAGCCATCACCTGCCTTTAACAGCCATTGGTGGAGCAGCTGTTAACTTTATTCCTCCCAGTAGCATTCAGGTTTCAGTCAAGGGGGCGGTGCCAGTGTAATAATGGGGAAGGACGTAGCCTTCCTTTGGCACTGATGAAGTTAAAAGAGAATGTTCACGGAGTTAGACCTCTCTGATCTGTTGTTAGGCCAAGCTAAGGGGTTAGCTGCAGTAGTCCAGTCAGTAGAGTAGGGGGAAAACTTAGTGCCATGATCAGACATTAAGTGTGTCTGGAGCTTAGCTTAACATAATTCCTTGTGGGCTGCAGTACTTGTAACCAGCCACAAGACGTCACTGTCGGGTACAGCTGTTAGTGAGAGTCTACTAGCAGGATGACAGTGAAGAGTTAATTGGGTAAAAGGAGAGCCTAGAGAGTGTGGGCTCTCAAGGCAACGAGTTGTGAGTTTCCAGAAAGATTCAGTGAGAGTTTGGATAGTGAACCTTACGGACGATCTCCCTATGCAAGAGTCCTGTTAGCCGGCCGGAGAAACTCAACGGTGGTATTGAGGACCCTGGGCACTTTCAGTCTGCAGGAAGCAGAGGAAGATAGGACTCCAGGCTAAAACGTGGGGGAGATATAGGATCCGGATATACTGTCGCTGGTGAGGAAGATTCTCTTGGGCTATAGAATAGAGTCATAGAGATGCTTCACTTAAAGAGGGAACTAGGGCTGAAGATGTTTGCAGCGCCTGTGAGGGAGATGACAACCGGTCGGGCCGTATCCATTATATCTGCCTGTAAATACTGTATATATTCCTCTTCCCCAAGTAAAGTCCCAGGTATGGTTAAGAACCTTGTGTCCTCTGAATTTATTGCTGCCCTGGTCCCAGAAGAGAAATGCCTGGAGACAGCCACGATCGGATGGTCTGAAGTAAGTGGAGAGCACCACATACACAGCCACACATCAGAGGGAGGACACGTATTGTCTGTAGGGTGCCAGAGCGAGCAGGGGCTACAGCTCGCCCATGACTACCTCGCTGAGGCACCTTACACTAGCACGGGTTCAGTCACTACTCTGTGTAGAGAGTGTGGCAGCTGTAACCGCGCCCCCAGCACTGACTGACAGCAGCTCAGCATTAGGGCCGTCTGTCAGTCAGGGCCAGGTGTGTGTTTACAGCTACTGCTCGAGCAGTGACTGAACCCACCCCGGCGCCACCACCGTGACTGAAACCAGAACACCATGGGGAGGAATAAAATGAATTTCCTCCCGACTGCGGGGGGTCTAAGTGTCGGCGCCGGGCAGATTCAGAAAACTATTAACCTGCAGAATAACCCCATATCTGCAGGTTAATAGCATTTTTTCATGTGACAGGTTCTTTTTAACCCCTTCACACCCCAAGGCTGTTTGCACCTTCATGACTAGGCCAAATTTTACAATTCTGACCACTGTCACTTTATGAGGTAATAACTCTGGAACACTTCAATGGATCTCACTGATTCTGAGGTTGCTTTTTCATGACATATTGTACTTTGTGATAGTGGTAAAATTTCTTCAATATGAGGCTGAGTGCCCACTATGCGTTTTTCAAGCGTTTTTGCCACGGAATTTCTGCAGCGAAAACGCTTAAAAAACGCTTGGTAATACGTGCCCCATGGTCCCCAATGATAATCCGCATGTGCTGTGCACATGCTGCGGAAATTTCCGCTGCGGATTATCATTGCAGAAAAATATGCAGCATGTCCATTAATTTTGCGGACACACAGCGCAATTGCTGCCATTGACTTGCATTGAATCACTTAATATCCGCATCACTACATGTGCACATGCGGATACTAAGCGATTCAATGTGCGGATGGTACCCGGGTCTGGAGAAGAGGAAACTCTCATCCAGACTAGGGTATCATAGAACCTGTTAAAAAAAGAATTTAAAATAAAAAAAAAAGATTATACTTACCTTCCGATGGCCCCCGGTCTCCTCAGCGATGCGTCCAGTGTGTTGGGCGGCTCATGATGGTCTAAAAGGACCTTCCATGACGTCTTTTAGTCATGTGACAGGTCACGCGTCCTTTCACACCACCGCGGGCTGTACAAGAGACCAGACGCAGCGGAGAAAAGACCGGGGGCCATCGGAAGGTAATTATAATCTTTATTTTTTACCATTCTTATTCTTTTTTTTAACATTTTTACTTGGTCACACTATATAAATCCAAGCACTTTTCCAAGTGATGCTAAAATCGCTTGGAAAAGCACTTGATAACCCGCATGCAGAAATGCATGCAAAAACGCTTGACAAACGCTTCTACCTGGCAGGAAAAATGCATGTAAAATCTGCATGCGTTTTTCCTGCCAGGGAGAAGCGGAAAAAATATGCAGCATTTCTGCAATGTGGGCACTTAGCCTGACTTGTGTTTATTTGTGAAAAAAACAAATTTGGTAAAAATTTTGCCATTTTCAAACTTTTAATTTTTATGCCCTTATATAACACAAAATAGGTAATAAGTAGCATTTCCCATATGTCTACTTTACATCAGCACAATTTTTGAAACAATACTTTTTTATTAGGAAGTTATAAGGGTTAAAAGTTGACCAGCAATGTCTCATATTTTCAACAAAATTTACAAAACCATTTTTTTTAGGGACCACATCACATTTCACATGACTTTGATGGGGTCTATATGACAGAAAATACTCAAAAGTTACACCATTCGAAACCCATATGTGGGGGAAAACCACTGCTTGGGCACATGGCAGGGCTTGAAAGGGAAGGAGCGCCATTTGACTTTTTGAACGAAAAATTTGCTGGAATAATTGGCAGAGGCCATATTGCATTTGGAGAGCCCCTGATGTGCCTAAACAGTGGAAACAGACCACAAGTGACACCATTTTAGAAACTAAACCCTTCAGGGAAATTATTTAAATGTGTGGTGAGCACCTTGAACCCCCAGGTGCTTCACAGAAGTTTATAACGTTGAGTCGTGAAAATGAAAAAATCACATTTGTCCACAATAATGGGGTTTTTTTTTGCCCTAAATCTTGCATTTTCACTAGGGTAATAAGAGAGACCATACAATTTGTTGAGCAATTTCTCCTGAGTACACCCATACCAATATGTGGAGGAAAACTACTATTTTGGCGCACAGCAGGGCTTGGAAGGGAAGGAGTGCTATTTGACATTTTGAATGCAAATTTTGCTGCAATAATTAGTGGACGACATGTTGCGTTTGGAGAGTTACTGATGTGCCTAAACAGTGGAAAGCTCCCACAAGTGACACCATTTTAGAAACTAGACCTCTCAGGAAAATTATCTAGATGTGCGGTGAGCATCTTGAACCCCCAGGTGTTTCACAGAAGTTTATAACATTGAGCCGTGAAAATAAAAAAATCTAATTTTTCCCACAAAAATGTTTTTTATCCCCAATTTTTTTAATTTCACAAGGGTAACAGGAGAAAATGGATGCCAAAATTTGTTGTGCAATTTCTCCTGAGTATGCAGATACCCTATACATAGGGGAAAACTACTGTTTGGGTGCACGGCAGGGCTCAGAAAGGAAGGAGTGACATTTTGGAACACAGACTTTGATGGAATGGTCTGCAGGTGTCATGTCATGTTTGGACTGCCCCTGTTGGGCCTAAACAGTGGAAAACCCACTACAAGTGACGCCATTTTGGAAACTAGACCTCTCAAGGAATTTATCTAGACATGTGGTGAGCCCTTTGAACTCCTAGGTATTTCACAGAATTTTACGTTGGTCTGTGAAAATGAAAAAAATATATTTTTCCCACAAAAAAGTTGTTTTAGCCCCAAATTTTTTCATTTTCATGAGGATAAAAGGAGGAAATGGACCCCAAAATTTGTTGTGCAATTTCTCCCGAGTAAGCCTATACCACATATGTGGTTGAAAACTACTTTTGAGGCACAGCGCAAAGCTCAGAAGAGAAGAAGCACCATATTGGAGTTCAGATTTAGCTGAACTGGTTTGAGAGAGTCATGCCACATTGGCAGAGTCCCTGAGGTGCCAGAACAGCAGTACCCCTCTATAAAAGACCCCATTTTACAAACTACACCCCTCAATGAATCCATCTAGGGGTACAGTAATCATATAGACACCACAGGTCACAGAATTTTATACCATTGGGCAGAGAAGAAAAAAAGAATTACATTTTTAACACCAAAATTTTGTTTTAGCTCCAGATTTTACATTTTTACACTGAGAAATGGATAAAAATTAGTGATGAGCGAACACTAAAATGCTCGGGTCAAGCACATTAGAATACTCGGGTGCTCGAACCGAACAACGAGCCCAATGTAAGTCTATGGGAAACTCGAGCATTTTTCAGGCGGCTCCTCCCTGCGGTCTGCAGAGGGCCTAAAAATTGCCCAAATCGATGGGAACAGTGCTCAAATGACATGGGAACAGCATGGGGAAAACCCCTGGAAGCATCTCTGACTCCCAGATCACTGCTGTCAACAACTTTGTCAGAGTATTACGCCACTTTTACGGACTCACAATAAAACATACAAAAACTAAACCAAAATGGATTTTCCTGGGAAATATGTTAAGGAACATCCTTTCCAGGGTAATGATTTGTATATAAGGCAAAATAAATAACCAAAAACAAAAATACTCCTCCACACCTTGGGGTATGTTCACACGTAGTGTTTTTGATGCGTTTTTGCACTTTTGCATTGCTTTCAACCAAGACAAATGCATTCATCAGGAAATGTCATTTTAACATTTTACAACCTTATCTGGCCATGTGGTGTGTGACACATCATCCGACACATGCATACAGTGCTGAAAAGACATGGGAACAGCATGGGGAAGACCTCTGGAAGCATCTCTGACTCCCAGGTCACTGCCTAAAAGTGTGCCCATCATAAGTGATCCTTGGCGCATGCGAAGATGCCTCCCGCCACGCACCTGTCGTTGCAGACTTGCAACAATCACTGTCCATGTCCTTGTCCCAGTGCAGCGTTCAGTTGTCCCTACCCCATTCTTTGGAATTCAAGCGCAAGTATGCAGCCAGCCACCCACCAACCCACAGGCTGCAATACTATACTGCCAAATTTTTGACAGCTGCTTGCACTTGAAATGTGGCATTTTAGGCTCGTGGAGGCGGAAGCTTTCATAACCTCATGTCAGCGGCGGCCGGGTGTCCATACTCGGTCCCCAGCTGCCACTGTTTCTCCCGGTGTCGTCTCCGCCTTCCACAAGCACGGGTCCCACATTACCCGTGCCCTCCCCAGTGCACTTACTGGGAAGGACCGCCTAACCACAAACACGTGGACAGGTGAATGTGGCCAGGGACGGTACGCAGCCAGTCCACAGCTTTTTTTACTGAGTTGTATTTCACCATAGCCATATTCTTTAGCTTGGTGAAAGGACTTGGGAAACCATATCTACCCAGCTGTCATTTCTCCCAGGAAGTCCTCTAAAGCTGCTTACACTTGAAATGTGGCCTTTTAGGCTCGTGGAGGCGGAAGCTTTTCATAACCTCATGCCGGCGGCGGCCCAGTGTCCATACTCGGTCCCCAGCCGCCACTGTTTCTCCCGGTATCGTCTCCGCCTTCCACGAGCACGGGTCCCACAACATTACCTGTGCCCTCCCCAGTGCACTTACTGGGAAGGACCGCCTAACCACAAACACGTGGACAGGTGAATGCGGCCAGGGACGGTCCGGAGCCAGTCCACAGCTTTTTTTGCTGAGAGTTGTATTTCACCACAACCATATTCTTTAGCTCGGTGAAAGGACTGGCGTAGAAGCAAACCGTATCTACTCTGGGTGTCATTTCTCCCAGGAAGTCCTCTAAAGCAGCTTTTGCAGAACCAATGGCAGCCCGTCCAACATCAACTCGCACTTCTCGCTGGTGTTTTGACACACAAACATCTTTCTTTGCGCATTTAATTTCATGACTACAGAGTTGGGCAATGGCCTGATCTGCAATCCGGTTTGAGAAATAACATGCATAAGCACATCCAATCCACATTAAAAAAAACAGCCATAGAGTGTCCGGGAACCTTCCCCCACACTTTTCTTAGCCAGGGCTGCTTCTCGGCAGGCTTGGATGGACCCACCAGAAAACCGGAGACCCCTCCGGTGGTCCCTGGCTTCTCCTTCAGGAGAGTTCATAGTGCCAAGGTGAGGCCATGATGATGATAGGGGCCACCATCTGCTTAGTTTTCTGTTACTTGGAATGCAAGCGCAAGTATGCAGCCAGCCACCCACCCACAAGCTGCAATACTAAACTGCCAGATTCCTGGGCAGCTGCTTGCACTTGAAATGTGGCCTTTTAGGCTTGTGGAGGTGGAAGCTTTTCACAACCTCATGCCTCGTGTCCATACTCGGTCCCCAGCCGTCACTATTACTCCTGGTGTTGTCTCCGCCTTCTAAAGCGCGGGTCCCTGAACATTACTGCTGGTACTTTTCTGTGGGAATTTACTTGCCTCCTACCAGCCAGGAATATTTCCAGTAAACTATGGTACGATGCCATGGTATTAGCACTGCCCCCAGTAACAGTAGCAAAGCCATCCCCAATTTTCTTCTCAGGAATTTTATTTGGTAGACTGAGTGCCTGCCCAAATACATTAGTTTCTCACAAAGGAGCTGAAGATAGAGTGGCAGTAGGTGCAAGTTTCTCCAGCCTGTTAGATATTAGATGGTGAACGGCAGCACTTTGGATCAGTGGTTAGCGCTGAAGCCTTGCAGTGCTGGGATCCTGGGTTCAAATCCCAGCAAGGACAACATCTGCAAGGACTTTGTATGTTCTCCCCATGTTTGCATGGGTTTTGAAAAAAGCAGCCATAGAGTGTCCGGGAACCTTCCCACACACTTTTCTTAGCCAGGACTGCTTCTCGGCAGGGGTGGACAGTCCCACCAGAGAATCATCTGGTGTGCCCTGGCTTCTACATCAGGAGAGTTCATGATAGCGCTAACTTTGCAGCTGCTATGGGGCTCTTGAGCGGGGGAGAAAGGTGAGCCCTCATAATCAAATCCTCTGGTGGGCACAATGTTTTTCAATCTGAAACAGCTTCTCAGTGGGAGTTGTATTTCACCACAGCCATATTCTTTAGCTTGGTGAAAGGACTGGCATAGAGGGAAACCGTATCTATTCCAGCTGTCATTTCTCCATCATCAGGTTCCGCCCAATGTCACACACGACCATGCCTGGCTGTATGTTTAGCGGTGAGAGCCACAGATGAAGCTGCTGTGTTACAGCTTTCAACAATTCTGCAGCGCAGGGCAGTTTGTCACCTAAGCATTAAGCATGTTATCTTCAGCACAGCCTGTTGCTGCTTGGCCAAGGCAGTGCTGCAGTGCTTTCAGCTTGTGACTGATGTGGTCATTTCAGAGATGGAGGAAGAGGCGCAGGAGCTGAAAAATGTGATTACATTGAGGTTACATTGGCGAATCTGTTTTTATACTAAAGAAAGATCCTACTGTTTGTTTTTTTACGTTATTTTTTAAGGCAAATGCATTCACCGGGAAATGTCATTTTAACATTTTACAACCTTATCTGGCAATGTGGTGTGTGACACATCATCAGACACATCCTGTTTCATTGATGATGGAGGGACTCTGAAAGACACATAGAGCAGTGCCCCTGAACGAGTATGACATGTTCCCATTAGAAAGGATGGAGTCTGCTATATAGTTCTAGGGTATGCAGTGAGTTCAACGGCTGACCAAATTTAGGAAAAACCCCACTAAGAATTTAAAGACACATAGAGCAGGGCCACAGTAACAAGTACGACATGTTCCCATTAGAAAGGAGAGGGTCTGCTATACAGTTGTGGGGTATGCAGTAAGTCCAACAGCTGACTAAATTTAGGAAAAACCCCACTAAGAAATTAAAGACACATAGAGCAGGGCCACAGTAACAACAAATTCCCATTAGAAAAGAGAGTCTGCTATACAGTTATAGGGTATGCAGTGAGTCTAACGGCTGACCAAATTTAGGAAAAACCCCACTAAGAATTTAAAGACACATACAGTTAGGTCCATATATATTTGGACAGAGACAACATTTTTCTAATTTTGGTTCTAGACATTACCACAATGAATTTTAAACAAAACAATTCAGATGCAGTTGAAGTTCAGACTTTCAGCTTTCATTTGAGGGTATCCACATTAAAATTGTATGAAGGGTTTAGGAGTTTCAGCTCCTTAACATGTGCCACCCTGTTTTTAAAGGGACCAAAAGTAATTGGACAATTGACTCCAAGGCTATTTCATGGACAGGTGTGTGCAATCCCTTTGTTATGTCATTCTCAATTAAGCAGATAAAAGGCCTGGAGTTGATCTGAGGTGTGGTGCTTGCATTTGGAAGGTTTTCCTGTGAAGTAAACATGCAGTCAAAGGAGCTCTCCATGCAGGTGAAACAAGCCATCCTTAAGCTGCAAAAATAGAAAAAAAACATCCGAGAAATTGCTACAATATTAGGAGTGGCAAAATCTACAGTTTGGTACATCCTGAGAAAGAAAGAAAGAAAGCACTGGTGAACTCATCAATGCAAAAAGACCTGGGCGCCCACGGAAGAAAACAGTGGTGGATGATCGCAGAATAATCTCCATGGTGAAGAGAAACCCCTTCACAACAGCCAACCAAGTGAACAACACTCCCCAGGAAGTAGGCGTATCAATATCCAAATCTACCATAAAGAGAAGACTGCATGAAAGTAAATACAGAGGGTTCACTGCACGGTGCAAGCGACTCATAAGCATCAAGAATAAAAAGGCTAGACTGGACTTTGCTAAAAAAAGATCTAAAAAAGCCAGCACAGTTCTGGAAGAACATTCTTTGGACAGATGAAACCAATATCAACCTCTACCAGAATGATGGAAAGAGAAAAGTATGGCGAAGGCGTGGTACAGCTCATGATCCAAAGCATACCACATCATCTGTAAAACATGGCGGAGGCAGTGTGATGGTTTGGGCATGCATGGCTGCCAGTGGCACTGGGTCACTAGTGTTTATTGATGATGTGACACAGGACAGAAGCAGGCGAATGAATTCTGATGTATTCAGAGCCATACTGTGTGCTCAGATCCAGCCAAATGCAGCCAAACTGATTGTCCATCTGTAGTATGAAACGACAACCAATGACCCAAAACATAAAGACAAAGCAACCCAGGAGTTTATTAAAGCAAAGAAGTGGAATATTCTTGAATGGCCAAGTCAGTCACCTGATCTCAACCCAATTGAGCATGCATTTCACTTGTTAAAGACTAAACTTCAGATAGAAAGGCCCACAAGCAAACAGCAACTGAAAACCACGGCAATGAAGGCCTGGCAGAGAATCAAAAAGGAGGAAACACAGCGTCCGGTGATGTCTATGAGTTCAAGACTTCAGGCAGTCATTGCCAACAAAGGGTTTTCAGCCAAGTACTAGAAATGAAAATTTTATTTACAATTATTTAATTTGTCCAATTACTTTTGGTCCCTTTAAAAACAGGGTGGCACATGTTAAGGAACTGTAACTCCTAAACCCTTCATCCAATTTTATTGTGGATACCCTCAAATGAAAGCTGAAAGTCTGAACTTCAACTGCATCTGAATTGTTTTGTTTAAAATTCATTGTGGTAATGTCTAGAACCAAAATTAGAAAAATGTTGTCTCTGTCCAAATATATATGGACCTAACTGTAGAGCAGGGCCACAGTAACAAGTATGATATGTTCCCATTAGAAAGGAGAGGGTCTGCTATACAGTTATAGGGTATGCAGTGAGTCTGACGGCTGACCAAATTTAGGAAAAACCCCACTAAGAATTTAAAGACACATAGAGCAGGGCCACAGTAACAATCACGACATGTTCCCATTAGAAAGAAGAGGATCTGCTATACAGTTATAGGGTATGCAGTGAGTCCAACGGCTGACCAATTTTAGGAAAAACCCCACTAAGAAATTAAAGACACATAGAGCAGGGCCACAGTAACGACAAATTCCCATTAGAAAGGAGAGAGTCTCCCATAGTGCTGGCCTATGCAGTGCATGCAAGGGCTGACAAAAATTTGGAGGCACTTCATTGCCCCTTGGAAGAGACATGGAGGTCAGAGGGCCTCCTCAAAACAATGTTCCCATTATTAGGAAGTGGTCTCCCATAGTGTTGGTAATAGGAAAGACGATGATCCAGCTCCACAGACTCCAATAGTACAAACAAATGTCTTTTATTTGGAATTTTTTAAAAATATCCAGATGGTGATAATGTAACTCCAGCTGGTGGAAGAACAATACTAGAAGGGAAACACAGGGGCACCAAGGAGGGGTGACCTATCAGACGCCAAAAATTTGGAGGCACTCCAATGCCCCTAGGAAGAGACGTGGAGGCGGGCCTCATAAAAAAATGTTCCCATTAGAAAGGAGCGGGCCTCCTATACTTGTAATGCCCATGCACTAAGTGTATGGGCTGACAAACATTTACCCCTGGGGGGTATACCTGAACATACTGTATAAAAAAAATTTTTTACAGGCATCATAAACACCCTTTAAAAAAATTATGTGGGTGTTGCATCACGGACAACGGTCACCCTGGTGATATGGTGGTGGAGGATGAGGAGAAGGAGGAGGACAAGAGCAAATAGCCAAAATCAGGAAGCGTATACCCATGTCTGGGTGTGAAAAGGTGCATGGGAATACACCTCCCAAGAAAAGACACTGGATTTGAGTTTATGTTACGCTGCTATCATTCGGTTTTGTTGAGAAGTCTGGCCCAATCCAGCCCTTGTTCATTTTTATAAGAGTCAGCCTGTCAGCATTTTCAGTTGACTGGTGGATGCGCTTATCAGTTATAATTCCACCAGCGGCACTAAAAACCCTCTCTGATAAAACGCTGGCGGCAGGGCAGCCCAGGACCTCCAAGGCGTAGAGAGCCAGTTCATTCCACGTATCCAGCTTGGATACCCAATAATTATAAGACACAGGAATCACGGAGGACGTTGGTACGGTCGACAAGGTACTCCCTCAGCATCTTCCCAAACTTTGCACTCCTTGTGAGAGTACCCCACGCCTCAGGGCCTGTGCGATGGGAGGGGCTGAGAAAACTCTCCCAGAACTTTGACAGTGTTCCCCTGCCTCTGCTGGATTGAAGTTGTGTCTCTCGCCTGTACTCTTTGGTTGTCCAACAAAGTGTGCCCTCTGCCGCCAGCGTTTTCAGATGGGAATTTTGTTAATAGTTCCGCAACAAGGGCCTTCTGGTACAGCCCCATTTTTGTAGACCTGTATGTCTCAGGAATAAGAGATATAAAGTTCTCCTTGTAGCGTGGGTCTAGAAGTATCACCAACCAGTAATAACTGTCACCCAAAATTTTGAGAACGCGAGGGTCATGGGAAAGGCAGCGTAACATAAACTCAGCCGTGCGTGCCAGACTACTAACAGGCAAGATTTCCGTGTCCTCACCAAGAGGATGACTGACAATGCTCTCCTCCTCCTCCTCCTCTCTGTCCTCTGGCTATCCACGCTGAACAGATGGCATGAGAGCTGTGCAGGTAGTACCGTCTATAGCGCATGAAACTAGTGTTAGAACCCTCCTGCTTGTTTTTTTCATCTTGTGTTTTGCGGTCACGTGACCATCTGCCTTTATATTCCAGCTCCGCCCTTTTGGCTGTGCTGGACTTCAGTGTTGTTTGACTGTTTTGCTAGCCAGGTGCTTCTGTGCCTAACTCTGTCAGTTCGCTTGGTCCTTCTGGGACCTCTAGTACCTTTTTGTCAATTTATCTTTTTGTGTTCTGCAACAACTTTCTCTGTTCAGGAGGTGTCCCATTTTTTGTTCCAGTCCATAGTTCTTTTAGGGACCCCTTCCCTTTATGCATTAGGTCTTTGTTCAGACTAGCCGAGGACTAAGTCGGGTCTGTTCGCAAGGAACAGGCAGCCCGCTACATCGTAGGGATTCAGCTTAGTCTTACTGTAGGGATAGCTTTCCCCTTCTTTCCTTAGTACTTGTTGCAGATCATAACAGTAAGTCCAGCCCAAAAAAAAAACTAAAAGGAAAAAAATTCGGGGATCAGTATGGCTTCCGTCCAGGATTTGGCTCAACGCTTGCAAGGATTGTCTCTGGAGGTGGCTGAGCTCCAGCAACACGTGAGTAGCTGTTCTGGAGCGCATTTTGTGGAACCCAAGGTAGGACTGCCTGATGTTTTTTTATGGTAAACAGCAAGATTTTTTTTCCTTTAAAAATGCTTGTTTGTTATATTTTCGTTTGAGACCAAGGTCCTCTGGGAATGAATCACTGTGCATTGGTTTTATTATGTCACTTTTGTGTAATGAACCACAGGGGTGGGCCTTTTCTCTCCAACCTAATGATCCATGCTTAAGGTCGGTAGAAGAATTTTTTTCTGCTATGGGTCTATTATATGACGATCCTGATCGAATCTCATCTGCTGAGCCAGAACTCAGACGTTTGAATCAGGAGTCAGGTGATGTTGAAAATTATTGCACACACTTTAGAACAGGGGTCCTCAAACTTTTTAAACAGGGGGCCAGTTCACGGTCCCTCAGACCATTGGAGGGCCAGAATATAGTTTTTAAAAAAAACTATGAACAAATTCCTATGCACACTGCACATATCTTATTTTGAAGTAAAAAAAACAATACAGGAACAAATACAATATTTAAAATGAAGAACAAGTAAAGTTAAATCAACCGGTATTTCAATAGGTAGGTAACTGTACCCAATAGGCAGCATAGGTCCCCAATAGGCAGGTAAATGTACCCAATAGGCAGCATAGGTCCCCAATAGGCAGGTAAATGTCCCCAATAGGCAGGTAAATATCCCCAATAGGCAGCATAGGTCCCCAATAGGCAGCATAGGTCCTCAATGGGCAGGTAAATGTTCCCAATAGGCAGACTGTTTCCCCCTTATAATGCCATATGCAGGCTGTCCCCCCCCTTATAATGCCCCATGCAGGCTGTTCCCCCCCCTTATAATGCCCCATGCTGGATGCCACCCCCCATATAATGCCCCATGCAGGATGTCCCTTTCTCACACCATATAATGCCCCATGCAAGATATCACTCCCCTGTCTTTATAATGCCCCATGCAGGATGTCCCTTTCTCCCCCATATAATGCCCCATGCCGGATGTCACCCCCCATATCATGCCCCATGCAGGATGTCATCCCCCATATAATGCCCCATGCAGGATGTCACCCCCCCATATAATGCCCCATGCAGGATATCACTCCCCTGTCTTTATAATGCCCCATGCAGCATGTCACCCCCCATATAATGCCCCATGCAGCATGTCACCCCCCATATAATGCCCCATGCAGCTTGTCATCCCCCCCATATAATGCCACATGCAGCATGTCACCCCCCCCATATAATGCCCCATGCAGCATGTCACCCCCATATAATGCCCCATGCAGCATGTCACTCCCCCATATAATGCCCCATGCAGCATGTCACCCCCCCATATAATGCCACATGCAGCATGTCACCCCCCCATATAATGCCACATGCAGCATGTCACCCCCCATATAATGCCCCATGCAGCATGTCACCCCCCATATAATGCCCCATGCAGCATGTCACCCCCCCATATAATGCCACATGCAGCATGTCACCCCCCATATAATGCCACATGCAGCATGTCACCCCCCATATAATGCCCCATGCAGCATGTCACCCCCCCCATATAATGCCCCATGCAGCATGTCACCCCCCCATATAATGCCCCATGCAGCATGTCACTCCCCCATATAATGCAGCATGTCACCCCCCCATATCATGCCCCATGCAGGATGTCACCCACCCATATAATGACCAATGCCTCCATACATAAAAAAAAAAAAATCCAATACTCACCTCACTTCTCACTTGCTGCCGCTGCCGCTTCTGCTGCCGCTGCTCTACTCTGGTCCGGACTCCAGCATCGCGGCAGCGTTGTCCCGCTCTGCTCTGCCTGTGACGGCACTCGGGAGGGCGCGGTGTAAAGACGTCACCGCGCCCTCTGACCTGAGACGTCACAGGAAGCGCAGAGCAGGAAGACAGCGGATCTGCGGAGGCACGGGGAGAGGTAAGTATCCACCTGCCGGGGCCCTGAGCAAGCAGGGGGAAGGGTGGGCAATGGCACCGCTCTCCTCTCCTCCGCCCATAGCCCGGTGGGCCGGATAAAAGTCCTCCGCGTGCCGCATGTGGCCCGCGAGCCGTAGTTTGAGGACCCCTGCTTTAGAAGGTGGGCTTCAGAAGTCAAATGGAATGATCCTGCTCTGAAATGTCTATTTCTTGCTGGTCTGAGTGAAAGGGTTAAGGATTTGCTAATTGCATTCCCCACACCTGAGACTCTGCAGGATGCCATGCCATTAGCCGTTCGTGTGGATAGGAAGCTGAGATCTAGGCAGAATGAGGTAAAGACTCCTGTAATGCCAGGTCCTAGTCCCCAGAAAATCTGCTCAGATGGCGGAGAACCGATGGAGGTTGGGGCGATGTCGCTCCGCTCTCAGGAAAGAGACCGGAGGTTCACCGAGGGTTTGTGTCTTTATTGTGGTAAAGCTGACCATTTGATTAAGTATTGTGAGCTTTGTTTAAGTAAAGAGAAAAAAAAAGGTCAGGTACGCCCGCATAGCTTGTTTACATTCTGCAGGAGTATTTATTTCAGGGAGTACTACTTTGCAGGAAAATTTGATTGCATTTTAGGTATTTGTGGATTGTGGTTCAACACTTAATGTGATTGATAAAGGGTTTTTGGAAAAACTTAAATTGAAATCCAAACCGTTGTCATCACCTATTTCTGTGATTGCAATTGATAACACTCCCTTGAAATGTATTACTCACAAGGGTGCTGCATTTCCCCTCACTATCAATGGACTTCACCAAGAAATTTTGGACTTGGTTGTATTAGATAATTTACCCTCTCCGGTCATTCTAGGATTGCCTTGGTTAAAACTGCACAATCCTTTGCTGGACTGGTCTACTAATATGATAAAGTCTTGGAGTCCGAAGTGCTATGATAAATGTTGTAATGGTCGCATTGCGGCTGTGGAAAAAGGGGAATTACCTATACCTATTCAAGATTTTTGGAGGGTTTTTTCGGAGGAGGAGTCGCAAGTTTTACCTCCTCATAGGGATTATGATTGCGCCATTGAGTTTGTTCCGGGAGCTACTCTTCCCAAGAGTCGCTTGTTTAATCTGACTATTCCTGAAAGAAAGGCCTTGGAGGAGTACGTACAGACTAGCCTGGCTGCTGGTCACATTAGACCTTCTAAGTCGCCTGTGGCAGTTGGATTTTTCTTTGTTAAAAAAAAGGACGGGGGTTTACGTCCATGTCTGGATTTTCGTGAAATTAATAAGATTACCGTACACAATTCCTACCCATTGCCATTAATTCCTGACTTGTTTAACCAGTTAGTGGGAGCCAAGTGGTTCTCTAAGATTGATCTCCGGGGGGCATACAATTTGTTACGAGTGAAGGAGGGTGATGAATGGAAAACTGCTTTTAACACTCCGGTAGGTCATTTTGAGAATCTGGTGATGCCTTTTGGTCTTACCAATGAACCTTATTAATGACATCCTGAGACCTTTGATTGGTAAGAATGTGATTGTGTATTTAGATGACATTTTGATTTATTCGCCAGATCTGGAGTCCCATTGGCAGAGTGTACATGAAGTTTTGCAGTTATTGAGTGATAGTTCACTCTTTGCTAAGCTGGAGAAATGTGAGTTCGCTGTGCAGAAAATTCGTTTTTTGGGCTACATTGTCTCCAGCGAGGGCTTTGAGATGGACCAGGTGAAGGTTCAGGCTGTGCAGGAATGGCCTAGGCCTATTGGTTTGAAATCTATACAGAGATTTTTGGGTTTTGCCAATTATTACAGGAAATTCATTAAGAATTTTTCTGTAATTATTAAGCCTCTAACCAATCTCACCAGGAAAGGTGCGAATACGGTCCAGTGGACTACTGAGGCCATTGAACCGTTTAAGTATCTCAAAGAGAGGTTCAGTTCTGCCCCTATCCTTATGCAGCCTGATGAGACCAAGCCTTTTTTGGTCAAGGTCGATGCTTCATCGGTGGGGGTCGGAGCAGTTTTGTCTCAGGAGAACAGGGATGGAGTACATCCTTGTGCCTTCTTTTCGAAAAAATTTTTGGAAACCGAACTGAATTATGATGTTGGAAATCGGGAGTTGCTGGCTATTAAACTCGCGTTTGAACATTGGAGTCATTTTTTGGAAGGCGCTAGATTTCCTATTCAGATGTTCACAGATCATGAGAATTTGATCTATCTGGATGCTGCCAAGCGCTTGAATGCCCGTCAAGCTAGGTGGGCACTTTTTTTTTTCTCGGTTTCATTTCTCTGTTACCTATATCCCTGGTACTAAAAATGTTAAAGCTGATGCTTTATCTCGCAGCTTCTCTCCTACGGTTGGTGCCGAGGAGGAGGAGAGCATTTTACAGAAAGGAGTTGTGGTGGCGGCATTGGACTCCGTTTTGGAGAATGGGATTCTGAAAGCTCAAGATGATGCTCCATCTAATACTCCCAATGGGAGGTTGTTCATGCCTAGAACCTTTAGGAGAAATTTGTTTGTGGAGTGTTATGAGTCTCGGTTGGCAGGTCATCCAGGAATTTCTGAGACTAAGAGACTTATCAGTCGCAGTTTTTGGTGGCAGAAAGAAGTCATCAAGTGGGTGCGTCAATGTACTGTGTGTGCTAGGTGAAAGGCTTCACATACTCCAGCTGCGTGGTTGCTGTGCCCTCTGGAGGTTCCTAGTGCGCCTAGGACGCATCTCAGAATGGATTTTATTACTGATCTGCCTGTGTCCGAGGGGTTTCTGGGTGGTCGTCAACCGTTTTAGTAAGATGTGTCATTTGGTTCCATTCATTAAGTTGCCCTGCGCCAAGACACTTGCTAAGGCGTTTGTTAAGGAGATTGTCAAGCTTCATGGCGTTCCCATGGATATTGTTTCTGATAGAGGACCTCAGTTTGTGGCTCGCTTTTGGCGTGCTTTTTGTGAGAGGTTGGGAGTCCATTTGTCATTTTCATCTGGGTATCATCCTGAGTCTAATGGACAGACTGAAAGAAAGAACCAAGATGTAGAACAGTTTTTGCGTTGTTTTGTGGCGGACAATCAAGAAGTGTGGTCTGAGTTTCTGCCTCTCGCAGAATTTGCTCTTAACAATCATACATCCTCCTCAGCTGGGTGTTCTCCTTTTTTTTGTTGTACTGGGAGACATCCGTCTTTTGGTTCGTTCTCCAAATTGGGGTCGGCGGTGCCAGAAGAGGAGAATTTTTCCGGTGATTTGGAGAGAGTTTGGACTAATGTACGTTGCAACTTTCAAGAGGCTAACAAGAAGTTGCAGATCATCACAACTAGCTCCTGTCCTTCCTCCTCCTCCTCTTCCTCATTGTCACCCAATCCACGTTGGGATGAGATGAGGCTGGGCTGTGTGAAATCACCCTGTATCACCCTTGCTCCATCTCATCGTGCTCCGCCTGCAATGCATCCTCTTTGATTGTGAGCAGAGAGCGTTTCAGAAGACAGAGAAGCGGGATGGTGACGCTAAATATGGCGCCATCGCCGCTCACCATCTTCATGGAGTCCTCAAAGTTTTGGAGGATGGTACATATGTCTGACATCCATGTCCACTCCTGAGGTCTTATGTGTGGAGTCTGAACTGAATACCGACGGCCTTGTTGATGCTGGTACTCAACAACTGCCCTCTTCTGCTCACAAATCCTTCTCAACATCTGCAGTGTAGAGTTCTAACGCGTGGGGACATCACACACCAGTCTGTGACCCGGAAGCTGCAAAAGCTGCTGAAGCACGGCAAGGGCAGCGGAAGCTGTAGCTGACATTCTAAAATGGGCACACAGGCGGCGTACTTTAACAAGCAGATCCGGCAGCTCTGGGAAGGATTTGGGAGACCGCTGAACCACGAGGTTAAGCACATGGGCCAGGCATGGTACGTGTGTGAGCTCGCCTCGCCTCAGAGGCGCCACCAGGTTCCGGCCATTGTCACACATGACCATGCCTGGCTGTAGGTTCAGCGGTGTCAGCCACAGATCTGTCTGCTTTTTCAGTGCTGTCCACAACTCTTCAGCATTGTGCGGTTTGTCACCTAAGCATATTCGCTTCAGCACAGCTTGTTGCTGCTTGGCCGAGGCAGTGCTGCAGTACTTCCAGCTTGTGACTGATGTGGTCATTTCGGAGATGGATGCTGAAGAGGAGGAGGTGGCTGAGGAGGATGAGGTGCAGGAGCTGTAGACCGTGGGGGCAACTCTGATTGACCTAGGGCCCGCAATCCTTGGCGTCGGGAGGACGTGTTCCATCCCAATGTCCGACTGGGTCCCGGCTTCCACTATGTTAACCCAGTGTGCCGTCAGCGAGATGTACTGTCCCTGCCCACAAGCACTTGTCCATGTGTCCGTGGTTAAGTGGACTTTCCCGGTAACTGTGTTGTTGAGGGCATGGTTAATGTTTTGGGACACGTGCTGGTGTAATGCGGGGACGGCACACCGGGAGAAATAGTGGCGGCTGGCGACCGAGTACCGAGGGACGGCCGCCGCCATCAGGTTGCGGAATGCTTCTGTCTCCACGAGCCTAAAAGGCAACATTTCGAGGGCAAGCAGTCGTGAAATGTGAGAATTTAGTAGTGTGGCCTGTGGGGCGTTGGCTGCATATTTGCGCTTGTGTTCCAAGGACTGGGGTATGGACAACTGAACGCTGCGCTGGGACAAGGACATGGACAAGCTTCCTGATGCTGCTCCTTGAGAGTGCGCAACGACAGGTGCAGGGCAGGAGGCATCTTCGCATGCACCATGGACAGGGGATTGGCTTGCATGCACAACAGCGGAAGAAGCAATGGTGCCACCTGCAGACACTGTTCCTGGACCCTGGGATCCGGCCCACAAAGTCGGGTGCTTTGCTGCCATGTGCCTGATCATGCTGGTGGTGGTCAGGCTGGTCGTTTTGCCACCCCTGCTGATGCTGGCCTGGCAGGTGGTGCAAATGGCCTTTTTAGGGTTATCGGAAGAGTCTTTAAAAAACAACCAGACTCGGGAAGACCTAATAATTGAACTGGCAACTTCCTTCATGTTGGTGTTACGGGGAATGGTTGACTGCCTTCTGTCTGCGGCAACCACACTGCTTCTTCCTGCCTGTTGGGGTACTCTGCCTCCCTCCCCCTGTGTGATGCTGTCCTCACTCTGCATGTCCTCCTGCCAGATTGGGTCAGTTACTATATCATCCACCACCTCATCTTCCACTTCCGCACCCTGGTCCTCCTCCTGACTTTCTGCCAATTGTGTCTCATCATCTTCCACCTCTTGTGACACTTTCCCACCGTCGCCTTCGTGTGACCGTGGCTGCTCAAATATTTGGGCATCGCTACACACTCCTCTTGTGTGGGATCAGTTGTCTCCGGGCACTCGGCATGGTGGGAGGAAGGAGGATCAGTGTGAGGAATATGCGGTCCAGACTCACGGCTACTGAGACTTGACAGTGTGGAAGACAGGGTGGTGGTGGTGGCTAAGTGACTGGAAACATTATCCGCTATCCAACCAACAAGCTTTTGACACTGCTCTGGGTTCAATAGTGGTGTCTGCGGTCCCCTAGGAATTGGGACAGGAAAGTCGGGGGACAAGATGTGGGTGTTTGTTGTGGCACAATTTCAGCTTGCCCACGGCCTTGTCCTCGGCCTCTGCATGCACCATCACAATCACGTCCAGTTCCCCGTCCCTTGCCACGTGCCTTGCCCATTTTAAATGGTGGATAGTATCTTCCACGCTCACTACAAATGACTGAGTTTGGAGCAAACTTATATGTGATCCATGTGATGGAGAAAACAGAGTTTTAAATACCTGGCCCGTAGGTAACTAGTTTGAACAGCAAACTGGTGTGAATTGCTTCACTGACACACTGAAAGAAATTTTTAATGGAGGCCAGAAATGGCAGTATTTTCTGACAGCGTATATGTGATCCGTGTGACGGAGAAAACAGAGTTTTAAATACCTGGCCTGTAGGTAACTAGTTTGAACAGCAAACTGGTGTGAATTGCTTCACTGACACACTGAAAGAAAATTTTAATGGAGGCCAGAAATGGCAGTATTTTCTGACAACGTATATGTGATCCGTGTGACGGAGAAAACAGAGTTTTAAATACCTGGCCTGTAGGTAACTAGTTTGAACTGCAAACTGGTGTGAATTGCTTCACTGACACGCTGAAGTAAATTTTTAATGGAGGCCAGAAATGGCAGTATTTTCTGACAACGTATATGTGATCCGTGTGACGGAGAAAACAGAGTTTTAAATACCTGGCCTGTAGGTAACTAGTTTGAACAGCAAACTGGTGTGAATTGCTTCACTGACATACTGAAAGAAATTTTTAATGGAGGCCAGAAATGGCAGTATTTTCTGACAACGTATATGTGATCCGTGTGACGGAGAAAACAGAGTTTTAAATACCTGGCCTGTAGGTAACTAGTTTGAACAGCAAAGTGGTGTGAATTGCTTCACTGACACACTGAAGGAAATTTTTAATGGAGGCCACAAATGGCAGTATTTTCTGACAGAAAAAAGAGAGGGGTCGCTCACTGGTCTATTTGGGTGCTCTGAAGAAAAAAGTAATCTCAATTGCAAAAAGAACTTCAGCACTCCATACATGAATATATAAGAAATATTGTATCTAGACTAATGTCACTTTGAAAAATGAAGTTTTTTTGCG
Source organism: Phyllobates terribilis (assembly GCF_046119375.1). Taxonomy (NCBI): domain Eukaryota; kingdom Metazoa; phylum Chordata; class Amphibia; order Anura; family Dendrobatidae; genus Phyllobates; species Phyllobates terribilis. The sequence goes on from NW_027362763.1 coordinate 187,460,510, forward strand.
CATAATTTGGTCAATTTATGTGTGCCCATCAACCACGACAAGGTCACCTTCGTATGATGGGAAACTACGCTACGCTACCACTGGATATGCCACTCTTGGGCTGTAAGCCTGTATGAACAATATGTCTCTGCTTGGGCTTTTAACCTACAATGTATGGGCTGGTAGAGCTAGTTAAAACCACCTGTGACTGAATGGGAGGGACACATGGTCAGAAAAAAGGCTGTCAAACTTCTAATAGTGTGAACACGTACCTGCTGCAATGTTCCAGGAGCGGGATTCCAAAAATGATTAATAGAAAAAAGAGAGGGGTCGCTCACTGGTCTATTCGGGTGCTCTGAAGAAAAAAGTAATCTCAATTGCAAAAAGAACTTCGGCACTCCATACATGAATATATAAGAAATATTGTATCTAGACTAATGTCACTTTGAAAAATGAAGGTTTTTTGCGCATAATTTGGCCAATTTATGTGTGCCCATCAACCATGACAAGGTCACCTTCGTATGATGGGAAACTACGCTACGCTACCACTGGATATGCCACTCTTGGGCGGTAAGCCTGTATGAACAATATGTCTCTGCTTGGGCTTTTAACCTACAATGTATGGGCTGAAAACCAGGCAATGTGAACTGAGGTCTAAGATGGTAGACATGCAAGAAATAGGAGCATGTTCACACTAGCAAAAAAGAAACAAAACCTACAAAAGACAAAAGACAAAAATATATCTCATACCCTACCATCATTATATATAAATGTAAAGCAAAGTTGCATAATAAATATAGGGTACTTAGTGAACTATTTTTGATCAAAAAAAGTATACAAGCCGTCCCACCAGCGGCAAGGTGACCCTAAATTGGGACGGTACCTATACTGCCTATATTAAAAACCTTACTGTATATCAAAGTTGAAGTAATGCATATAAAAGGGTAGACAAATAGGACCGGGTCCCAACTCCAGACCACCCAGGCCCGTGGTAAGCTACATATATACCAGTCAGCTCAACAAAGGGGATGCCACACCCTTAAATTGCACAGAATGCAAACAAGACAAAAAACCAGGCAATGTGAACTGAGGTCTAAGATGGTAGACATGCAAGAAATAGGAGCATGTTCACACTAGCAAAAAAGAAACAAAACCTACAAAAGACAAAAATATATCTCATACCCTACCATCATTATATATAAATGTAAAGCAAAGTTGCATAATAAATATAGGGTACTTAGTGAACTATTTTTGATCAAAAAAAGTATACAAGCCGTCCCACCAGCGGCAAGGTGACCCTAAATTGGGACGGTACCTATACTGCCTATATTAAAAACCTTACTGTATATCAAAGTTGAAGTAATGCATATAAAAGGGTAGACAAATAGGACCGGGTCCCAACTCCAGACCACCCAGGCCCGTGGTAAGCTACATATATACCAGTCAGCTCAACAAAGGGGATGCCACACCCTTAAATTGCACAGAATCCAAACAAGACAAAAAACCAGGCAATGTGAACTGAGGTCTAAGATGGTAGACATGCAAGAAATAGGAGCATGTTCACACTAGCAAAAAAGAAACAAAACCTACAAAAGACAAAAGACAAAAATATATCTCATACCCTACCATCATTATATATAAATGTAAAGCAAAGTTGCATAATAAATATAGGGTACTTAGTGAACTATTTTTGATCAAAAAAAAAAGTATACAAGCCGTCCCACCAGCGGCAAGGTGACCCTAAATTGGGACGGTACCTATACTGCCTATATTAAAAACCTTACTGTATATCAAAGTTGAAGTAATGCATATAAAAGGGTAGACAAATAGGACCGGGTCCCAACTCCAGACCACCCAGGCCCGTGGTAAGCTACATATATACCAGTCAGCTCAACAAAGGGGATGCCACACCCTTAAATTGCACAGAATGCAAACAAGACAAAAAAACAGGCAATGTGAACTGAGGTCTAAGATGGTAGACATGCAAGAAATAGGAGCATGTTCACACTAGCAAAAAAGAAACAAAACCTACAAAATACAAAAGACAAAAATATATCTCATACCCTACCATCATTATATATAAATGTAAAGCAAAGTTGCATAATAAATATAGGGTACTTAGTGAACTATTTTTGATCAAAAAAAGTATACAAGCCGTCCCACCAGCGGCAAGGTGACCCTAAATTGGGACGGTACCTATACTGCCTATATTAAAAACCTTACTGTATATCAAAGTTGAAGTAATGCATATAAAAGGGTAGACAAATAGGACCGGGTCCCAACTCCAGACCACCCAGGCCCGTGGTAAGCTACATATATACCAGTCAGCTCAACAAAGGGGATGCCACACCCTTAAATTGCACAGAATGCAAACAAGACAAAAAACCAGGCAATGTGAACTGAGGTCTAAGATGGTAGACATGCAAGAAATAGGAGCATGTTCACACTAGCAAAAAAGAAACAAAACCTACAAAAGACAAAAGACAAAAATATATCTCATACCCTACCATCATTATATATAAATGTAAAGCAAAGTTGCATAATAAATATAGGGTACTTAGTGAACTATTTTTGATCAAAAAAAGTATACAAGCCGTCCCACCAGCGGCAAGGTGACCCTAAATTGGGACGGTACCTATACTGCCTATATTAAAAACCTTACTGTATATCAAAGTTGAAGTAATGCATATAAAAGGGTAGACAAATAGGACCGGGTCCCAACTCCAGACCACCCAGGCCCGTGGTAAGCTACATATATACCAGTCAGCTCAACAAAGGGGATGCCACACCCTTAAATTGCACAGAATGCAAACAAGACAAAAAACCAGGCAATGTGAACTGAGGTCTAAGATGGTAGACATGCAAGAAATAGGAGCATGTTCACACTAGCAAAAAAGAAACAAAACCTACAAAAGACAAAAGACAAAAATATATCTCATACCCTACCATCATTATATATAAATGTAAAGCAAAGTTGCATAATAAATATAGGGTACTTAGTGAACTATTTTTGATCAAAAAAAGTATACAAGCCGTCCCACCAGCGGCAAGGTGACCCTAAACTGGGACGGTACCTATACTGCCTATATTAAAAACCTTACTGTATATCAAAGTTGAAGTAATGCATATAAAAGGGTAGACAAATAGGACCGGGTCCCAACTCCAGACCACCCAGGCCCGTGGTAAGCTACATATATACCAGTCAGCTCAACAAAGGGGATGCCACACCCTTAAATTGCACAGAATGCAAACAAGACAAAAAACCAGGCAATGTGAACTGAGGTCTAAGATGGTAGACATGCAAGAAATAGGAGCATGTTCACACTAGCAAAAAAGAAACAAAACCTACAAAAGACAAAAGACAAAAATATATCTCATACCCTACCATCATTATATATAAATGTAAAGCAAAGCTGCATAATAAATATAGGGTACTTAGTGAACTATTTTTGATCAAAAAAAGTATACAAGCCGTCCCACCAGCGGCAAGGTGACCCTAAATTGGGACGGTACCTATACTGCCTATATTAAAAACCTTACTGTATATCAAAGTTGAAGTAATGCATATAAAAGGGTAGACAAATAAGACCGGGTCCCAACTCCAGACCACCCAGGCCCGTGGTAAGCTACATATATACCAGTCAGCTCAACAAAGGGGATGCCACACCCTTAAATTGCACAGAATGCAAACAAGACAAAAAAACAGGCAATGTGAACTGAGGTCTAAGATGGTAGACATGCAAGAAATAGGAGCATGTTCACACTAGCAAAAAAGAAACAAAACCTACAAAAGACAAAAGACAAAAATATATCTCATACCCTACCATCATTATATATAAATGTAAAGCAAAGTTGCATAATAAATATAGGGTACTTAGCGAACTATTTTTGATCAAAAAAAGTATACAAGCCGTCCCACCAGCGGCAAGGTGACCCTAAATTGGGACGGTACCTATACTGCCTATATTAAAAACCTTACTGTATATCAAAGTTGAAGTAATGCATATAAAAGGGTAGACAAATAGGACCGGGTCCCAACTCCAGACCACCCAGGCCCGTGGTAAGCTACATATATACCAGTCAGCTCAACAAAGGGGATGCCACACCCTTAAATTGCACAGAATGCAAACAAGACAAAAAAAAACCTGTAGGTTTTGTTTCTTTTTTGCTAGTGTGAACATGCTCCTATTTCTTGCATGTCTACCATCTTAGACCTCAGTTCACATTGCCTGGTTTTTTGTCTTGTTTGCATTCTGTGCAATTTAAGGGTGTGGCATCCCCTTTGTTGAGCTGACTGGTATATATGTAGCTTACCACGGGCCTGGGTGGTCTGGAGTTGGGACCCGGTCCTATTTGTCTACCCTTTTATATGCATTACTTCAACTTTGATATACAGTAAGGTTTTTAATATAGGCAGTATAGGTACCGTCCCAATTTAGGGTCACCTTGCCGCTGGTGGGGACGGCTTGTATACTTTTTTTGATCAAAAATAGTTCACTAAGTACCCTATATTTATTATGCAACTTTGCTTTACATTTATATATAATGATGGTAGGGTATGAGATATATTTTTGTCTTTTGTCTTTTGTAGGTTTTGTTTCTTTTTTGCTAGTGTGAACATGCTCCTATTTCTTGCATGTCTACCATCTTAGACCTCAGTTCACATTGCCTGGTTTTTTGTCTTGTTTGCATTCTGTGCAATTTAAGGGTGTGGCATCCCCTTTGTTGAGCTGACTGGTATATATGTAGCTTACCACGGGCCTGGGTGGTCTGGAGTTGGGACCCGGTCCTATTTGTCTACCCTTTTATATGCATTACTTCAACTTTGATATACAGTAAGGTTTTTAATATAGGCAGTATAGGTACCGTCCCAATTTAGGGTCACCTTGCCGCTGGTGGGACGGCTTGTATACTTTTTTTGATCAAAAATAGTTCACTAAGTACCCTATATTTATTATGCAACTTTGCTTTACATTTATATATAATGATGGTAGGGTATGAGATATATTTTTGTCTTTTGTCTTTTGTAGGTTTTGTTTCTTTTTTGCTAGTGTGAACATGCTCCTATTTCTTGCATGTCTACCATCTTAGACCTCAGTTCACATTGCCTGGTTTTTTGTCTTGTTTGCATTCTGTGCAATTTAAGGGTGTGGCATCCCCTTTGTTGAGCTGACTGGTATATATGTAGCTTACCACGGGCCTGGGTGGTCTGGAGTTGGGACCCGGTCCTATTTGTCTACCCTTTTATATGCATTACTTCAACTTTGATATACAGTAAGGTTTCTAATATAGGCAGTATAGGTACCGTCCCAATTTAGGGTCACCTTGCCGCTGGTGGGACGGCTTGTATACTTTTTTTGATCAAAAATAGTTCACTAAGTACCCTATATTTATTATGCAACTTTGCTTTACATTTATATATAATGATGGTAGGGTATGAGATATATTTTTGTCTTTTGTCTTTTGTAGGTTTTGTTTCTTTTTTGCTAGTGTGAACATGCTCCTATTTCTTGCATGTCTACCATCTTAGACCTCAGTTCACATTGCCTGGTTTTTTGTCTTGTTTGCATTCTGTGCAATTTAAGGGTGTGGCATCCCCTTTGTTGAGCTGACTGGTATATATGTAGCTTACCACGGGCCTGGGTGGTCTGGAGTTGGGACCCGGTCCTATTTGTCTACCCTTTTATATGCATTACTTCAACTTTGATATACAGTAAGGTTTTTAATATAGGCAGTATAGGTACTGTCCCAATTTAGGGTCACCTTGCCGCTGGTGGGACGGCTTGTATACTTTTTTTCATCAAAAATAGTTCACTAAGTACCCTATATTTATTATGCAACTTTGCTTTACATTTATATATAATGATGGTAGGGTATGAGATATATTTTTGTCTTTTGTAGGTTTTGTTTCTTCTTTGCTAGTGTGAACATGCTCCTATTTCTTGCATGTCTACCATCTTAGACCTCAGTTCACATTGCCTGGTTTTTTGTCTTGTTTGCATTCTGTGCAATTTAAGGGTGTGGCATCCCCTTTGTTGAGCTGACTGGTATATATGTAGCTTACCACGGGCCTGGGTGGTCTGGAGTTGGGACCCGGTCCTATTTGTCTACCCTTTTATATGCATTACTTCAACTTTGATATACAGTAAGGTTTTTAATATAGGCAGTATAGGTACCGTCCCAATTTAGGGTCACCTTGCCGCTGGTGGGACGGCTTGCATACTTTTTTTGATCAAAAATAGTTCACTAAGTACCCTATATTTATTATGCAACTTTGCTTTACATTTATATATAATGATGGTAGGGTATGAGATATATTTTTGTCTTTTGTAGGTTTTGTTTCTTTTTTGCTAGTGTGAACATGCTCCTATTTCTTGCATGTCTACCATCTTAGACCTCAGTTCACATTGCCTGGTTTTTTGTCTTGTTTGCATTCTGTGCAATTTAAGGGTGTGGCATCCCCTTTGTTGAGCTGACTGGTATATATGTAGCTTACCACGGGCCTGGGTGGTCTGGAGTTGGGACCCGGTCCTATTTGTCTACCCTTTTATATGCATTACTTCAACTTTGATATACAGTAAGGTTTTTAATATAGGCAGTATAGGTACCGTCCCAATTTAGGGTCACCTTGCCGCTGATGGGACGGCTTGTATACTTTTTTTGATCAAAAATAGTTCACTAAGTACCCTATATTTATTATGCAACTTTGCTTTACATTTATATATAATGATGGTAGGGTATGAGATATATTTTTGTCTTTTGTCTTTTGTAGGTTTTGTTTCTTTTTTGCTAGTGTGAACATGCTCCTATTTCTTGCATGTCTACCATCTTAGACCTCAGTTCACATTGCCTGGTTTTTTGTCTTGTTTGCATTCTGTGCAATTTAAGGGTGTGGCATCCCCTTTGTTGAGCTGACTGGTATATATGTAGCTTACCACGGGCCTGGGTGGTCTGGAGTTGGGACCCGGTCCTATTTGTCTACCCTTTTATATGCATTACTTCAACTTTGATATACAGTAAGGTTTTTAATATAGGCAGTATAGGTACCGTCCCAATTTAGGGTCACCTTGCCGCTGGTGGGACGGCTTGTATACTTTTTTTGATCAAAAATAGTTCACTAAGTACCCTATATTTATTATGCAACTTTGCTTTACATTTATATATAATGATGGTAGGGTATGAGATATATTTTTGTCTTTTGTAGGTTTTGTTTCTTTTTTGCTAGTGTGAACATGCTCCTATTTCTTGCATGTCTACCATCTTAGACCTCAGTTCACATTGCCTGGTTTTTTGTCTTGTTTGTATTCTGTGCAATTTAAGGGTGTGGCATCCCCTTTGTTGAGCTGACTGGTATATATGTAGCTTACCACGGGCCTGGGTGGTCTGGAGTTGGGACCCGGTCCTATTTGTCTACCCTTTTATATGCATTACTTCAACTTTGATATACAGTAAGGTTTTTAATATAGGCAGTATAGGTACCGTCCCAATTTAGGATCACCTTGCCGCTGGTGGGACGGCTTGTATACTTTTTTTGATCAAAAATAGTTCACTAAGTACCCTATATTTATTATGCAACTTTGCTTTACATTTATATATAATGATGGTAGGGTATGAGATATATTTTTGTCTTTTGTCTTTTGTAGGTTTTGTTTCTTTTTTGCTAGTGTGAACATGCTCCTATTTCTTGCATGTCTACCATCTTAGACCTCAGTTCACATTGCCTGTTTTTTTGTCTTGTTTGCATTCTGTGCAATTTAAGGGTGTGGCATCCCCTTTGTTGAGCTGACTGGTATATATGTAGCTTACCACGGGCCTGGGTGGTCTGGAGTTGGGACCCGGTCCTATTTGTCTACCCTTTTATATGCATTACTTCAACTTTGATATACAGTAAGGTTTTTAATATAGGCAGTATAGGTACCGTCCCAATTTAGGGTCACCTTGCCGCTGGTGGGACGGCTTGTATACTTTTTTTGATCAAAAATAGTTCACTAAGTACCCTATATTTATTATGCAACTTTGCTTTACATTTATATATAATGATGGTAGGGTATGAGATATATTTTTGTCTTTTGTCTTTTGTAGGTAATGTATGGGCTGGTAGAGCTAGTTAAAACCACCTGTGACTGAATGGGAGGGACACATGGTCAGAAAAAAGGCTGTCAAACTTCTAAGAGTGTGAACACGTACTATTTGTTAGTATACTTAAGTCCAGTTAAGAATATTCTTTTTTATAGCCAGTGTTCAAGAGTTTTTCACTCGAAACGCTTATGGTATATTTTATACACACCACCCATAATATATGCTTTGTCGTCTGAGATGTCCATTTTTTGTCTTTTCTGCAAACTTTTAAAAGGATTTGCCAATAAAGATTGTTGAATTTTAATTAATTGCCCGGTTTGTTGAGTTGGATCCATCTTCACTTCCTCATTGACCCAGGTGCTGTGCAGCAGCGAGGACGCTGTGCTCCATGCCAGACTGGGATTACATCTCAGGGGTGAGCTGAAATTTTCTCTTAATTCATATTGCAGACTCCATATACAGAGCCCCTAAGTGCTAGAAGAGCAGAATCCCCCTCAAGTGACTCCATTTTGGAAATTATACCCTTTTGGGAATTTTGTCTACAGGTGTAGTGAAGATTTTGACTCCATGGGTGTTTTCCAAAAACAAGCAGTGGATATTGCTGAGTGAAAATTGCAAACTACCATTGTAGTGACCAGTCAATATGTTATGTCCAGCTCATGTTTCTGGAGACATGCACCCGTAAATTAGGCGGGGCTCTCATCGCTACAGAAATGTCAAACATGTGGACGCTAGCTGAGGTTTAGGCACACTGGGGCTCAGAAGGGAGGGGTGGCATTTGGATTTGGGAGTGCAGAATTCGCTGGATTTCTTTTGGGGGGCAAGGAGCCATTTCGCTTTTCCAGATCCTTTGTACTACCAGTAACGTGGAAGCCCCCTATATTTCCAATAACAGATAACGGACCTGAGTGGGGGCTTTTTTGTGGATTGATTTGAAGCTTTTGTTAGAACATTTTACATAATGTGTGGGATCACATTTATCCTGCGCTTTACACTGAGCATTTACATCGGGGTTTAAATCTAAATCTCCAAAAGACGTGATTCAGATGAAACCCCCGAGGGATTCATCCACTATAATGAGGCAGCAAAGTTACTCTGGACTCCGTCTGGCATCTGTTCAGTGGTGTCCTTTTTTTTTTCAGAGGTGCACAAAACTGTGGCCGGCCACACTTTTATGCACGCCTAAAAAGACGGACACCACCGGATCACAGGCCAGATGGTGTTCACAGTGCCCCCATCTGCCTCATTATAGGGACTCTTCCGCTGGGGGTTACGTCTGAATCACATATTTCAGAGATTTACATGGAAACCCCAGCGTAGGGCGCAGGATAAATGTGAGCCGAGCCTTAGGGCTCTTTCACACGTCAGTGTGTCCGGTACGTGTGGTGTCCGTTTCCACACGTACCTGAGACACTGACACACGTAGACCCATTCAAATGAATGGGTCTGTGCACGTCAGTGTGTTCTCATGGACCGTGTGTCCGTGGGCAAAACACGCTGACATGTCCGTTTTTTAGCTGCAGCACAGGTCGCAAAATGTCCCGCACACGTGAACACTGATGACTGTTAAATATTAATTATGGATATTCATTTTATTCTTAATTCTGAGAATTCTGAGTTCTGTACATAAGATTGCATCAGCCATCGTTTCTAGCTGACATGCGCTGTTTGTGTATTTTTGGTTCAGCGCCATAATTAGAAGAACAGGTGCCATATGACCGGGCTATAAAAGCCCATGCTGCAGCAGGGGGGGCTGCTTGCCATTCAACAGGACACAATATATTTATAGTAATAATTAAAAAATAAATTAATAAATTAGAACTTCATATATAAATTAAAGTAGCAATATTTTGAATTACATTAGAACCAACCAATATATGTATAAGATATTTAAATAATTCTGTTTCTGTATGAATTTGATGTTTAATTTTATTTTTTTATATTTCCGTAGAGTTTTCATTCCAAAGCAGGATTTGATCAAACAACTCTAAAATGGATTTATTTCTTTATTCACTAAGGAAGTTGGAAAAAATTGCATGATTTTGGCTGGGTGCCCACGTAGCGTTTTTCAAGCGTTTATGCTGCGGAATTTCCGCAGCGGAAACGCTTGTGAAACGCTAGGTAATCCGCACCCCATGGTCCCCAAGGGGATTCCGCATGTTCTATGCACATGCTGCGGATTTTTCCGCAGCGTTTATGCTGCGTACAAAAATCTGCAGCATGTCATTTAATTTTGCGGAAGCGCAGCGGAACTCCCGCCATTGACTTGCATTGAAACGCATAGAAACCGCGACTGTACATTTGTACAAGCGGCTTCTATGCGTCTCTATGTGCGGATGGTACCCAGTTTTGGAGGAGAGAAGACTCTCATCCAGACCTGGGTACCAATGTACCTGTAAAAAAAGAATAAAATAATAAATAAAGTTATATTCACCTGTCCGACGGCTTCTCTCTGAATGCTGGCATCGCTTGAGGACCTGCGGTGACGTCACAGTCATGTGACCGCAGGCCCTTCACCGCTCTGTCTCGCAATATGCCGGCAGCCGGGAACTAGACAGGAACGAGCGCTGCAGCCACGCCGGGGCCTCGGGGGTGAGTATAGCTTTATTTGTTTTAATTTTTACGTTTCACACTGTATAAATCCATGTCGGTTGCATGGATTTATACAGTGTGACCTAGTTGTCAAGCACTTTCCAAGTGATGCTATCGCCTGGAAAGTGCTTGTCAATCTGCATGCGGAAACGCATGTGAACCCGCATGTGGATCCGCATGTATTCTGCAGGAAAAACGCATGCACAATTTGCATGCGTTTTTTCTGCCAGGGAGATGCAGAAATGATGCAGAAATTTTCTGCTTCATTTCTGCATCGTGGGCACATAGCCTAAATGTGTATAACATTTTAAAATAATAACAATATAACTAGTTGAACTATAATATCTTCTGTGCATGGAGTGATTTGAGCTTTATAACTAAAGTAGCTTTACAGCATGACGTGTGACAGCTGCAGCCTTTGAACTTTGAGCAAATAGTATAGATCCCATTCATTCTATTTTCAGCTGATGTAATTTAAAACCTGGTAGCCAGTAAAAAAAGAATCTAAGACATTTCTATTTTTTGCAAGTCAAGAGTATTTTTTTCAAGTGTCTTAAATTTCAGTGACTTACTCGTGGGGAATAGTCAAAGAAATATTAAGATATTAAATTTAATAGTTTACTATGCGCATTGATAATTGGGATACAATAATTTTGGGTTAAATATATATATATATCTATAACTTCGTATGTGGAATGTATGGGTTGAACAGATCTGTGAATGTCAGAGTGAATATGACAGATGATGTCAGCAGCTGCTAAGTAAGATTGGTGTGACAGAGGCCTCATGAGTGTGAGAAAAAAAACGTTTCTTTATGTGAAGGTACACAAATATATTTAATTCTGAGAAAATTATGATACATAATTAGGTATTATCTACATTATATATATATTTCTATATTTCTTTAGTAATTATTATTTCTTGACTTAGCTAATAGTGGATAAGGGCAACCACACATCAATATGGTTTCTAAAGCAAATTTACATTTAGAATAATTTTTCCATATGATAATTTTATAGTATTCAAAGTTATTATTTTTTAATGGTTACCTAAATAGGTACACACCTCTTTAGACAAATATATGCTACACATTGATATGAAATTTATGCAAAATATTTATAGAAGAATAATTATTTTTAATTTGGTTCTGATATATACATAAATTATTTTATAAAATAATATTTTTCGGTACTAAAGGGAGAAAATGTGTTTTTGATCCTGATTTACATTATCACTTGATCAATACTTATTTTTCACACATTTTAATAAAGAAGAAATATTAATAAGGTACAATGGTATAATTAAGAAGGGTATTACATGCAAAGTTGCATCATTTAATAATTTTTGGTAATACAAGGTTATGACAAATATGAAATCATCCAGATAATGGAAATATAAGGGTATTTTTATGAAGAATATAATTACTCTACATTTGTCATCAACATATAAAGGCCTTATTTTTATTTTTATTCTTATTTTTACTCTTAATTTTATTTTTCATTTTTAAAATTTTATTCTTACGTATTTTCTTATTTTTCCATTTTTAATTTTTAATTCTCAATTTTTGATTTTAGTTCAGTTCAATATCTCAATTGAGGAAACACATTCATATTTAATGAGGTAATGTCAAGTACAAGAATATTGCTTCATTAAATATAATGATGATATGAATTAATATAAGAAGAAAAATGTTTCAATTTTCTGAGTAAACACAACAATTCATTCATTCATATATTTATTAATTTTGGTTCATGAGTATACATTCTTTGGTATTATTGGTTTAATAAAGATATAAACACTTGTTGTTTCAAAACACACTGACACCTATGGGTTGGAAAAGGTAATTACACCTATGACATAAAAATATTCTATCACATGGAGAACTTGATTAATAATGAATTACTATCTATTATTGTTTATTATTCCAAACATCATTTATTTTAATATTTTGATAATAATTAGATGGATATTATTGAATGCTATGGTACGCTGTGATATTATAGGTTGGGAAAATTGCCAGATTTGGTATCAGATTAGGGAATGAAGACTTCAATCAAGACATCGCAATTATGAATTCTATGTTAATTAAGACTTTTAATATTTATAAATCAAAGAGATTCTCAAAAGTTACAAGAAGAAGCAACCGATATCCGGAAATCTCAGAAGTAAAGATGTTGTGAATGCTGCATGATAATAGACTATATCAAATACAATACAATACATTCACACCACTGATAACCAGGACTGCAGAGGACGATGATCCTAAATGAACTGGGTTGTGTTCAAGCTTCATCACGTTCCAGTGGTTTCTTATCACCTGCAAGGCTTCAATGAAAGCTGGTGAATAATAAAGGAGTGTCAGGAAGCTGCCAGCCTGACATATGTGTCTTGTACATTAAGGACTGAGTACTGGTTATGGTGCTATATAAAGCAGGGAAGTGTCAAGTTAACCCTTGCTTTGTTGACCAAAGACGTCACATCTGTTTCAAAAGTGGCACGAGACCAGTGCGGATGACACGGAAGATTCCAGAACTATCCAACGTAAGTCCAGGTGACATCGCACAGATATTAAAGCTACATTTCATCCATGGACTTTGTTTTCTTATCAATTGACACACATGATCTGAACAATAATGAATACAATTATGGACTGTACAATATCTACACGCTATAATTTATTTCAAAGGAGTTTTCATCTAAAGACTGTGTTATAAAAGAACCAAGAAGAAGACGAGACGAAGACCCGATGACATCAGATGATGACGATTGGACCCGTGATTACTTCGATTTAGATTTGGGGAAGTATAATTATATATGTTAAATGAATATTAGTTACAGCTTACCATAACATGAATTCACATCATTATATAACAATAATCCGGTATTATTATTATTATTATTATTATGGACATTAAATGATATTGCCAAGGAAGAAGAAGAAAAAATGATTGTTATCCTAATGATGAACCTATCTTCTTTTGCGGATTTTCAGTTGAAGTCTGTCATCCTCAAAAAAGGGGGAATTGTTAAATATTAATTATGGATATTCATTTTATTCTTAATTCTGAGTTCTGTACATAACATTGCATCAGCCATCGTTTCTAGCTGACATGTGCTGTTTGTGTATTTTTGGTTCAGCACCATAATTAGAAGAACAGGTGCCATATGACCGGGCTATAAAAGCCCATGCTGCAGAAAGGGGGGCTGCTTGCCATTCCACAGGACACAAGACAAGGATCCGTGTGTAAACCAGCAACTGATGTAGACCTAGGAAACACGTTCTTCACCTGGACACACGTGCTGGATTCCAGGGAAAGATGGGTGAATCTAAACAATTAAGCTAATTATGGACAAATGGACAATCACTCTGTAACTATCTAATTATCTAACTATTTCATGTACCTGCTGCAATCTAATTCTTTTTAATGGACAATCCAAGAAGAAATCAATACTTTTTTTATAAGAAAATCTTGATAATGATACTTTGCGAAGTCCTCGATAGAGAAAAATAATACAGAAAGAAGTATTATTTAACAATGACACACGGATGACATCCGTGTGTCATCAGTGTGACACGTACCAGCGCCTGGGAATCAGAGATACAGTTAGTGCTGTTCCCAAGTGCCGGGTACTGTAGGCATCTGTCATAAATGTCCCCTGCTTGCGCTGTGTTGAGCACCAGCCCGAGACAATGTTAACAATTGTATTCAGCCCCATGCTGTGTCCAGCAAGTGTACAAATAAGAATAAAATAAAAAACACTTATACTCACCTTCACACCTAATTCCCAGAAGCCATTGTCCCCTGTAATAAAAATAAAATGAAAAACAACCATAATACTCACCTGTAATCCATCTGACCGGCAATTCTTCATCAGCGTCTCCGGTGACTAGAAGCAATCGCACCTGCTGAGGACCAAAGGAGAATGACTCACTGCAGCGAGTGGGCCCCTGAACTGCACGGAGCACACTGAGTGACAGGACACCGCTCAGTGAGTTTAGCACAGAGCAGGGGCCTGCTTGCTGGAGCAAGTCATTCTCCCCGGCTCCTCGGCATGAGCGGTGAGATGGATTACAGCAGGGACATCTTCGGACAGGTGAGTAAAAGGATTTTTTTATTTTATTCTTATTTTTACACCAGGACACAGTGAGAACAGACTACTACTCTCAACATTGTCCTTTGCTCGCACTGATCACAGCGCAGACAGGGGACGATGATGAGGGCAGCGTTCAGCACCCGGCGCTTGTAACAGCGATAACTGTACCGTTGATTCCCAAGTGCCTGTACGTGTGATACTGATATGGCACAAGGTTGCCACACATGTGCCACACATATCACACACATGGACATATGGACACTGATATCTACAGTACTGTTTTTTCCAGTACCGAAAATATCCTGACATCTGAAAGAGGCTTTAATGCGATTTTTGGGAGGCAGAATAAACAAATCAGCAGCAGGTGAAGAATTAGTTTTATTTATTTTTTATGCTGTTCCTCTTGCAGTATAAGTGATTAGACGACTTTATTCTTTGGGTCGGTGTGATTACAACAATACCAGATTTATATCGGGTTTTTACGTTTGGCTAATTTTTTTTTGGGGATCACCATATTTTAAGACCTAGAATTTTTCCATATTTCGTCCAGTCATGTATGGGTTTGTTTTTGCGGGACAAGTTGACGTTTTTTGGGGATTTTTCTTATGCCGTTCTGCGTGTTGTAAAATTGATGAGACAGCTTTATTCCTCGGATCAGTACGTTTACAGCGATACTACATTTATATAGTTTTTTTATGTTTTGGCGCTTTTACACAATAAAAACTATTTTTGCATCGCTTTACTCTGAGAGCTATAATTTTTTTATTTTTCCGCTGATGGAACTGTATAGCAGCTTGTCTTTTGCGGGACAAGATGACGTTTTCAGCGGTACCATTTTTACTTACATTCGCCTTTTTGATCGCGTTTATTCTTTTTGTTTGGCGGTATGATGATAAAGCATCGTTTTTGCCTCGTTTTTTATTTTTTTTTTTACGGTGTTCACTCAAGGGGTTAATTAGTGGGGCAGTTTTATATGTCGAGTCGTTCCAGATGCAGCGATACCAAATATCTGTACTTTTATTGTTTTTTTTTTTCATAATAATATTTATTTTTGGATATAATATATATGTATATGTGTGTGTATATCTATCTATCTATCTATCTATCTATCTATCTATATATATCTCTAAATATACGTATATACAGGGTAGTCCAAAAGGAGGTGGACAGAAAGTGGAATAAGGTTATGAAGGGGGAGATTTATCAAACACTAAATTGCAGCTGCCTGTCTGGATCATCCTCCAATAAACCATGAATTAGACGTGGACGATAAGCTTTCCACCCAATAGATTTCAGGATTCGCATGATAGAAGCTCGTGAAATTCCCAATTCCAAAGAGGCTCTCCTTGTGGACTTTTTTGGACTCTGAACAAATGTTTCAGCAACAAGTTGTTTATTATCTTCTGTACAGACTGTTTTGGGTCGACCAGTTTTTGGAGCATTAAGGATTGATCCAGTGGCATTGAATTTGTCACGAATGCGGTAAATGGTTTGTCTCTTTGGAGCTTGAGTACCAAATGTTTCAACCCAATTTGCTCTAACGGTTTCAGCATTTTGAGATGTCATCATGACGACATTGGGTCACCATGGCAACGATCGGGCCCCCGCGATGACATTGCGTGGGCGCCGATCCAAGAGCAGAGGGGCTTCTCTCCCTCTGCCCGCTCGCTATATGCTGCATCGCATACTTCCAAGGTCTTTAAATACCTACTGAGCTGCACGTATGAATACGTCCAAAACCATGGGTGGCATGTATCAGCTACGGGCTGTACGATCTCAGCCATGTATGTTTGGCAGTATAGGCAGAGTCTTGTCAGTCACTGTCATCAGGCGGGGAGAAGCCGCCGGGGACCTGCCTGTATGACTAGTGCACAGTGCTGCTCAGTCCCCCACAGCTATTAAAAGCATGTTTTTCTCTGAAACGTTGCAGCATTTCAGAGACAAACATAGACGACTGTGATCATACAGCCAGTGCCTGATACATGCCGCCCATGGTTTGGGCAATATGTATCAGCTGACAGTTTCTCCTAAAGCTCCTATAGACTTCCTGGTATTTAGCTTTGACAAAACTTTATTGATGCAGTCATGTGCAGAGTGTATTTCCGCAGTGGATTTTCTGCATTTAATGCAATTCTATGGGGAGAATCTGCACATAAGGCCATGGCCCCACTATCAGTATTCGGTCAGTATTTTTTCTCAGGAGTGGGAGACAAAACCAGGTGAGGAACAATCGGAGAAAAGGTGTAATGGAAACAATTCTGCATTTGTGGCGCCCCGAGGGTTCGGTTGCCACAGGGGTATTGCACCTTAACCAGAGGTGTGATATTCCACTCCCAGGTAAGAATGTAGTGTGGACCAGGGCTCAGTTAGCTGCATACACACACACACACACTCACCCCATTTCTGGGGGACAGCTCGACGGTGCTCCCATTTATGCAGGCACAACTGACCATGTCCCTGGCTGGAGTGGGGAGGGGGGAGAGAACCCAGTGGTGTAGGAGCAGTGGGGGACGGTTTCTGGAGCATAGGAAGGAGCTCATTGGGTGAAGGTCACCTGAGCTCATACACAGTGAAACAGATAAAAGGTGGGGGCCATCTTAGGAGGGAGTTCAGTCAGTCAGAGCAGCAGGGAGAGAGAGCTGACAGGGAGCCGAGGCTCAGCCTGAGCTCAGCTCCACGAGGCAGGACTGGAGAGAAGGCTGGGGCCAGAGAGGAGAAGAGGAGAAGGAGAAGGAAGGAAAGAGAAGAGACAGAGGAGTAGAAAGGCTCCAGAAACAAGAAGGCAGAAGGGACCCTAAGAGAGCAGAACGGACAGCAACCGTTGCAAGCCCGCGTTATATCGGGTGAAGGGTCAGGCCGTGGAAGGGTACCGCATTCCCAAGTTGGTGGAGGTAAATCATCCCTCAGCCAAGAACCAGAGGTCGTGATCATTTATTGGTGCGACCCCTTGCTACACCCGCTAGGAAGGCACCACATAGGGTCAGGGAAACTGGCGCCAAGTTTTACCAGAGAAGGCCCGAGGCAGCCGGACAGAAGCGTGGTCACTGGTAGGGCACGAGAGGCCAGAGAAAGGATAGAAGGGGGTCCTGTGCCACACTCCTGAGTTGCCTGGGGGTTGACCGAGCCCCTCACCTGGTGGACGCAGCATGGCTTGGGCAGTCACTGCTGACAGAAGTGACTTGGATATCAACTGTGAGTAAAAGGCCTGAACTGCACCATTGGACTCTGTGTGATTTATGCTGCGCCTGCACCATCACCCCCAGCATCCACCTACATTGCCCTGAGGCTACACTCTTCCCGTGGGGAGTTATCCTATCCCTGTGCTGCACACCAACACCAGCCTCAGCGGTCTGCCTTGCAGCGGCGGTCATCCCTGACCGCAATCCACGGGTGGCGTAGTCGGATATTCCCAAATCTATAAATAGACTGCCACAGCATTTGGTCTGACCACCCTGAGCCACGGGATCGGGTTGCCACTACTACCCCCAGCATCGTACAGAGGCCCGATTCCGGGTACCCCACGGCCCAGGGGGCGAGTCACATTTATCACCCACTCCTGGTTTTGGCTCCCACTCATGAGAAAAAATACTGATTGAATACTGACCAAATACTGATAGTGGGGCCGTGTCCTAAAACTCAGCCTACCTGCAAGAGAAATTGATATGTTGCGGGTTTCAAAATGCACCGCAGGTCAGTTTACACTGAGCAAATAAAAAGCACAATGGGCATCAGATTTCTATGAATTCCATTCACTTTGCCAGAACTGCAAGACGCTGCGTTTTTTGGCACAGCAAAAAAACTTGAGAAGAAGTTATCATAGGAACTTAAAGGGGTATTCCAATCTCCTAGATCATATCCCAATATGTAGTAGGTGTAATAATATTAGCAAATACCTCAAATTAGAAATATAGTATAGTTCTCCTGATTCGTTGTGTCTCTTACCCCATGTGCAGGGCATTGCAATAGCTTAGATATCTACGGTTACGACCTCTGATATAGTGACAGTTAGCTGTTAGTGGTCGTAACCATGGAAGAACTACACTAGATTTCTAATTGGAGGTATTTGATAATATTATTACACCTGCTACATATTGGGGTAGGATCTTGGAGATGGAAATACCCCTTTAACTTGAAAAGGTAACCTGAATCCAAAAACCTCTTTCAAGAAATACAATTTTATATATGAAATTTCTATATGATATCGTGAGCTTGTATGAACATGTACTTACCCAACAGGCAGAGACATAGCAGCACTTGGAAAGCAGTAGTCATCCTCATTTCTTACTAGGCACCATATGAAGATCTTCTCATCCAGCTGAAGTTTGCCCGTTATAACCTCGTTTTCTACTGATAAGGGAGCGGGGGAGTGAGCAGATCAGATGTCCTCGTGTTATTTACACAAATGTTTCTCAACAAGACCCATTCACCTCTGTCTCATTTTTGTTGGTAGTCTGGTATATTTCCTTTATTTGTCATCAGCATTGATCTGCCAATTAGAGACTCTAACTGCCAAAATTTTATCTGGACAACAAAGGCTGAGAGTTCATTACTGGAATTGGACCCCAAACCAGAGGACAACCCCTCAGGTACATCTTAAAGGGGTTATCGGGGACTTTTGATTTTTTTTTCCTATGGCGCTAAGAACTTACTGGCAGGTAATCGCTAACTACTTACCTATTCTGCCCTGCAAGGATCTCTCCCTGCTCAGTTGGCGATTTTCCTGATTCAATTGACCTCACTTCAACAAATCAGCTTTTCCTCTCTGTCCATGTGGCGTCACTGCCAACTTCATGCTGATTGACAGCTGGCTCCCTGTAGTTAGGTGTTGACAGAGTAGAGTGAAGGAAAAGAACTGCTCTGTTGACGTGATGTGACAGGACGCAGAAGAATCGCCGGCAGCAGCGGTCCATGACCCCTCTAAGCTGGGAGTAATCGTCGCAGGGCAAATAACTACCAGCCAGTAAGTTCTTTGCCCCACAGAAAAAGGTCTCAGATAACCCCTTTAATCATAGTGGTTATAAGCACCTTAGCAGACCACAGTGCTACTGAATCATGGCTGCCACCAAAAGATTTTTTAAGTCTGCCACCAGGACAAGGTAGGATCTTTTGGCAGGGCCCTACTCTACTCTAACCTGTTAAACATTTCTTATAATACCCAATACTCTTTTTAGTCCATGAAGAGAAATGCAGCACTCCAATCTTCAAATAAGCTGTATTTTATTGACACATAGTCATAGTGGCAGTGGCAACGTTTTGTTCCTATTGAGGAACTTTCTCAATACTCTTTTTAGGTGTATTTTTCTTTATTTTTCTATAAGGGAATGTGTCACATACAGTACATTTTTTAAAATGACTAATAATACCACATACATGGGACAAATACGACCACACCATGACCAGGCCACATATTACCTCCTCATAGTGACCGAATTATACAACATATAAGAGACAAATATTGCCACACCATGACCAGATCACATATTACCACCACTTAGTGACGAATACTACAATACTGATCATTAGTGTTGAGCGAGTATGTTCTGTTCCGAGTATGCTCGGGCCGAGCTCCGAGTATTTACAGCTGTAAATACTCGGAGCTCAGCCTGAGCATACTCGGCGAAAGGGTTAACAGAACATACTCGCTCATCGCTACTGATCATTAAGAAAAAAAAATACAACACTAATATTACCATAAGTGCCATTATACACAGGACCTCTGTACATTGTATACCATGTATAGTGTCAGTGTACAGTGACATTATACACAGGAGCTCTGTATATAGTGTCAGGGTACAGGTAATATAGTGATCACCAGTGACATTATACACGGGAGCTCTGTATATAGTGATCACCAGTGACATTATACACGGGCGCTCTGTATATAGTGATCACCAGTGACATTATACACAGGAGCTCTGCATATAGTATATAGCTTACAGTTAATACAGGAATCACCAATGATATTATACATAGGAGTTCTGTATATAGTATACAGTGTATAGTGTCAGTATACAGGTAACACACTGACTGACTGGTGACGTCTCTAGTTAAAGATATTCATGTTCGCTTTTCTTCTTCATCATTTCTTCCAGCCAGGACTCATCTCTGCAGAAAATAACACAGTTATCTAGAGCACTGCTTCCAGAGCACAGTCCCCACTTTTTCCCCAACTTCTATATTATGCAGCTGAATACAGACATGCAGCCACCGTTAATATATAATTAGTAGTGTTGAGCGAACATGCTCGACACTGCTCGGTACTCGCCCGAGCATCACGCTACTCGGGATGTTCGGCGAGCACCGAGCATTTCCGGGTTACTCGGGCGGGAGCTCGGGTCTCCGCCCTGCATGTTTGGCGCTCTTTACAGAGCCAATGAACATGCAGGGATTGCCAGCCAGTCACTATAATGCCGCAGCCATGTTGTTTGTGGGCATTACAGTGATTTGCTGGCCGCACAGCGTCACCTCGAGTATTTAAAACCGGGCGCCGCCATCTTGGACACAGTTGCTCCAGATCAGACAGTGTAGGGACAGTGCTGCTGATTTAGGGAGAGATATATCCTGCAAAATAGTTAGTGTAGGGTCTGTAAAGGCAGCCAGATCAAACAAACAGTCCTTCTCAGGACTAATATCCATCCCAGGTATATCAGGCAGGCAGGCAGGCAGGCTGTATAGGAGACGCAGTGGTTATACCAGCAAACGCTGCATTACAGTCCTGTGTGCTGCTCCTGTTGCTTAAATTGCTGGACTTAGCTCCAGGTCCCGGGGGCCAGGAAAAATCCTTTTTTTTATCTAAATCCTCTTTTTTTTTTCCTCCTTCACAATGTACAAATACCCATCTTATTAACCTTTTGGTGCCCCCTCCCCCCCCCAAAAAAAAGTGTGCCTCTGATTTTTCAGACACAAATATATCTGTTGAAAATAGTCTGGTGTAGGCCAGAGAAATGGAAGTGTGGTTTTTCAGTTCTATGGGCCATTTGTATCTAAAAAAAAACAGTTTGAGTGTGTCACTCACTGTTCAGCCGCAAATATATATATATTTTAAAAAGCCTGGTATACACCAGTAAATTATTACTGTGGTTTTGATGTTCCACGGAAAAAACATCTCTATTATCCTGTTTTTGGCATTTTTTGGTGTATAAAAATAATAAGTGTCTCCCTGATTTTTCAGACACAAATATATCTGTTGAAAATAGTCTGGTGTAGGCCAGAGAGACAGAAGTGTGATTTTGCTGTTCCACGAACGGTAAAAAATCTCTATTATCCTGCTTTTTGCATTTTTTGCTGTAAAAAAAAAAAAATAGTGTCTCCCTGATTTTTCAGACACAAATATATCTGTTGAAAATAGTCTGGTGTAGGCCCGAGAAATACAAGTGTGGTTTTGCAGTTCCACGATACAAACCTCTGTATTATCCACTTTTGGGCCATTTGTATCTAAAAAAAAACAGTTTGAGTGTGTCGCTCACTGTTCAGCCGCAAATATATATATATTTTAAAAAGCCTGGTATACACCAGTAAATTATCACTGTGGTTTTGATGTTCCACGGTAAAACATCTCTATTATCCTGTTTTTGGCATTTTTTGGTGTATAAAAATAATAATAGTGTCTCCCTGATTTTTCAGACACAAATATATCTGTTGAAAATAGTCTGGTGTAGGCCAGAGAGACAGAAGTGTGCTTTTGCTGTTCCACGGTAAAAAATCTCTATTATCCCGCTTTTTGCATTTTTTGCTGTAAAAAAAAAAAAATAGTGTCTCCCTGATTTTTCAGACACAAATATATCTGTTGAAAATAGTCTGGTGTAGGCCCGAGAAATACAAGTGTGGTTTTGCAGTTCCACGGTACAAACCTCTGTGTTATCCACTTTTGGGCCATTTGTATCTAAAAAAAAACAGTTTGAGTGTGTCGCTCACTGTTCAGCCGCAAATATATATATATTTTAAAAAGCCTGGTATACACCAGTAAATTATTACTGTGGTTTTGATGTTCCACGGTAAAACATCTCTATTATCCTGTTTTTGGCATTTTTTGCTGTATAAAAATAATAATAGTGTCTCCCTGATTTTTCAGACACAAATATATCTGTTGAAAATAGTCTGGTGTAGGCCAGAGAGACAGAAGTGTGCTTTTGCTGTTCCACGGTAAAAAATCTCTATTATCCTGCTTTTTGCATTTTTGCTGTAAAAAAAAAAAAATAGTGTCTCCCTGATTTTTCAGACACAAATATATCTGTTGAAAATAGTCTGGTGTAGGCCCGAGAAATACAAGTGTGGTTTTGCAGTTCCACGGTACAAACCTCTGTATTATCCACTTTTGGGCCATTTGTATCTAAAAAAAACAGTTTGAGTGTGTCGCTCACTGTTCAGCCGCAAATATATATATATTTTAAAAAGCCTGGTATACACCAGTAAATTATAACTGTGGTTTTGCTGTTCCACAGTAAAAAATCTCTATTATTCAGGTTTTGGTAGTTTTTTCCGTAACAAAAAACAGTAGTGTCTCCTGACTGTTGTGACACAAAAATATATCTGTTGAAAATAGTCTTGTGTAGGCCCGACATCCCAGTGTGGTTTCGCAGTTCCACGGGTCAAATCGCTGTACTATCCAGTTTTGGGCCTTTGGTATCTAAAAAAAAAGCAGTTTGAGTGTGTCGCTCACTGTTCAGCCGCAAATATCTCTATTTAAAAAAGTGTGGTATACCCCAGTAAACAATAACTGTGGTTTTCCTCTTCCACGGTTCTAATCTACTCTTTATTACCCTTTTTCCATTGATAGTGCAAGTGTAAGCTATTTTACTTCATTTACAATGGGCAAGGCGCGTGGCAAGGGACGTGGAAGTGGACGTTCTGGTGATGGTTCGTGCAGAGGACGGGGCCGTGGCCAAGGTGAAAATGTGCCACAACCAACAGCCACATCTTCTCGCTCCCACTTCTTGACCGAATTACTAGGTAAGCACAGAACAACACCAGTATTGAGAACTGATCAGTGTGAACAGGTTATTAATTGGATAGCAGACAATACTTCCAGTTACCTGGGCACCACCACCTCCGGTCTGTCTTCCACACGGTCAACTCTTACTAGCCGTGAGTCTCGACCGCATACTCCTCCTCACCCTGATGCTCCTTCCTCCCACCATGCCGAGTGTCGTCAGACAGCAAGTGATCCCACACTTGGACACTCTGAAGAGCTGTTCACTGGTCCATTTCCATATTTGTGCCCCTCGCCTGATACGCTTGAAGTGGTGGAAGAGGAGATCCCATGTTGCGATGCCCAAATATTTGAACAGCCACGGCCACAGGAAGTCGACGTTGGCAATCTGTCACAAGAGGTGGACGATGACGAGACACAATTGCCAGGAAGTGAGGAGGAGGATCGTGGTGCGCAAGTGGAAGAGGAGGAGGTGGTGGATGATCTAGTAACTGACCCAACGTGGAAGGAGGACATGCAGAGTGAGGCCAGCAGCACACAGGGGGAGGGAGGCAGAGTACCCCAACAGGCAGGAAGAAGCAGTGTGGTGGCCGCAGACAGAAGGCAGGCAACCGTTCCCCGTAACACCAACACGAGGGACTTTTTTTTAAAGACTCTGCTGATAACCCCAAAACGGCCATATGTTCCACCTGCCATGCCAGCATCAGCAGGGGTGACAAAACTACCAGCCTGACCACCACCAGCATGATCAGGCACATGGCAGCAAAGCACCCGACTTTGTGGGGCGAAACCCAGGGTCCACGACCAGTGTCAGCAGGTGTCACCACTGCTTCTTCCACTGTTGTGCGTGCAATAGAACCCCCTGTTGTGTGTGCAAGGCAATCCCCTGTCCATACTGCATGTAAAGATGCCCCCTCCTCTCAGTCTTCACTTGTTATGGCAGTTTCTCAAGAAACAGCATCAACGTCCACGTCCACGTCCCACCGCAGCGTTCAATTGTCCATATCCCAGACCTTTGAACGAAACCGGAAATTCGCAGCTAACGCCCCACAGGCCACAGTCCTAAACTCGCACATTTCACGACTGCTTGCATTGGAAATGCTGCCTTTTAGGCTGGTGGAGACGGAATCCTTCCACAATCTTATGGCGGTGGCCGTCCCTCGGTACTCAGTCCCCAGCCGACACTATTTTGCCCGGTGTGCCATCCCCGCACTACACAAGCACGTGTCCCAAAGCATCTGCCGTGCCCTCAACAACGCAGTTACTGGGAGAGTCCACCTGACAATGGACACGTGGACAAGTGCTTGTGGCCAGGGACGGTACATCTCTCTGACGGCACACTGGGTTAACATAGTGGAAGCCGGGACCCAGTCGGACCTTGGGACGGAACACATCCTCCCCACACCGAGGATTGCGGGCCCTATGTCAGTCAGAGTTGCCCCCACAGTGTACAGCTCCTGCACATCCTCCTCCTCCTCCTCCTCCTCATGTTCAGCCTCCATCTCAGATATCACCACATCAGTTACAAGCTGAAAGCATTGCAGTACTGCCTCCGCCAAGCGGCAACAGGCTGTGCTGAAACTCATAAGCTTAGGTGATAAACCTCACACTGCTTGTGAGTTGTGGACTGCTGTGAAAGAGCAGACAGATCTGTGGCTGAGACCGCTGAATCTACATCCCGGCATGGTCGTGTGTGACAATGGCCGTAACCTGGTGGCGGCTCTGAGGCGAGGTGAGATCACACACGTACCATGCCTGGCTCATGTGCTTAACCTCGTGGTTCAGCGGTTTCTTAAATCGTACCCCGAGTTGCCAGATCTGCTCGTGAAAGTACGCCGCCTGTCAGCTCATTTTTGCAAGTCGGCTACAGCTTCCGCCGCCCTTGCTGTGTTGCAGCAGCGTTTGCAGCTTCCGGCACACCGACTGGTGTGTGATGTCCCCACACGTTGAAACTCTACCCTCCACATGTTGCAAAGGATTTGTGAGCAGAAGAGAGCAGTTGTGGAGTACCAGCTGCAACAAGGCCGTCGATATTCAGGTCAGACTCCACACATAAGACCTCAGGAGTGGACATGGATGTCTGACATATGTACCATCCTGACAAACTTTGAGGAGGCCACCAAGATGGTGAGTGGCGATGACGCCATCATTAGTGTCAGCATCCCACTTGTCTGTCTTTTGCAACGCTCTCTGCAGAGAATTAAAGAGGAGGCATTGCAGCCAGAGTATGATGAGATGGATCAAGAAGCCATAGCGGGCGATTACACACAGCCCAGCCTCATCTCATCCCAACGTGCATTGGGGGACAATGAGGGAGAGGAGGAGGAGGAGGAGGAGGAAGAACAGGAGCTGCTATCATGCGTTGTAGACGGTAGTACCTGTACAAGTGTCATACCGTCGGTTCAGCGTGGGTGGCCTGAGGACAGGGGGGAGGAGGAAGAGGAGGAGGAGGAGAGCATGGTCAGTCGTCATCTTGGTGAGGACACGGAAATCTTGCCCGTTACCAGTCTGGCACGCATGGCTGACTTTATGTTACGCTGCCTTAACCGTGACCCTCGCGTTGTCAAAATGTTGAGTGACAGTCATTACTGGTTGGTGACACTTGTAGACCCCCGCTACAAGGAGAACTTTCACTCTCTTATTCCTGAGGTGGAGAGGTCTACAAAAATGGGGCAATACCAGAAGGCCCTTGCTGCAGAACTCTTAAAAAAATTCCCATCTGAACACGCTAGCGGCAAAGGTCACAGTTCGTTGCCCAGCCAAAGCGTACAGGCGAGAGAGATGCAACTCCAATCCAGCAGAGGCAGGGGAACACTGTCAACGTTCTGGGACAGTTTTCTGACACCCACCCAGCTTACAGGCCCTGAGGCGCGGGGTACTCTCACAAGGAGTGGAAAGTTTCAAAAGATGGTGAGGGAGTACCTTGCCGATCGTACCAGCGTCCTCCGTGATTCCTCTGTGCCTTTTAATTATTGGGTATCCAAGCTGGACACTTGGAATGAACTCGCTCTGTACGCCTTGGAGGTCCTGGCCTGCCCTGCCGCTAGCGTGTTATCGGAGCGTGTTTTTAGTGCCACTGGGGGAATTATAACTGATAAGCGCACTCGCCTGTCAACTGACAATGCTGACAAGCTGACCCTTATCAAAATGAACAAGGGCTGGATTGGGCCAGACTTCTCATCACCACCAAATGACAGCAGAGTAACATAAAGTCAAATCCACTGTGTTATTTCGGGAGGTGTATTCACATGCACCGCTTCACACCCACACATGGGTATACGCTTCCTCGTTTCGGCTGTTTAATCTTCTTCTCCTTATCCTCAGCCTCCACCACCACTATACCACCAGGGTGCCAGCATTGCAAGTTCCTCCGTCCTAATTTTTGGCAGCTTTTGCTGGGAAAGCATAAGCAAATACTATGGGAGACCCACTCCCCAATAATGGGACTTATGTTTGTAATATGCTGTACTGCCTGGCTCTTGTAAGGGGCATTGCAAGTTGCTCCGTCCTAATTTTTGACAGCTTTTGCTTGCAAGGCATAAGCAAATACTATGGGACACCCACTCCCCAATAATGGGACTTATGTTTGTAATATGCTGTACTGCATGTGACGCGCCCCCTGGGCCGTGTGTACACATGTGTGGGATACCCGGTGCCGGGTCTCTGGGGTCTGTAGTCTCCGTGGCGGTGACCCGGTCCCGTGGCTCAGGCTGGTCAAACCAGTGGCAGTCTTTCTTAGGTTTTGAGGTTAATTGTCCGACTGCGCCACCCGTGGATTGCGGTCAGGGAGTACCACCGCTGCGAGGCAGACTGCTGAGGCTGGTGTTGTGTGCGCAGCATAGAATGGGATAACTCCCCTCGGGAGGAGTATAGCCTCAGGGCAGTGAGTGTGGATGATGAGGGTGATGGTGCACGAGCGCAGCAGGAACGAGTCTTTGCAGTGCAGTTCAGGGTCTTTACTGATGATTATAAGGTAGACCCTCCCGGGAGTACTGGCTAGCATAAGAGGCCTGGTCAGTCTGTGAGCAAGCAGGAGTTCCCCTGGCCAGGTGGAGTTGTAGGCCTCCCCGTCTGTCTGCACTCTTCCTGGCTACCTTGCTGTAAGCGGGTAGAAGTAGCCCACGTCCCTGAGTGTACCGTGTAGTGCTCACCCGTATGGCTGGTGACTTGGGGCCTTCTGTTAGCCTCCGCTCCACGACGGCGGTGCTGGTCCCTTGCTTGTGACTGAGCCTCCGGGCTTCTATGGCCAGAGGACCTGAAATCCCCTGCCGGCTGGTTTCTGCTGCTGGATATATAAGTCCTCACAGCTTCGGACTCCTGTGTCCGGATCCTATTGTCTTCTGCCAGGGCGAGCTCTGCTCAGCTTCCAGCCCCTGGTCTTTAGCTCCTAGCTCCTACAGAGCTCCTTGCTGTTACTTTCCCTTGCTCTCACTCTGACTCTGACTGTTCTCTGACTCACTCAACCCCGCCCCAGATCCAGTTTATAAGGGCAGAATTCTCCCCTCCCAGGACTGGGGCAGGAGGATGTTGCATGTTTAAGGGATCCTGACCAGGAAACCTCCCACTTGCTCTCCGACGTAATATCTCTATTACTGTGGTGACCAGACCCCTGGGGTGCCACACATGGCTCTTGTAAGGGGCATTGCAGTTCCTCATAATTTTTGGAAAGCCTTCCATTCACTGCTTAGGCCAACAGTGCACGGGAGACCCAGTTGCTATAAATCGAAAAAAAAGGTTTAGTTAACGCCCTCTGACCTCCATGTCATTTCCAAGGGGTATTGGAGTGGCTCGAAATTTTTGGTAGGCATTGCACTCACTGTATGCCCTATAACTGTGTAGCCGAACCGCTCCTTTTGTTACAGAAACATATCCTACAAGACATATCTGGTTGACTGGCCTGATATTGATGTGAATGGTCCCTGTTCCTCCTGCTCTTTCTCCTTTGCCACCACCTCATCCATCATTTATCACCTGAAGCTTTGTTTTAACGGGAGTCATAGAACTGGGATAGTAGCAGGAAAACATCCAGCAATCCTCAGATGAGGTAGGATATGCGCCAAAACGCGGACCACCTCAGGCCTAGCCGCTACTACATACATGCACTTGCATTCCAAGAAAACAAAGCAGACGCTAACTTTTATCATCATCATCATGCTCCTCACCTAGGCACTCTCAACTCCCCTGATGGAGAAGCCAGGGCCCACCGGAGGAGCCTGGTTCTCTGGTGGGCTCGTCCAATGCTGCCCTAAAGCAGGCCAGGCTAAGAAAAGTGTGGGGGAAGGTGACAGGAGAAATCAGGGCGGCTGGGGACCGAGTATGGACACCTGGCCGCCACCGGGCGGCTGGGGACCGAGCGTGGACACCCGGCCGCCGGGCGGCTGGGTACAGAGTATGGATACCTCGTTGCCAAAGCGGCCATGAGGTAGTGGCCAGCTTCGGCCTCCTCCAAACTAAAAGGCCCCATTTCAAGTGAAAGCTAGCAGTATGGTATTGCAGCCTGCGGGTGGGTGGGTGGTTGGCTGCATATTTTCGCTTGCATTGCAAGGAATGGGGGAGGTACAATTGAACACTGCCCTGGGACAAGGACTTGCACGGGGATAGTTGCAAGTCTGCATCTTCTGATGCGGCAAGGATCACTTCTGATGGGCACACTTTTAGACAGTGACCTGGGGGTCAGAGATGCTTCCAGGGGTCTTCCCCATGCTGATCCCTTGTCTTTTCAGCACTGTATGCATGTGTCACACAGCACATGGCCAGATAAGGTTGTAAAATGTTAAAATGACATTTCCCGGTGAACGCATTTGTCACGGTTGAAAGCAATACAAAAGTGCAAAAACGCATGAAAAATGCTACTTGTGAACATAGCCCAAGGTGTGGAGGAGTATTTTTGTTTTTGGTTATTTATTTTACCTTATACACAAGTTTTTACCCTGGAAAGGAAATTCCTTAACATATTTCACAGGAAAACCGTTTCAGTTTCGTTTTTGAACGTTTTATTGTGAGCCCGCAAAAGTGGCTTAATACCTCTGACCACGTTGTTGACAGCAGTGACCTGGGGGTCAGAAATGCTTCCAGGGGCGATCCCCATGCTGCCCCCATGTCTTTTGAGCTCTGTCACTATCGTTTTGGGCACTTTTTAGGCTTTCTACAGACTGCCGGGGGTGCTGCCGCAAAAATGCTCGGGTCTCTCATAGACTAACATTGGGCTCGTTGCTCGGGTCGAGCACCCGAGTATCACGGTAAGCTCGGCCCGAGCTTCGAGCACCTGAGCATTTTAGTGATCGCTCAACACTATCAGTCGTCATCTTGGTGAGGACACGGAAGTCTTGCCCGTTACCAGTCTGGCACCCATGGCTGACTTTATGTTAAGCTGCCTTAACCGTGACCCTCGCATTGTCAAAATGTTGGGTGACAGTCATTACTGGTTGATGACACTTTTAGACCCCCCTCTACAAGGAGAACTTTCACTCTCTTATTCCTGAGTTGGAGAGGTCTACAAAAATGGGGCAGTACCAGAAGGCCCTTGCTGCAGAACTATTAAAAAAATTCCCATCTGAACACGGTAGCGGCAGAGGTCACAGTTCGCTGCCCAACTAAGGCATACAGGCGAGAGAGACGCAACTCCAATCCAGCAGAGGCAGGGGAACACTGTCAATGTTCTAGGACAGTTTTCTGAGACCTGCCCAGCTTACAGGCCCTGAGGCGCAGGGTACTCTCACAAGGAGTGGAAAGTTTCAAAAGATGGTGAGGGAGTACCAGCGTCCTCCGTGATTCCTCTGTGCCTTTTAATTATTGGGTATCCAAGCTGGACACTTGGAATGAACTCACTCTGTATGCCTTGGAGGTCCTGGCCTGCCCTGCCGCTAGCGTGTTATCGGAGCGTGTTTTTAGTGCCGCTGGGGAAATTATAACTGATAAGCGCACTCGCCTGTCAACTGACAATGTTGACAAGCTGACCCTTATCAAAATGAACAAGGGCTGGATTGGGCCAGACTTCTCATCACCACCAAATGACAGCAGAGTAACATAAAGTCAAATCCACTGTGTTATTTCGGGAGGTGTATTCCCATGCATCGCTTCACACCCACACATGGCTATACGCTTCCTCATTTCGGCTGTTTTTTGCTCTTCTCCTTATCCTCAGCCTCCACGACCACTATACCACCAGGGTGACCGTGGTCCATGTTGCCAGCATTGCAAGTTCCTCTGTCCTAATTTTTGGCAGCTTTTGCTTGGAAGGCATAGGCAAAGACTATGGGAGACCCACTCCCCAATAATGGGAATAATGTTTTTAATATGCTGTACTGCATGGCTCTTGTAAGGGGCATTAAAATCGTCTTGTTAAGCTACTGTGACCTCCACGTCTCTTCCACAGGGCGTTGATATTGTCTTTTTATTCCACTGTAACCTCCACCACTCTTCCAAGGGGCATTGATATTGTCTTTTTATTCCACTGCGACCTCCACCACTCTTCCAAGGGGCATTAAAACCGTCTTGTTAAGCTACTGTGACCTCCACGTCTCTTCCACGGGGCATTGATATTGTCTTTTTATTCCACTGTAACCTCCACCACTCTTCCAAGGGGCATTAAAACTGTCTTGTTAAACCACTCTGAACTCCACGTTTCTTCCAAGGGGCATTAAAACCATCTTGTTAAGCTACTGTGACCTCCACATCTCTTCCAAGGGGCATTAAAACTGTCTTGTTAAACCACTCTGAACTCCACGTCTCTTCTAAGGGGCATTAAAACCGTCTTGTTAAACCACTCTGAACTCCACAGCTCTTCCAAGGGGCATTAACATGTTGTTTTTAATTACCTCTAACCTCCACGACTCTTGCAACGGGCATTGCATTTCCTCCTAATTTTTGTCAGCTTTTGCTTTTCAATGCATAGGCGAACACTAAGGGAGACCCACTCCCCAATAATGGGTAGAATGTTTTTAATACGCTGTAATCCACGTCTGTTTCAAGGGGCATTGCAGTGCCTAATAATTTTTGGAAAGCCTTCCATTCCCTGCTTAGGCCAACAGTGTACAGGAGACCCAGTTGCTATAAATGGAAAAAACGGTTTAGTTAAGGCCCTCTGACCTCCATGTCAGTTCCAAGGGGCATTGGAGTGCCTCGAAATTTTTGGTAGGCATTGCATTCACTGTATGCCTTATAACTGTGTAGCTGAACCGCTCCTTTTGGTACAGAAACATATCCTACAAGACACGTGTGGTTGGCTGGCCTGATATTGATGTGAATGGTCCCTGTTCCTCCTGCTCTTTCTCCTTTGCCACCACCTCATCCATCATTCATCACCTGAAGCTTTGTTTTACCGGGAGTCATGGAACTGGGATAGTAGCAGGAAAACATCCAGCAATCCTCGAAGGAGGTAGAATATGCGCCAAAACGCTGACCACCTCAGGCCTAGCTGCTACTACATACATGCGCTTGCATTCCAAGGAACAGAAAGCTAAGGAGGTGGATGGCCTAATGATCATGAATAATTTACTCGTTGTGTAGGAGGCCGACCACTGCTGCTGTCTACCTTCTGAACTTTGTGTTGAAGCCTGATTGACCCAGGACCCGCAATCCTCTATTTCTGGAGGACGTGTTGCATCCCAGTGTCCAACTGTGTCCCGGCTTCCACAATATTAACCCAGTGTGAAGGCGTCAGTGAGATGGACCATTCCTGGCCACATTCACTTGTCCACGTGTTTGTGGTTAGGCTGTCCTTCCCACTAAATGCACTGGGGAGGGCACAGGTAATGTTTTGGTATGCGCGCTTGTGTATAAGGAGCACCGGGACAAATAGGGGCGGCTGGGGACCGTTTATGGACACCCGGCCACCCCCACGCGGCTGGGGACTGTGTGTGGGCACCCGGCCGCGGGGCGGCTGGGGACTGAGTATGGACACCCGGCCGCCCCCTGGCGGCTGGGGACCAAGCGTGGACACCCGGCCGCCGGGCGGCTGGGGACTGAGTATGAATACCAGGCTACCGACGCAGCCATGACGTGGTGGCCAGATTCCACCTCCACATGCCTAAAAGGCCCAATTTCAAGTGCAAGCAAGCTAGCAGTATGGTATTGCAGCCTGGGGGTGGGTGGGTGGCAGGCTGCATACTTGCGCTTGTATTGCAAGTTATGGGGGAGGTACAATTGAACACTGCCCTGGGACAAGGACTTGCACGGGGATAGTTGCAAGTCTGCATCTTCTGATGCGGCAAGGATCACTTCTGATGGGCACACTTTTAGGCAGTGACCTGGGTGTCAGAGATGCTTCCAGGGGTCTTCCCCATGCTGTTCCCATGTCTTTTTAGCACTGTATGCATGTGTCACACAGCACATGGCCAGATAAGGTTGTAAAATGTTAAAATGACATTTCCCGGTGAATGCATTTGTCACGGTTGAAAGCAATACAAACGTGCAAAAACGCATAAAAAATGCTACTTGTGAACATAGCCCAAGGTGTGGAGGAGTATTTTTGTTTTTGGTTATTTATTTTACCTTATACACAAGTCTTTACCCTGGAAAGGATGTTCCTTAACCCCTTTCCGACCTGGTCAGTAATAGTACGCACCAGGTCGTGAAGGCCGGTTCAGCGGGGGCTCCGGCGGTGAGCCCGCACTGAAGCGAGCACATGTCAGCTGATTATTGGAATCGCAATCCACCCGCGGCTGTTAACATGTTAAATCTCTGACAGTGGCATTTAACTCGCTCTTCCGGGAGTCCTAAGCCCCGCCCATCAGTGACCCCCGTCACGTGATCGCTGGTCACCAATGAGTGGGCATGACAACTCAGGGTCTGAAGCAGACGCCTGTGGTTGTCATGTCTCAATTGCTATGAGCGCCACCTAGTGGTCAGCGCTCATAGCAAGTGAGCATTTCTCCTGCATACAAGCGATCTGCTCATTGCTTGTATGCAGTAGAAGCAATCAGACAACTGCTGCTTCTAGTCTCCTCTGGAGACTATAGAAGCAAGCAGAAAGTGTAAAAAAAAAAAGTTTTTAAAAAAAATAAAAAATATATAAAAGTTTAAGTCACCTCCCTTTCGCCCCATTCAAAATAAAATTTATATATATATATAAAAAAAAAAACACATACACATATTTGGTATCGCCGTGTTCAGAATCGCCCGATCTATCAATCTAAAAGAAGAATTAATACAATCAGTAAACGGCGTAACGAGAAAAAAATTTTAAACGCCAGAATTAAGTTTTTTTGGTCGCTACAACTTTGCAATAAAATGCAATAATGGGCGATCAAAACATCGGATCTACCCCAAAATGGTATCAATAAAAACGTCAGCCCGGCACGCAAAAAATAAGCCCTCACCTGGCCCCAGATCCCGAAAAATGGAGAAGCTAAGGGTCTCGGAAAATGGCGTCATTTTTTTTTGTTTTGTTAGCAAGCTTTGGATTTTTTTTTCACCACTTAAATAAAAAAGAACCTATACATGTTTGGTGTCTATGAACTCGTAACGACCTGTAAAATAATGATGGCAGGTCAGTTTTAGCAATCTGTGAACGTGGTAAAAAAAGGATCCAAAAAACAACTGTGGAATTGCATTTTTTTGCAGTTTCACTGCACTTGGAATTTTTTTCCCATTTTCCAGCACACGATATGGTAAAACCAGTGATGGTGTTTAAAAGTACAACTCGTCCCGCAAAAAAATAAGCCCTCACATGGCCATATTGAACGAAAATTAAAAAAGTTCTGGCTCTGGGAAGAAGGGGAGCAAAAAAGGAAAACACAAAAACAGAAAGACCCATGGTCGTTAAGGGGTTAACATATTTCACAGGAAAGCACTTTCACTTTCGTTTTTGAACGTTTTATTGTGAGCCTGTAAAAGTGGCTTAATACCTCTGACCACGTTGTTGACAGCAGTGACCTGGGGGTCAGAAATGCTTCCTGGGGCGATCCCCATGCTGTCCCCATGTCATTTGAGCACTGTCACTATCGTTTTGGGCACTTTTTAGGCTTTCTACAGACTGCCGGGGGTGCCGCCGCAAAAATGTTCGGGTCTCCCATAGACTAACATTGGGCTCGTTGCTCGGGTCGAGCACCCGAGTATCACAGTGAGCTCGGCCCGAGCTTCGAGCACCCGAGCATTTTAGTGCTCACTCAACACTAATAATTAGTTATTATGCAACCGACCATTCCAAATCTAAATTGTAATCCACCACTGTGCCTCCACTAACTATAAATAACCTCTTCACCACCCAATAAATATATAAATTAATTAGCACCTGTATTCTTTCCCTTAATTCAATACCAATCACACTCCTGTATCCTCATCGTCCCCCACTTTGTACCTCTCGCTCCCCAGATTTGTTATATTTACATGCCCCCCTCCGCCCCAATTCATTAAGTCATATCCTCTCTCTCTCCCACCCCCACCCTCTATTCATTATCAACTGCTCTCACCCACCCTTAATACATCATTTACGCTCCCCACCCTCAATTTATCATTATTTGCATCCACCCACCCCCAATTCATCATCATTTGGTCTCCCCCCACCCTCAATACCGCATAATTTTCTCCCCCCACACTCAACACATCATTTACTCTCTCCCACGCTCAATTTATCATTATTTGCTACATCCCACCCTCAATTCATCATCATTTGCTTCCCCCACCTTCAATACATCATTTACTGTCACCCATCACCCAGTCTCAGTACATCATCATTCACTCCTACCACCCTCAATTCAACAATATTTGCTCTCCCCCATCCCCCACCCTCAATTCATCATTTGCTCTCCTCTACCCTCAATTCATCATTATTTTCACTCCCCCACCTCCGTACATCATTTATGGTCCCCCACCCTCAATTCATCATCATTTGCTCCCCCCATACTCATTTTAATTAATTTTATTTAAAAAAAAAGTTTTTTCCCCTGCAACTCCACTTCTGGTATCCTGGTGCGCATACATGGTGGCACCTGCGTGATGACGATTCCCTAGAGCTGTGCTGCCATTCTATTTTGAAGGCCGTGGAACTCCAGGAAAGCGCCCTGTGCTGAGATGTGCGCCATCGTTGGCGACGTGCCGGCGCACAATACATTATTATACCCTGGGGCCCAGTGAGCAGAATCAAAAGAGGGGGAGCCCAGACTGGGTCCGGGCCCCCCTCCTCTTTGCTTCTGCTCGCCAGGCCCTATACACCAGTAAGGGCAGTAATTTCCTGATGGTAGCCCTGTAATGAATAATAAAACTTGACTTACAGGTAATGTTCGCTCTGATTGTAGTTGTTCAGTTTTCCCTTCTTTTCCATCTTATCTGACAGCCATGAGGCCATGTTCCTACATGCAATACTGAGCATTTTTTCCACTTAGTTTTTTCTGCATCAAAATAGTGTATGCATTAGAGATCTGTTCTGTTTATTGTTTTTTTTGGCGGTGCCTTTTTATATACAGGAGAGAGTGCATCTCACTAAATTAGAATATCATCAAAAAGTTCATTTATTTCAGTTCTTCAATACAAAAAGTGAAACTCATATATTATATAGAGTCATTACAAACAGAGTGATCTATCTATGAAATTTCCATCTCCAAAAAGCTCGTTGGCAGAGGGAAGCATGAAGTGCTCTAAAATTTCATGGTAGACGGCTGCGCTGACTTTGGTCTTGATAAAACACAGTGGACCTACACCAGCAGATGACATGGCTCCCCCAAACCATCACTGATTGTGGAAACTTCACACTAGACCTCAAGCAGCTTGGATTGTGGCCTCTCCACTCTTTCTCCAGACTCTGGGACCTTGATTTCCAAATGAAAATTGGAACTTTGGGACCTTGTGGAGTGTGTCAATGACTGCCTTCGGGACATCTGTCAAGTCAGCAGTCTTCCCCATGATTGTGGCGCCTACTGAAACAGACTAAGGGACTTTTTTAAACGCTTAGGATGCCTTTGCAGGTGTTTTTTGTTAATTATTTTAATTTACTGAAATAATGTCTTTTGTGTTTTCATTGGCTGTAAGCCATAATCATCAACATTAACAGAAATAAACACTTGAAATAGTTCACTCTGTTTGTAATGACTCTATATACTATATGAGTTTCACTTTTTGTATAGAAGAACTGAAATAAATTAATTTTTTGATGATATTCTAATTTAGTGAGATGCACCTGTATGTGCTAAATCTAATGGTCACTACTCCCTGCTGTTTCTCCTGGATCTCTTTGCCGCTTTTGACACTGTGGGTCACCACCTCCTCCTCACTATTCTCTGCTCTATAGGCCTCAAGGACACCCCTCACGGTATCTTTTGCTGGCTCTTCTTCCTCTAATCTTCCACTTACTATCGAGGTTCCACAAGGATCAGTCCTAGGTCCCCTCCTCTTCTCTTTGTGTACTGCCTCTATTGTACAAACCATCAGCAGATTTGGTTTCCAGTATCATCTCTATGCTGATGACACCCAACTATACACATCTTCACCTGACATCACCCCCACTCTAATACAAAATACCAGTGATTGTCTGTCTGCTGCCTCTAACATCATGTCCTCCCTCTGTCTGAAACTGAATCTATCCAAAACTGAGCTCCTTAATTACCTTCCTCTACTAACCTACCTATACCTGACTTTTCAATTTCCTTGGGTGGCACCACAACTCCCAAGCAGGCAGCTCGCTGTCTTTGAGTCATATTTGACACGCAACTTTCCTTTATTCCCCATATTCAATCACTCACTCGCTCATGTCACCTGCACCTTAAACACATCTCCAGAATCCGACCTTTTCTCACCTTTGATAATGCAAAAACTCTTACTGTCGCTCTTATTCACTCTCGTCTGGACTACTGCAACTCTCTTCTGATTAGTCTCCCTCTAAACAAACTCTCTCCTCTCCAATCCATTCTGATTGCGGCAGCCAGGGTCGTATTTCTATCAGGCTGCTTCACCGACGCCTCTACCCTGTGCCAGTCATTGCACTGGTTACCCATTCACCACAGAATACAATACAAACTCATCTCTCTCACCCACAAAGCTCTCCACAGTTCTGCACCGCCCTATATCTCATCCCTCATTTCTGTCTATCACCCCTGCCGTGCCCTCCATTCTGCAACTGAACTGAGACTAACATCCTCCTTAATCCGAACATCACACCTCCGTATCCAAGACTTCTCTCGTGCCGCGCCAGTTTTCTGGAATGCACTGCCCCAAACGATCCGTCTGATCTCAAGCCCCCAGGTCTTCAAACGTGCTTTAAAAACACATCTGTTTAGACAAGCCTATCACCTCAACTCCCCAACCTAACTCTCCCCTATTCTCTCCTAAATGTTAATCTTAATCTGCCCCTGCCTATTCATCTGTCTCCACATCCTCCATGCACCAAATACCACATGGTAACTGCCCTTAGACAGACCGATACTGACTGACGACCATGTTCTACCTATTGTCTCCCCCCTTTTCCATATAGATTGTAAGCTTGCGAGCAGGGCCCTCACTCCTCCTGTAACTGTTGAAATGTGTTTCATTGTATTGTTTATATTGTCTACATATGTCCCTACTTAATTGCAAAGTGCTGCTGAATATGTTGGCGCTATATAAATAAAAATTATTATTATTATTATTATTATTATTAAGTGCTGAAGATTTGTTGGCTTACTACAATGCAGAATGTGCAGGAAGGATTGGTGGAGTGGTTACGTAGGGTAATCCAGGAGGATAAGACTCAAACATTAATAAATGTATAGATTACTTAAATTGGTTGCGGTGAGGTCCTACTTCTAGAGTGTCTACGCTATTTTTTTTTATAGCAATAGGAAAAAGGACCACATTTTGGCACTAAAGGATCCACCCAGGTTTACACCACAAAAATTACAAAATAAATATTGATTGCATCTTCTACATCAGCAAAGCTGCTGAGTCCAGTGGTTGGCTGCAGTGGGTCCAAGCTGTTGATGTTATGTCACCGCTGTATTGTCAAGAGGAAGATGAGAGACACCAGACCCAACAATGCAGACGAGCTGAAGGCTGCTATCAAAGCAACCTGGGCTTCCATAACACCTCAGCAGTGCCACAGGCTGATCGCCTCCATGCCACGCCGCATTGATGCAGTAATTGAGGCAAAAGGAGCCCCGACCAAGTATTGAGGGCATTTACTGAACATACATCTCAGTAAGCCAACATTTCAGATTTTAAAAACATTTTTCAAGCTGTTGTTATAAAGTATTCTAATTTACTGAGATAATGACTTTTGTGTTTTCATTGGCTGTAAGCCATAAGCATCAACATTAACAGAAATAAACACTTGAAATAGATCACTCTGTTTGTAATGACTCTATATAATATATGAGTTTCACTTTTTGTATTGAACTGAAATAAATTAACTTTTTGATGAAATTCTAATTTAGTGAAAAGCACCTGTATATTACACTGGGCAAAATCCAACTAAGACAATTCACCTCCCTTGTCTCAAGTCAAGAAATGACCTGTCCTTCCTTAGCTCTAGCCTAGACAAGTGCTCTGTGAGAGAATTAAGCTGGCCATATTGCTAATGAATGACCCTCTGGACTTTGACTCAGCTTCCCCCAACGGTTTATATGAATCTAATTTTGTCCTTGTCCCCAATTTTCTTGTACCAACCAATTTGTAAAATGTAATCCTCAGCTCCGACCAATGGACAGCAACTTTTCCACAGATACAACCCAGGGGCCCCTGCAGTTATCAACAGATGCTTATATAGGGGGGCTAAAGGGTGAAAACCAGGAAACTATTAGACGCTGGCCCAAGTCATATGTGGAAGCCCACTTAGAGTTGATTTGTTACATTTTCATTCATGATGTTTAACCACAATGATCAATCATTCATTGATGAGCCACCAACCGATGTGTCTTTCGGCAGCTTTTTCACAGAGAACACAGGAGAGCTCAGCGAAATGAGTGCTCTTATGTATGGGAGAGTCAACTGAGATGGCTGTCAGCGAAACAATCGGCCAAAGCAGCGTTCACTCAACAGCAATCTAATGTATATGGAGGCTTTTAGATCGGAGAGGGCCTAACCCTATCATAAGCAATTGGAAAGATGACCACAAACATCATATAAACAATGATATGCATTTCTATGTGGAGGGACACCATTGATTTTACCATATAGGGTACTGGAAAAGTATATTCAGTGTATTCTATGTGATGTATATACAGTGTGTGCACAATTATTAGGCTATTTGTATTTTCGATGATTAATTTTACCATTGAAGAACTACAGTGCTGTCAGTCAATCCAAATGATTATTAACCCTGAATATTTAACAACATGAAAGTGAGGTTTTGTGTTTCTTAGGAGAATATCTATGTGCGCAGAATTATTGGGCAACTAAATGGAAAAAAAACATAAATTTTCTCATCTCAATTATTTTCATCTGTTAAAATGAGAATAATAAGCAAACAATTCAAAAGGTACAAAAATACATTTCTGACATTTCAATAAAAATAATCAGTAACCAATATAGCCGCCCTTCTTTTCAATGAAGAGCTGGTCTGCGGGTGCAGTGGTGCGCTGTCCGCCAAGTAAAGAAGTCTCTTACCAATTGCAGACGGGATTCCTTTATAAGAAGATTCTGAAAATTCACAAACCGGTTTTCAGCTCCGAACTTGAGCCTTCATCAGGTTATTATATAGATCTGGTGTATTGTGTGGGTTTTAAGCAGGAGCAGATTGAAATACACATGTGATGATCATGTGTTTTTTTTCCTCATTTACTGGCACAATGTATAGTTCAGGTATCATTGTATAAAATAGTTTAAATGGTGAAATATAAAATATTTAAATAATTCAAATTAGTGGGTAATAAAACATATATGATAAAAAAATACATTGCAATGATTAGTATAGTAATGTCCTTTGCTAATTAATACATGATGCAAATATCAGGTTCGTTGTAATTCATCTTTTGCCCAGTAGATGACGTTTATTTTCCATTTACCATGGTATTGCTTCTTTCTTTTCGTTCAGTCCATACGGGGCAGATGGTTTCCAATTCGTACATCCAGAAAAATCTCTCTTCTTTTTAACCATTCAAATTTGTTCAGTCTGTATTTGGTATATTGGCATGATTGATGGAAATGGGGTTGGGATGGTTTGGTTAAAAAAGTCGGCAGTGTCTGGATACGCTGTGCTTCAGAAATTTGCTTTTGATGTTGGATCTGTCTTTACCTAAAGGGCTGATCTGAAATACAAATTAATTTTTATCCTGAATTCCTATTTAATGCCACAGTCTAAACTATTTTTCTAGTATACTGTAATAAAAATTCCCTATCCTTTCCTAACTACACTGCCTAACTGCTTTTCATTTTTTTTTCTCTATGTCCTTTTTGATGATGATTCAATTGAGAATCCCATTGAATGCTGGGATACTCAAACAAAGCATCATCAGTGACCGCATCCTCTGCCCACTCCCTGACAGGAAGTGGCCTTCGGTTCAGAGGCTGGGCTAATCCCTGCTTTATCATTGTATGATGCGCACAAGGACAGTGCGCTCTGTCGCCAGCCCAGATCAGTAGTAACGAGCAGGCAACAGAGCGCACTGTCAGTGTGTGTTGTAAGAGGATTACTCAGCATGCAGAAACAAGCGCTGCCGCTGAAACTGACGTCACTTACATGAGTGACGCTTGTCTCTGCATGCTGGATATTCTTATATAACGCACACTGACAGTGTGCTGTATTGCCGTCTTGTTACTACTGAGGGCACTGTCATTATGCACGAGAGAGGGCACTGTCATTATGCACATCGCACAGTGACAGAGCAGGGATTAGCCCAGCCCCTGAAACGAAGGTCACGGACACAGCCTCTGCCCCCTAATGACGCTTTGTTTGAGGATCCCAGCATGCGAGTTGTTGTAGGTGGTGATAAGATTTAGTTGGAATCGGTTATATGTATTCTTATTTTTATGTTTTGTTAGAAGACATTCATTCTGACTGATCGGTGTTGCTCTTTCCAAGGCATGGGTCATCAGTTGTGGGGAGGTAATCCTTTTCTCTATAGCATTTTTTTAGGATTGTGGTCTGTTCTTTGTAGGTCTCTGTATCCGTGCAATTTCTTCATATTCTTTTAAATTGACTAAATGGGATGTTTTACAGCCATGTTTTATGCTGATAACTGGTGTAGTGTAAGTAACAAGTGACATCCGCACTTTAAAAAAAAGTCTTTGTTGTGATGGTGTGTTCTTTTGGGCAGATCAATATATCTAGGAATTCAATAGATTATTTTTAAATGTTGGTTTTGAGTTGAATTCCTTACTAGTTGTCATTTATCTCTTCGCAAAATTCAATTGCGCTTGTGTTGTCCTCATTCCATAGGAAGAACAGATCATCGATGTATCTGCGGTAGAATGTGATTTTTTGTTTGTGTTTGGTTGTCATAATATATTTTTGTTCAAAACCCCCATAAAAAGGGTTTACAAAATCTGGTGCAACCTTGGTACCCATTGTGGCACCAAGGAGCTGATGGTAGATGTAATTGTTGTAGGAAAAATAGTTGTTCTCCAGATTTAATTTGAGGCTATCACTAAGAAAATTGCAGTTGCAGTACTGGTACTTTAAAGATCTTGTTAACCGGTTAATGACCAAAGCATTTTCCATTTTTACGTTTTCATTTTTTGCTCTCATTGTTCCCAGAGCCATAACTTTTTTATTTTTTGGTCGATATGGCCATGTGAGGGTTTATTTTTTGCGGGACGAGTTTTATTTTTGAACGACATCACTGGTTTTAATATATTGTGTACTGGAAAACAGGAAAAAAATTCCAAGTGCAGTGAAATTGCAAAAAAAATGCAATTCTGCATTTTTTTTTTTATTTACCACGTTCACTGAATTCTAAAACTGACCTGCCATTATTATTCTCCAGGTTATTACTAGTTTGTAGACACTAATCATGCATAGGTTCTTTTTTTATTTAAGCGGTAAAAAAAAATCCAAAGTTTGCTAAAAAAAAAAAAAGGCGCCTTTTTCCGAGACCCATTTTTCGCGATCTGGGGCCGGGTGATGGCCTATTTTTTGCGTGCCAACCTAACGTTTTTATTGATACAATTTTAGGGTAAATCCGATGTTTTGATCGCCTGTTAGTACATTTTATTGCAATGTTGCGGCGACCAAAAAAAAGTAATTCTGGTGTTTAGAATTTTTGTCTCGTTGCGCCATTTACCGATGGGATTATTTTTTTATATTGATAGA
This sequence comes from Phyllobates terribilis, assembly GCF_046119375.1. Classification (NCBI taxonomy): domain Eukaryota; kingdom Metazoa; phylum Chordata; class Amphibia; order Anura; family Dendrobatidae; genus Phyllobates; species Phyllobates terribilis. The sequence goes on from NW_027362763.1 coordinate 187,503,340, forward strand.
TCGGGCGATTTTGAACGCAGCGATACCAAATATGTGTATGTGGGTTTTTTTTTAATTGTTGTATTTTGAATGGGATGAAAGGGGGGAGATTTAAACTTTTATATTTTTTTAATATTTTTAAAAACTAGACGCAGCACTTGCCTGATCGTCTCTGCTACATTCAGGCAACAAGCAGATCACCTGTACGCAGCAGATGTGCTCACTTGCTATGAGCGCTAACCGCGAGGCGGCGCTCATAGAAATCTGGACATAACAACCACAGGGGTCTGCTGCAGACACTGGGTTGTCAAGCCAACCCATCAGTGACCCGCCGTCATGTGACGGGGTCACCGATGGGCGGAGCCAATGACGCGCTTCCGGCGCGGCAATGTTAAATGCCGCTGTCAGAGATTGACAGCGTCATTTCACTGGTTAACAGCCGCGGGTGGATCGCGATTCCACGCGCCGCTGTTGCAGGCACATGTCAGCTGTATAAATCAGCTGACATGTGACCGGAGCCCGCGATAAACAAGGGATTATGACTTGGTGCGTACTAATACGCCCCACTTCATAAAGGGGTTAAATGACTTCTTGTATACATTGTAGTCCTATGTTGCGTACATTGGTATATAGCGTGGTTATGTCCATGGTTAGAAGGAGATACACGTATATTACTTACCGGTAATGTGTTTTTTCGGAACCCATGACGGCACAACGAGAGAGGGAATCCGCCCTTCAAGGACAGGAAACCTTCAAGATAAAAAAAAGTTAGGTGATCACCATAGTAACAGGGAGGGAATATAAAAGATGCCATCATGGGTTCCGAAAAAACACATGACCGGTAAGTAATATACGTGTTTTTCTGTCACCCATGACGGCACAACGAGAGTATTACAGAGAATTAAGTATGTAAGGGAGGGACCACAGCCTGCAGAACCCTTCTCCCAAACGTGAGATCAGAGGAGGCGGAAAGGTCGAGGCTATAGTGATTAAAGAAAGTAGACGGAGATGACCAAGTGGCCACCTTACATATTTGTTCAATGGGCACGTCCGCTCTTACTGCCCAGGATGCTGTCATGGCTCTTGTAGAGTGGGCCTTCAGGTTGTCAGGAGGATTTCTGCCTAACCCCGTATTGGCCATCCTGATGGCTTCCCTGATGCACCTTGACAGAGTGTCTTTTAAGACCTTTGTCCCTTTTCAGGAGCCCTGAAAGGAGACAAATAGAGCCCTATCCTTCCTCCATGAGCTTGTGGATGCTAAATAGTGTGTAAGGCATCTCCTAACATCCAAGGTATGGAATTTTTCCTCCTTGCTATTTTTAGGTTTAGGACAGAAGGATGGTAGGGCTATTTCCTGAGACGTGGAATTTGGATAATTTTAGCTAAGAAAGCAAGATTTGGTCTCAAAACTACTCTATCCTCTAGAATTAAGGTAAAGGTGGATCTGCAGACAGGACCTGTAACTCACCAACCCCCCGTGCTGATGTCAAGGCCACGAGAAGTATTGGTTTAAGGCTATGTGCCCACAATGCGTTTTTCAAGCATTTTTGAAGCGGAATTTCCGCAGCAGAAACGCTTTAAAAACGCTTGGTAATCCGTGCCCCATGATCCCCAATGAAAATCAGCATGTTCTGTGCCCATGCTGCGGATTTTTCCACAGCAGATTTTCCTTGTGGAAAAATCCGCAGCACGTCCATTATTTGTGTGTTCCTGTATGTGGATTTGAGGTCCCAATGGACTTGAAAAACGCAAGTCAAATCCGCATGTAAAAACGCGTGTAAAATCTGCAAGTGTTTTTGACTGCCAAGACCATGCAGAAACGCTGCAGAAATTTTCTGCTTCATTTCTGCATTGTGGGCACATAGCCTAAGGGTAAGTAACTTTATGGACCATGAGCTAAGGGGCTCAAAGGCAGAGTCTGTCAATGTGTTTAGCACTAAGTTCAAATCCCAAGAAGGGAACTCTATTATAGGGGCTGGTCTGGCTCTACTGCATGCCTTCACAATTCTAAATATCCATCTGTTACCGGCTAGATTATAATTATACAAGGCCCCTGGGGCAGAAATTTGGACCTTTAGGGTGCTAACCACTAGGCCTTTTTCCAGCCCTTTCTGAAGAAATTCTAAAATTTCCAGGGAGGATCCCGTAGATGATAAGAATTTCCTCCAGGGTCTACAGTAAATATTAGTAGCGATTGGTTTTCTACTTCCTAGAAGAGTAGTAACTAGATTTGATGAGAATCCCCAGTTATGACCTCTCCAGTTCCAGGCTGCTAAGTGCAGTCCTTTCCCCTGAGGATGGACCTTGATATAGGACCTTGAGCAAGAAGGTCGGGGATCTCTGGAAGAATACATGTTGGGGGAAAAGCATAAGCCAGCCTGAAATCCCATCTGCACTGGAAGGCATCTACTACCAGAGGATTTTCTGTGGGATTCAGAGAACAGAACTTTTTTAATTTGCTGTTCTGACGGGTCGCAAATAGGTCGACCTCTGGAGACCCCCAAATGGTAACTAGTTGACGGAAGACTGAATGATTTAGAGTCCATTCTCCCTGCAATAGTGGCCTGCGACTCAAAAAGTCTGCTTTCGTGTTGTCCTCTCCTCTGATATGAAGAGAGTTTAAGGAGAGAACTTTCCCTTCCACTAGAGAAAATATTCTCCCCGCTATCCGCATAAGGGATTTCGAGCGAGTTCCCCCCTGGTAATTCACATATGCTACTGTGACCTGATTGTCGGACAGTACTTTTACGTGATGTCCTTGTAAAATGGGTAAAAAACTGATCAGTGCATTCTCTACTGCCCGTAGTTCCCACATGGTTGAGGACTCCAGACTCTCCACCTCTGACCAAGTCCCCTATATCAGGTGGTTGTCTAGGTGCGACCCCCACACCCTGGGGCTGGCATCTGAAGTAATTACTCTGGTAAAAATGGGAACCCAGGGGACGCCTGCCTGGACCGTGTCCACCCTCAACCAGCAATGTAGTGAACGTATTACATTGTGAGGGAGTGTCAATCTGCCCTCCAGATGACCCTGGAGGATGACTTTGTTCTTTAGGACGTCCCATTGTAACTCTCTTGCGTGAAATTGGGCCCAGCTTACTGCTGGAATGCAGGAGGTGAGAGACCCCAGCAGAGGGCCTAAAAAGATCTGAGTTGTCTGTGGAATCAATTTCGATTTTTCCAGGTTTAAACACCATCCTAAGTTTCTTAAGATGGCGCACACCCGATCCACTTGAGCTAGGCAATGATCGTAAGTTTTTCCCACTATTAGGAAGTCATCCAAGTGTGGGATGATCAATCTGTCTTCCTCCCTGAGATGAGCCGTAACCTCCGCTATAAGCTTTGTGAAAATGCGGGACGCCACCGCTAGGCTGAAGGGAAGGGCTCTGTATTGAAAGTGTCTGATCAATCCCTGTACAGCTGAAGCCACTCTGAGGTATCTCTGAAAGTCGCAATGGATTGGCACATGATAATATGCATCTCTCAGGTCCAGCACTGCCCTGTAGCAACCAGGAAATAATAAACTTATCGTTGATCTTATTGTTTCCATCTTGAATGATGAAATATCCAAGAATTTGTTCAGGCCCTTCAGGTTGATTATCATCCTGTATGTGTTGTCTGTTTTTTTTCACAAGAAACAAGGGGGAATAGAATCCTCTCCTTTCCTCTTGTGGTGATACTTCCTGTAACACGTTCTTTCTTAGGTTTAATACCTCTTTCTCCAACGCCTGTTGTTCTGGCGGAGAAGATCTTATAGCAGTCAGGATGAATCTCTCTGGCGGGTTTCTCAGGATTTCCTGCTTCAACCCTGATTTTATCAATCTGAGGATTAAGTTGTTGGAAGAGATCCTTTCCCAGGCTGGAAGGAAGAGAGAGAGCCTCCCTGGGATAAAGAGTAATTTTGGAGATTTTCGACTTTCTTGGGAGGGTCCGCCGAACAGAAAACCTTTCCCCTTTCTGGAACGATCCTCCCATCTAGGTTGTTCCGTGGATGTTCTTCTGCGGGTAAATATCTTTCACCGAAAGGACTGCTTGAAAGACGAGAAGGAAGATTTGGGAAATTCCTTCTTGTTGTCCCCTGCCTTTTCAAGAATTGTGTCAAGAGTGGTACCGAAAAGGAAATCTCCTTCACACGGAAGAGAACATTTTCCTTTCATCTGCATACCCCCATGGCAACATTTTAGCCAGACTGCTCTACAGCCGGCATTAGACAGGGATGCAGATCTGGCCGCAGATCTAGCCACTAATCTGGCGGAATCTGCAGAGGCATCAGACAGGAAGGCAGCGGCTCCTTTCAGTACTGGAAGAGAGGCCAGAATGGAATCCTGTGACGTGTTGTTTTTAACCTGGTCTTCTAACATGTCTAGCCAAACCATGAGAGATCTAGCAGTATACAGTGGTGGCCAAAAGTATTGGCACCCCTGCAATTCTGTCAGATAATACTCAGTTTCTTCCTGAAAATGATTGCAATCACAAATTCTTTGGTATTATTATCTTCATTTAATTTGCTTGCAAGGAAAAAACACAAAAGAGAATGAAGCAAAAATCAAATCATTGATCATTTCACACAAAACTCCAAAAATGGGCCAGACAAAAGTATTGGCACCCTCAGCCTAATACTTGGTTGCACAACCTTTAGCCAAAATAACTGCGAACAACCGCTTCCGGTAACCATCAATGAGTTTCTTACAATGCTCTGCTGGAATTGTAGACCATTCTTCTTTGGCAAACTGCTCCAGGTCCCTGATATTTGAAGGGTGGCTTCTCCAAACTGCCATTTTGAGCTCTCTCCACAGGTGTTCTATGGGATTCAGGTCTGAATTCATTGCTGGCCACCTTAGAAGTCTCCAGTGCTTTCTCTCAAACCATTTTATAGTGCTTTTGGAAGTGTGTTTTGGGTCATTGTCCTGCTGGAAGACCCATGACCTCTGAGGGAGACCCAGCTTTCTCACACTGGGTCCTACATTATGCTGCAAAATTTGTTGGTAGTCTTCAGACTTCATAATGCCATGCACACGGTCAAGCAGTCCAGTGCCCGAGGCAGCAAAGCAACCCCAAAACATCAGGGAACCTCCGCCATGTTTGACTGTAGGGACCGTGTTCTTTTCTTTGAATGCCTCTTTTTTTTTCCTGTACACTCTATGTTAATGCTTTTTCCCAAAAAGCTCTAGTTTTGTCTTATCTGACCAGAGAACATTCTTCCAAAACGTTTTAGGCTTTCTCAGGTAAGTTTTGGCAAACTCCAGCCTAGCTTTTTTATGTCTCGGGGTAAGAAGTGGGGTCTTCCTGGGTATCCTACCATACAGTCCCTTTTCATTCAGACGCCGACAGATAGTACGGGTTGACAGTGTTGTACCCTCGGACTGCAGGGCAGCCTGAACTTGTTTGGATGTTAGTCGAGGTTCTTTATCCACCAGCTGCACAATCTTGCGTTGAAATCTCTCGTCAATTTTTTTTTTCCGTCCACATCTAGGGAGGTTAGCCACAGTGCCATGGGCTTTAAACTTCTTGATGACACTGCGCACGGAAGACACAGGAACATTCAGGTCTTTGGAGATGGACTTGTAGCCTTGAGATTGCTCATGCTTCCTCACAATTTGGTTTCTCAAGTCCTCAGACAGTTCTCTGGTCTTCTTCTTTTCTCCATGCTCAATGCGGTACACAGATGGACACAGGAAAGAGGTTGAGTCAACTTTAATCCATGTTAGCTGGCTGCAAGTGTGATTTAGTTATTGCCAACACCTGTTAGGTGCCACAGCTAAGTTACAAATGCTGTTAATTACATGAATTAGAGAAGCATCACATGATTTTTCAAACAGTGCCAATACTTTTGTCCACCCCCTTTTTTAGGTTTGGTGTGGAATTGCATCCAATTTGGCTTTAGGACAATTCTTTTTGTGTTTTTTTCATTGAAGACAAATTAAATAAAGATAATAATACCAAAGAATTTGTGATGGCAATCATTTTCAGGAAGAAACTGAGTATTATCTGACAGAATTGCAGGGGTGCCAATACTTTTGGCCACCACTGTAGGTTGCGGCAATGGCTGTTTTTAACGCCCCTAACGATGATTCCCAGGTACCCTTAAGGAAGGCATCTACCTTTCGGTCCCTCGGGTCCTTCAACATCCCTGTATCTTCAAAAGGGAGAGAAGATCTTTTAGAAGCTTTGGAAACTGCAACCTCCAGCTTTGGGGCTTTATTCCAGGATGCAGTGGCTTCCTCAGCAAATGGATATTTTCTTTGGAAGGAGGATGGAAGGTTACCCTTCTTTTCCGATCTATCCCACTCTTTCTTGATGAGCCCTTGCACCTTATCATTGATCGGGAAAACTATGTTTTTTTGTCTTGGACCGATTTTTTTGCCTTCTGGTCAACCACCCCCATTGTGAATCTGACGGCTTTAACTAAGTTATCAACACTCTCCAGGGGAAAACAGTGACCCGTGCCTGACTCGCTATCTGACGAGTAAGAGTCTGTAGAGTCATCCAGCATTCCTTCATCAGATCCTGAGTCTGAGAAGGTGGGTGGAGTTTTTGATCTACGTGTCTGGGAAACTTCTTTTGGGTGAGAAAAGGATTTTAGTGATTTCTCGATCTCAGTCCTATTAAGGGTTTTTAAATTCGAAACAAAGTTCGGAGTTCCCTCCGAAATTATTTCTTCAATACACAGCTGAAATAACTTTTTTGGCCAGTCCTTAGCTAGACCTCATTCACACAGGGCACACACCCTGTATTTGGATTTCCCTGTGCACTTTCTAGGGACATCTTGACACAGAGGAAGGAGAAAGAAAGGAGAGGGAGAGAGAGACAAAGTCTACATTAATACGTCGACTTTCACATAGCTCACTCAGCAGATAAAAGTGGGGTACCAGAACGGGAGGCAGGACGGTATCCGACACTTCTCCTCGGGAGACCGTCTAATCGTCAGTCCTGCTTGAGCTATGCCGGCTGGATCTTGACTCCTTGGTGCTGCGTGTCCCAGAACACCCACCGCTCCTACACTGGGGTGGACACTACTCCTGGGTGCGCTTCTGGCTTAAGGGCTGCACCAGCAGCTGCTTTGTATCCTCCTGCAGATCCAGCTGCAGCATGGTCTGCTGCTCTTGCTGCTGATGCGGTGGGGATGGCTGCTGTCAAGCCATTCTGAAGTGCACTGTGCCCCTGCCTAGCCGGTGATCTACCCTTAAGTACCATTGTGCCAGGGAGATTACCGGCCGGTGCCGGGATTCAGAGGTTCTGAGGCACGTCATCGGGGCGCGACTTCAGGATTCGTCACTTCTAGTCGCGCCCCGCGATGTCACATTCAGGAAGCGGGTTGCCAGCCACCATGCTGTGTGGGTGCCACAAACTTCCACCGGCACGCGAGGAGATCCAGATCGGGCACCCTCCGTGGCGCTTCCAGCACGCACAGGGCTGGCCGCAGCAGAGACTATGCCCTGCCACAACTGACCGGCCCCGGCAAGTGTTCTTGCCGCTGTCGCAGCCGATGAGCTAGAAGATCCCCCATCAAGGACAGGAAACCACTGAGGCGGAGAGAGGTGCCACCCTTTTTAGTTTGAAGGTTTCTTGTCCTTGAAGGACGGATCCCCTCTCTCATTGTGCCGTCATGGGTGACAGAAAAATCGATCTTCCCAATCGAGCTCTCGAAGTTTCTTTATAAGTTCATAGAATCTTAACAATAAGTTGGGAGGCAAGTAACATATTCCTGGAAATGAAGATCCAAAAGCTGGGAGAGATTACATGTTGCTGAGTTCATGTTCGATACAATAGCTCTTCCATATGGATAAGTTGGATTTTTATGTACTTGACCGATAAGGAATAATTAGACTCTTAAGTAGTGCTGAGCATTCCGATACTGAAATATTGGGTATCGACCGATATTCGTGGTATCGGAGTTCCAATACTCAGTTCCGATACTTTTAGAATATCGAATACCGGAATTGGAAGTTCCCATAATGCCTGCGCTCTGCAGTGTCTCTGAAGGATGACAAGCTGCATGGCAGCGCTCAGCTTACTGTACTTGTCATTTAGTGTTAAAGGATTTATTAAAAAAAAATAATAGTGTTTTCATGCACCGTCTCTTTAAAAAAGCCGGCCGGCAATTCAGCATCGGTACCTGACAATTTAGAATAGAAAGAATAGAGCATCACACATAGATTAGATACATAGAACATGTCAGTCACATACAGTACAGACCAAAAGTTTGGACACACCTTCTCATTTAAAGATTTTTCTGCATTTTCATGACTATGAAAATTGTACATTCACACTGAAGGCATCAAAACTATGAATTAACACATGTGGAATTATATACTTAACAAAAAAGTGTGAAACCTGACAGGGCACATCTGTGAAATGAAAACCATTTCCGGTGACTACCTCTTGAAGCTCATCAAGAGAATGCCAAGAGTGTGCAAAGCAGTCATCAAAGCAAAAGGTGGCTACTTTGAAGAACCTAGAATATAAGACATATTTTCAGCTGTTTCACACTTTTTTGTTAAGTATATAATTCCACATGTGTTATTTCATAGTTTTGATGCCTCCAGTGTGAATGTACAATTTTCATAGTCATGAAAATACAGAAAAATCTTTAAATGAGGTGTTCCCAAACTTTTGGTCTGTACTGTATATAAGAAGTACAGTGATAGTGTTGATTACTGTACTTATCATTTACTGTTAAAATAAAGGATTTATTAAAAAAAAAATTGGCATGTGGTTCCCTGTAACTTTAGTCTCTAGCGGAGGTTAAGCAGATGGCTGGGGCAGATGTTTGAAGCCTGGGAAGGGGGGGGGGGTAACACCCACGGAGCTTCCTAGGCTACTAATATCAGCCCCCAGCTAAATACCTAGCCTTTACTAGCTATTAAAGTGGGGGACCCCAAAAAAATGATGTGGGGTCCCCCCTATTTTAATAGCTAGCAAAGGCTAGGCAGACAGCTGGGGGCTGATATTAATAGCCCAGGAAGGGTGCCATGAATATTGGCCCCCTCCAAGGCTAGAAACACCAGCCATCAGCCGCCCCATAAATGGCGCATCCATAGGATGCGCCAGTTCTAGCACTTAGCCTCGCTCTTCCCACTGCCCTGTAGCGGTGGCAGTGGGGTAATAGGGCTGAGGTTGATGTCAGCTTATAATTCCAGCTGACATCAAGCCCAGGTTAGTAATGGAGAGGCGTCTATAAGACACCCCCATTACTAACCCCATAGTCAAAGTTAAAAAAACAAAACACAAGCACCCAGAATAAAGTCCTTTAATTGAAATAAACACACAATTCTTTATTGTTCTAAATTAAACCATACTTACCATCACGCCCATTCCAGCTGAAGACAATGTCTTCTGCAATAAAAGTAAAATAATAAAGCAACATCATCCTTACCTTTCCATGGTTCCCACAACGGCTCCAGCTCTGCTACATTCACATGACAGGCTGGATCGCAGCCGAAAGCTGCCATCCAGCTTGCCATGCTGCAGACACTGAGAATAGCAGGCATGCTTGCGCTCCTCAGTGTCTGGCTGTGACGGCATAAAGATGAGCCGAGGTCATGTCCAATGAACTCAGCTCCCCTCATGCCCGTCACTGACAGCGTTGGAAAATTCTCCTGTGCTTGCAGTGAGCGTGAGAGAATTCTCCTGAAGCGCTGAGCGCAGGAGAATTTTCCCACGCTGTCAGTGACGTGCATGAGGTGAGCTCATGCCCAATGAACTCAGCTCACCTCATGCACGTCACTGACAGCGTGGGAGAATTCTCCTGCGCTCAGCGCTTGAGCAGGAGAATTCTCCCATGCTGGGATGGCATTGAGATGACAGGCTGGATCGCAGCTGAATGCTGCCATCCAGCTTGTCATCCTTCAGAGACACTGCAGAGCACAAGCATGCCTGACATGTTCCTATGTATCTAATCTATGTGTGATGCTCTATTCTTTCTATTCTAAATTGTCGAGTACCGATGCTGAATTGCCGGCCGGCTTTTCTAAAGAGACAGTGCATGAAAACACTATTATTTTTTTAATAAATCCTTTAACACTAAATAACAAGTGCAGTAAGCAACACTGTCACTGTACTTATATATGTGACTGACATGTTTCTATTTATCTAATCTGTGTGTGATGCTCTATTCTTACTTTTCTAAATTGTCGGGTACCGGTGTATGCCGCAGCTGAATTGCCGGCTTTTCATGTAATACATTCTACATTATTCTTAGTTGTTTTCCTTCATGTAGAATTAACCTACAAGGAAAGAAAGGGTTTATTTTCATTCCGATATTTGTGTCCCATTGACGTGCATTGGTTTCCGGTATCGGAATCGGCGATATCCGATATTTTTTGGGTATCGGTCCGATCCAATATTTCCCGATATCGGAAGGTATCGCTCAACACTACTCTTAAGTTTTATAGAATATTCTGCTGTTGCATGCATTATTTATGAGTTTTTCTTAGTGCAGACTGCATTTCTGGGAATGGATTGTTACAAATTCAGTGCAGACTGCATTTCTGGGAATGGATTGTTACAAATTCTTCAGTAGAATTTCTCATCTAATAGGATTTTTTTCACATCTTCTTTACGGTATCCTGTACAGTTGAGGATGACTGTTCCCCCTGCATCAGCTGCTCTAAAGATGAGATTCTGTTGTTTTTTTTCCACAGATATTAATGCTTCTTTTTCCTTTTCAGATATTTAGGTTTTTTTTCTTCATTTATTGATTGAGATCTGAAATCATTAATTTGTGGAAGGTTTGTATGAAGAGGCCTTGATTTTCGGTGGGGTAGAAGGATGATCATGATGAGGAAGTGTCAAAGCACTTCATAAACCTCTGCCTCCTCGGCTCTATTCTCAACCCATCTCCACCTCCCTCTGCATGGCTGACTTCTGTGAATTTTCGGGTTTTGTCTTTAGCGTTCACTTTGCAGGAAATGTGCCCTGGTAACTGTACTACAAGGGAAAACTAATAATGACCAAAAATACACTTTTTAGCACAAAATAAATCTTGCCTAAAAAAAAAAAATTGAGTCTTCGTCCGGGGGCAGCTTCCTTTAACAGAAGAGAACACTGGCAGTGTCTTTCTCAATCAATGTATCAACTACGCAGCAGCACAGCTCTCTGTCCACCAGCCACCCGCTGGTCCGTGCAGAGCAGGAGAGGAAGCTAGCAGGACCTGCATGGATGCTGTGGATCCTGGCCATCTGAAGATCCTTCTAGGTTATGTGATAAGTAATTTGCTTGGAAGGAACTTCAAAACATGGTCCTGTTGGTTCTAACGACGTAGATGCATAGTGTGCATGGGTGTATGTAGCAAAGCTGTTTGCGTCTTAAAGAAACGTGCATAATGTAGTTTGAAAAATACATTATATACAGTGGGTGCGGAAAGTATTCAGACCCCTTTAAATTTTTCACTCTTTTTAGAATTTACCAAATGGCTGCAATGAAACAAAGTTCATTTTTTTCTCATTAAAGTACACTCTGCACCCAATCTTGACTAAAAAAACAGAAATGTAGAACTTTTTGCAAATTTATTAAAAAATAAAAACTGAAATATCACATGGTCATAAGTATTCAGACCCTTTGCTCAGACACTCATATTTAAGCCACATGCTGTCCATTTCCTTGTGATCCTCCTTGAGATGGTTATACTCCTTCATTGGAGTCCAGCTGTGTTTAATTAAACTGAGAGGACTTGATTTGCAAAGGCACACACCTGTCTATATAAAACCTCACAGCTCACAGTGCATGTCAGACCAAATGAGAATCATGAGCTCAAAGGAACTGCCCAAGGAGCTCAGAGACAGAATTGTGGCAAGGCACAGATCTGGCCAAGGTTACAAAATGAATTTCTGCAGTACTCAGGGTTCCTAAGAGCACAGTGACCTCCATAATCCTTAAATGGAAGAAGTTTGGGATCACCAGAAGTCTTCCTAGACCTGGCCATCCAGCCCATCTGAGCAATCATGGGAGAAGAGCCTTGGTGAGAGAGGTAAAGAAGAACCCCAAGATCATTGTGGCTGAGCTCCAGCAATGCAGTAGGGAGATGGGAGAAAGTTCCACAAAGTCAACTATCACTGCATCAATCCACCAGTCGGGCCTTTAAGGCAGAGTGGCCTAACGGAAGCCTCTCCTCAGTGCAAGACATATGAAAGCCCGCATAGAGTTTGCTCAAAATCACATGAAGGACTCCCAGACTATGAGAAATAAGATTCTCTGGTCTGATGAGACACCAAAAAGTTTTAAGCGGTATGTGTGGAGAAAACCAGGCACTGTTCATCACCTGCCCAATACAATCCCAACAGTGAAACATGGTGGTGGCAGCATCATGCTATGGAGGTGTTTTTCACCTGCAGGGACAGGACGACTGGTTGCAATCGAAGGAAACATGAATGCGGCCAAGTACAGAGATATCCTGGGTGAAACCTCTTCCAGAGTGCTCTGGACCTCAAACTTGGCCGAAGGTTCACCTTCCAACAAGACAATGACCCTAAGCACACAGCTAAAATAACAAAGGAGTGGCTTCAGAACAACTCTGTGACCATTCTTGACTGGCCCAGCCAGAGCCCTGACCTAAACCCAATTGAGCATCTCGGGAGAGACCTGAAAATGGCTGTCGACCAACATTCACCATCCAATCTGACAGAACTGGAGAGGATCTGAAAGGAAGAATGGCAGAGAATCCCCAAATCCAGGTGTGAAAAACTTGTTGCATCATTCCCAAGAAGACTCATGGCTGTACTAGTTCAAAAGGGGGCTTCTACTCAATACTGAGCAAAGGGTCTGAATACTTATGACCATGTGATATTTCAGTTTTTCTTTTTAAATAAATTTGCAAAAATGTCTACATTTCTGTTTTTTTTTTCAGTCAAGATGGGGTGCAGAGTGTACATTAATGAGAAAAAAATGAACTTTTTAGAATTTACCAAATGGGTGCAATGAAACAAAGAGTGAAAAATTTAAAGGGGTCTGAATACTTTCCGTACCCACTGTATTTTATTTTTTACTCTAAGAGCCACAAGGATTTTTATGTTTTTTTTAAAACATCATTACCCCTGGAAATAAAATGACATTAGGGTCACCCATAAGAGATGAGAACAGTCTTCCGATTCACCAGATGCGTTTCTTCATAACATAATAAAAAAAATACATACATTATATACTGCCATCACAAAATAAATTAGATTTTATTTGTATGCACAAAATTATCCCTATAAGCAAAAAACTTAGTGTCACTACAAGACGGGACTATTGAGCAGCTGAAGAGGAAAGAATTAAAGATTGGCTGCCCAGACTGCAGAAGAAATATGGAAGCAGAGAAGATTTGTGCAGCCAAGACACCAGAATGATCTGCCACCTGCAAATGAAGAAGAGACAAGGCTTTGGAAAGTACATCATTTACTGCAGTGCAAAAAATTTATTTAATCTTAATATAGGAAGTACATTAACCCCTTCACGCCACTTTCCATTTTCTTTCCTCCCTTCTTCCAAGAGCCATAACTTTTTTTTTATTTTTCCGTCCACATAACCAAATGAGGGCTTGTTTTTTTCAGGACAAGTTGTAATTTTGAATGACACTGTTCATTTTATCATGTGATGCGCTGGAAAGCAGGGGAAAAAATCCAAGTCCGTTTAAATTGCAAAAAAAAATATGACATTTCACAATGTTTTTCTTTTTTTTTAACTATATTCACTATATGGTAAAACTGACCTGGCAATATGATTCTCCCGGTCAACACGATTATGCAGCTAGCAAAAAAAAAATTCAGAAATGTGTAAAATATTATTTTTTTGCTTGTGTCGCCATTTTCCAAAACCCATAACACTTTCAATTTTTGGGATATGGGGCTGTGTGAGGGCTAATTTTTTGCACCCTGAGCTGACGTTTTAAGGCTGTGTGCCCACGTAGCGTTTTTCAAGCGTTTATGCTGCGGAATTTCCGCAGCGGAAACGCTTCTAAAACGCATGGTAATCCGCCCCCCATGGTCCCCAAGGGGATTCCGCATGTTCTATGCACATGCTGCGGATTTTTCCGCAGCGTTTATGCTGCGTACAAAAATCTGCAGCATGTCATTTAATTTTGCGGAAGCGCAGCGGAACTCCCGCCATTGACTTGCATTGAGACACACAGAAACCGCGACTCTACATTTGTACAAGCGGCTTCTATGCGTCTCTATGTGCGGATGGTACCCAGTTCTGGAGGAGAGGAGACTCTCATCCAGACCTGGGTACCATTGTACCTGTAAAAAAAGAATAAAATAACAAATAAAGTTTATAATCACCTGTCCGGCGTCTTCTCTCTGAATGCCGGCATCGCTTGAGGACCTTCGGTGACGTCACAGTCATGTGACCGCAGGCTCTTCACCGCTCTGTCTCGCGATATGCCGGCAGCCGGGAACCAGACAGGAACGAGCGCTGCAGCCACGCCGGGGCCTCGGGGGTGAGTATAGCTTTATTTGTTTTAATTTTTACGGTTCACACTGTATAAATCCATGCTGTTTGCATGGATTTATACAGTGTGACCTAGTTGTCAAGCACTTTCCAAGTGATGCTATCGCCTGGAAAGCGCTTGTCAATCTGCATGCGGAAACGCATGTGAACCCGCATGTGGATCCGCATGTATTCTGCAGGAAAAATGCATGCACAATTTGCATGCGTTTTTTCTGCCAGGGAGATGCAGAAATGCTGCAGAAATTTTCTGCTTCATTTCTGCATCGTGGGCACATAGCCTTAGGGATACAATTTTGGGTAGATAAAATGTTTTGATTGCTTCTTATTGCACCCAAAAAAAACCGTAATTCGGGCTGTTAGATTTTTTTTCTCGTTACGCTGTTTACTGATCGGATTAATTTATTTTACTAGATGGTGGCCCGATTCTAATGCATCGGGCATTCTAGAATAGGTATGCGGCCGAACGCGACCAATCAGCAAAGCGGTGTTTAAATTTGGCGGCAATATCGGTGATTGGTCGCGGGCGGCGGCCGCGACCAATCAGCAAACCGTGTTAGTGAGGACTGGAGAGCGTGTTTAAATTTGGCACCAAAATCGCTGATTAGTCGCGACCGCGACCAATAAGCAGAGCGGTGTTTAAATTTGGCGCCAATACTGCTGACTGGTCGCAGCCCCCGGCCGTGACCAATCAGCAGAGTGTTGTTTAAATTTGGCGCCAATCTCGCTAATTGTTGGCGGCTGGCTGCCGCGACCAATCAGCAGAGCGGTGTTTAAATTTGGCGCCAATACTGCTGACTGGTCGCAGCCCCCGACCAATCAGCAGAGCGATGCAGAGCGGGGGTTTAAATTTGGCGCCAAAATCACTGATTGGTCGAGGCCGGCGACCGCGTCCAATCAGCAGAGCGTTGTTTAAATTTGGCGCCAAAATCGCTGATTAGTCGCGGCTGACGGCCGTGACCAATCAGCAGAGCGTTGTTTAAATTTGGCGCCAATCTCGCTAATTGTTGGCGGCTGGCTGCCGCGACCAATCAGCAGAGCGGTGTTTAAATTTGGCGCCAATACTGCTGACTGGTCGCAGCCCCCGACCAATCAGCAGAGCGATGCAGAGCGGGGGTTTAAATTTGGCGCCAAAATCACTGATTGGTCGAGGCCGGCGACCGCGTCCAATCAGCAGAGCGTTGTTTAAATTTGGCGCCAAAATCGCTGATTAGTCGCGGCTGACGGCCGTGACCAATCAGCAGAGCGTTGTTTAAATTTGGCGCCAATCTCGCTAATTGTTGGCGGCTGGCGGCCGCGACCAATCAGCAGAGCGGGGTTTAAATTTGGCCCCAATACTGCTGATTGGTCGCGGAGTCGGCGACCGTGACCAATCAGCAGAGCGTTGTTTAAATTTGGCACAACAAACGCAGATTGGTCGCGGCCGGTGGTTGCGACCAATCAGCAGAGTGAGGTTTAAATTTGGCGCCAATACTGCTGATTGATCTCGGCCAGCGTCCACGACCAATCAGCAGAGCGTTGTTTAAATGTGGCGGCAAGATCGGTGATTGGTCGCGTGCGCAGAGCGCGACCAATCAGCGAATCGTATTGGTGAGGAGCGGGGAGCGGAATCGTATTAGTGAGGACCGGGGAGCGCCGCTGCCTGTGCGGGTACTTCCACTCCGAGAACCCGGTACATGAGCGGGCGCTCGCAGCAGAAGTATCCCGACCCGCAGCGCCGCTCCCCGGTCCTCCCTTCACACCCTAGCCGCTGATGTCCCCACAGTATCCGCATGGTGTTACAAAGGTCCGGTTTGGGGCGCCAAATTTAAATATCGGCCGCGACCAATCAGAACAGCGGTGTTTAAATGTGGAGCCAAGATCGGTGATTGGTCGCGGCCGATATTTAAATTTGGCGCCCAAATCGGTGATTGGTCGCGGGCAGCGCCAGCGATTTTTAACACAAATGTCCGGACGTTTGTAACACCATGCGGATACTGTGGGGACATCAGCGCCGCTGACATCCAATTGTTCGCGGCCGCTATTTAAATGTGCCCGCGGCCAATCACTGATCTTGCGGCTAAAGTTAACCACTACTGTGCTGATTGGTCGCGGACGCTGCCCGCGACCAATCACCGATTTGGGCGCCAAATTTAAATATCGTCCGCAACCAATCACCGATCTTGGCTCCAGATTTAAACACCGCTGTTCTGATTGGTCGCGGCCGATATTTAAATTTGGCGCCCAAATCGGTGATTGGTCGCGGGCAGCGTCCACGACCAATCAGCACAGCGGTATTTAACTTTTGCGCTAAGATCAGTGATTGGTCGGGTCCGAAGACCGCGACCAATCATCGAATCGTCTTGGTGAGGACCAGGCAGCGGCGCTGCCTGTGCGGATACTTCCGCTGCGAGAACCCGGGACATGAGCGGGCGCTGGCAGCAGAAGTATCCCGACCCGCAGCGCCGCTCCCCGGTCCTCCCTTCCGCATGGAGGTCAGCGGCGCCGGCGGTCCTTCCGCTGCTACCGGCCGGGAGATGAGCGCCTCGCGCCGCTCATCTACCGGCTGCATCTGCGTCCCGCAGATGGGTCCGGCGGTCGGGGTCCTTCTGCCGGTACCGGCCGGGAGAGGAGCGCCTCGCGGCGCTCATCTCCCGGCTGCAACGCCGCTGAGCTCCGTCCCGCAGATGAGCCGCTAACGGCCGCCATCTTTTTTCTGAAATCCCGCGGCACTGATTGGCCGCTAGCGGACCAATGAGCGACGCGGGATTTCCTGGACAGACAGACAGACAGACGGGATAAGACAATTATATAGTAGATGTTTTGATAGACTTGTACGAATGCGGAGATATCAAATATGTGTTTATTCTTTTTGTTTTATTTTTAAATGGAGCAAAAGGGGGATGATTTGAATTTGTGTTTTTATATTTTTTCATATTTTAATTTTTTTTTTTTACATTTTTTACTGTATTTAATAGTCCCCTTAGGGGACTTAAACTGCAATCGTCTGATTGCATGTGCTATGTGTAGAGAAAATGATGGTCTCCTATGAACGCCAAATAAATGCTGGCTTTCACAGAATAGCAGCAGACCCTTGCCTGTCATGGCAACGCATTGGCACCCCATGATCATGCTACGGGAACGCCGATGGGGGCATAGCATGACGTGCCTCTCCCCTCCCCCCAAGCGTGTTAAATGCTGTTCTCAGAGATTTAACATGTTAACAGCCGCGGTTGGAGCTTCACTCCACTGAGGCTGTTAAAGGCACGTGATGGCTGTGTCTGCCAGGAACAACGCGGTCTTGGCTTGTGAGCAAGCATCAAAGACAGGAATACGAAATATAATGTAAATGTACGTCATATGTCGTTAAGGGGTTAAAACTTTGCAAATATGCAGATGTCACATAAAATATACAGCGGGTGAAATAAGTATTGAACATGTCACCAATTTTGTAAGTAAATATATTTCTAAAGGTGCTATTGATATGAAATTCTCACCAGATGTTGGTAACAACCCATCCAATCCACACAGGCAAAGAAACCAAACCATAGATATCCATAACTTATGTGAAATAATAGTAGTATATGTTTTGTTTGCTAAAATAATCCCCATGTATATTTTCTATAATTAAAGAGCATAGTGCACAAACAACTTTTATATATGCGTTAAAGCGAATCTGTCACCACATTTTATCTGTCTAAACTATTAATATGGGCATACAGGTTATAGACTGCTGATTAGAGTGATACCTGTGTGTCTCATATCAGATATCTTGTTGTTGATAAATCATCTTTTATCACTTCCAGGCTATGGGGAGGACGCTGCCTGGAAGATAACTGCCTCCAGAGATTATTGTACATGAAAGGGGGAGTTACCAGCGTGATGTGTGATGGCCGCTCTCTGCTCTCCTGATCTCACTGCAGAGCTGTGTGTGATTATACCTGACACATCTGCAGGTTCCTCTCAGCTTCAGCTTCCATCTAACAGGCAGACAGGGTTGTAATACAGCAGAGCTGAGAGAGAAGCAAAAATTGTGTTTGCAAGAAGAAAAAGTTAATTTTTCCTTTTTGTGTTAGTTACTTGTCTCACACTGGTAACTCCCCCTTATATGTAATAATTAGTGTTGAGCGAGTATGTTCTGTTAACCCTTTCGCCGAGTATTTACAGCTGCTTGGTGATATGTTTAAATCACTCATGATTTGCGACTGTTTGACGGCTTTATTTCATGTGAGGAATGTGTAAGAAATAGACATTCCTCACATGTAATAAAGTTGTCAAACAGTCGCAAATCATGCACACAAGAGCGATTCAAACACCGGCAGCTTAATTGGGTCCATTACTTTATTAGTTTAAAATGGACCCATGTTAGTTTTAGGTTCATTCCCACAATAAGTTTTTGATGCCGTGTATTTTCACTGTACAAAAAATGCAGCATCTTACAGTTACAGCCAAGTGGATGGGATTTATAGAGATCTCGCGCCCACTGTGCTTTTTATCTTGTCTTGGAGTTAACTGTCCTGCAGTGCACGTTTCAAATCCGCAACATGACTATTTTTCTTGCGGGAACACGGAGTTTTCTGTACGGATTTTCCTCATAAGATTGTATTCACTGCGAAAAATCTGCAGGTAAAAAACACACATGCATTTTTTAGCAAGTTTCTGCTGCAGAAACACAGTAAAACCACATGTGGTCTGCAGTTTTGTCAAAGCCAAATACCAGAAAGTATCAGAAACATAATTTAATTAAAACATCAGCAAGAGACAAAAACGCGATAAAGACGCACTCAAATACACAGTGAAAAAAAGTGATAACAAATACAAATACAAGGAACCCAAAAGGTGCAGAAAATCTGCAACATCAAAAACTCACCAAATGCTCATTGTGGGAATGAAGCCTTAAATAAGTTGTCCGTTACTTATACATTGATGCCTCATCCGTAGGATAGGGCATCAATATCTGATCGGCTGGGGTCCCACACACGGCACCCCAGCCGATTAGGTGTTATCGGTGCTGGCAGCTGGAAGTGCTTACTTGCAGAGCTTGGCAGTCTACTTGTAGTGTCTGCCGTGGGGCACTGCACATCCGCCTCCTTTTCATCCTCGGTGGCCACTACACCTAGACGGCCAAGTTCCAAAAGTAAGCTCTTCCAGACGACAGCCGCCGCCGGTACCGATATCAGAAGATCAGTGGGGGCACGGGGTGCGGGACCCCGGCCGATCAGACATTGATGCCCTATCCTACAGATGGGGCATCAATGTAAAAGCAGTTGATAACTTTTTAAAGGGAAAAAAAAACAACACAAAACTACTTGTAGGTGCTGCTTCTCCATTCTGCTGGTGTCCCCCACGCCTGTTTCCCGACATCCTCTTATGGCAGGAGGTATCAGGTGAATGCTGCAGTTCATTAACAGCTACTGATTGTCTGCAGCGGTCACATTCCACCTGAGTCAAAGGCTCTTTATTCTGCATCAGCTGAATTGTGGCCACTGATTGGCTGGGGTCATGCGGGGGATCACCTGATGCTCCTGAAGGATGAGGAATAGTGACAATGTAGTGTGTTTTTCAGGACCAGGGGCCCATTTTTAAACTAATGTAACATATTGAATAATCCCTTTAAGTTGTTTTACTCCACATTTTATTAACTTAGAAAATGATAAATGCCTGAAGCTCGATCCTGCAACATGTGAAGCAGCAGCCTGTAGCATAATGATAAGTACCGGCCCCGGCACAATCACAAGTCGTGCTTCAGGATCAGGAAAAGTTAAGAATTCCACCATGTCACACACCATATCCAAAGTGTCAAGCCACAGGGATCTGTCAAACTGTGACAGCTTTGAAAACATGTGCCCACCGATGGGTCTCCAACATTACTACTGCAGGTATCTGTGACTCAAAATATTGGACACTACGGTGCCAATTCATCAGTGTACCCCACAGTTTTCAGGATTAAAACTACTTTGAAAAACAACTAGTCCCGGCCAGCTCCATCAATATGGTTGGAGCAATAGGAGTGAGGGCATGTGGTGGCGTCCGCCGAATTCATCAAAAGTTACAGTACCTTAGTGGCGTAACATACGCCAGAATTGTTACTCCAGTCCCTGATTGGAGGTAACATTTCTGGTGAAACGTACATCACTAAGAAGATGAACCAGATTTATTAGGTGGCGTATGACTCAATGAATTTGGTGCATCTGACCCCATCACGTCCCCCTCAAAGGCTTGCATGTACATCGTCAGTCTTAATGAACAGGGGCCTGTGCTGGAATTATTAACATTGCACATTACTGGAGCACAACTTGAGTCTATTGTGCAGGAGATAGAACGTCGTTATAATCACGGACTACTGTCCTTGTGCAGAAAAAGTAAAACATTTTATAAGGCACTGGCGTGTCGCAGACAGGAATAGATGTAACTTGGGTGCGTATGTCTGTTGCTGATAAACCTTCATGGGATTATCCGGTGCCTCTTCTGTATTGGTAGGTGAGAGGTGCTGCAGATGTGGCGTTGGCAACTGCCGGACAGGTACAAGCAGATCTCAGCACCTTTCCTATTAGCCACAAAGAACACATGCACAAAACCTGGCAACGGGCTATTGATGGGACACCGGCGTCTCTCTTGATGCAGAAGCAAGAGGTGCTGGATAACCCCTCATAGAGGTGCAGCCCCAGCAAGCTAGAGCTCCCCAAGCGGATACACGGATATGGCATTGCTAGGGTCTGCAACCAGAACCACTTTTGATCCCTGGAGTTCAGCTCCAAGAATCCAGTTCACTTTTTCACCGTGTTCAATGCAGAGACTAGAGCTAACTCTTGTAGACGCCTCGGCCATTTGTTTTACTTTCACCTTGGTTGCAGACTTTTTGGAGTGGTGAGGTTTTTGTGGTTTCTGAGGTTGTGCAGTCTCTTTTTTCAGATTCCAGAGACATACTCTGCCATCATTGCCTCCAGAGAGTAACAAAGTCTGTCCAGGGTCTTGTCCTACAAAACTGACTTGGGAGACACCTTGGGTGTGAGCCTTAAAACACCCCTCTTCCTCAAAACGAGTTCCGGTTATTCGAAATGATCGGATTTTGCCGTCCTCAGCCCCGCAGCAGAACACGTTGCCGCAGTTGGATACGGAAAGTGAATGAGCCAGCGGTGGATTAAAGAGCTGACCGGGAGACTGATGGAGATCCAGATCTTCTTCATCTTGCGCCAAGTGTTGCAGGTTGGTTAGCCATAGGGGTCTAGCTTTCTGAACGTTCCAGAGCATCACCTACAGAGGACAGTACAAGACATGAATTATTTCTAGTTATTCTTCCCTTCACCACGAACTGAACAGAGCAGATCCCACTCTGAAGAATATCAAACATCAACTCAAAGAGAACTTAATCTTCATTTATCACCAACACATTCTCAAATGTCACAAGGATACGATATGCCGGCCATAAAGTGCCATGCAAAGAAGAAAATCCTGGTAAATAAATTCATGGATCAACATTTTGGCCTCCCGTGTCACATCAGTTTACTGACTGCTGAAGTAACTTTGTTAGGGGCAACAGTAATGCCAATCCCTTTTTGGATAATACGTCATCACAGACGTGCAGAAAGTGCCGATTTCCTCAGCCGTACACAGCACCTTCTTTTACAATGGTAATATAGCGGCTATATGATCTCCGCAGGTCAGCATTTTGCTCCAAAGTTCATGATTGAGAGTCTTGGAAGTCAATTATAGGGTGAAGCAATACCTATTGACCCTTGGTTAGGAGGAATATTTTCACCATGACAGTCCTGTAAAGTTATGAATTAAATGCAGCCTGCCAGCACAAAATGACTGATCAAAGCACATGTGCTCAGTGAGCCGTTCAGGGCACCTTCCCTCCAACTTGTTTGCCATTGTCCCAGCTCCTCTGCTTTCAATAAATCCAGAGCTGTCAATCAAGCAGAGATAGATGGAAAACAAGTAGGTGAGAAGGTGGCCACATCAAGGGTGCACAGATTGCTCGTGCTTGGTTTGAACAGTCATTCTGCGTTTACAGCCTCCCCTTAACATTAAAGCAATATTATTCCTTTTGTAAAGGCCTTAAAAAAAAAAAAAATCACTACCGCTGTCAGTCTTTGGAAAATATAAGAGGATAACCGCCTTAAAAAAAATTGTTGTAGGTTCCATAGTCCAACGCCAGAAAACCATTTACAACTGAACTCTGCAGACTAGAACAACACACCGGCGCTTTGACATCTGCATCAATACCGCACAGGTACAATACAGGTGTCAAGTACTGCGTCTCTCGGTGCCCCTCACATGAGCAGAACAGATTTTTATTCAGAAGCATTGCTATTGAGTGACTGCATGTAGAGATGTTGAAAATAGTGAGTCAGGTTCAGAAACAATATTAGAAAATGAATGTATAATTATTATAGCGCCATTTATTCCATGGCGCTTTACATGTGAAAAAGGGGTATAATACAAGAACAATTACAATAATCTTGAACACAATGTGACAGCGACTGGTACAGGAGGAGCGAGGACCCTGTCCGCGAGGGTTCACAATCTACAGGGAATGGGTGAGGATACAGTAGGTGGGGGTAGAGCTGGTAGTGCAGCGGTATGGTGGAGCGGTGGTTACTGCAGGTTGTAAGCTTGTCGGAAGAGGTGGGTCTTCAGGTTCCTTTTGAAGGTTTCCACGGTAGGCGAGAGTCTGATATATTGGGGTAGAGAGTTCCAGAGTAGGGGGGATGCACAGGAGAAATCTTGTATACGGTTGTGGGAGGAGGAAATAAGAGGGGAGTAGAGAAGGAGATCTTGTGCGGATCGGAGGTTGCGTGCAGGTATGTAACGGGAGACTAGGTCGGACATATATGAAGGAGACAGGTTGTGAATGGCTTTGTATGCCATGGTTAGGGTTTTGAACTGGAGTCTCTGAGCAATGGGGAGCCAGTGAAGAGATTGACAGAGAGGAGAGGCCGGGGAATAGCGGGGGGACAGGTTGATTAGTCGAGCAGCAAAGTTTAGGATAGATTGGAGGGGTGCGAGAGTGTTAGAGGGGAGGCCACAGAGCAGGAGGTTGCAGTAGTCAAGGCGGGAGATGATGAGGGCATGCACTAGTGTTTCTGCAGATTCATGGTTTAGGAATGTGCGGATCCGGGAGATATTTTTGAGTTGGAGTTGGCAGGAAGTGGAAAGGGCTTGGATATGTGGCTTGAAGGAGAGTTCCGAGTCCAGGGTTACCCCAAGGCAGCGAGCTTGAGGGACTGGGGACGGGATATGTGGTTTGAAGGAGAGTTCCGAGTCCAGGGTTACCCCAAGGCAGCGAGCTTGAGGGACTGGGGACGGGATTGGGTCAAGTTTACAGGTGGTGAGGTGTGATTTGGAGAGTAAGGAGGAAAGTTGATCTTCAGAAATGGTGGAGAATGTAGTTTTGGAGGAGGAGGGTTGAGTAGGTGTGGGGAGGGGCAGTGGGGGCTTTAGGCAAAAACTGTCTGATGGTGTCAATCTTCTGCTTTAAGAATGAAGCAAAGTCTTCTGCTAAAATAAGAGGAGAGGGAGGAGGCACTGGGGGACGGAGGAGAGAATTGAAGGTGTTGAATAGTTGTTTAGGGTTGTGAGACAGGGAGGATATGAGAGATGCAAAGTATGTTTGTTTTGCTGCAGTGAGTGTGGACTTGAAGGTAGTGAGGGACTGTTTGAATGCGATGAAGTGCTCATGGGAGTGGGACCTTTTCCATCTACGTTCAGCAACCCTGGAGACCCATCGCAGTTCTTTAGTTAGGCTGGTGTGCCAGGGTTGTCTGTTGATTGTGTGACCTTGGTATGCGTGAGGGGGGCGACTGAATCGAGAGCTGTTGTGGTGTTGTATAAATTGGCAGCAGCATCTGCATCATGTAAGGAACTAATGTCTGTAAGACATTAACTTTTCATTAGACAACAAATCAGCTTTGCTGAAGCTAGAATACCTCTAAACCAGGGATGTCAAACTCAAACACAGAGGGTCAAATGAAAAACTTGGACAAAGTCGCGGGCCAACCAGTATGCAGTGTAGTGGGCCCCACACAGTCCTCCATACAGTATAGTGGGCCCCACATAGTCCTCCATACAGCATAGTGGGCCTCACACAGTCCTCCATACAGAATAATGGGTCGCACATAGTCCTCCATACAGAATAATGGGTCGCACATAGTCCTCCATACAGAATAATGGGTCGCACATAGTCCTCCATACAGAATAATGGGCCCCCCATAGTCCTCCATACAGAATAATAGGCCCCCCCATAGTCCGTCATACAGAATAATAGCCCCACATAGGGGTGGTGGTTTTGGTGTCGCGAGTCAAATAAAACCACCCTGTGGGACAGATTTGGCCCACGGGCCAAAGTTTGACTTGTATGCTCTAAACACAGATCAACTGTCACGTCTTCAGGAAATAATTGGGACTCAAATGTCAAACACCAATCCGGATAATACCTCACCTGCATGTCCAGCCCACACGAGACAAGGCTTTGTGGCCGGTGGGGTCTAAAGGTGACTGCGGAGCATATATTAGTATGTCTCTGCAGGGTTCTGCAGACCTTCTTACTCTGCAGGTCCAGGACTTTCACGGTACCAGAGTCATCAGCGGCCGCTAGGAGGCTGTCGGTCTCATTGACACAAATACAGTTGATCTCTTCTTTGTTGATGGTGAAGGTCTCCACTGGTTCTCCCAACGTTCTAGCGTCCAGCACGGTGATCGTCTCCCCATGAGCCGCATAAATCTTGGAGAAAGAAACCGGGGAAAACGCTAAACCCGTCACATCTTCATCACCCTTCAGACGCACTTTGCTGATGGGAATTCCTTGTTCACTCCAGATTGTAATTTCCCCACTCTCGGCCCCAGAAGCAATCACTCTCTCCTTGCTGATGGCTAGACTCAGCACAGGGTTTTCATGACCAGAATCCCACTTCGCAGCCATTATTCCACTTGCAGCTAAGAAAAGATAATAAAAGTTTACAAAGTAAATACCATGTAACGATAACATAAAAATTTTCACGCATTTTCAACCAGGAGAAAAGTTTCTGTTATATAGAGCACAGGTTAGCTGGCGTCTAAATCTCGCAACCTCAATCTTCATTTCAAGGGAAGCTGACATTAGAAAGTTATCTATTGTTTAATAAGGTTTATTTGTTTTTTTTTCCAAATAATCTTTAATAAAATACAAAATGATTAAATGATTAATCCTGCAATTTTCACACTGGCCACTGGGGCTATTTTAGACTCCTACTTCCTGAACTTTCAGTAAGAGTTTTCATCAGGCTCTTTATCTTCAGAGACAGGAGTACAGTGAATGGTAAAAAAAAAAAAAAAAAAAAAAAAAAAAGCAGCCATACTTACCAACACCTGATCACAATACTTTTTACAACTTTGTAAAAAATATTACGTTTTAAAAGAAAAAATTACAATTCGCTTATATCACCATATTCCGAGACCTGGAAATTTATCCATCAATGGAGCTGTCTGAGGGCTTGTTTTTTGTGCGGCGAGCTGATGTTTTTATTGATATAATTTTAGGGTATTGCATTTTTTTTTCTAGTGTTCCAGCATCCAAAAAAAAAAAAAATTCTGGTGTTCGATTTATCTTTTCTCTACAGCATTTCCCAATTGGGTTAATTAATTTTACATTTTGATAGATCAGACTTTTACAGACACATCGGTACGACATACATAAAAAATAAACCTATGTCTTTATTTGAAAAAGAAGGGGGGGGGGGGTGAATCTAATTTTTATATTTATCTTTTTCTATATTCTTAAAAATATATTATTTTTTAGTCCCCTTTGGGGACTTGATTCTGCGATTAACCTGTTGCTTATACTTTACCATAGTAATACCATAGTATTGCAGTATATAGTGAAAAAACAAAGTTTCTCATGAAGCGCTGCCATAAGCTGGTCTTCACAAAAGTACCATAATAGCAAGCAAGCAGAGGGGACTTCAGCAGACCCTGCTGCCACAGGAACCCATCAGCGCTCCGCAATCATGTTGTATGAGGGGAACGGCATGCTACGCATCGCAAATGCTGCTGACAGAGATTGAAAGCAGCATTTAAAACGTTACCAGCAGCTAGCGGAGCTCAACTCCACTCGCTGCTGTTGGAGGCAGATTACCGTGTATGCGGGCAATGATGCAGACTCTAACCTCAGATTACAGAGCTGTGATATAGCAAAGCTGAGTTATGTGTCATTACAAACACTTCCAGATCTCATGTTACGACAAACAGTGTGGGGGGAGGGCAAGACCTGACAGCACTGTGAGACGAGATCAGGAAGAGTTTTTAATAATACAAAGCTCCGCTCGGCTATATCTCTACCCAGAAGCTGCAGAGATCAGTGAGGAGGACGTTTTCTTTTTTCCCGTGTGTTGCTGCCTGCTTATAATTGATCAACATCATGCAGGAGAAGGAGAACACTCCCCTACAGACAAATATCTGGTATCGCCCAGTAGAACTATAGCATAAATTATAACCTAAACATTACAAGCTAATATCTCAGCAATGGAGAGAAATTACAATTGCTGTATTCAGTTCTGCAGCCGCTATTCCAGGATGTGCCCAGTTTTTCATGCTTAACTGGTGAAAGGTCCTCTTTAAAGAGGTTGTGCACTACTTTATCCTTGATGGCCTATCCTTAGGATAGGTCATCAATGTCTGATCGGTCGGGGTCCGACACCCGGCATCTCCCAAGTTCAGCTGATATTGTTGTCAGCCAGAAGTACCCACTTGCTGAGCTGCTCTACTTGTAGTGGCCGGAGCTTGGTACTGCACATCCGCCTCATGTTCAAATTAACAGGAGGTGGATGTGCAGTACCCTGCAGTGGCCAGCTCTGAAAGTGAGTACTTCCAGCCGGCAGCCGCTGACACTGCTATCAGCTGATCGGCGGGGGTACTGGACATTGACGACCTATCCTGAGGATAGATCATCAATGTAATAGTGGGCAACTTCTTTAAGGAGAGGGCAAATAACCTCTTCCCACAGGAGCAGCACAGGCTCTGCGGCAGACTTTGTTATCACAGCCCCCTTTAACGCTTTTGTGGGCTACACATGAGTGACTGTATATGTAGTGTCGGTGTAATAATATACCCCCGACCACCATCTTCTTGTGAGTCAGGTGACTATCCGGATCACACAGGGCTCTACGCGTGAGCCAGAAGTCGCTATTAGGGCAGAGTCTGACAGCCATATACCTGGGATGAGGATCGGCCTGCAATGCATGGACTGGCCGGCGGCTCTCCTGACAGCAATGTTCAGGTAGGGAGGGCCGCTGGCCAGTCCGTGCATTGCAGGCCGATCCTCGTCCCAGGTATATGGCCGTCTGAGTGTTCACTTACAATGTAACCCTACAGAGCCTCCGGCTGACGTATGCAGCACCCTGGGGTCATTAATAAAGGGGTTGTTCAGTAGTGGACAACCCCTTTAAAAATAAAAGAGCTCAGTGATGACAGTAGGTACTGCTCAGGAGGTCACCGAGTGCTCCGCATCTCTCCCCTCTGCCCCCGGGCCTGCCATGTGATCGCTGTGGAGCTCCCCCTCTATACATACACTACACACCGGAGCTTCATCACTCCTGAGTAACACAAGGTGCAGCACACGGACACTTTACCGGACGAGGCAAGTCCCAGCATGCACTGCTGCCCCGTGCGCGGGTGACAGCTGGCTCGCACCACGCACCTAGCTCTTCACAGTCCGCGGCGTCTGCCTCACGCACATCAGAGCGACCACAAACGATTGGCCATAGTATTCCAGCAGAAGTACAAAGCCGCGCTCTGATTGGCTACAGTGATGTCACTCACGGGCGTAGGGCGTGGCTATCACGTATGGCGCATGCGCCGCTGAGCTTCTCGCTGTGATTGGACCCCGCACTGTCATAAGGAGGCAGGATCGACCTGTGATTGGTGTAGGACTGCAGGGCGGAGACAGAACAGGAAGACTACTGGAGCCCGCGGTCATCTCACACGTGATTGGCTCGCCTTCTATTTATTTTTGTCTCCGCCGGCGCTGATTGGCTAGTGATTACGTGATGCAGCAGGATGTTGCTTGGCGCTGGGTGATGAGGGAGGGCGGCGGGGTCTGAATCGCCGGTAACCGGGAAATACGGAGGGAATGGCTGCGGCCGCCGCCGCTCCCTCTGCAGCTCCCGCTGTGCCGCCGCCTCCTCCACCACCTCCCGCCGCGTGCTCGGGGAGATTACCCGGCCGGGTGCTGGAGCTGGTCTTCTCTTACCTTGACCTGCCAGACCTCCGGAGCTGCGGCCTTGTCTGTAAACACTGGCATCGCTGCCTGCACGGGGACGAGAATAACGAAGTGTGGCGGAGCCTGTGCCTGCGGACGGTCAGCGAGGAGGCGCTGCGCACCGACGTGCTGTGCAACCTGCCCACGTACAAGGCGAAGGTGAGCGGAGCCCCAGGGCGCCTCCCAGCCAATCACGTAGCAGCTTTTATATTCTGAGGCGGGTGGGGAGATGTAAGCGGCCAGCTGATTGGTGGCTGCACTGTCTGCATATTTCCAGCGTGGCCTCCATTCATTCCCTGCTACCCAGTGTGATCTGGAGCCTGTTTGCAGGACATCAGGCCCCTTATTGTACGGTTCCCCTCTGCATGGGATGCTGACATTACAGTCCTGCTGGGACGCCTGCACAACTGTCATGTCCTATTTTAACATGTAAGACCTAGGCACAACACCTGACCGTCCAGCAAGTAACAGGTGTGTGGGGGTCTGACGTCATCTGCTCGTGTCCGCTGTGCTGAACCTCTTTTAAGAAGTACCGGTCACCGGGTGAGGAGGGTCCGGCCTCTGCTCTTCTGTAATTCCCGCTGCTCCCCTGAGCAATCAGTTTTGTTTTGTTTTTCTTAATCCCAATAATGCTCCAGTGTTATGGGCCTTTTTATTTAGTGTGAATTGTTCTTTACCAAGTGTGTGGTAGGATTCTCTGGGGGTGTGGCTTTAGTTTGCTTTGCATTGTTAGAGCCACGCCCCCCTTTGTGAACGCTATGACAACTTGCACTAAATAAAAATGTCCAACTCTGGATCTCTACAGCAGGAATATGGGCAGAGAGCAGACACTTCTGACCTGGTGACAGCTCGGCTTTAAAGCCTATAAAACGGGTCTGAGGAGCATCAGGGGGGCAGCGTCTATCACACGCAACACTTTGGACCAATCGTGAGATGATAGTGTCTCCATACCTGTAGTAGGTCCATGGCTCTGTATGTGACACGCATGGGTCCGATGCCCCTCTCTGCAGATCTCCTCTCCTGATGCTGCATTGTCAAGAAGTGGCAGGAGTAAGGCGTTCTCAGCGTAGTCAAGGACAAACCCTTTTCAATCTGAATGTTTGCCACCATGAAAATAGAAAAGCGCTTATACTCTTCTCTCAGGTCGGGGCTCAAATGATTGACGTGAGCCTTTTGCCCAATCACCACTGGCGTTACTGTCTTCTCCTTCAGACGTATACGTAATCTAGGAGGTGGCAGCTGCACTCGCACCATCTCGATGTCCCTGTGCCAGTCTTCGGACGTATTAGTCAACAGCTCTGATTGGGCACGCAGGGCTCACATGTCCTAACGGCACGTGAGCCCCAACACTGGAGGAGAGTAAGCGCTTTCTTATTTTCACAGGGGCAAACATTGAGATTGAGAAGGGTTTGTCCTATTGGTGGATAGCCCCCTTTAAATCCCGCCAGATCACACTGAAAATGCTTGTTTTGTTCTTACACACTTGCTCCCTCTGACGCTACCTTCTAATGATTGGGCAAAACCACCCAGTGAAGAATCTGATACCACCCTCTTGTTGAAGGTGAAATTTGCATATTGGGTGCCCCAATCCGAAAGTGACGGAGAAAAAAAATCTGTGCTTAAAGGGGTGTTCCCATCTCCAAGATCCTATGCCAATATGTAGTAGGAATATTCTTATTTATCTCCAATTAGTAATGTAGTGTAGTTTTTCTGATTCACTTTGTCTCTTTCCTCATGTGCAGGCATTGCTGGACCTTAGGTATCCGTTACGACCACTAGAAACTAGCTAGCTGTCACTATATCAGTGGTCATAACCATGGATACCTAAGGTCCTGCAATGTCTGCACATGAGGACAGACATAATAAATCAGGAGAACTATATTAAATTTCTAATTGGAGGTATTTATTATTATTCCTACTACATATTGGGATAGGATATTGGAGATAGGAATGCCCATTTTTAGATTGAAGTCTGCATTAGGACCACATCCCTTGGACATAGAACTATCTCACCCAATGGTCAATTTCTTACTATTTCACATTTGTCATTAATGGTTGAACAAGTGTGAGCCGACCTGTCAGTTTTTGCTAAAATAGTTTTCACTTAACATTAGTGACGATGCTTGATTTTATTTTTGTCTGTTCATATGGATTGAACATCTGTCTCTCACAGGTAATTTTATTGTGTGAATTTATACTTTTTAATGTTTTTGTGATTAAAGGTTATGTTTTAATTCATTCCCACAATGTGCTGATCAACGTTCTATTAAATGTGGCATTCTATTAGGCCATGTTCACACGTTCAGTATTTGTTCCACTCCTGCTTTTAGCTTACAAATACTAAGGTAAAATACTGACCAAATACCTCACTTAGACCTTGTACAGTATTTGGGAGACATTTGGGTTTTCAGCCATGCATACCTTTATCCTCTTTGTTGCTTGTTTATTGGGTTTTTATAGTTCAAAATTCAGCTGTTTCCCTTCCAATGGGCTCTTCTCTTTTTTTTTTTAAAGGGGTTTTCCCACGAACAAAATTTCATTTTAATCAATAGATCTTGGCATAATAACTTCCACAATTGGATGTGTTTAAATAAAATGTTCCTGTGCTGAGATCTTATAAATGTGCCCCTGCTGTGTCTGACCATGAAGGCCCTGGGTCTTTCATGGGCGTAATGCTACTCATGGAGTGGTGCTAATCTGTGAAGGTGGCATGGTAAGTAGAAGATCGGGAACCTTAGATTAAGCGCCCTCCAGCACTGAAACCAAAAAAACGGAGTGGTGCTTTAAATCAGGTTTTTGTGTTAACAAACACATTTTTAAACGGAATCTGTCACCAGGCTTCTGCCACCTAATCTGATAGCAGCATGATACAGAGACCCTGACTCCAGTAATGTCTGTTACTGGGCTGCTTGGTGTAGTTTTGATAAAATCACTGTTATTATCAGCAGGAGATTATCACTAGAGGACTAGTAAAACCTGCTGCCAGGTAGTCCTCCATGTTCATGAGCTGAGGATTACCCCGCCCCCACCACTGATTGGCAACTTTCTGCCCATGTATGATCAGTGGTGGGGGCGGGTGATGCAGAGCTCAGCATTCACAGAATTACTACTAATCTGTAGCAGATAAAATCAATTTTATCAAAAGTACATCAAGCAGCCCAGTAAGTGACACGTTGCTGGAATCAGGCTCTCTCCCCCTACATTATGCTGCTATCAGATGGGGCAGCGAAAACCTGGTGACAGATTCCCTTTAACAATAAAAGGCTTTTTCCTTTTTTTTTTTTTTTCCCCCCCCCCTTCAATATCATGATCTTTATCGAGAACCAAAACTAGTAATCTTGCAATTTTCAGTGGCCAGTGAAGAGATTCTAGACTTGTATTCTCTGTCCTTTCAGGAAGAGTTTACAACAGGCTTCTGATCAGCAGTCAGGATTACAGTGATGGGTAACGCCACTATTCTCAGCTCATGTCGCCCATTGTGATTGGTGTGTTGTCAGTGACCCGTGCACACGCTCATTAGATGCTACGCGATAAGAGGGTCAGGGTCTGACCATTGTAGCTAATGTAAATACTCTGGCTTTCTGAAACGGGAAGTCAAAAGAATGATAAAAAAAAGCCTCAATATCCAGTGTAAAAATTGCAAGATTTAAATTTTATTTTTAAAACAGATTAAAATGGTGTGGGGCGGGGATTCATGTAAGACAAACTGCTGAGTTAGGCAATGAGGCACTTTCTGTTGAAGGCTTCCCCTTAACTTAACTGCAAGCAAATGTAGATTAGCTATCCTTAAAGAGCTTGTCTAAGGCTATGTGCCCACGTTGCATTTATGAAGCAGAAAATTTCTGCTGCATAAATGCAAGTCCTCTCCCGGAAAAACGCATGCGGAATTCCGCACGCGTTTATCGCGCATTTTTCGCGCGTTTATCACGCGTTTTCCACATGCGGAATTGCCTTGCGTTTTTTATGCATTGGACAAAGGCAATTCTGCTTGCGGAAACGCAAAATTAAATGACATGCTGCGGATTTTTGAACGCAGCATAAACGCTGCGGAAAAATCCGCAGCATGTGCATAGAACTTGCGGAATCCCATTGGGGACCATGGGGTGCGGGTTACCAAGCGTTTTACAAGCGTTTCCGCTGCGGAAATTCCGCATCAAAAACGCTTGAAAAACGCTACGTGGGCACACAGCCTAAGTGTAGAGGGAGAGAAGCAGGAATTGAGGGAACTGTTCTCATTTCTCCAGACTCCCGCTGATCTAGCACAGATGCTCTGCGGTTTCCCTCACCAGTCTTTCACAGGCTGCCTGCGATGATATGCTGTACGTGACTGCTGCAAGCAATCAATGGCCTCATGTCATCACTGACAGCCTGTAAATGAGGACCGGCGGGAACACCAGAGCAGCTGTGCCTGATCACTGGGGGCCGCAAATATTGATGACCTAGCTGAACACTGCAGCTCTGTCCATCTAGTGACCTCAGCATAGGGCTATAGTCTCTCCATTCACTCCATACATTGCTTACACACCACTGCTAAAGGAGCCGATATCATCTAAGCAGTGGGTTTTCTGGGTGTTGGACCCCCACCAATCTTATTGGATAGGTCATCAATATCTAAGTTTTGGACAATCCCTTTTTTAAAGTGACTCTGTCAATGTTGTCTATCCCCTAATCCTACCATGGCATGCAGGGCATAGGAAGCTGAATAAAATTATATCTTGATATCTGAAATCCGATGTCTTATTCCTGAGAAATCCATGTTTTTATTATGTAAATGACCTGTAAAAGTCTATGGGCTGGACACAGATCTCCCAGAGAGTCTGAAAATGAAAAAGGGCTGTGATGTGTAATGGCTGCTGTCATGATTTCACTGCAGAGGTGGGGAACTACAACTAAAACTACTTCAGCTTCCTTCTCACAGGCGGCTGGTGAGGGGAGTACAACTGAACTGACAGCAATGTGAGAGGAGAGTTACAACTGTAGATAGATTTGTAATAAAACAAAGTTCTGCTGTGCTACCCCCCCATGCTGGCTGCCTAAGAGATGTAAGTTTAAGATGTTTTAGTTGGGCACAGCTCTGCAGCTGAGGTGAAAGAACTAAGAGGAGAGCTGCAGCTGTATTTGTAATGTGACAAAATTCTGCTCTGCTGTACTGTTAGTTATAATTGCCAAAAAAAAATCTTGGATTAGTCTGAGTATCAGTATCTCTCTCCCCACAGATGCGAGCCTTCCAGCATGGCTTCAGCTCCAATGACTGCTCCAGGAATGTATATATTAAGAAGAATGGTTTTACTCTTCATCGCAATCCAATCGCTCAGAGCACAGATGGGGCACGCACCAAAATTGGCTTCAGTGAGGGACGCCATGCCTGGGAAGTATGGTGGGAAGGGCCACTTGGTACAGTGGCGGTCATTGGCATTGCAACAAAACGGGCTCCCATGCAGTGTCAGGGCTATGTGGCGCTCCTTGGTAGTGATGACCAGAGTTGGGGCTGGAACCTAGTTGATAATAACCTACTGCACAATGGAGAAGTCAATGGAAGTTTTCCACAGTGCAACAATGCACCCAAATATCAAGTAAGTACAAAGTAAGCTTTACGCTTTACATATTCCCTAAGCAGTCTGCTGAAAAGGGAACCCATATATGCTTAAAGGGGTTATCCAGGAACATTTTATTTTTTGCTGCTATCTACCGGGTATGCCTGCGCCTATCTCTACCGACTCTGAGCAGTCAGACTGCTGCTGCTGCTGACTATTCTGCCTCTTGACATCAGCTGAGCTTGTCACTTTTAAAAGAATCTGTCAGCAGGATTTTTTCTGTTTAATCTGAGCGCAGCATAATATAGGGTAAATGAGCCTGATTACAAGGATGTGTCACTTACTAGGCTGTGTGTTGTATTGAAACTAATATTTGTGTTTTATCAGCAGTAGATTATCACTACAGGACTAGGTCTCACGTGCAAGCCAGTCAGGCTAATCTGTAACTCTATCACCACTGATTGACAGATTGCTGACAATGTGTCCAGGAAGCTGCCAATCTGGTGTGGGCAGGGTTATCCGGAGCTCAGTATTATGACCACTACTACATCTACAACAGAGAAAACAGCGATTGCAAAACTGCACCAAGCAGCTCAGTAAGTGATACATCCCTGGAATCAGGCTTTCTTGTTCTATATTATGCAACTGTTAGATTATATAGCAAAAACCTGCTGACAGTCCCTTTTTAAAGGGACTGTCAGCGAAAAAGTTTTCAAGCAAAGTTTAGCTTCATGGAGGGGCAATGCTTTTAAATACACATTCTGACCTGCTTGTTGTCTCCTATCTCCACCTCCCCTCCTTCTTCTTTAAAAGCTCTTGCTTCATAGAGCCAGAAAAGGGTGGCGATAGAGGG
The DNA here is from genome assembly GCF_046119375.1 of Phyllobates terribilis. NCBI lineage: Eukaryota > Metazoa > Chordata > Amphibia > Anura > Dendrobatidae > Phyllobates > Phyllobates terribilis. Next base: position 187,538,345 of record NW_027362763.1, read on the forward strand.
GAAAACATGCAGGTGGGAAGGTGTATGTTTATTTGACCCTGCCATGAAGCACTGAGCGCTTAAGCTTGGTTTGAACAGTCTTTCTGTGCTCAGTCCCTTTATAAGGCACCAAATCCACAGTCGCTGCAGACACTGACTTCGTTGATGTTCCCCTGTATTAGTTGTCGTGTCTCCTGTGCTCAGCTTGTGTTTTTTGTTTTTTCTATTGCAGATAGGTGAAAGGATCAGAGTAATCTTGGACATGGAAGACAAGACCTTGGCCTTCGAGCGTGGCTATGAGTTTTTAGGTGTGGCTTTTAGGGGACTTCCAAAGACCAGTCTATTTCCAGCAGTTTCTGCGGTGTACGGGAACACAGAAGTGACGCTGGTCTACTTAGGGAAGCCGCTGGATGGATGATGCGCCTCCTCCGGTGGATGGCTGTGCATGCGATGGGCAGAAGACGTGACCCGCTCTGTGGGACCCACAGGACCGAAGTGATCAGGGGATCATCCTTCCTTACTCAAGACTTAGAAGGCTTTCCACCTCCTTTCAATGTGATCTGAGAGTCTGTGGGTTGTGGCTGTGTGATGGAGATTATGGTTGTTTTTTTATCTTTTTTATTTTTTATCCCAGTTGTTGACCGTTTGGTATTGTGTTGGTTTGGTGATTGTGCAATGGAAACCAGTGTTCTTAGGTAATGGATGAAGGGGTGAGGGGAGCAATGTGAACTGCTCCTTCTTTCCAGAGCGGGATCTCTTACATGGTGTGTAATGTGGCTTTATTTTTTTACTTTTAGGAACTGTAACCCTATCAGTAATATCTGGTATAGGGTTACTCAATAGTTTTTACCCAAACCCTAGCTGTACCGTCTGGCACAGGGTTATCTGATGGTTTTTATCCATGCCACTGTTTTTAAGCCTCCATTTTTAAGTGGTATCTGTAAGGTACTTTTTTTTTTTTACACAAATTGAGCTGCCATCCCTGCCAGTCTTTACCGATGGCTCACTCAGGTCTGGTTTTGTTAAAGGGAAGTTATAATATCCTTTTTATCATTGACCATGCATCTTGTTTTATGGAGTAAATTCATATCCTCATCTTGTAGGAACATCTAGGGCAAAAGGTTGTGCAGTGTTATGTCTAATGGAGGGAAGCTGTGCCGAATACACATGATACCATGCTTGCGCCACCCCCCACAGGTCAAACACTAGACATAACTGAGCGTTTCACACTTGCCTTGCACGCTCCTTTTAAAGTGAACCGTCACATGATTCATGCTGCCCAACCAATGAGCGGGCAGCATGAATCGGAGGCTGACTGCACAATTGAAGCCAGGTATATTGTTCTCTGAAGTGGTCTGGCATTTTAGAGCGAACATGGCAAGACTAGCTGACCGGGGACCGCAGTAGAGACAAGACTATTTCAATACCGCCCTTGGCCGGCTCTTCCCAGTGCCTCTGCAGGTAATTGACAGGTCTCTCACTATGGTAGAGGCTTGTCAGACACCTGGAGCGGTGCTGGGAGTAGCCGGCCGGGGATCATAGACTAGTGTAGTCTCCGGCCAGCTCTTCGAACTGTATTTCCTCTTAAAATGCCAGAACGTTTAGGAGAAAAATATATATACCTGGCTGCAATTTGTTTTCGCAGCAGGAATCTCACGTCAGGTTCCCTTTCGTGCATGCCATTTGTTCGAAAAGCTACACCTTGTAGTACAATAAATTTCCTTGACCGATAAAGCTGCACTTTGGGACTTTCTTCAGTGTGCATTATAAAAGGATTATGCCTTGGCTGAAAGTGGCTTTTACTTTTGTTACATAAACCACTGCCTTTAGTAATACAATATGTAGCAAAATCCTAAAAACGTGACTGTAGTCTGCCTGCCATGGAGTATCTGTTATTATAATATAATTTTCTCAACCTCCACTAAACGCGACAGATACGGCCTCAGTATAGATATCTGATGGGTTTGTTTGTCTACTGGATTATTATGAGCAATGTTTCTTCTTTAAAGCAACCCCTCCAGACTTCCCCCTTACTGAGGCCCATTCCTCTTAATGCATGAGACAGTTTTGTTTTTTGTATCCTATAACCATTCTGCCTTTTTGTTATACAGGAAATCTGCTCTCCAATCTCTAGCTTACTAGTGATCATGTGATGACTTGTCTTCATACACAGCAGCCAATCAGAAGGGGCAGCGCTGCAGCAGGAGGGATAGCAGAAGCCTGAACCAATGATGAGACAGAGGGCGTGTCTCAGACTACCTCAGATTCCCTTAAGTCACTGTAGCTAAAATGTAGTCATAGATCATAGTTCTGCCCTAGTGAAAAGGTAAAATGCTGTCAAAAAGCAAAATGTACTAAAATTAAATTTCAGGTAATTTTCCTTGTAGGTACAGAGTTGAATAACTGTTTTGAGAATACGAACTGGACAGTTGCTTTTAAAATGGCTGTCCAAGACTTTGCCAGAGGGACAGGAAAATGGAGCCAAAAGCAATGAACAACGTTTCTAATACGTCTTGTCTTCTGTGTAGGAGGTGCATAGGGAATGCCCACTGGGCACTGAACCTGCAGCTTTATAAGGGAGTGTCAGACAAAACAGGTTTTGAAAGATGCAAAACAGGAACACCCCTTAATTGTGAGGTCCTGATGGGTTATGGCAGCCGGGAGCCTGATTTGACATTTCTCAGAATACAAACTGTTTTTCATAGACCGTGATTTCTAGTATTTCAGTATGTAGTACAAGCAGTCAGCTGAGGTTCACATCCTCAACGGGCTGTGTCCATAAAAAGTCCATTCTATCAAAATATAAAATTAACCCATTTTGGTAAAATCCATAAAAGTGGGGAATAAAAAAATCAAAACACAATATTTTTGTTGCTGCCAATCCTGTTTTCCAGTACATTGATTGGTAAAATGAATAGTGTCCTGTGTACCTAGAAATCCTCCTGCAAAAAAAAAAGCTCCCACGCTATGAAATGTAGTAGCACGTAGCCTTTAATAAAAGGACTTAAACTACGATGGCGAAATCATGGCACTGGGCTGTGCGCTAATACTTTCATTGCACCCTTTTTTAATTGATTTTTCACCTGTTTAATTTCTGGGTTTTACCTACAACATATGGGATTAGCATTCCTGCACTGCTAGTTTGACTAGTTAGGCATTAAAAGCCTTTAGGGCGAGCAAAATAGCTGCTTTAGCCAAAACCTGTTTTCACTGTCAGGAGTACTGAAATGAGAATTTCTAGAAGTGGTATCTAAAAGTCACTTTTTATTTAAAGTGTAGTATTATCTTAACTTGTAAGTCTGTGGATCTTCTTCACTGCTTGTCTATAACAGCTGTCCCCATAGACTGGCAACTCACTGCTGCAAGATGTTACCGAAAAACTGGCTTCTAATATTTTATAAGTCAGATATAGATTATGGTGTGTTTGTTTTTTTTCTTGATAATTTTGAAGTATCTTGGGGGGAGGGGGTAAAGAGGGGTCATAAACCACAAGATATATTAATGGCTCATGCCATTATTTTAATGTTAAGTAAGTTGGAGTGAAAAAGAAGTGTAAAGATGCGCCCTGTAATACATATAACTATGTATGGAGGCATGAAGTGCTGTCAGACCTCTTTTTCCACCTGGCTATAGGTGAATAGTTTGACAACAGAATGTTTATTACCTTTTTCCCACCCAAAAAACTAATTCTCCAGTCCCCTGATCCATTGTGGTACATGCACGTGGTGGTTATCAGGCGGGTTCCGGAGCACTTAATGCTAAAAACTATGAACGTATGCACTTCAGAGTCATATGGTCAGTCTTTTTGAGAGTTTTTCTTAGTCCTATAAAATACAAGGTGTTGAATATGGCGCCTCCATGCTTTTAGAATGGTTGCTTGATTTAGAAAATCAGTGTTCAAAAACTTAATCCAGGAAATGATAGTCTATAAAAGTGCACATGGGGTTTCACTTTTTTAGGAACCTCGCCTTAAAGGGAATCTGTCAGCAGGTTTGTTATGTGATATAACAGCAGGATGATGTAGGGGCAGAGACCCTGTTTTCAGCAATGTCACTTAGTTTACTGAGTGCAGCAGTTATGATACCGCTGCAGCGAGAAAACCGACTATGAATGCTGAGCCCTCTGTAACCCACCCACACTGCTGATTGCAGCTTTCTGTGTACACTGCATAGTGACAGAAATCTGCCAAGTCGCACAACGTTGTTCAGCGAGGACCATTGGACCAGATTGCTGGCGCATTACTTCTACTAAATCTTCCCAGTTAGTCCAACCATGGCCCCACCAGACCTAACAGGCATGAGACTGATGGTACAAACAGGAGATTATCATTACAGGACAATCAGTGTTTTATTGAAACATTTGCAGTAGTTGTTGTTTTATCCCCTACATCATGGTTCTATCAGCTTACATAGCAAAAAGCTGCTCTGCGCTGTCCTTTAGGTGTTTGTACATCTAGCGGACCCTGCATGTGTGTGTATTGAGCACTGAGTACTTAGACTTTTTTTTTTTTGGGGGGGGGGATGGATTCTTAAACCTATATTAGCAGTTACATAGTTACTAGAACTGCACTAACTTTCAGTTTGCAATTTCCATTCCTTCACTCATGTTACTCCCCTAATGTGCAGTTTGTAGCCTGGCTGAAGCTTAAGTTTTTTTCTCTTGGGATTACCTCTTCCTGTAATATAGGCTGGGTAAATGCAAGGTGCTGAGGTTTCATGAAAGGTTGTCCACTGCTATATTATTGATGACCTATTGTTAGGATAGGTCATCAATGTTTGGTCGAGGTCCAACACCCAGCAGTTCTCAGTGGCTGCTGCTGCTGGAACTACTTAATTATGGAACTGCTCCGTCTTCTGATAGTGGCTGCGGCAGGGTATTCAAATCAATATCAGAAGACAGAGCAGCTCTGTAATTGAGCTGTTATGACCAGCAGCCACCGAGAAAAGCTGATCTGCGTGGGTGTCGTACCTAGACCGATCAGGCATTGATGACTTCTAGGAAGAGGCCATTAATGATAAAGTAGTAGACAACCTCTTTAATTCCTATATCAGCACAGCTTCTATCCTGCAAATTTCTTCATGTGTTTTTTTCTGTAGTATTTTTCTCTGCCCTCAGAGGCTTTCTTCTCTCCAAATTGTGGACATGGGTGTACGTCCCTTTCCTGTTTCCATCTCTAACCCAGAAAGGAGGTGGGCGCAGGGAGTGATCAGGAGCTCTAATGTATTTGTAACATTTTTGCATAGCACTCAGTGGCTACAAAATGGTAGTATAATTTTAGTGGGATTTGGAACGTTTCTGAACTCTGCATTTAAGAAGCAAACAAACAAAATCTGTGCAAAAGTGTATATGACCTCTATAATTACCCCTGTCATGGCGCTGCAGAAAAAAATTTAACATTTGCTACTCTGTTGCCAATGGACTACAGCTAATTGTTAGAGGCACCTGCAAAAGGGTGGTGGTCTACCCTTTTTAACCAAAATACTTATTGCGGGGTCACACCACCCAATTTTTTATTTAATTTTGTTAAACCTTTTTGAGAAGGGCATTTTGGGTGTTTTTTAATCGAATGTGCTGACTATGCCTAAGGAATATTAATGCTGGTTTAATTACCCCATAATGGTAATTGCACATGTTTAATGGAGGCAGAGAATGTAATAATTAACATGCATATATGTGATGTACATATAGAGAACCTGCATTTTATGGAAGTCTTAAATATTTAATAGGAGCTGCATGTAAATTAGCGGTGTTGAAATTGTATCCTCCTCCGAACGCTTGAATTTTATGAATTTATCATTAGCCCCAAGAAAAAAAGTATTATATAGGGAAGCTGCTCTACAGAATAATCAGGCTTGGTTAACTTTACAAAACTTTGTATTGAATTGTTAAATGCAGCCATGCAATAAGATAATGGCAGAAAAAAGCCTTAGTGTTACAGTGGGTGGCATTACAGTAAACTCACCTAGACAGCATGGCCAACTCTGGGACCTCTGAACGGCTTTGACCAAGTCTTTGGTGCACAGTGTTGCATTTTAAGTTCCACAACATTGTTCAGCGAGGAACATTGCACCAGATTGCTGGCACATTACTTTCAGTAAATCTTCCCAGTTAGGTCTGGTGGAGACTGACTCAGTAATATGTCATGCGAGGAGACTGGGCACCACTTATTTCACATTGACTCCAGGGTCCATGAGAAAAACCAATGCGAAACTTGTCATTGGTGGCTACTGTATGGGTATAATATATAGATTTCCAGGTAATACTGATGACTTATTCCTAATTCTTTTGAGGTGCTTTTAATGTCTTTCGTGGAGTCTGTGTCCATTTTGGTGGAGTCGGAATAAAATTTTTCATAAGAATTTGGGAAAGTTATGAAATGTCCTATTCCTGAGCTAAGGGTCTAGACTTTTAGCGGAGATGAATCTGTGTTACAGTAAATTCATCACTTAAACATGAGCCATGTATGAGGGAGTTGGAGGTTTGGCTTACCGACTCCACAGCCCTGGTGTAGAGGGTAATGGCGTAGACCTATGATGAGCCCACTATATTATGCATGGTTACCAATTCTTTGTTAGAAAAATAAATGATAATGGTTTCAAGTAAAAGAAATGGCACTTTAAGGAATGTTCATGTGCAGAAGATGCATTTCCTTTTCCCATTATAGTATTAAAATTCTGCGTCATTGACTATTAGTAAAATGGTAGCAGTCAGGCTCTAAATGTACCCAACTTGTAACACTCCAACAAAGTTCTCCCAATTATAGAAGGTGTAACTGCTCATCTGCTGGGTACAACACACACAGAAGACCCCAGAAATGTCAGTTCCTGTGTACAGGCTAATTCTCCCCTCAGCAGAACGTTCCTTATCCTCTTTCATAAGCGTTTACTATGCTTATCTCTGCTTTCTTGATAACTTATTTTGTATATACCTCATCTTTGCTCTTATCTGTAAATGAGCCGGTATAGACTCAAGTTCAAGGTTGAAAATGATCTGGAAAATTTCAAGAGAATTTTGTGATTTCTAGGTCTGTTCACAAAAGCCATAATCGTGTACTGAATCCAAACAACCCCATCGTACCCCCATTACCTAGTTGGTGATTTTGAGATTTTCATTGTTTTGACTGTTGGAATAGCACTGTACACTTCGCTAACAGCCCACTCGAAAGCTGAGGCGTCGCACTATCCTTACTTTACTAACAACATCTCCTTTTCCCATCATTTCTTTTACTGGGTATGTTCCCAATCCTCACATGTGGTTTTATCCTTTTAGACTCCATTTTGATTCCAGGCTTTATTCCTCTTTGCTAGTAGTCCCCCAAGTTTTCTTAGAGTCATGAGCCGAACCCAGAGCCCCCATAACGGTTGACATCAGAAATCGCACCAAGGCAGAATACTTGCATCTGTGGGATCCCACCTTGCCCCCATTTTGTATTCTCTGATCCATCCCTCTCGCAGTCCTATAGCATCCAGCTTCAAGCCCCCTCTCTATCTGGTAGGATGATACTATCTCCAACCCCAAGGCTGGTATAAGCACCTCCAGATCTGTTCTTCTGTACAGGGCTACTCAAGTCACCACCTGAAGACCTGCCCTTCATGGGTGTCTACTAGATCTGGTGCTAGTGCACATAGCCACGAGCCACATATGGGCCGCTGAGCCACAGGTTGAGGATCTCTGATGTATCAGTACAAACTCGCATGACCAGCTGGAACCAGTCAGCCAGTCCCATCTCTGCCTGCTGAGATGGTACATTAGTTTATTATTTCTACTCTAGTATCTTCGATAATCTATTAAGTATACAGTCAGAATGTAGATCACAATTCAACCTCCCTAACTGACAAGAGAAGTGCAGTAATCATCATTATGTTTGATATTAGATTCTCTCCTGTGGATAACTGCAGAGGTACATTCCATGCAGTTTCATTTCTGTACAGGACGTTCTATTGACTGAGATGGTGAACTCTATCAGAACACTAAAAGCCTTGTAATTCCTAGGTGGGGTCACACTGAGATCACATGACCTAACTGAGTACACCAAACATTTCCAGAGAGAGGCACCATTTAATAAGGTAATACCAGCTTAAAGGGGTAATCCTATCCCAATATGTAGTAGGTATAATAATATTAGCAAATGCCTCCAATTAGAAATGTAGTATAGTATTTTTGATTCACATTTCTATGTCACTTACTTCATGTGCAGGTATTGCGGGACCTTGGGTATCCACGGTTACGACCACTGGCAGCTAGATAACCGTCACTATATCAGTGGATTTAACCATGCATACCTAAGGTCCTGGAATGCCTGCACATGAGGAAAGAGATATATCAAATCAGAAACACTATACTACATTTCTAATTGGAGGTATTTGCTAATATTATTACACCTACTACATATTGGGATAGGATCTTGGAGATGGTAATACCCCTTTAATTTACTTATATGGACTACTGACACAAAGAACTGAAAACAAGATGGGGGTAGTCTGGTTTATAAACGGAGAAGGGCCACGGCCCCACTATCAGTATTCGGTCAGTATTTTTTTCCAGGAGTGGGTGATAAATGCAGAATTGGTGACTTGTTTCTATTATACCTTTTCTCTGATTGTTCCTCACCTGGTTTTGGCTCCCACTCCTGAGAAAAAATACTGACTGAATACTGATAGTGGGGCCATGGCCTAAGACTTTCTGTTGACCAGAGCAGGTACTAGCTGTCCCTCACTAGATTACAGCATACTGATGTGGGTTTTGACAGCAATAATTTGCCAAAGCATAAAAGTAAGATGTGAAATACTCCTACATTTTGCAGACTATGCCGCTAAAGCTGTCACCTCTCTGGACAGGTCTGTTTTGCTAAATGCCTGTATTCCACATACTATAAGGTTTCTGGAGCATTTAGTCAAATAGACCTGTCATGAGAGCAGACACGTCCTCGTTAAATACAATTTTTTTTTTTTTTTTTTTTACGGATTAGAGTCCCCCTCCCCCAGTCTCATTTGATGCCACTATTTGGCCTCCAGTATTCATCCTTTTCTCATTAGTAACACCTCTTTACTTGCCTGAAGGAGCTTAATCTGTATAGGGAGAATATTGTCTACCATTGCTACTGCCAATCTCCAGGGAACATGTTCGCATTAAGTAAAAGATGAAAATCCCAGATTTATAATTTTACCCTCCCAGTAGATTTTATGGGATTATGGAGTTTCATGCAGAAGGTGATGGGATCCCCTGACACTTCAGAGGTCCTGTTCTGAGATGCCAAAATGACATCAAACTACACCTGGATTTAATAGTGTAAGAAAATATCCACAAGAGCCTCCCTAATTCACCTTGTCTATGGAAAATGTTCTAACCCCCATTATTATATATGGAATGATGTGCAAGCCAGTTTTATTTGGAATTGTTTTGGTTTTTTTCTTCGCATATATTGCATGGATTTTGTGATGTGTAGGAATTTTGGCTATTTTTCTGCAAATAGAAAGATGAATAATCTAGCTGATCCCTAAACCTGTGTGTGAGGTGCATGTCCTGATTACTGGAGAAGAAGAGCTCTGCTCCCGGGTGACTCTGTTACAGAAGCTGCTTATGTGGCGTTCACATTCTGGACTCTGGGGACCTTCATGTAATCAGCTGCTGTCGGTCGGGTGATGGACTTTTACCAATAATCGGTGGCGTTGGTACTTTCTGCCCTTTGCAGACATGTAAAGAATTTTGGCTTGTGACCTTCTTTACTTGGGAACCGGAGTTCATTAACTCGACACAAGATCAGTCCTGATGAACTGATAGGAAAAATGTAAATATGTGTGTGTGTGTGTATATATATATATATATATATATATATATTTATTATTCATGCCTTATGTTTATTTAAAGGGAAACTCTGGAAGGCCAAGCTGCGACTTGAAGGCTGGAAAGTAATGAATCCTCTTAAGTCTATATTAGGTCACTCCGCCAACACCCACAATCCTGCTCATGCAGGGTCTCCAATCTTTCTACATTTTAATATATCTACACTTTTTTTTTTTCCACTATGACACAAGTCTGATTCTAAGCTTCAGTGGCAGAATTTGGAGGATGAAATCTGTGGACACCTCATTGGATAGGGTAAAAGCATCCTTCCATTTTGAAAAAGCACAGCATGTTCTCATGTTCATACTGCGTTTTTTTTCCACTCTTGTGAAGGAAACCTAAGGCTATTCGTGGCCACATGTTCCCTGTAGCTGTTTACTATGGAGACTCCATATATATTCCTGTCTACAATTGATGCTGCTGGGTGAGTATACCTCCATGATAGTCTGTTTGGAGAATTGGCACAATCCCCCGCCCATCCTTGGGTGCTATTGGCTCCATACAGCTCGGAGGTTGGCCACACGTGAATGAGGTCAAATTTCTTAACTTTTGCTCTTACATTGACCAATTTAAATTAGTGTTTTTTTGCATTTATGGTGTGGTTTTTTTTTTTTTTCATTTTTACTCTTTTCGATACATTACTATGGAATGCACTCAGTGTGTTCGATCCTCTTACTTTGTAAGGTCCATCATGGGATTATAGACTTTCCCGCTCCTTTTTATTCATCCTTTTGAGACATGTAATTGATGTTGGAAATCTTATTTATCTTGCTGTACCAAAATGTGAAAACTATATTCTATATAACCTGGTACATTTACTATATGTAACACAGGCAGACCTTTTACAGATCTTTTTGTTCATGTAGTCCAGGCAATGATATATTGATTGTTAACTCTTTTCAGATGTACTTGAGTTTATTAAAACCTGTAAAGCCATGGGAGGTCACGGACTATGAAGGGGAGGTCTGGGTGCAATATACTCCTGAGCGTATTGTCTTTGGTGTTAGAAGAACTTAAATTAACAAGCTCACCAGATTTTCTGCAGTTTGGAATCTATCCGGAGCATGAGACCTTGCCGTTGCCCACGGTTGAATTGTCCTAATCGAAGGGGCAGCTCGTGATGGTAAATTCCATTGTTAATTTAGAGCAGTGCTTCCCAAACTCCAATCCTCACGGCCCCCAACAGGTCATGTTTTCAGGATTTGCTTTAGTATTGCCCAGGTGGTAGAAGTATAAAGGCATCAGGAGTTCTCTTACCTGTGCAATACTATGGAAATCCTGAAAATGTAACCTGTTGGGGGGCCGTGAGGACCGGAGTTTGGGAAACACTGATTTTAGATCATGTTATAATCCACATCCACCAACGCGGTTCAACTTTTTCTGTATGACTATGAATGATCCATACATTTTCAAATGTATTTGGCTTATGTTTTTAATATTGTCCCACGTAACTTGTTCCCTTATCCTATCTGCTATGAACCAATGAATCGATCATTTAGTTAAGTATAAAATATATACAATAAAGGGATGCGTCAAGGGGAACCTGGTTCTGGTCTGTCACCGTTTATTCTGAATAGTTTAGAAATTGTATGCTTGAACAAGACCAACAAAGCACTTTTTTACTGTTGGGCTGGAATCCCGTGTGGATTTTGCTGCATGTTGAGCCATTTTGGATGAAAAATGGGAGACCTAGATCATTGTCCTCTTTAGAACTTTCCTTACCATTGGAGTTACTCTGGACTTTGGCTAAACTGCAAGTACAAACTGCATCAAAAATCATACGCAATTCTACTTTCAAACTACTCAGTCTGGGCCCTGTCTTGCCATTTTCTTGCTTCTTCTGGTATTGACTATGGCGTTCGATGACGGTGGAATCCTTTTACTCAGTTGCCCGATGAACTTTGTATTAGTTTTGGTAAGACATAACTGCTGTAAAATTGTCTTTTAATAAACTCTGATCTTAAGTTCCTTGTCTGAGTTTATTAATCACTCTAATGTTATAACTGGCAAGTTGCTTAACAATGACCTCATTGGAATCTGTCATCTGATTCATGCTTCTCAAACCGTGGGCAGCATGAATCAGAGCCTGGCGCCACGGTTGCAGTCAGGTATAGTTTCTCTGAAACGTTCCAGTGGTTCAGAGAAAATATACTATATGGTACGTGCACGCAATGTCTTTTTAGACCTTTGCTTACCTGTCGACTTTTTCAGGCAAAAGACTCTTAAGTGCACCCTCCCTCTTAAATAAAAAAGAAGTATCTGTGCCCTTCGATGAAGTCAGGGTTGTCAATCAGAGGGGGGGGGCACTTAAATGTTGGGCCTCGCCAAAGGAGCACCATTATTATGGATTTCATGCTGCACATCCAAATATGTCATATAGAATGATTCAAAGAGCATGGTGCATAATTTTAGCCTCAGTATTCTTAACCAAGAAAATAATAAATTCATTAACATGCTCAAAGTGATTTCCACTGGTGACCCAGCTGATGGCTAGGCGCCAGCCCAGTTCTGTCCATACATGTGCTAGCATATCCTTGGATATGGATGCCACTGTTTCACTGTTGCATTTTCTCAGGTCCTTCACAGCCTGTAGAGGGTGGTATGGGGGAGCAGGTACCTAAAAGCACTTAGCTGTACAATAATCTTTTACTATTGATAGTATAACTTTGTATGATGGAGATCACCACCAACCTGGTTTCCATTTTTATAGGGAATCTATTAATAAATTCAATCCCCTCCGCCCCTGAAAACCACATATATGGACATGCAGGTCTTTGATATGTAAATTTATGGACACCTTTTATATCTTCTACTTTTACTTACCCAAATAATTAGTGTGACGATATGGGGTCTTCTGTGAGCCTAATACTTCTCAGACAACACAGGGTGAGGGTAAAACAGCATGGCAATACTTTATTAGAACCACAAAACGGACAATAAACAGAACAGTCCTAGCTACTACCCAAGATGGTAAAACATTACACAGTCTCACCCTTCTGCTCGCTTGGGATAGAACAACTGTAGCTTTGGGACTTCAAGAGCCAACTACCTCTACCAGTGCCCCCTCTCCACCATCCCCTGTTTCTGGCAGACCCCCACAGCGAGAAGGTAGCGGCAAGCTTAGGAAGCTAGCAGTCCATCGAGGTATAAGGCCAGGAGACCCGAGGGTCTCAATGAAATGATCCAGCCATTTGGATATACAGCTGTGAAATAAGTGTTGAACACGTCACCAATTTTCTAAGTAAATGTACACTGCTCAAAAAAATAAAGGGAACACTTAAACAACAGAATATAACTCCCACGTAAATCAAATTTCTGTGAAATCAAACTGTCCACTTAGGAAGCAACACTGATTGACAATCAGTTTCTCATGCTGTTGTGCAAATGGAATAGACAATAGATGGAAATTATTGGCAATTATCAAGACACCCTCAATAAAGGAGTGGTTCTGTAGGTGGGGACCACAGACCACATCTCAGTACCAATGCTTTCTGGCTGATGTTTTGGTCACTTTTGAATGTTGGTTGTGCTTTTACACTCGTGGTAGCATGAGACGGACTCTACAACCCACAGAAGTTGCTCAGGTAATGCAGCTCATCCAGGATGGCACATCAATGCGAGCTGTGGCAAGAAGGTTTGCTGTGTCTGTCAGCATAGTGTCCAGAGGCTGGAGGCGCTACCAGGAGACAGGCCAGTACACCAGGAGATGTGGAGGGGGCCGTAGGAGGGCAACAACCCAGCAGCAGAACTGCTACCTCCGCCTTTGTGCAAGGAGGAACAGGAGGAGCACTGCTAGAGCCCTGCAAAATTACCTCCAGCAGGCCACAAATGTGCATGTGTCTTCACAAACGGTTAGAAGCCGACTCCTTGAGGGTGGTACGTGGGCCTGTCGTCCACAGATGGGGGTTGTGCTCACAGCCCAACACCGTGCAGGACGCTTGGCATTTGCCACAGAACACCAGGATTGGCAAAGTCACCACTGGCGTCCTGTGCTCTTCCCAGATGAAAGCGGGTTCACACTGAGCACATGTGACAGAGTCTGGAGACGCCGTGGAGAGCGATCTGCCTGCAACATCCTTCAGCATGACCGGTTTGGCAGTGGGTCAGTAATGGTGTGGGGTGGCATTTCTTTGGAGGGCCGCACAGCCCACCATGTGCTCGCCAGAGGTAGCCTGACTGCCATTAGGTATTGAGATGAGATCCTCAGACCCCTTGTGAGACCATATGCTGGTGCGGTTGGCCCTGGGTTCCTCCTAATGAAGGACAATGCCAGATCTCATGTGGCTGGAGTGTGTCAGCAGTTCCTGCAAGATGAAGGCATTGAAGCTATGGACTGGCACCCCAGACCTGAATCCGATTGAGCACATCTGGGATATCATGTCTCGCTCCATCCACCAACGTCACGTTGCACCACAGACTGTCCAGGAGTTGGTGGATGCTTTAGTCCAGGTCTGGGAGGAGATCCCACAGGAGACCATCCACAACCTCATCAGGAGCATGCCCAGGTGTTGTAGGGAGGTCATAGAGGCACGTGGAGGCCACACACAATACTGAGCCTCATTTTGACTTGTTTTAAGGACATTACATCAAAGTTGGATCAGACTGTAGTGTGTTTTTCCACTTTAATTTTGGGGGTGACTCCAAATCCAGGTCTCCATTGGTTAATAAATTTGATTTCCATTGATGATTTTTGTGTGATTTTGTTGTCAGCACATTCAACTTTGTATAGAACAAAGTATTTAATGAGAATATTTCATTCATTCAGATCTAGGATGTGTTATTTGAGTGTTCCCTTTATTTTTTTGAGCAGTGTATTTCTAAAAGTGCTATTGCCATGAAATTCTCACCAGATGTCAGTAGTAACCCATCCAATCCACACAGTCAAAGAAATCAAACTATAGATGTCCATAAATTATGTGTAATGATGAGAAATGACACTGGGAAAAAGTATTGAACACCTGAAGAAAGAGGTGCAAAAAGCCATGGTAAGTCATCTATCTAACAGAGAACGCAATCCTGCCACTTAGTGAAAAATATCATCTGGTTCAACTGATGGCCTATAAAAAGGTGCCACATAAGAAACATCTCATGATGGGTAAAACCAGTGAGCTGTCTCCAGACCTTCGCAACCTTATTGCAAAACATATTAATGGCATTGGTTACAGATGAATTTCTAAGCTACTGAAGGTTTCAGTGAGCACTTGGGGCCATAATCCGGAAGTAGGAAGAACATAATATCACCATAAACCGTCCACGACCAGGTGCCCACCACAAGATTTCATATAGAGGAGTGAAAAGCTTTATCAGAAGAGTTGTCTTAGAGCCAAATACCTCCTGTGGAGAGCTACAGAAAGACATGGAATCAGGAGGTACATTGTTTCAAAGAAAACAATAAGTAATGTACTCAACCTCCATTTACTATATGCACGCCCTCCACACAAGACTCCATTGCTGAACTAAAAGCATGTTCCAGCGCATTTAAATTTTTGCTTAACATGTAGACAAGCCTGTGACATTCTGGGAGAATATAATCTGGTCAGATGAGACCAAAATTGAACTCTTTGGATGCCATTATACACACCATGTTTAGAGGCCAAAAGGCACTGCACATCACCCCCAAAAACACCATACCAACAGTGATGTTCGGAGGCAGGAACATCATGGTGTGGGGCTGTTTTTCAGCATACGGCACTGGCAAACTTCATATACTAGAAGGAAGGGTGAATGGACAAATGCACGGAGACATTCTTGATAAAAATCTGCTGCCATCTATCAGGATGATGAAGATTAAACGAGAGTGGACATTACAGAAAGACAATGATCCCAAACACACAGCCATAGAAACTCAATTGGTTTCAGAGAAAGAAAATAAAAATGCTCGAATGGCCCAGCCAATCACCTGACCTGAATCCAATAGAAAATTTATGGAAGGAATTAAAGCTCAGAGTTCATAGACGGAGCCCACAGTACCTTCAGGGTTTGAAGAGTGTTTGTGTGGAAGAATGGGCCAAAATCACACCTGAGCAATGTATGCGACTAGTTTCTCCATACAGGAGGCGTTTTGAAGCTGTCATCACCGACAAAGGCTTTTGTACAAAGTATTAATTAAATTTCAGTAAGCGTGTTCAATACTTTTTCCCTTTGTCATTTCTCATTATTGCAAATAACTTAATTTATGGATATCTATGGTTTGATTTCTTTGCCTGTGGGGGTTGGATGGGTTGTTACCAACATCTGGTGAGAATTTCATATCAATAGCACCTTTAGAAATATATTTACTAAGAAAAAATTGGTGACGTGTTCAATACTTATTTCAACCAGTGTATAACTTCACCAATTTATTAGGAAAGCTTAAAAAGTTCCAGGTACATTAAAAATTTTGCATCAAAGCAAAAATCAACAATCATAGAGCTGCCTTTAATCGGAAATTGTGAGCTTGCAAGCAGAGCCCTCATTCCTCTTCGTATCTGTTGATTTATGTGATTATTGTTGTTCTGTAATGTCTTTTATTGTCTGTACAAGTCCCCTCTAAAATGTAAAGTGCTGCAGAATATGTTGGCGCTATAGAAAAATTATATTATAAATTCATTGTTACAGACATGATTTAAATAGAGAAACTCGCTAAAATAAGACACACCCAATTGATTATGTAAATACCTTGTTGAACTGTTGGCTAAAACATGAGAAAGCATCAACTGAGGACATTTGTCAACCCAGAGGGCAAGTCTACAATTCACATACCCACTGATCAGCAAGTTATCATCTATTTAGCCAATAGGTAATAATGTGTTTTCATTGGACAACCACTTTAAGTGATCTGACACGCCCAGAACAGTTAATACCTCATTTTTCTATTAATTAACATGAAAATTACTTGGGAATGCAGCAACAGATAGAAGCTATAAAGGTGTTGATGGATTCACATTTAAAAGACCTGGATGCCCATATTCAGTTTGGGAGGGTTGATCTTAATGAAAGATGCTCTTTAATTATTGTTTCTCATGCCTGTGCTCTTCCCATAATGCAGTTTTTCTTTACTCCATATAACATCCGGAAGGGGTAATGAGACGAAGAGACCTCCTTTCAGGTGTCTCATGAGCGGACTATCCTGTGATTCAAGTGGGCACCAATTTTCATGTATAAGTGAGCTTCATGTATGAATCAGGAACAGGTGCTAAGAGTGTAATAGATCCTGAATTGTGGACCGACCGTGTGGTTGTAAGACCATTGGTACTGGAAAAATGAGCTCATGCATGCCAGGAAAGGTGGAAAGATCTATATTTTTGGAAAAGTCGTGCAATGTTAAGAGCACATGTGCTTCCCTATTGTATTGGATGATTGTAAATAAAGCCACGTTGAACTGTTCCTATCATGCTCTTGCTTGTCGCGGAGCCATTGTTTCCTCAGTACACACTACAAAAACCACTTACAGTATAAATGACTTACTACACCCATTATTCATTTCTCGAAAGCAAAGGTCAAAACTGATGAATCAGTTCATCTGCTGTTAGGATGCGTTGGTGAAAGGATTCACCTGGCTTGAGATTTGTTAATAACAACATTGATAGAAATAGATAGTGGACCTCCTGTGAAGAAAGCATGGTGAACATTAGAGGGCAGTCTATACAAATCAATGGCATGTGTGAAGAAACTCACAACAGAAAGCCAAAATGAGGATATCAACTGCTAGTAACTCAACCGAGACCAAAAAAGTGGTTAAGGTAAAGTATATCTCACTTCAATAGTGGTTATCACACTAAAAATGTATGTGACATTCAATAATATCTGTATTTAAATGGTTGACCTCCTTTGTTTAATCTTTTAGGCAGTATCCACTGAAAACTGCAACAAATATAATAGTAAAAGTAGAAACAGAGGAAAGATTTCACTGTGGGCTGAGTAATAATGTAAACCTCAGAGATTATATGCGGTAACCTGACAATTAGAGATTAACGAACCGTTTGGAATGTGAATTTGCCGGCTTTACCAAATTTTCCTCAAAAAATTTGATTTGTAGCAAATAAGTTAGCTTGAAATCACAATAGTACAAAGCCTCTAATTGCCTTGAAAATATGTGGTCTCCTAGTACTGTACTGAACCTCTGTTGAGCTCTTTAATGCAAACACAACATTAGTAATGTCCAAGTGACCTCAACCCATATGGCGTGGTGAAAACGAGTAGTAACCAATGGTAAATAAGCTATTTAATAACACACTAAATTGTTAGACTTGTAGTGTGGAAACCGTCCAAAAATTATCCTTGGGGGTGGAGGGGGAGATGCCTGCCTTGCTGGTGTTTATTCACAGGAGGTGCAAATGAAAGATGCAGTTGCTTTTTCACGTGAAGTGGTGCAAAAAAACTGTGGAGTTTCAAGAGGTTTTTTTTTCCTAAATGAAGAAGCGAAAGCGTTTTCACAAGGCCTCCAAAACGTATCTCTTTATTTAGCAAAAACAAGTGTGCTCAGCAATTTTGAAAGTGAAAATGTAATGGTTTCTTCCCTAGTAGTGAAAAAAATTATCCCCCTTTTTGGGATCCGCAACATGTTTGCTATTCTAAAAAATAGTAAACAATTACAAAGGCTTTTTATCAAGTTTCCAAAAGTTATCCCTTTTTTTAGGAAGCAGGAGCAAGCTAGATGTGTTCAAAGTGAAGAAGCAATGCCTTGTCAACAAGCCATTACAAATATGTGCCCTATTTTTTTAACTGATTGATGTGTATGTACCCTTAAGAGAGTACAATTCACATCAGCAATACATTCTATCAATATAAAAGACTGTGCAGCCAGGAGATGTGGCAGAAGCCACACAGTAGAGAATTAGGGTGGGGCAGGCAAGGAGATGTCTGGTAGTGTAGGTCCAGCAATGGCAGCCTGGAACTGTGCTACAGTACAAATGACATGATGGACAGGGAGTAGTCTGAGCATGGGCCACAGGTGTAAGGTGCCCCAGCGAGGTAGTCGTGGGCGAGCAGTTGCCAATACTCGCTCTGACACATGACAGACAAGATGTGTCCTCCCTCTGATGTGCTGCGGTGTATGTGGTGTTTCCACTTACTTCTGACCACCTGGCTGCGTCTGTCTCCAGGCATTTCTCTTCTGGAACCAGGGCAGCAATGAATTCAGAGGACACGAGGTTCATAACCATAACTGGGACTTTACTTGGGAGGTAGGAATATTTACAATATTTACAGGCAGATATAAAGGATAAGGCCCAATGCGTTGTCATCTTTCCCACAGGTACTTGACACAACTTCAGCCCTGGTTCCCAATTTAGGTGAAGCATCTCGGTTGCTCTGTTCTCTAGCCCTAGAGAATCTTCCTCACCAGTGACAGTATATCAGGATCCTAGTTCTCCCCACGTCCTAGACTTGAGTCCTAACTTCTGCAGCCTGGAGACAGAATGTGCCCCCGGGTCCTCAATGACTCTCTCGAAGTTCCCAGGCCGGCTAACGGGACTCTTGTGGAGGGATTATTCTCTTTGATGATCCACTGTCTAAGATAAGGGGCCAACGTTTACCCTAGCAGCCAGTATATGGAGCCTGTCTCTTCTCAAGCACTGTACACTGCTGATTCATCACTTCCTGCTTCTGGAAAACTAACCAGAGATTTCCTAAAGTGCCCACCCTCTATGGGCTGTCCTCACAAACAGTTAACTCTCTCACTGCCCTAAATGCCTGCAATGATACTGGCAAACTTCACCTGTCATCTGTATTCTAGACAGTGGCATCTTGTGGCTGGTTACTAATACTATAGCCCACAAGGAAACACATCAGGAACAAAGCATTTATTCACATCCTGTGCTCAACCATAGCACTGGGTTCCCTCTCCTTCTACTGGGCTGGATTATCACAACTAACCTCTTAACTGGACCTTACTGCAGCCCAGAGAGACCTAACTGTTGGGAACATACTCTTCAACCTTTTTAGCACCAGAGGTAAGCTACTTCCTTGATCACTACTACACAGGCACTGGCAGCAGCAAAACTGTGTAGAAGACAATCAATGAACAGTCAGGCAGTGCCATAAGTGAGTCAGCACTGATCCATACCCAATTAATTTTGACAAACGAAAGATTTTCTATGCTTGTGGTGGATAACCTGGTTTGATTGGCATAAAAAGCCGCCGGTCACACCGAATCCCCTCTCTGACAGTACACTAGAACAATTCTTGGTACTGGTCGAATCTGCTGAGCTAGAAATCCATGGAATCTGGGCTCAGGGTATCGGCTGGAGAAAGGACACTGTGCAGGTACAACTGAATTGGCTTTTCAGACAGTGAAATGATGTATGCTGATGTGCATCAAGTTGGTGCAATTACTGATAAAACATCTGTTCCACTCTATCATATTTACTTTAATCACTGCTGTCTTCATTATTTGTTGTAGTTTTTATGCTGGCATCCATAGGGAGTGTCTCCCAAAAAAATTAGGGATCTAAGGGGTAACGTTTCTCCTTGAGGAGAGTGACATGCCTGGCACGCCAGTGTAAGGAGGCTTATGAGCTATGCAGTGCTCCTCTGGGAAATTAAATATGCAAATTGCCCACATGCCTTCCGCCTTCTGCCATAATCCTCGGGGGAGATTTTAATGTAATATTCTCAGAAAACAGGGACAGACTCTCACTAAATGATTGACCCCCCCATCCTCATCCCAAATGATCTCCAGAGAGTTTTGCAAGCTTATCCGCAGATACTCCCTTTATGACCTATGTAGAATTATTCATCCTGAAGACAGACCTTTGTTCTTTATTCACCACCTACTGGTACCCATACCCGCATAGGTTACCGTATTTTTCGGATTATAAGACTCACTTTTTTCCTCCTAAATTTTGGAGGAAAGTGGGGGAGTGTCTTATAGTCCGGATGTATGGTACCTTATAGCTGTGGGTGGTGTGGCGGGGGGGAGTCACAGGAGGCAGGAGCCACCTGCTGCAGCTAATACTGTGCTCGCTGTTAATGGAGATAAATATTCACTGCTCCCCCAAGCCCCATGCTCATAGTCCCGGGTGTGGGAGCAGTGAATATTCCGTCAGCTGAACTCAGCGTGTGAGGGCGCATGTCAGTGACATCATGCACTGCTTACACGCTGATGTTAGCTGCTGGCATTAGGTCAAAACGCTGCTGGAGTAGAGGGAAGGTCAGTAGAATCCTTTATTTTTTTATGTGTGCAATGTGAGGAGGCCATATATAACAGGATGGGGGGAGCCATATATAACAGGATGGAGGGCCCATGTATACCAGGGTGGGGATAGGTGCCATGTATACCACGATGAGGGCCATGTATACCAGGATGGGGATAGGGGAGCCATTTATATCGGAATGGGGATGGGGGGCCATGTTTACCAGGATGTGGATGGGGGGCCATGTATATTAGCATGGGGTCCATGTATACCAGGATGGAGATGGGGGCCATGTATATCAGGATGGGGACCACGTATATCAGGATGGGGGGGGCATATAAACCAGGATAGGAGCATATTATACCCTATAACAGTGTCAGCAGCAGAACTCCCCCCTCCCCCATAACAGTGCATCATGACCAAATGTTTTGCTTACATTTTTTTTCTATTCTCCTCCCCTAGGTGTCTTGTGGTCCGGTGCATCTTATAATATAATACTATACTACTTCTCTGTTACGTGTCCTGACAGGAGCAGAGGTGGGTTCCATGACATGTCCCAATAGAGATCTCAATTAAAGATTCCTCAATTTTTACCCGTTCTTGTAATTGGAGACTTAATTAAACTTTCTTACATTAAGGAAGAACTACGCCCCTGTAACACCATTGTCAGGTCCTCTGCATGGTTTCCTTTCCACCTCAATGTAGGGACATTGGCATGCTCACTGCTCTGGCCCCGCGGCGTGGTCCCCTTCTGCTGGCATGTCAGAATAATGAGTTCACCTGCTGGATGGCTCTCTGCTTATTACTGAGAGTCATCATGTATAAAAGACTCCCTCTCCCCTAGGGAGTCGCCAAGCAACGTGTAGAGTCATTAGTCAGTAAGGTTTACTGCTAGTGAGTTGTGAGGTCCCCTGGCCCTGGTGCGGCCAGTGTAATGAAACTGTATCCCTGGTCCCGGTGTGGCCAGTTCTGTGTCCGTGAACCCCTGGTCTCAGTGTGGCCAGTCCTGTGTCCACAGTCCTCTGGCCCTGGAGTGACCAATGCCTTAACACTCGCCCCCTGGTCCCAGAGCGATCCGTGTCTGAACCCTGGTCCCCTGGTCCCAGAGCGGCCAGTGCCTGAACCTCATCCCCTGGACCCAGAGCAGCCAGTGCCTAAACATTGTCCCCAGGTCCTGGTGCGACCAGTCCTGTCCTCAAAGTTCCTGGTCCTGGTGCGGTTAGTTCTGCTCCCCAAGTCCCGATGCAGCCACTATCTGAACTTTTCCCTATCTGTGTCTCCATGTCAGTGATCCTGAACTGTACCTACTAAGTCTGAACGGAGCCCTAATCAGTGTCAGCTAACCTAACCCCTGGGGTCAGCTGCTGCTGCCGGACACCACCCTAAAAAAGATTATAAAATAAAACATGCCCTGACCACTAAGCTAAAACTTATGGAAACAAAAATGCTCTCCACACCTTCTAAACAGACTCTTAAAAACTCGTAGATGTTAGGGCACAGCTAAAAAACATGGCATTAAAAAGAGTGGATAAACTTCTTCTTTACACTGGCACTATGAAAAAGCCAACAAACTCCACACATTGTTAGCTAACTCATCATATGGAACAGTCTCTCCCCTATGCTTTATGTAACGAAAATAATCAAAAAACGTATGATCCAAAAGAGATGGCAGATATTTTCCACTAATATTTCTCACAACTTTAATCACTCTCTAACCTTTCCCTGTCTAGTCTTCCCATAAGGAATAATCTCATTAGTTCCTTTCTGGACTCATGCCACCTACGCACTCTTTCTCCAGAGGCAATTACATCTTTAAATACTCACATCACAGAGAAAGAGATCAAAGATATAATAGACCACCTGCCAATTAGTAAAACACCGGGGCCAGACAATTTACCCTACTGATCTTACAGAAACCTTCCAAGATGAACTACTACCCAGTCTGACACCCCTTTTTAATTCCTTCCTAAAGGGATTTTCTGTTTCTGAATACATGCTACACTCCTACATAACTGGAATTCTTAAGCCAGATAAAGATAGACTAGATTGTAAGAACTACAGGCCTACAGCCCAACTCAACTCAGACATTAAAATATTTACTAAACTACTTGCAGTTTATATGAACCTCTACTTACCCTCTCTGATCCACAAAGATCAGGTAGGTTTTATCCCATTTAGACAAGGAGGTGATAATACCAGAAGAGCAATTGATCTTATAGATATAGTCCAAAAATCCAAAGAACCTAACCTCCTTTTAAGCTTAGATGCTGAATAGGTGTTGATTGCCTCAGTTGGCCATTTATGCTTAAAACTCTTGAAGCTTATGGCATAAAAGGCCCCTTTTTAAGGGGTATTAAAAGTCTGTACTCCAAACCCTCTGCAACAATTAGGCTTCCCCATAGTTATCTATAAAGAATGGTACTAGACAGGGGTGCCCATTGCTCTTTGTCTTATGCATTGAACCCCTTGCTGCAGCTATTATATCAAGCCCAGATATCAAAGGAGGTCGGGAAAGGATAGAGAATTCAAACTCTCTCTCTTTGCGGATGCCATTCTCCTAACTCTCACTAATCCTCACCTTTCTCTCCCTAATCTATACTCCATTCTATCATAATTTGGTGCCCTGTCAGGCTACAAAACAAACACAGCTAAAACGGAAATGCTCCCAATAAATACTCCAGATCCTCAATTGAATCTCCTCTGTATTAACTTCAAATACCATTGGAAAGACACCACTCTCAAAAATTTGGGAATTAATCTCACATCCACATTTTCAACTCTCTATAAGAATAACTTTCCATCACTCAATAAAGAAATCTGTTCCTTCTCGACGAGATGGATGTCACCACCCCTATCTCTATTTGGCCATATTTCAGCAATAAAAATAACCATTCTTTCAAAATTATTATATTTGTTTGAATCCTGGTTAACATGTCCCACTCAGAGAAGTAAAGGGAATCTCTCACCCCCTGGCACTTATCTGACCTCTACTATGGGAATACAGGTGATAGAAATGTAAATCTATACTTACCTCATATTAGAGGTCTTCTTGCTGTGAAATGTCTTTTTATTCCTACAAGTTTCTAATGCTTGCAGGCCCGGGGACTGGAAGAAATCCCGCCTACTGTGTGAATTACAATGTTTCCCCCCTCCCCTACATGTCACAGTGTCCTGTGATGTTCAGTTGCAGCAGCCAAATCCAGGCACTGTGACGTGCAGGGGAGGGGGGAAACATTGCAATTCACACAGGAGGCGTGGATTTCTTCCAGTCCCCGGGCCTGCAAGCATCAGAAACTTGTAAAAATAAAAAGACAGTTCACAGCAACAAGTCCTCTAATATGAGGCATACAGGTAGGTATAGATTTGCATTTCTATCACCTGTATGTACAAATTAGAGGTCAGATAAGTGCCAGATTCCCTTTAAGGTCACACCAAGCAGCCACTTTGAAGTTCATATCGTCAGGAAAACGCCACAGAATTTCTAAGTCAATCCTGCTGAACAAAAATACGGGAGGTTTGGGTACCCCTCATTTTATCCATTATTATTGCGCTACTCATTTACGCAAAATCCCAGCATGGTCATCTAAACACGCCTATACGAAATGGATGACAATTGAAAAACTTTGGCTTGCTCCTGCACAACCTAACTCTCTGATACGAAACGGTTCATATAATCCCTCTTCAAATGAACTCCCAGGCCCAATGAATCTCCCTAGAGACATTTAGAGGACTTGTTCTAAAAAATTATCCACAACTCATTCTAACTATCATCTACAAACTCCTCCTTTCATTTTTCCCATTCCACCCAAATTTCCCAGAACCTTGACTCCTTCATTAACAGGTACATGGGCCAACACTGGTCTGTTTAATTTTGCAGATATAACTATATAACAAGGACTTTGCTCCCACATGATGAGATGAAATCTAAATTATCTGTTCATGTGCCCTTGCTATTCCAGTACATTAAAGGGGATGTCTGGTCAAAACCGATAAGTCTGCAGTCACTCTGTGTGGCTGCAGATGTATGATCCAGGAGCGCACGCATTGTGTGGTGCAGGGATTCGCCAATTTCAGACCCGGTGGCGGAGGGTATGTATAAGTAGGCGCAGTCTTTAGTCGGCCATGCCCACTGGCCGGCCGCGGCTCAATACTAGTGTATGGAGGGAGACCACGCCCACTGGCCAAGGGTATGTATAAAACATACTTACCCTCCGGTCCCGGGTCTCAAACCGGCAAATCCCCACAGTGCGCAGTGCGTGCGCTGGGGGATTCATAATTCTGCAGTCACACAGAGTGACTGCAGACTTATCGGTTTTGACCGGACAACCGCTTTAAGATTAGGCATTTTGCCTCATTCCTATTTCATAGCCTACAGGTCTCTATTCCAACACCTTTTAAAAAACTCTGTAGAATCGGCCCTTCAAGGAAAGGTCTAGTCTCTGATGTATGTAATATTATGCAAAACAACTATGATAATTTTTTGACTAGACATCCATATATGGTCAAGTGGGAAAGTTATTTGGGTAAAACTTTGAGTGATGCTGACTGGAGACTTGATTGGTCAAGAACAGCTATTACAGCATCCTGTTTTACTTTCAAAGAGAACCAATATAAGATCCTCCATTTCTGGTATCACACGCCGGAGTTTCAACCTAAACTAGATCCAACTATTTCTCCAGATATGCCTTGTTGAGAGGATCTATTTTTCACATATTCTGGGACTGCTCCCTGATAACTCTGTTCTGGACCAATTTACAAACCATAATTAAACAGGTCTTTGATTTGATCCTACCACTAGAGCCTCAGCTCTTCTTACTTACTTATATTGAGAGGCCGTGCCCTCTAGCCGGCCACACCCTCTAGTCTGCCACACCCACTGTCCGTCTGTGTCACTTGATGGGGCGCGTCCTCGCTCTATACAAGTGTATGGGGAGTGAGGTGGTGCCCACTTTCCGGGGATATGTATAACTCATACTTACCCTCCGTTACCAGGTCTGAAACCGGCGAATCCCCGCAGCACACAGAGCATTTGCTGGGGGGATTCATAAGTCTGCAGTCACACAGAGTGACTGCAGACTTATCGGTTTTGATCAGACAGCCCCTTTAACAAAGAAAACCTTCACAAAGAAATATTATTAACCTTACTTTCATGTTATAAGTTACATTTTTTTTTATTAAACTCAGTGTTGTCAAAATTTTAAAAATTGTGTCCAGTGAGATACTGGTTAAAATCTTACATTTCAAAGGGGGTGTGCTCATTTATACTGAGCACTGTATATACAGTATATACATATGTGTGTGTATGTATATATACTGTTCGGAAAATAAGTATTTGATATGCTGCCGATTTTGCAAGTGTTCCCACGGTGGTAGAGCGCTCACTCAGCTGCACACAGAGGTAGACACAGATACGCTGTCTCTTTATATTTCGTGTTGGTTTATTAAAGTGCAGCATAAACCAACATTAAGTTCTTAAAAGAAAACACAGCCCGCTGGGCAAAACAGGGAAAACCAAGACAAAATGGCAACACGAAGCACAGTCCTTGTGGTAACAGGGATCCGCCTGCTCAGAGTTTAGCAACTCTACATTGTTCAGGTCAGCTCAACACAAACATGTCTGGAGGTACTTTTTCCAGACTCACTGAACACTGAATGCCTCAGCAGGCTGAGTATTTAAACCCCAGACCACACTCTGGGGTGGAGATATCGTGAATGGCCTCCCGCCCGCACTATAGCCATTCACAAAAAACTGGCCCATTTAAATATGTCTGATTAACCTTCTCAGTACATACCATCATCACTGAAGCTAACAGCCTCAGTGAAACATATCTCTCCTCCGACACTCTGCCAGTGACTTTGTCACACCACCTACAAAGAATGGAGAGGTCTGTAATATTTATCGTAGGTACACTTCAACTGTGAGAGACAGAATCTTTAAAAAAAATTCAGAAAATCACATTGAATGATTTTTTCATAATTAATTTCCATTTTATTGCATGAAATAAGTATTTAATACAATAGAAAAAAAAGAATTTAATATTTGATACAGAAATCTTTGTTTGCAATTACAGAGGTCAGAGGTTTCCTGTAGTTCTTGACCAAGTTTGCACACACTGCAGCAGGGATTGTTCCCCGCTCCTCCATACAGATTTTCTCCAGATCTTTAAGGTTTCGGGGCTGTTGCTGGCAAACAATGAGTTTCAGCTCCCTCCAAAGATTTTCTATTGGGTTCAGGTTTGGAGACTGGCTAGGCCACTCAAGAACCTTGAAATGCTTGTTACGGAGCCACTCCTTAGTTGCCCTGGCTGTGTGTTTCGGGTCATTGTCATGCTGAAAGACCCAGCCATGACCCATCTTCAATGCTCTTACTGAGGGAAGGAGGTTGTTGGCCAAAATCTTGCGATACATGACCCCATCCATCCTCCCTTCAATATGGTGTCAGTCGTCCTGTCCCCTTTGCAGAAAAGCCAACCCAAAGTATGATGTTTGCTCCACCATGCTTGGGAAGGTGTTCTTGGGGTTGTACTCATCCTTCTTCTTCCTCTAAACACGGCAAGTGGAGTTGATACCAAAAAGTTCTATTTTGGTCTTATCTGACCTCATGACCTTCTCTCATGCTGGATTATCCAGATGGTCATTGGTGAACTTCAAACGGGCCTGGACATGTGCTGGCGAGAGCAGGGGGACCTTGCGTGTCCTGCAGGATATTAATCCATGACGACGTAGTGTGTTACTAACGGTAATGTTTGAGATTGTGGTCCCAGCTCTCTTCGGGTCATTGACCAGGTCCTTCTGTGTAGTTCTGGGCTGATTGCTGACCTTTCTCAGAATCATCCTTACCCCACGAGGCGAGAACATGCATGGAACCCCAGACCGAAGAAGATTGAGAGTCATCTTGTGTTTCTTCCATTTTCTAATAATTGCGCCAACAGTTGTTGCCTTCTCAACAAGCAGCTTGCCTATTGTCCTGTAACCCATCCCAGCCTTGTGCTGGTCTATAATTTTGTCCTGTCAATTCATTCAGAAAAAAAGCCGGCACCACTGCACAGTTGTGCTGTCAACACTCCCCAGACTGCAGAGCACACACCTCTCCACATACACCGGGTGCTTGTCTAAAGAAAACAGTTCCATCAATTGAAAAAATGTACAAGACAGACAGCACTCACCGGTATGTGAAAACACTCTTCTTTATTGCTTCATATAAAAACGGCAAGCAAGGGAATGAGAGGTACACCTGTCGGACAACGGCCGTTTCGCGCCTACTTGCGCTTCTACGGGTCACGGAATATGAAGCAATAAAGAACAGTGTTTTTACATACCCTTGAGTGCTGTCTGTCTTGTACATTTTTTCTACAATTTTGTCCCTGGTGTCCTTAGACAGCTCTTTGGTCTTGGCCATGGTGGAGAGGTTGGAGTGTGACAGATTGAGTGTCTAGACAGTTGTCTTTTTTACAGGTAACGAGTTCAAACAGGTGCAATTAATACAGGTAATGAGCGCAGCGTGGGAGAGCTTCTTAAAGAAAAACTAACAGGTCTGAGAGCCAGAATTCTTGCTGATTGGTAGGTTTTCTTGCAATAAAATGTAATTTAATTATTTTAATATCATACTATGTGATTTTCTGGTTTTTATTTTTAGATCCTGTCTCTCACAGTTAAAGTATACCTACAACATTTTCTATGGGATACCATATCGCAAAATACTTCCAGATGTGGGCCATTGATGGCAAACAAGATTTGATATTTTTCAAAAAAGTAATTTTCCTTCCAAATTCATTCAAGATCATGTTGCAAAAATGAGTACACTCCATTGAAAGTCTTAAGAACAAAGCTAAAATTTAGACTACAAAATTATTAGTAACAACAAGGGTAACGCTAATCCCTGCATGTTTCGTCTCCCTCCTCCCGGTAGGGACGCCGACATAGTCACCACTCCCGCCACGTGGCAGTGTCCTCGTTCCCTGCCGTAGTTCCCCTAGGCTTGCGCATGCCGCGCAGGTCTCCCAGCAGGGTGCATAGTGCGCACGCTTCCCGTTTCATAAAAGGGCAGAGCGCACATTTTCTAAATGCCCCCAGTCAATAGCTGGGTGGCATCAAGTATATTAGGTAAGTTTTCCAGTAGGGCGGTGCATGAGCAACGTTCTCTATTTAGTAGTGTTGTGCAACTAGTGAGTTGCTAGGTTCCTGTATCCTGTATTGTACGAGTCTGAACCTTTTT
The DNA here is from genome assembly GCF_046119375.1 of Phyllobates terribilis. Lineage (NCBI taxonomy): Eukaryota > Metazoa > Chordata > Amphibia > Anura > Dendrobatidae > Phyllobates > Phyllobates terribilis. Next base: position 187,567,496 of record NW_027362763.1, read on the forward strand.
CCTATATCCCGTGTTGTGTAAACCTGAACCCTGAAGCCGCACCTGCGGGACCTGAACCCTGAAGCCACACCTACAGTACCTGAACCCTGAAGCCGAACCTGCCGTACCTGAGCCTGAAACCGCTCTGGCGGTACCTAAACCCTGACACAGCACCTGTGGTACGGAGCCTAACATCGCTCCTTTGGTACCTGAGCCTGAAGCCGCATCAGGGATACCTGAAGCCGCTCCCGCGGTACCTGAACCTATAACCGTTCCGGCGGTAGTAGAACCAGCACCAGTGTCTGTCCTGGTTAGCATTCCAGAGTCCGTACTGTCAGAGCCTGTTCCAGTATCCGAATCCAGTTTTTTGTTTTTTTTTTTATATTTTCAAAAAGGAACATAATTAAGGTGATAATCAAATACCTGTTTGCAGACAGGGTATAGAGTGATAATTCTCACATGTTTGATTGGTAAAGCAAAACAATATAAGAACTTAATAACAATGCAACTTACATCAGTTTAATTAACATGCAATCCAGTTGATACTCTGATTTATTGAAGCCATCTTGTTAGATTAGACCACCTATATTAGTATTATAGACCTTCACCAAATGATCCCTCCATCCCACTCTCTCCCCCTCCTCCCCCTTAATTTAGGCGTAATGGACCTAGACTATCCCCAAGATCTTCCAGAATGTACCACTCTGTGGAAGTGAAGGGGTCCACCATTTTCTTTTTTTCATTTAATGAGCAGCAATTTACAATAAACTGTTTCCATTTCGGAAGAAATTTGCCAGCTTGCGTTTCCTTATTGCTGAGGGCGTCTTGTTGCGCTATTCCCATAAAATGTTTCATTTGAGCTGATAACTCTTCAATGGGGGGGGGGGTGTGTTGGGGTCTAGCCAATATTTAAGTAATTGTTTTTTTGCCAGGATAAGTAGGGTGTGGAGCAATTTCGGAGGGTTTCCCCTCTTCCCCTCTGGGTTCTCTGTGTTGTTCCAAAAATGTAACAAGACTAGATAAGGGGAAAGAGTATACCCCGGACCCCATATGGTGTTGATCATAGCTGATACTTGTCCCCAATATGAAACTGAAGCTGGGCATGACCATAGGCCGTGCATGAGGTCGGAGAGTGGAAGGTGGCATTTAGGGCAAGCTGTTAGCCTGTTTGAAAGCAGATCTTTTTTAGGTATCTTAAATGCATAAATGGCGCCATGCATGATTTTATATTGAGTTTGTCTCCACGTTTCATTTAAAATGTGTTTTCTTAGTAAATTCCAGCCTGCCCTGATCTTATCAGAGATTTCCACATCTTCCATCTGTTGTCTCCAATATTTGAAGAAAGTATCTGGGTGAACTCCTAATAGATTGGATCTCATTACAGAATAAAGGACAGATATTGAAGGGGTACAACGGAATGACATCCAAGACATTTTGGGAGACCTCAAAGGTCACATCTTTTAAATTGGCCATAATGGATAGTTTGATTTGTTCATATTGGAAATAATGTTGGGAAGGTAGATTGTATCTGTCTAAACACTCGGTACATGTCATCCATCTTTGCTCACTTGAATGGAGAAGATGGGATGCGTTGTCTACACGTGCCTGCCGCCATTTCAGAAATAGTTTATTTTCATTACCCTGGGGGAATTCTGGCTTTTTCCATAGGAAGGTACTTTGAAATCCTGAAAGAAAGGCTGTATTTTTTTCTGACTGCCTTCCATACGGAAATAGTGTCCTTAAGGATTGTTGACTGTTTAACTGCCAAGGGAAGGGAGGTAAATCGAGAGTGAAGGAGGGCAACCAAGTCAAGGGGGTATGCATAATCTGCTTCCAACGTGTAGTCAAAATATGTGCGTCTCTAATGGCACTAGTCTATTATATACCGGAAAAGGCAAACAAGATTGTTCCGAATCCAGTTTTGCCTGTGACTCCGAGTCTGTGTCCGTTCTGCGTGGTGGCCCAGAACCCAAGTTGTCTGTACAGTGTCCGAATCTTGTCTTGCCAGGGACTCTGAGCCCAGTCCGTGTCTGTGATCATGACCCCTGGGATCAGCAGCTGCAGTATTGGGGACCGCCTAGGAGTGGTACCTGTCAGCTACCTGCAGCTCAAGTCTAATTCAACCATCAGGAGCTCTAGTGAAATCCAGGTAGACGCTTAGCTATGCCCCTCCTAGGTAAGCCTGGCCCGTGGCACAGTGGGTCCACAATCCACGTGTGTGGCAAAAAGTCTGTAGGCACTCTACGTCACAGGTGTATTGGGATGGTGTGAAAAATTGCCCATGCGAGAAGGCAGTCACGTGGCCACATGTATGCCATTTGCATACTAGTCACACGCCGGCTATATGCATTTGGCTTCTCTCCATAGTAAATTGAGAGAAGCAGGTTGAATCTAGTCGGCACAATTTATTTTTTGACATTTTAAAAAGTCGCAAAAAAATGTCAAAGAAAAAAACAAAGAACATTTTTTAAAATTTTGCTTACAATCTATCAAACCACACATGCCTTCCTGAAGAATTTGGACTGAAAACGTTGAATACTTCAAGACAAAAAAAGAAAAAAAAGACTTAAAATTGCAAACAAAAAGGGCCGAATATTTTCTAATGACAAAAAACGGTTCAGTTTTTGTGGAAGCTGATGCATTTTTCTGAGTCAAAGCCAGAAGTAGATTCAAAAGGAATGTATTAATGTGTGATTAACACAAAGTTTTTTGAAGTGTTTCAGGGTATATGCACACGGTCCAGATTTGCTGCGGTTTTGACGCTGCCGACTTTCTGCACCATTTCTGCACCTAATATGCAAATTAGGTCAATTGCGTTTTTTGGTGCGTTTTTTACATGCGGTTTTGCCGCATGCGTTTTTTGATGCGTTTTTTATGCATGCGTTTTTCATGTCTTCATGCTGAAATTTGCAGGGATTTTTTTTAAACAAATTTTATTGATCATCATTTAGCGTTTTTTTGTGTGCGTTTCTGCTGCGGAAACGCTATTGAAACTCACATGCGGTTTTTACGCATGTTAATTTTCCTCATCTAATGCAAGTCTATGGGGAAAATCCGCATGCGTTTCCGCAAGAGAAATTGACATGCTGCGGTCATGTCAGTTTCCGCGGGTGATCTGCAAGTGCACAAAAACGCATAGTGGGCATGGGATTTCTAGAAATCCGATCCACTACGCTGTAACATCTGGCTGCTGTGGTTTTGATGCTGCATAAAGATGCAGTGTCAAAACCGCATCCAATCCGGACCGTCTGCACATACCCCTCAATGCTAATATAGGTTTCAAAATGTTTCTTGAAAAACATCTTGAATACTTTCCTGTTCATTCCAATGGTTCCTCCACTTTGCTGTTCTAATGAGAGCTCAAGTGACAACTCATTAGTTTGAAGCTGATTTCTCATGGATTCTGCTCTAAACCTGACACTGTTGAGTCAAAAAATTACAAATAAAACTGTGACTGCATAATATACAAACCAAAGAATACAAGAGCCTCTGTAGATGCTGAGGTACAGAATATGCAAGCAATGAATATTAGAAATGTGAACTGCATCACTCCTATAAAGAGTATACTTATAAAATTAGCACACAAACTGGCCAATTCGTGGCCTGTTTTGCTTTCTTTATGCCATGTATTGGAGGTGGTGACTGTCTGCATATTTGGTTGAGTACTCCTCCCATCAGTCCAAGGTATTAAAGGGATTCTGTCACCACTTTGGAGTTATCAGACCTCTACTATGGGCATACAGGGTTTAGAAAAGTAAATCTATACTCACCTGTATGGCCCATAGTAGAGGTCTGATTGCTGAGAAATCTTCTTTAATAAAATCCTTTTTGCAGAGGCTTGGCGTCCGGGGGACACCAAGCCAACCCCTCCTCTCTGCTTATTATACACGTAATTCGCCGACTCTTTTGGAAATTAACATATTCCCACCCTCCCCGTCACATCACAGGGCGCTGTGACAGGCCCTGTGACGTTCCCTGCGCTGACCCCCATCCCGCACATGTAGCCGCGCTTTATTTCCCTCCGGCCCTGTTTGGTTGCGCACTTGTGTGACGCTGACGCAGCCTCGCATTGCGCAAGCAAGAAGTCACTGAGACTTTTCTATACCTTGTATGGACATAGTAGTGGTCTGATATTGCCCGGAGGGGTGACAGATTCCCTTTAAAAAGAGATCAGTTTTCAATGATGTTTTGGATCAGAATTTCAAATGTTTAGCCCGTGACAGTTTTTACCATCAGTATTTCATTAGAGATTTTCTCTTATTAAAAAAAAATTGCAAAGATGCTACCCATTGTTAAAAATTGGACAGTGAATGAATAAATCGAGAGGTTTTGAAAATGTAGTTTCCATTTTATTCAGAATTTGCATATGATTGACAAATCTTTTGATACTGTGATTTTCATAAATCCATAACTATTCCTTCTTGGTATTGCAATTTCAATGTAGCATTGGATCTTACCTGTCCTTGCATTTTGTGGGTATTTTGCACAGGAGAGAGCAAAACTAATAACTAAAATAATTGTTAAGGGTTACATGAAAAATAAGGTTGTCTTCTCATGGCAGATGGGCACACATGAATTGGACAATATGTGTGTAAGTATCTTAGTTTTTTAAAGGGAATCTGTCACCAGGTTTTTGCTATCCCATCTAAGAGCAGCATAATGTAGGGGTAGAGACCCTGATTCCAGTGATGTGTCATGTACTTTTGTACGTGACACATCACATGTATTTTTTTTTTTTAAATTGCCGTTTTATCTGCTGCCAATCTAGCAGTTCTCTGAATGCTGAGCTCTGTATAACAATACCTATACCACTGATTGGCAGCTTTTTGTGTATACCGTCAGAAAGTTGCCAATCAGTGATGGGGGCGGGTTATACAGAGATCACAAATATGGAGAACTACCTGGCAGCAGGTTTACTTGTCCTCTAGTGATAATCTCCTGCTGATAAAACTGTGATTTTATCAAAACTACACTAAGCAGCCCAGTAAGTGACAGAGTCTCTGTCTTTCCATCATGCTGCTCTCAGATTAGGCAAAAACCTGGTGACAGATTTCCTGTAAGTATAGTCTAAATGGAATATAAGGGTGAATATATTTCATACAAGGCCACACAAGCTGTGAAGGATAGCTCATAGCCTCCCCAACATGTTTCACCTAGATAGGCGTCATCAGGGGACTTTATTAGGGAGGCTATTAGCTATTTTTAACAGCTTGTGTGGTCTTGTATCCACTGTTAAATATACTTAGCCTTATAGCTTTATGCTAGTTCATGGACTGCAGTCAATATATACTGTTGATAAATTATTGAGGATGTAATATCCTAACTTAGTGTTAGTGGCAGATAGGGTATGGTATGGATTTCTAAAATATATGGCACCATTATAATACCGACATACTAATATAAGACCACATTTCTGTTTTTAAATAATTTAGACTTATCTATATTAATTAAAATAAATAAAAGTCAAGTTTTATCCACAAACCCCAACATAGGATTTATTTACCCATTTGGGTCATTTGTTAGTAAGAATTGTTCATCCCTAAAGGATTTGTTTAACACTTATTTGTTTACCAAGGAGGCGTATCCTCTGGTGGGGTTTCTTTATGGTGTTCTGCATTATTATTCTGTTATCACGCCCATTTGGTAAACACCATAAAGTTAACAATAAATAAAAAGGCCCATATCTCTAAAACTGTATATAGGAAAAAAAAGGATTACTATTGGAGCAGCAGGAATAAAAGAAAAAGAGCAGAAACTGGTGACTTTTGACTTGATAATAGGTCCGCTGTAGAACTTTCTGAGTTTTAGACCACGGCCCCACTATCAGTATTCGGTCAATATTCAGTCAGTATTCGGTCAGTATTTTTTCTCAGGAGCTAAAAGCAGGTGAGGAACAATCAGCGAAAAGGTATAATAGAAACAAGTCACCAATCTGCATTTATCACCCACTCCTGGTTTTGGCTCCCACTCCTGAGAAATAATACTGACCGGATACTGACCAAATACTGATAGTGGGGCCGTGGCCTTAATACATTAAAAGCAAGACAAAGATAACTATTTAAAAACAACAACACTTGACTGACAATGATTATGAGGTTGGCTGTCCCCAACTGATTGTGTCTTGTGCAGAAACCTCACTTTATAAAGTCATGCCCTTTGTGGTTTCAAAGCTTTTCCTGTATTGATCTACTCTTCTCAGATATGCAAATTGTTGAAAAGTAACAAAATGCAAAAAAAAACAAAAAAACTTCACCAAAAGGATCCAGCTTTTAAGGGAATCTGTAAAGTCTCCAGATGCTATTTAACTGCAAATATAGAGTTTTCTGCAGATAAATAGCATTCCAATGCTATCCGGCCACCGTACAGAAAGTGCGGCTACTGGGAAAAAAATAATTCATACAGGCTCGGACTGGCCCACAGGGGAATCGGTTAGTTCCTTGGTAGGCCCTTTTGCAAGAGTAAGGCACTTACCCCTCAACATGAGCAGCAGCTGACCCAATACCTTTGAATCATTATGTACAGAAAAAAGCACAATCTCATCATTCATTCAACAAACTACCTACAGTAAGGCTATGTGCCCATGATGCAGAAATGCTCCAGATTTTTCCTGAACATTTCTGCATCTCACTGGCAGAAAAAACGCATGCGGATTGTACATGCAGATTGTACATGCGGATTGTACATGTGGATTGTACATGCGTTTTCCTGCCAGGGACATGCGGAAGTGAAGCGTTCTTCACATGCATTTCTGCATGCGGGTTGACAAGCGCTTTCCAATACATTTTAGCATCACTTGGAAAGTGCTTGACAACTTGGTCACACAATATAAATCCATGCAACCGGCATGGATTTATATAGTGTGACCCCAAAGAATGGTTAAAAATAAAAAAAAAAAATCTATACTTACCTTCCGATGGCCCCCGCAGTCTTGCTTCGCTCCGTCCTGGCTGCCGGCAGATCGCGGTACACTGAAGGACCTGCCGACATCAGCATCGCGTGACCCGTCACATGACTATGACGTCAGCGCAGGTCCTTCAGTCCATCGAAATCTGCCGGCATGGGAGGACGAGCGCAGCGGGGGCCGTCAGAAGGTAAATATAACATTTATTTTTTATTTTATTCTTTTTTTCACAGGTTCTATGGTACCCGGGTCCGGAGGAGAGTCTCCTGTCCTCCACACCCGGGTACCATCCACACACTGGAATGCATGGAATGCGCATCTACATATACAGTGATGCGGAATCCATGTGTTCCAATGCAAGTCAATGGCGGCGAAAACGCAGCGCTTCCGCAAAATTAATGGACATGCTGCGTTTTTTTCCGCAATGATAATCCGCAGCGGAAATTTCCGCAGCATGTGCACAGCACATGCGGATTATCATTGGGGACCATGGCAGGCCTTCTACCATGCGTTTTTTAAGCGTTTCTGCAGCGTTTTAGCCGCTGCGGAAATGCTTAAAAAACGCATCGTGGGCACACAGCCTAAGGAAAATAAGTATTTGATACACTGCTGATTTTGCAAGTTTTCCCACCTACAAAGAATGGAGAGGTCTGTAATTTTTAGCGTAGGTACACTTCACCTGTTAGAGACAGAATCTAAAAATTCAAAACAGAAAATCACATTGTATGATTTTAAATAATTAAATTGCCTTTTTATTGCAAGAAAGAAGTATTTGATCACTTACCAAGAATTCTGGCTCTCACAAATCTGTTAGTTTTTCTTTAAGAAGCCCTCCTTCTCTGCACTCATTATCTGTATTAATTGCACCTGTTTGAACTCATTATGTGTATACAAGACACCTGTTAACACAATCAATCACACTCCAACCTGTCCTCCATGGTCAAGAACAAGGAGCTGTCTAAGGACACCAGGGACAAAATTGTAGACCTACACAAGGCTGGAATGGGCTACGGAACAATAGGCAAAGAGCTTGGTGAAAAAGCAACAACTGTTGGTGCAATTATTAGAAAATGTAAGAAACACAAGATGACTGTCAATCTTCCTCTGTCTGGGGCTCCATGCAAGATCTCGTCTCGTGGGGTAAGGATGATTCTGAGAAAGGTCAGGAATCAGTGCAGAACTACATGGGAGGACCTGGTCAATGACCTGAAGAGAGCTGGGACCACAGTGTCAAACATTACCGTTAGTAACACACTACGTTGTAATGGATTAAAATCCTACAGGGCACAAAAGGTCCCCCTGCTCACGCCAACATTAGCACATGTCAGGGCCCGTTTGAAATTCACCAATGACCATCTGAGTGATCCAGAGGATACATGGGTGAAGGTCATGTGGGCAGATGAGACCAAAATAAAACTTTTTAGTATCAACTCCACTTGCTGTGTTTGGAGGAGGAAGAAGGATGAGTACAACCTCAAGAACACTGTCCCAACCATGAAGTATGGTGGGGGAAACATCATACTTTGGGGGTGCTTTTCTGCAAAGGGGACAGGACGACTGTGAAGAGGGGTACAGGGCCGCTTTCAACACACTGTGTTTTCTGTGGCTGTGGGCCCTTACTGAGTTCTCTTTGCCCTAATAACCCCTCTTCTAAACAGGAATGAGAGTGGAGTGTACTGTGTGGTGGAGTTTTTTCTTTACTCACTGTTACTTCGGAAGTCCTCGTTTCCTCACTGTCCTTGAGACCGGTACCAGCTGCAAACAAGACAGGAGACCTTGGGTCCAGGTTAACAGGTTCATCTTTACTGTGCAATTCATTTACACATGGCTGCAGCATACAGATTAAGAAAGAGTCTTTTTGTGGTGGTGTTGTTCCCTTGGTTTTGTGTCCTAGCAGTCTTTGTCCCTATCTTGTCCTGAGATCCACTATCTTCTTTCCCTCTGTGACCCAGCCAACATCTTCCTCATCAGGGGGACAGAGGTCTACTTCTCAGACCCTCTTCTGGGCTTCAAGCCCAAGACTGTCCCGGTGTCCAGATGGAGTGTTAAATGTGCTCCCATTCTATTCAGAAAACGCACACGGACAGAACACTTCCTTTCCTGCTGTATCTGCTTCTAGGAACCTGCTTTCCTGTCCATTCAGCTTTGCTTCTGACGCGACCCCTGGGCCGTGGGGTACCCGGTGCCGGGCCGGTAGATGCTGGGGGATGTCACAGTGGTGGTGACCCGATCCATGACCCAGGGCGGTCAATAAAAGGGGTTATGGATAGGGGGATTTATGGTGTTTTTATAGAGTTCATGACGCCACCTGTGGAATGCGGCTAAAGGGAGCCGCCGCTGCGGAGCAGTCCTCTGAAGCTGATGTTACTGCAGCAGGGATGGTGTGGCTCTCCACAGGAAGAGCTAGCTCCAGAGCAGTGTAGGTGTTGAAGGTTGAGCTGGGCGTTGTAGTGCAGGGGTTGATGGCGCAGCAAGAAACTCAGAGACAAGGAAGTGCAGTCCCAGGGTCTTTACTCACAGTTGTTGCAGTCCAGATTACAGGGATCCATGCAACTGCCCTCGTCGTCCTGTGTTTACTCAGGAAGGGGTTCGGTCTACCCCCAGGTACTTGGAAGGACCCCCTTCTGTGTGTCCTCACTCTCTAGCTTTCTTCCTGCACCTCACACCTAGTATCTCCAATCCGGTACCCGCGGGCCTTGGCGGGCGACGTCTGTTCCGTCCCCTGGGTCCTATATGGCTACCTTCTCGGTGAGACTGGCGTGGACTTGCGGCTACAGGACATAAAGTACTGCAGCCTCCGGTTTCTAGTTGGGCATAAAGTCCTCCGCTAGTTGAGGGACCGGTTCCCTTTAGATGGCCTGACCCCTCCACCACCTGGCAGATGCGGGCGTACGGGTAGCCTTCTGCACGGCCCGTACCCCTGGGGTCCTTTTCTGGTAACTGGAGCCTATCTGCTCCTCTCTCTCTCTCTTCTCCTTTCAGTCTTGGGCCCCACTGGCTAGGCCCACCTCTGGAGCAGAGCTCCTGCAGAGCCTCTGCTCCCCTCACTTCTCCTCCTCTGACTGAACTGAACTCTCTAAGATGGCTTCCCAATTTATACCTCCTTCTCATGTGCTCCCCTAAGCTACTTCCTCCACCCACACCCACTACATAGTTCCTGCCCCCCAGCTAGGGACTGTGCTCTCCTTTAGGAGCAATCTCGCCCTACCCCCACTGCGGGTATGTGTTGGATGAAGGTGTTAGGGTCCTGAGCCGTACTCCTTACTTACCTGAGAGTGAGATACCACACCTCTGGGTGAGATGCAGTACATCTGTGGCGACCGAACCCTCAGGGACGCCACACTTCTCCCATTCCACTCTCCTTACAGTACTTGCACTTGTCCTGTGATGTGTGAGTCATGTACTCCACACCCTGACTGACTGTCTGTAACTCGGAAAACCTTTTCTATATCAAACTGTCCTAACCCCTCCCATACTGTGAGCTAAACCCAACTATTAACTATATAGTGTAGTATGTGTGTAACTATGTCCCTATCTGCTGTATGGTTCCCCTAGTGGACAGACCTTCCACATTCCCAGGGACAGCCCTAAGGCAAAGCCTATAGGAGAACCAAAATACAAGTCCATAGGGATAAAATATAAACACACTTTATCACACAATATAAATTACAATATAACATGATATATCACACTTAACTTATAACTTTCAACAACACAATTAACCCCTTCTATGCCACGGCATCTTCTCCAGTTTCTTTCAACTGCACCGTATTAAAGGGATGACGGATGGGTTCATATATTGCGAGATCTTGGCCAATAATCTCCTTACCTCAGTAAGAGCATTGAAGATGGGTTGTGGCTGGGTCTTCCAGTGTAACAATGACCCGAAACACACAGCCAGAGCAACTAAGGAGTGGCTCCGTAAGAAGCATTTCAAGGACCTGGAGTGGCCTAGCCAGTCTCCAGACCTGAACCCAATAGAAAATCTTTGGAGGGAGCAGAAACTCAATGTTGACCAGCGACAGCCTCGAAACCTGAAAGATCTGGAGAAGATCTATATGGAGGAGTGGAACAAAATCCCTGCTGCAGTGTGTGCAAACTTTTAATTATAACGGTTATGCCCTGTCTACTTTTTTTAGGCCACTGGTATCGTGATGTAAAAAAAGCAAACTGAGACAGTCTTTCATGGGTGACTGCAGCAGTGATGATGCGACAATGCTGCTGCCAATCACTGAGCTCTGTAGCTCGCCCTGGATACATGAGCTGAGCTCAGTGATTGGCTGCAGGGCTGTAAACTTGACGTCGCCTTCCTATGAGCAAGACAACAGGATTGTTTTGCTGCCCTACAGAAAGCAGTGCAGCCTGTGCTTCATATACTGTAGCTATCAGCATTTAATAGTGGGAAATATCTGTCTGACTTCCCTCAGCAAAATTAACTGTTTGATTTATTTGAATAATTAATGGACAAATGTTGGAAGCTCTGAAGCGAGAGACAGAGAGACTTGCTGGGCTATGTAGTTCAGTGATGACATCATACAGGAAATTACTTTATACAGTATATTTAGATTCCTCTCTTTCTCAGTGTAGGGTAGAACGTCAGTATGGCATTGTATAAGCTGCAACTGTGACCATAGGGGAATTATATAATAGATTTAAGCCTGGAAAAAACATCAATTTATGGGCTTACTGGGAGGGGCGATTTATTATGCTATTATGCTATGTCAGCACTGGGTCTCCTGGAGCTCATGTGACATTGTTATGCCATGTGAGCCCTGCAGCCAATCAGGAGCCACTATTGGGCTGCTGTGCTCTCACTTCCCTCCAGCAAACCTAGCACAAGTGGAAGAATTTAAAGCACAACAGCTTAATAACAGCCGCTGATTGGCTGCAGGGCTCAGGTGGCATAACAATGTCACATGAGCTACGGAAGACCAGGCACTCACATTGTCCAGGTAGTAGACAACCCCTTTAATTTTTAAGAAATCACCCCCACTTGCTATTAAGTTTATTATACAGCCATACTTTTCTGTTATTAATAAGAATTACCTCTGTATGAATCTGATTAAAAAATAAACAAATGAATGGTGTCACGTTCCCTCAGACACCATCTTAAAGGGTTTGTCCAGCTTTAAAGGTGTTGTCTGGTCTAAATTGATAAGTCTGCAGTAATTCTGTGTGACTGCAGACTTATGAATCCCCCCAGCGCACGCACTATGAGCTACAAAGATTTCTGAGCAAGGAACGGCGATAATGTATGCGATATACATACTACCGGGAAGAAGCCGTCAAGTGGGCGCAGCCTTGCTTGCTACCCTTGTATTGAGTGAGGCCACGCCCCATCTAGTGACACGGCCGTCCAGTGGGCGTGGTCATCTAGAGGGCGTGGCCTCGCTCAATACAAGTGTATGGAGTGAGGCCGCACCCACTAGACGAGCTCTGGCTGGCCAGTTCATGTAAATAGACTTAAGAATAATGTGACACTAAACACTGCAAAAAAATATTGCCAAAGTCACCCAGAAAAGTCTTTGAGGTTCTAAAGCAAATGAATTTATACCCAGAAGAAGAAAAAGAAGAAGTATCTATAGGTGACACACAGCCTGGTGACTGCTCTCAAACTTTTTTTTTTCATTTCACAGCAGTTCATGTGACTTTGGTTTCCGTTATTTCCTTCCGCAAGAACTAAAATAACCTCTAAAAGGAAGAAATGTGCAGTTCTGCTTCAGAATGTGCCAAAGCCGACCACATGTACACCTCGCTATTCAACTGAGCGGGCAAGCCTCAAGTAACATCCTGCAGATGCCTTCAGTGGCCCATGGTCACCTCCAGATCTGCCAATACTAGGTCACTTTTCTTGCTGATCTTTGCATGGCTGAAGCTGTGGGATTTTTCTTCACCTCCTCTGCAAGGATCTCCACGAAAGAGTTTCATATGAATGGTGTAGGTTTGCTTTTTGGATTTTGCTGATGAGTTACAATTCTACATCCCAAGGTCATTCAATGTGATGACACCACTTCTTCTTTCATTCCTGCGGCCCCGAGCAGCTCAAGTGGAACCCAAGATGGTGCGCTCTCAGTTATGTGCGGTAAGTGACTCTCCTATTGTGTCTTTTGGGGTTTTGGAGCCCACAAGCAAATGAATGAATCAAAGGAGTTGCACTATTAAACTATGCGTATAGACACACCTTATATCATGAGATGTGGGTCACTGTAGGTCAAAAGATATTATAAGTGCAATCGCCAGCGTGTTACATGTTGCACTTCACTCACCTTAGTTATGGCTTTCATCCCCTTACTCCAGTATCAATGGAGATAAGAAAATATGTCATTTGGGCAGGTTTACATAGGTTTTTATGCGTTGTATTTCTTTAAAAATACATTTAAAATTTCCTGCAAAGAATTAATTAATTACTAATTTCAACATGTCTTTCTGCACGTGGCTTTAGATTTTTTGCTAATGGCAGATTAAACAGTCTCTAGAAATCTATAAAGTAGAAAAAAGAATTCCATGAAGAATACCACAGCCAGTGCAAGCTTCATTTCCAGAAAAAAAAAATGGCTAATAAATATGCCAAAACTTCAATGCTATAATGCTATGTATGTAAAGTCATACGTTCCTATAGACTAAAAATGTGGAGAAATAGATAAAAGGTGTTTGTGTCAATCTCATGGAGGGCAGATCCTCCTCTCTGGACCCGCTATTAGAGATCCACTCTGTATAAGCGTGGATCCACCCTGTCCATCCATTACATAGACCGCTATTCATGTGAATGGCGGCCACTGCAAGGAAATCTTTTGTCTGGCCATAGCACCAACCTCCATGTGAAAAGGGTCCCCCGCTCACTAGTAAGGAAACATTTCCTTCACAGAATCCCAAAAGCTGAACAGGTCACCATGTGAAAACTTGGCATATAGGAAAACAGTATATGGGAAGATTTGTAGTTAAACAATGTATTTCAACAGAATATTTTTTTTCTATGGGAAATTCTTGGCCGGTCCCCACAAGCCTTCATGCCCACATGGCTATCCGTGAGCCTACCATCAGGACGTTGGCAGAGGTGGTCACAGACTGCTCCCGCTGGGCTTCTTCTTACTACTTCCAGGGTTGCTAACTTGGCTTTTTATTTTTTCTCGGCGGCTTTTTGAAAAAATCACGGCCAGACAATATTTTTTACAGACACATTGTAAAACTACAATAAATCATTATGATTATTAGTGACCCATGTGTACAGCCCTTAATTCTGATATGAAGACATCAGCTGGGTTCACTGTAAACTAATGAAAATTACAGTCAAAATAATCTGTATAACCATTTTGCCCTTAAAAAAAATAATGGACGCCTCAAATTTTTTTTTGGACAGGGCAAAAAAGTGCTTTTTTTTTAAAAGACTGTCCAGGAATTCCTGGATGGTTGGCAATCTTGTGTACATCTTGTATCAATCTATTTTGACACTGGGTATATTCACACTGTTATACGATCTTCTATTAATGAATCTGTCATGGTTGCCAATTATTTTGTCAGCAGGAATAGCGCAGCACGCAGCTTCAAAATTACAGAAACCTCAATAAAACTCACTGGACACCATTATAAGTCGATGTGGTCTGTTATGAGCTGCTTAAATATGATTGATCCAGTAAAGTGCCACAGCTGCCATTATAAACTGAACTATCAACACCAGTGTGAACAAAGCCCCAGCAGCTCAGACGTGACTTGAGTCAAGAGTAAGGCACTGCTGTGACTATAGGTGAAGGAAGGGAACTGTGGAGACCAGGATAGTTCTGAGACTACCGTGGAAAGCCTCTCCTGTGGCTAGTATGAAAGGGAAAGGAGACTATGATGTGACTACAAGGGATAACAGAGCATCATAATCCTAGGATGGAAGAGAGGGAGCACTAATTATTGAAAGGACATAGGGATAATGCAATGATTGCTGCTGTTATTACTTATTTTACAACTTCTGAAAGTGAGAGTGGGAACAGTGCTGTTGACCTTAAGGGAGAGGTTACATGGTGCCGTGATGACTGTTTCGGGGATAGAGTTTTACCAACCAATGAGAGCGCATGACTGTTCTGTGTACATTGTGAAGGCTATTGTATATAAGGCCGTTTTGGTTTTTTTCAAAAATCAATGTTCACCTACACTTAAAGGCTTCTGATATCCTCTATACCGAAAGTTGGGACTGTTTACAAAGGCCATTTTTCCAAGATCGCCCTATCGTATCTGGACCTGGTGGCCGCACCAGCAGAAAACCCTACTGATGAGCTATTATATATTAACAAAGCTTTGTTCACTTGAATAATGTACCCTATATAGGTCTCTGCAGGGAAATTATAGTTTTACATGGCACCCATATTATTGCATTGTGCAATCCTCTGTGTAAGACACTGTTGGAAGTGGCTTTCAGCTCCGGCTAATAGGGCATGATGTTTAAATGCCCTAATGGAAGAACCTCTTTAGCCTTACATCAAAATCTACACACAAAGTAAAATGAATTTGCAAATATTTTTATTTTCTGATCTTTCTCTGGTCCTGTCCAGTCATATGCTGTGAGCAACACTCAAGAAATACTAATTAGGCTACGTTCACACCTGCATTTTAACATTCTGTTTTTCTTTTCCATTTTGGGAAAAATAACAACGCAATTAATGTAAAAAAACAGATCTGTCGCATAGCTGATGCAAACAGAAGTAGAGGGACCCCATTAATTACTATGGCGTCTGTATGGGTTGCATTATGTATCTGTTTTTACAATTGAAGAAAAGATGCCTCATGCAAAACTTTTTCTTCCATTGTAAAAACTGACACAAAATGGATCCTAGAGAGACATCATAGCAATTGATAGAGTCTCTCTGATTGCATTTCCATCCGTTATACAATAGATCTGCTTTCTACATGGGTTCCATTTGTCTATTCCTAAAAATGGAACACAAAAAAGGAATGTCAAAACTCAAGTGTGAACATACCGTGAAGCTTATAAACTGGCTTCTAATAATGCAATTCTCTGTAATGCACAGCATTCTGGCAAAGATAACTTTCCCTTACTGCTTGATGTATTGTGCTTATTGTAAAGTGTAAAATGCCACAGAATGCAAAGTGTGTGCAGATCCTGAACACGCAGGTGTTGCATTGTATGTCAGGAAAGTGTATAGCTCCACAGGGATCCAAGCTTCAGAGAATGGTAGCTCTGTAGAAACTGTTTGGGTAAGAATACAAGGAGAGAAGAACAGAAAGGACACTATCGTAGGTGTTTACTATAGGCTACCTGGACAGACTGAAGATATGGATGAACTCTCTTTACATCAGATGTCTTTGTTTTCAAAAAAGTACGACATAGTGATCATGGGAGATTTTAACTATCCAGATACTTTTTGGGATTTTCTCTCAGGCAAAAGTAATGGGTCCAGGAAATTCTTATCTTCTCTCTCTAACAACTTTATCTTTCAAAAGGTAGAAGAGAAAACTAGATAATCTGCCATCTTGGACCTAATTCTTATCAACAGGGAGGAAATGTTTGAGGAAGTAAAGGTGGCTGGGAATTTATGAGGCAGCAATCATGCTATCCTCCAATTTTGGATTATAAGAGGAGGAAGACCTGCGAGGACTTAGACTTTAAGGTTGGACCTTGCCAGGGATTTGTTCAAAAGGAGGGATATTGCGGTAACAAGAGGGCATTCACTAAGACTGGAAGAGAAAAGGTTTCAGCACCAGCATAGGAAGGGGTTCTTTACAGTAAGAGCAGTGAGAATATGGAATTCACTGAGTGAGGAGACGGTAATGTCAGATTCACTACACCAGTTCAAGCGGGGACTGGATGCATTTCTAGATACCAGGCAGATTTCAGCGTATACTTAAAAATAAAATAAAATAGTAGGTTGATACAGGGATTTATTCTGACTGCTGGTTTCAGAGTCGGGAGGGAATTTTTCCTCAGGTGAAGATTGGCTAAATCATTTGGGGTTTTTGCCCTCCTCTGGATCAACTTTAGCAATTACAGAACTAACAGGTCGAACTTGATGGACACAAGTCTTTATTCGGCTTTACAAACTATGTTACTATGTTACTATGACTTCAGAAAAGCAGATTTTAATGAACTCAGAAAGAGGGTAGGAAAGGTCCAATGGCTGGATGTTCTAAAGGACAGAAATGTCCAAGAAGGATGGGAGATTTTGCTAAATGAAATTCTCACTGCAATATCAGTAATAATCCCAAAAAGAAGGAAAAATTGGAAGCATTTGAAGAGACCAGGATGGATGAACTCAGAACTTAAACAGTTGCTAAAACAGAAAAAAAGAAACGTACATCAAATGGAAAGATGGGGGCATATCGAAACAAGAATATAATGCTTTCAGCAGAGAATGCAGAGCAAGCGTTAGAAAAGCTAAAGCCAGTAATGAAGTGAGGCTTGCAAGGGAGACCAAAAATTAATAAAAATGGATTTTGGGGGTATGTCAAATGCAAAAGAAAATTGAAATAGGCTATACAATTTTTACAGGATGAAAAGTGTGAAATGGTCAAAAATTATGTTGAGAAGGCCAAACTTTTATATTCCTATGTTGCATCTGTGTTCTCTAAGAAAGCAAATGTAATATCAACTGATCTTCACTGTGCTATAGAAGGAATGAAAGAATCCACACTATCTATAAACAGAGAGACGACAAGGGAACACTTAGCTAATTAAAAATAATTTAAATATCCTGGTCCAGATGAGTTACATCCTAGGGTACTGAAAGAGATAGCAGAGGAAATTGAAGAATCACTAGTCAGAATCTTTGAAAATTCCTGGAGAACAGGAGAAGATTGGAAAAGGGCATCTATGATGGAATCACTGACTGGGTGGATCAGGGAAATGCACTAGATAAAGAATATCTCGACTTCAGCAAAGCATTTGATAAAGTATCTCATACTATTGAAAACATGAACAAGTATGGGATTGATAAGCCTACAGTTAGGTGGATTCATAACTGGCTCAGTGATCGTACTCAAAGATTGGTAATTGTAATGCAATGCTGAGCGGCATGTGCGTGTGATTCCACTGGACCGTGCTGGAGAGTGAATGCCTGGAGGGGCGTAACTAGGTATTCACCCGATCCGACCAGGGTCGCACGACGGCATACGACGCCAGTGCACCAAGGAGGAACCGAGCAGAGGGACCAGGTGCTACTCCAGGACAGACCCCGGACACGGCTGTTGACCCACACAGGGGAATACAGGAACAGACTGGCTAGGCTGGCACACAGACTGGTGGGTATAGGCAGGCACGACTGGTATGCAGGCAGGCGGGTATGCAGGCAGGGGGGCACAGGCAAGCACGGCTAGAGTGCAGACAGGGAGGCACTAGCAGGTAGGAACACAGGCGGGATAGGACCCAGTACACACTGGGACTCAGGAACAGAACCACAGATGCGGCGGACAAACACAGCAGAGTGAGGCCGCCCAGAGAGGTGAGCGAGAGCAGGGCAGGACAAGACCGCCTGGAGCGGTGAGCAAGAGTAGAGCAGGACAAGGCCGCCTGGAGCGGTGAGCAAAGGGTCAGAGCTGAGCGAGACTGCCGGAGCAGTGAGCAAGGAGTCAGAGCAGGACGAGGCCGCCTGGAGCGGTGAGCAAGAGTAGAGCAGGACGAGGCCGCCTGGAGCGGTGAGCAAGAGTAGAGCAGAACGAGGCCGCCTGGAGCGGTGAGCAAGAGTAGAGCAGAACGAGGCCGCCTGGAGCGGTGAGCAAGAGTAGAGCAGGACGAGGCCGCCTGGAGCGGTGAGCAAGAGTAGAGCAGGACGAGGCCGCCTGGAGCGGTGAGCAAGAGTAGAGCAGGACGAGGCCGCCTGGAGCGGTGAGCAAGAGTAGAGCAGGACGAGGCCGCCTGGAGCGGTGAGCAAGAGTAGAGCAGGATGAGGCCGCCTGGAGCGGTGAGCAAGAGTAGAGCAGGACGAGGCCGCCTGGAGTGGTGAGCAAGAGTAGAGCAGGACGAGGCCGCCTGGAGCGGTGAGCAAGAGTAGAGCAGGACGAGGCCGCCTGGAGCGGTGAGCAAGAGAAGAGCAAGACTGCCGGAGCAGTGAGCAAAAGGATAAGAGCGGAGCGAGACTGCCGGAGCAGTGAGCAAAAGGGTCAGAGTGGAGCAAGGCTGCCGGAGCAGTGAGCAAAAGGGTCAGAGTGGAGCAAGGCTGCCGGAGCAGTGAGCAAGGCAGAGAAGGGGGGACAGGGCTCTGTTCACACGGAACAGACAGGAAGGGAGAGGCAGAGCCAGATACCCACAGGGTACTTGCAGTGAAGTAGCGAGTGGACCACAAACTCACAAACGGGAGTACAGAAACAACAAGCAGGAGTTAGGTACGAGTTCAGACTCTGCAGAAAAAGGAAAGGAACGGACATAGAGAAAAAACAGGTAAAAGATAGGAGAGAGTTCAGACTGGAACTGAGTGTACGGAGGAGACCGACACTACAGTGGGATACAGGAGCGGGTCTGGAAATACGGCCCCCAGAGAGGCGGGACGAACAGGCAAGGAGCGTGTTCAGACAGGAAAGACAAGATACAGGAGCGGGTCTAGGTAATCGGCCCCTAGAAGGCGGGAGGAACAGGCTAGGAGCGTGTTCAGACAGGCCTGGAAATACAGCCTCCAGGATAGGCAGACAAGAGAACACAGAACGGGACCTGGCACCTTCAGAGTGAAAGCACACACTGAATGAAACACAATGCTCAGGCAGGGATTGATTGGAGCAGCTGGGTTATATACCAGGTGACAGACAGCAATAGGCTGAGGACGCACAAGGGGTGTGACCCACAGCAGGTACAAAAAGCAGGAAGTGATCGGGCGCCGCCCTTAAGCAGCAGAAACAGACACAAACAGACAGCATGGAGGGAAGCCAGAGAGACATTCTGGACTGGAGATCAAGTGCGCGCTCTTGCACAGTGGGAGATGGACCACTATGCAAGGACGCCGCCAGGTATGTTACAGTAATAAATAGTTGCATATCCAATTGGAAGAGTGTTTCACAAGGCTCTGTCTTGGCCCCCGTGTTTTTTAAGATTTTTAAAAATGATCTAGATAAGGGTGAAGGTAAACTAATCAAATCTGCAGATAATGCAAAGCTAGGAGGGATAGCTAACACTAGAGAAGACAGAGAAAGTATTCAGAAGGATCTATATAAGCTTGAACAATGGGCAGCGACTAACAGAATGGTATTTAACAGGGAGAAATGCAAGATTCTACATCTGGGCAAGAAAATCGAAAATAATATCTACAGAATGGGAGGAATAGAACTAAGCAACAACACGTGTGAAAAAGACTTGGGTATACTAATAGATCAAAGACTGCACATGAGTCAACAGTGTGATACAGCAGCAAAAAAGGCAAACACAGTTCTGGGATGTATTAAGAGAAGCATAGAGTTTAGATCACGTGAAGTAATTATTCCCCTCTACTCCTCCTTGGTCAGACCTCATCTGGAATACTGTGTCCAGTTCTGGGCACCATATCGAACACGAGGCCACCAAGGCTGTCTTTTCAAGTTCACAGGGCACTGGAGCTCCAGAGATATCCTCAGGACAGCAGCAAGCAGGAGAAGCACGCTTTACCAGGGAAGTACGCTTTAACACTTCCCTGGTTATTCATGTCCTAATTGATAATAGGCCATTAGGATCACCCTGTGATCATAACCCTAGGATGAATGCTGCTTAGTAGCCTTTAGTTCCCTGTGCTAGCAGAGATGGAGCAGAGGGAAGTGATGGTTGCCAGTGTTTGCAGCAGCTCAATTAATTAATTAATTAATTAATTAATTAATTTACTTGCCGCAGTCAAAGAGTGTGATAGAGAGATTGCTCCCTATTGTCATTTCATTGGCTTCCTGGTGTTGGGAGCCGCTGATTGCTATGACAACCAGAAATGTAACAATCCGATCAAAGCCTAATAGACTGTGTAAGAGACCAGGTCTATTAAGTAGTCTATCAGTGTAACAATGGATCAGGGTCTGATACAGACATAATAGGGCCCCAGTGTAAAAAGACTATATGGGCTATTTGAAGTCCAATTACTCATCATAATGCACCTTTCCACCTGCTTTTGAGGTGGTAGTGACTCACTTACCTCTTAGGCCCTTGTGCAGCTGCATAGGTTGCACCAATGATATGTTTTCCTCTGCACTAGATAATTCTCATATACTGCATATTTAGTACAGAGTATTACTTTTGCGGTCAAGAGACTGAATATTCAGGTCACCTTGTGAGACTAATACATATGCTGTCATGTGCCCCTAACAGCCAAGGGTGGAATCGCAATCCACCCATGGCTGTTTACTAGTTAAATGCCGCTGTCAATCTCTGACAGCGGCATTTAACTCGTGCATACCAGAAACGCATCACTAATCCCGCCCATCGGTGCCCGTGTTACATGACTGTGGGTCGCCGATGGGTTGGCAAGACAACCCGGGGTCTGCAGGAGATCCCTGCGGTTGTCATTGCCGGAATATGCTATGAGCGCCGCCCAGCTGTCGCTGCAATGAGCATTTTTGCTACACACAGCAGGGATGAAGCCCTGCTGTGTGTAGCACAAGTGATTGGATGATTGCAGCTTCTAGTCTCCCATAGAGACTATTGAAGCTAGTGGAAAGTAAAAAAAAAATGTTTTTAAAAATATTTAAAAAAATTAAAATAATATAAAAGTTCAAATCACCCCCCTTTCGCCACATTCAAAATAAATCAATAAAAAAATCAAATATACACATATTTGGTATTGCCGCGTTCAGAATCGCCAGATCTATCAATATATAAAATAATTAATCCGATCAAAATGCAATAACGGGTGATCAAAAGATCGTACCTACCAAAAAATGGTATCTATAAAAATGTCTCCTCAGCGCACAAAAACTAAGCCCTCTCCTGGCCCCAGATCCAAAAAAATTAAGACGCTATGGGTCTCGGAAAATGGTGACTTTTTTAATTTATTTTTTTAAACTTTTGATTTTTTTTTCAACACTTAAATAAGAAAGAACCTATGTATATTTGGTATCTACAAACTCATAATGACCTGTAGAATAATAATGACAGGTCAGTTTTAGCATTTAGTGAACATGGTAAAAAAAAAAAAAAACAATTGGAAATTGCACATTTTTTGCAATTTCACCGCACTTTGAATTTTTTTTCCCGTTTTCCAGTACACGATATGGTAAAACCAAAGGTGTCATTCAAAAGTACAACTCGTCCTGCAAAAAACAAGCCCTCACATTGCCATATTGATGGAAAAATAAAAAGTTATGGCTCTGGGAAGAAAGAGAGGAAAAAATGGAAAAACCCAAGGTGGTAAAGAAGTTAAAGGGATTGTCCAGGATTCTCCAGTATTAGAGGTGGGATCGGGTGGCCATGTGACCGCAAGTATGCGATATGCATACTCCCAACCACATTCCAACTGGATGTGCGCGGCTTTGCTCAATTCACTTGTAAAAGTAAAAAAAATTAGAATTTTTTTTTTGCTGCTATATCAACAAGTACAATTAACATATATAATTATTTATTCCAAACATTGACTGACACAAAAAAAAAGATATGAAATGCTACAGTAGAATTGCCATTGTTGTGCATTCCGCCTTGCATAAAACTAAATAAAATATTATCATAAAGACATTTGCACCCCAAAATGGCATCACTAAAATCTACAGTACAGACCAAAAGTTTGGACACACCTTCTCATTTAAAGATTTTTCTGTATTTTCATGACTATGCAAATTCTAGGTTCTTCAAAGTAGCCACATTTTGCTTTGATGACTGATTTGCACACTCTTGGCATTCTCTTGATGAGCTTCAAGTGGTAGTCACCGGAAATGGTCTTTCAACAATCTTGAAGGAGTTCCCAGAAATGCTTAGCACTTGTTGGCCCTTTTGCCTTCACTCTGCGGTCCAGCTCACCCCAAACCATCTCTATTGGATTCAGGTCTGGTAACTGTGGAGGCCAGATCATCTGGCGTAGCACCCCATCACTCTCCTTCTTGGTCAAATAGCCCTTTCACAGCCTGGAGGTGTGTTTGGGGTCATTGTCCTGTTGAAAAATAAATGATGGTCCAACTAAACGCAAACCGGATGGAATAGCATGCCGCTGCAAGATGCTGTGGTAGCCATGCTGGTTCAGTATGCCTTCAATTTTGAATAAATCCCCAACAGTGTCACCAGCAAAGCACCCCCACACCATCACACCTCCTCCTCCTCCATGCATCACGGTGGGAACCAGGCATGTAGAGTCCATTCGTTCACCTTTTCTGCGTCGCACAAAGACACGGTGATTGGAACCAAAGATCTCAAATTTGGACTCATCAGACCAAAGCACAGATTTCCACTGGTCTAATGTCCATTCCTTGTGTTCTTTAGCCCAAACAAGTCTCTTCTGCTTGTTGCCTGTCCTTAGCAGTGGTTTCCTAGCAGCTATTTTACCATGAAGGCCTGCTGCACAAAGTCTCCTCTTAACAGTTGTTGAAGAGATGTGTCTGCTGCTAGAATTCTGTGTGGCATTGACCTGGTCTCTAATCTGAGCTGCTGTTAACCTGCGATTTCTGAGGCTGGTGACTCGGATAAACTTATCCTCAGAAGCAGAGGTGACTCTTGATCTTCCTTTCCTAGGACGGTCCTCATGTGAGCCAGTTTCTTTGTAGCGCTTGATGGTTCTTGCAACTGCACTTGGGGACACTTTCAAAGTTTTCCCAATTTTTCGGACTGACTGACCTTCATTTCTTAAAGTAATGATGGCCACTCGTTTTTCTTTACTTAGCTGGTTTTTTCTTGCCATAATACAAATTCAAACAGTCTAATCAGTAGGACTATCAGCTGTGTATCCACCAGACTTCCGCACAACACAACTGATGGTCCCAACCCCATTTATAAGGCAAGAAATCCCACTTATTAAACCTGACAGGGCACACCTGTGAACTGAAAACCATTTCCGGTGACTACCTCTTGAAGCTCATCAAGAGAATGCCAAGAGTGTGCAAAGCAGTCATCAAAGCAAAATGTGGCTACTTTGAAGAACCTAGAATATAAGACATATTTTCAGTTGTTTCACACTTTTTTGTTAAGTATATAATTCCACATGTGTTAATTCATAGTTTTGATGCCTTCAGTGTGAATGTACAATTTTCATAGTCATGAAAATACAGAAAAATCTTTAAATGAGAAGGTGTGTCCAAACTTTTGGTCTGTACTGTACATCTCATCATTATGTAAAAAAAAATCCCTCTGTACTTGGAAAAATGAAAAAAAAATAGCTTTTTGAATATAAGAAAATTATACAGAGATTTTTTTTTTAAAGTGATTTTCTTGTGCAAAAGTAATAAAACATAATGGTATAAACTTGGTATCAATTGGGCACCACTATAATCTTATCGACCTGCACTATAAAGCTACAGTGGGGAAAATAAGTATTTGAAACACTGTCGATCATGCATGTTTTCCCACCCACAAAGAATGGAGAGGTCTGCAATTTTTATCGTAGGTACACTTCAACTGTGAGAGACAGAATCTAAAAATAAAAAAACAGAAAATCACATTGTATGATTTTTAAATAATTAAATTGCATTTTATTGCATGAAATAAGTATTTGATCACCTACCAACCAGCAAGAATTCTGGCTCACACAGACCTGTTAGTTTTTCTTTCAGAAGCCCCCCTACTCTGCACTCATTACCTGTATTAATTGCACCTGTTTGAACTCTTTACCTGTATAAAAGACAATTGTCCACACAATCACACTCCAACCTCTCCACCATGGCCAAGACCAAAGAGCTGTCTAAGGACACCAGGGACAAAATTGTAGACCTGCACAAGGTTGGAATGGGTTACATGAAAATATTCAAGCAGCTTGGTGAGAAGGCAACAACTGTTGGCACAATTATTAGAAAATGGAAGAAATACAAGATGACTGTCAATCTTCCTCGGCATGGGGCTCCATGCAAGATCTTGCCACATAGGGTAAGGATAATTATAAAAAAGGTCAGGAATCAGGGCAGAACTACACAGGAGGACATGGTCAATGACCTGATGAGAGCTGGGACCACAGTCTCAAACATTACTGTTAGTAACACACTATGCCGTCATGGATCAAAATCCTGCAAGGCACCCAAGGTCCCCCTGCTCACGCCAGCACATGTCCAGGCCCATTTGAAGTTCACTAATAACCATCTGGATGATCCAGAGGAAGCATAAGAGAAGGTCATGAGGTCACATGAGACCAAAATAGAACTTTGTGGTATCAACACAACTCGCCGTGTTTGGAGGAAGGAGGTTGAGTACAACCCCAAGAACACCATCCCAACCATGAAACATGGTGGGGAAAACATCATACTTAGGGGTGCTTTTCTGCAAAGGGGAAAGGATGACTGTATCGTATTGAAGGGAGGATGAAAGGGGTCTTATATGGCGAGATTTTGGCCAACAACCTCCTTCCCTCAGTAAGAGCATTGAAGATGGGTCATGGCTGGGTCTTCCAGCATGACAATGACCCGAAACACACAGCCAGGGCAACTAAGGAGTGGCTACGTAAGAAGCATTTCAAGGTCCTGGAGTGGCTTAGCCAGTCTCTAGACCTGAACCCAATAGAAAATATTTGGAGGGAGCTGAAACTCAATGTTGCCCTGGGACAGCCCCAAAACTTGAAAGATCTGGAGAAGATCTGTATGGAGGAGTGAGCCAAAATCCCTGCTGCAGTGTGTGCAAACTTGGTCAAGAACTACAGGAAACGTCTGACCTCTGAAATTGCAAACAAAGGTTTTTGTATCAATTATTAAGTTCTGTTTTTCTGTTGTATCAAATACTTATTTCATGCAATAAAATGCAAATTAATTATGTAAAAATCATACAATGTGATTTTCTGGATTTTTTTTAGATTATGTCTTTCACAGGTGAAGTGTACCTACGATAAAAATTACAGACCTCTCCATTCTTTGTAGGTGGGAAAACTTACAAAATCAGTAGTGTATCTGATACTTATTTTTCCCACTGTACATGTCTACTAATCCCTCACGGAGAATGCAAAAAAAAAATACCAAAAAAAAATGCCAGAATTGCCGATTTTTGTTTATCCCCTACAAAAAAATTGAAATAAAAAATAATCAGGAAGTTGTATGAATCCCCAAAATGGCACCATTGAAAATTACAACTTGTCCTCAAAAAAAATAAGTCCTCGCACAACTCTGTCTATGGAAAAATAAAAAAATTATGCCTTTCAGAAAATGACGACCAAAAAAAGATTTTTTTTCTCGTGTGATTTTTTTTATTTTTTTATCAAAAGTAGTAAAACTTAAAAAAAAAAATTTCTTTGGTATTTTCATTATTGTATTGTCCAACAGGAAAAAGTTGTACGTTAGATATACTAACTGGTAAATGGTGTTTAAAAGAAAAACAAAATAAAAAATGAAAAAAGCTTATTGAGAATGGGAGGAATTAAGCTAAGCAACAGTACATGTGAAAAAGACTTAGGTATACTAATAGATCACAGACTGAACATGAGTCAACAGTGTGATGCAGCAGCAAAAAAAGGCAAATACAATTCTGGGATGTATTAACAGAAGCATACAGTCTAGATCACGTGAAGTCATTATCGGTCTTTACTCCTCTTTGGTCAGACCTCATCTGGAATACTGCGTCCAGTTTTGGGCACCACATTTTAAAAAAGACATTGACAAACTGGAGCAAGTTCAGAGAAGAGCGACCAGAATGGTGACCGGTCTGCAAACCATGTCCTATGAGGAACGGTTACAGGATTTGGGAATGTTTAGCTTGCAAAAAAGAAGACTGAGAGGAGACTTAATAGCGGTCTACAAATATCTCAAGGGCTGTCACATTGTAGAAGGATCATCTTTATTCTCATTTGCACAAGGAAAGACTAGAAGCAATGGGATGAAACTGAATGGTAGGAGACACAGATTAGATATTAGAAAAAACTTTTTGACAGTGAGGGTGATCAATGAGTGGAACAGGCTGCCACGAGAGGTGGTGAGTTCCCCTTCAATGGAAGTCTTCATACAGCGGCTGGACAGACATCTGTCTGAGATGATTTAGTGAATCCTGCTTTGAGCAGGGGGTTGGACCAGATGACCCAGGAGGTCCCCTCCAACTCTACCATTCTATGATTCTATGATAAATATTTCCAGAATTACTGCTATTGTGTTCATTCCTCCTCACAAAAAAATAATAAAAAGTGATCAAAAAGTTTTATATACCTGAAATTGGGACAAACAAAAAGTACATTTTTTCCCGCAAAATATAAGCCCTCTCATAATTCTGTTGTCAGACAAGTATTAAAGTTATGACTCAGAATATGGTGATACAAAAATATATATTTTTGAAACATTATTTATTGTGTAAAAGTAAGAAAATATAAATTTGGTATCGCCATGATCGTACTGATCCACAGAATAAAGTAAGCACTTTATTTGTACAGCAAATTAAAAGCGTAACATTTTAAATATCAAAAGACAACAGCAGAATTTATATTTTTATTTTTCTAAATGTTCCCAAAAAGAGTTAACAAAACATTGGTAATAGGTTGCGTGTACCCAAAACAGTGCCACCGACAAATACAACTCTTTCTTCCTCATAGAAAAGTTAAGTCGTATAGAAAATAAAATGGTATCACTGAAAACGCCATCACGTTCAACTTGGAAATTTTTCTATATGCTGCCCAATTAACCGGCCGAGGTTGAGATCACTTCCCCTATATGTTATGCTAACACGAACCCTTTGAATATAGCAATCATTTCCAAAACCAATCTGTGCAGTAACATACACTTAATTCTGGACATTCATGGGGCTGGAGAGTCACGTGCCTCTGAGAAGAGGCCCATGAGCCACAACATGGCCACCTCTGTAATAGAAAAAGGGGTTAGAAATGGAAAGGTTGTTCCCCAAAGTAGACAATTCCTTTAACCTCTGGTCAGATTGATAAATGTATGTAATAATGATGATATGATTATAATGAAGAACCAACAAAAACTGTCATTTTAAATATTTTATGTTTTCTTTTTCTTACCATAATTACAAGGTCTCAACGTTGGTCGTATTTTAGGAAATTGACTATGGTCTATGACCAACTTTATATCTTACCTACTGTATGTATCCATCACATTGACACTTTGCGTAGATTATTGTATGCACAATTCTTCAATGGAAAGGGAAAAGAAAAAAAAAACAGCTGGAGTTACATTATCGCCATCTGGATATTTTTAATCAATTCTAAATAAAAGACATTTGTTTTTATTATTCAAGTCTGTGGAGCTGGATCATCGTTTTTCCTATTACAATTCTTCAATACAGTTGAGGAAAATCACATGGAGGAGGCCATGGTCACCACTGTCATACATATATATATATACAGTCACCTTTTGTATATTTTTAATCACTAGTGTTTGCTTAAGTTTTTGTTTTTTAGCAACTTTTACTTACATGTATAGGAGATGGTAAGATATCACCCTGTAAATGTGTCCTGTATAGCACATTGAGCTGTGATACCACAGAAGTCACGACTGTCTCCTTTGCTTCGGCAGGACATCTACTGATGATATGGCCATTGTGTCCTTTTGGTGCTTATTGATTTACATGTCCATTTTATTACACTGGAGGAATATTGCTGATGGAGCAAAACATTTCTCACAAAGCGGCTGCCAACTGGTAAGTATGGCTGTCCCAAACCGGATTCACTCATGGTAAAGTCTGCGCATTCAGTCAGCATTTTAAATGTGACATAGTAATATATGAGGATGCAGCCGTATATATGAAAGGGTTATCAGTTTCATTATCTATTAATGAGCAACCTTTTATCTTCCATATTGGTAAATCATCAGGTCATATGAAACAAACTACTAAAGGCTGCACTTTTGTAACATACTTGTTCAGTTTAAAGAAAATCTGTCAGCAGGTTTTTACTGTGTAAAGGTTAGCATGAGGTAGGGGTTAAAACACTAAATTCAATGATGTATCACATGTCAAGCTGTGTGCTGTTGCTTACTTAGGCAACGTTCACACGTTCAGTATTTGGTCAGTATTTTACATCAGTATTTGTAAGGCAAAACCAAACTGTAAGACTGAAAGTTTAATCAACTGATCAATAACATTGCAGTGACTATCAGGTATGCGGTCACTCATCCCACTCTGCTCCTCTTCTATGATAAGCAGCTCACTGTGTATAGACATTGTATATATAGAGCCTGGTGTGGGCGAGGTTAGCTTTCTCAGCTCTGCTTCATTGCTAAATCTAAAAACTCTGATTGTGCCAGAGCGGCTGCACCCAGTAAACTAAGTGAAACATCATTGAATTCAGGTTCTCTTTGCCTACATTATGCTGCTCTCAGAGGAGGTAGCAAAAACTTGCTGACAGATTCCCGTTAAACCCTTCTACGTCATGCGATTTTCCATTTTTGTGCTTTTGTTGTTTCCTCCCCTTCTTCCAAGAGCTATAACTTTTTTTTATCTTTCTGTAGATAAAGCTGTTTTTTTTGTGGGAAACGTCCTAGTTTTGAATGTCACCAAATAATTTACCATTCAATGCATGTATGTAAAAAAAAAAAATTCTAAGTTCAGTGCAACTGTGAAAAAAAAGCAATTCATCAATTATATTTTGGGTTGGTTTTTTTTAACGGTATTTATTATTTGGTAAAAATTACCTGTCAACGTGATTCCCAGGTCAGTATGATTACACAGATACCAAATATGTATCTTTTTTTATGTTTAAGTGGAGCAAAACATTTAGATATTCATAGCAAAAATGTTGCTTGTGTCACCATATTCAAATACTTGTAACATTTTTATTTTTTGGTTGTAGGAGCTGTCTGATGAATTGTTGTTTGCATGGTGAACTGGCATTTATTTTTCTCATTACAGTGTTTACCAATCAGGTTAATTAATTTTATATTTTGATAGAACGGACTTTTATGGTCACAGCAATTCCACACATGTGTATTTTTTATAATTCTTTATTTTTTAATGGTGAAAAAAGGGAGATGATTCAAACTTTTATATTTTTTGCACTATTTTTTTGTTTGTTCTTTATGTTAGTCCCCTTAGGGGACTTGAACCTGTGATTGCCCAATCTCTTGCACTGTATACTGCAATGTCAGAGTATTGCACTATATGGTAAAAATCACGGTCTCCCATTAACGTCAGCCACAGGACCATCCTTCCACTTTAAAAACTGTTGTCAGAGATTGACATTTGCATTTAAGTGGTTCAAAGCAGTGAACGGAGCTCAGAATAGAGACAGATTCTGGCTGTTTGTATCACAGCCATTACTTGGAAGGATACAAGCTCTGACGGGATCCAACTCTGGACGCACCAGCATGTCCAATATCAGGAAGGGGTTTTCAATATAAAATTAATCAACTTTCCAAAGTTGAATATAATTGTATTCCCTGCCATTTTATTTCATACAGACTTGTGTATCCTTAAAAATAAAGACCACAAATAAATCCTGTGCTTAGAGTGATCCCGTATTCAAGTGTTATAATCTTCCAAAATGGAAATGTCAACTCTTCCCACAAAAAAACAAGCCCTCACACAGCTCAGTAGATGAAAAAATTATACCTCTCTGAATATGATGATAAAACAAAAACCAAATGAATAAATAATAATTAAAAAATAAAAAAGCAGTAGCAAGTAGAAAAACATAGAAAACATACATTTGTAGAAATATTGTAGAAATACTATATCATTATGTTTACTTGCCTCTTGTATTAAAATGTCTAAATGGCCCGAATCCCATAATTTTGGCTAAATTGGCTGCTGGTATATGAGAGTATCACAATTTTCACATGCCTGATTCTTTTCTCCATGGCAGCTACAGTACCGGTCAAAAGTTTGGAAACACCTGTTCATGAAATGGTTTTACTTGTTCTTTTTTGGGATGTGCATATTGTAGAATCAGACTGAAGGAAGCAAAACTACAAAACAACAAATATGGAAACAAGAAGAAAAGAAAGAAGTGTGAAATAAAGCAGACTATGTCTTACCTTAGTTTCCAAAAAGTAAGCCCCTTTTATTCTGATGACTGCTTTATGCACCCTTACCATTCACTCAAGCAGCTTCATCAGGTAGTCAGTCACCTGGAATAGCTTCAAATAAACAGGTATGCCTCTTCAGAGTTCATTTGTGGAACCACATGGATACATAAAGTGTTTTCAACCATCAGATGTTTGTACTCAGCTTCATACAGTGCTGAGCCCTATTCCACAACATATCTAAGCCAGAATATGGCAAGAATCACTCAACTAAGTGAAAAGAGTCAACAGTTCATTACTATAAGATATTAAGATCAGTCGAATCCAAGAAATTGTTAGACGTGACGCTGAGTCACTTCTCATGGACAAGCTATGAGGCGGGGAAGTCAAGGAGTCTGAGGTCAAAAGTCAGGAGGGTATGTCAAAGACAAAGGGATGAGACAAACGTATAGTTAGAAGTAAAGTCTGGGGTCAGGTAACTAAGGTCAGAGTGCGTCAAAGGCAAAAGGGGTAATACAAATAATAATAATAATAATTTTTATTTATATAGCGCCAACATATTCCGCAGCACTTTACAATTAAGTGGGGTCATATACAGACAATAAATTCATTACCAGTTAAGACAGTTTAAACAGTTACATCAGAAGTGAGGTCCCTGCTCGCAAGCTTACATTCTACAAGGAAATGGGGGGACACAATAGGTGGAAAGTGCTTGTTATTTCAGGTCTGACAATTATAATAAATAGGGATTTTCATATAAAGCTGCATGATCCGGTCATCAGCCAGTATGCTTAAGTGCAATAATCAAGTATTGGGTGCATGGAGGGTGTGGAGACAGATGATTAGTACGGTGCAGATTCTGAATAATATTTAGAAGGAGGGAACAGGGTAAAGTTGGTTTACTGAGTAGTTGAGGTGGTAGGCTTGTTTAAAGAGATAGGTTTTTAAAGCACGCTTGAAGGCGTGGGGGCTAGGCATCAGTCGGATCGCCTGGGGTAGTGCGTAATGCGCAAACGAGTAGTCAAAAGGCAAACCCAAGGTCCGGCAACAAAGATTAGAACACAGAGCAAACACACCATAGAGCAAGGTACAACTGGCAATGTTCTGATCTTTGTCAGCCAGCTAAACAGCTAAGTAATCACCCTCAATGGGTGACACCTGGAGGAAACCCCGCAGACCCGTCCAGATTGGACAGCTGAGCTGTCATTCACAATACTGACAGCCCAGCACTCCCTTGATCCTACAGGGCGACTGAGCTGTCATTCACAGTGTCCTTAGGACACCATGATTGGTGGAATTGTGGCATTAGAACATTGTAGGTAAACTCAAGTGCAGTTATGAAAACCATCAATCACTAAAATGAAACTAGCTTTCACAAGGATCACCTTAGGAAAGGAAGACAAAGAATTACCACTGTTGCAGAAGATAAGTTCATCAAAGTTAACAGCCTCAGAAACCGCAAATTGATAGCATCTCAGATAACGACCCTCATAAATGATGCACAGACATCAAGTGCCCGTTACATCTCAACATCAAGTTTGTAGAGGAGACTGTGAGAAGCCTTTATGGTTGAACTGCTGCAAAGAAGCCATTACTGAGGACCAGAACAAGAAGAAGACACTTGTTTATGCTAAGCAACACAAGGACTGAACATTAGATCAGTGGAAATCTGCACTGTGGTCTGAAAAGTTAAAATTTGAGATTTGTGGTAACAACCAACATGTCTTTTTGAGAGACAGAAAAAGTAAGCAGATGTTTTTTACATTTGTGGTGTCCCCATGAAGCATGGAGGGGAACGTGTGATGGTGTGACATTGCTTTGCTGGTGACACTGTTGTTGATTTATTCCAAATTCGAGGCACAGGTGCCCATCATGATTACTACAGCATTCTGGAATGACATGCCATCCCTTCTGGTTTGTACTCAGTGGAACCATCATTTCTGTTGCAACAAGATAATTGTCCAAAATACAGCTCCAGGCTATAAAAGGGTTATGTGACCAAGAACGTGAGGTAACAAGTGCTGCATCAGATGACACGTCCTCCACAATCACAAAATTCTACCAAACTGAGATGGTTTAGGATGAAATTGACTGGATCGCGAAGGCAAAGTAGCCAAGAAGTGCTCAGCGCCTCTGGGAACTCCTTCAACACTGTTGGAAAGCCATTCTAGGTGACCACCTGATGAAGATGCTTGAGAGAATGCCAAAAGGTTGCATTGCTGTCATCAGAGTAAAAGGGGGGTACATTCAGAATTCTAAGGGTTAACACATATTCTTCTTTAGTTCACACTTGTTTATTTGCTCCATGTGTTTCCTCATGTTTTTTCTGCCTTCAGTCTGAATGTACAATGTGCACATTCAAAAATCAGTTCAACAACAGGTGAGTAAACTTTTGACCAGTACTGTAAGTCACTGCTAATGACATCTGTTACCTGTGTGGCCGTCATTACTCAATAATATATTGTCTTATTTTCTTGCATATATCATATAACATGTTGACTATTCTTTAGGTTTCCAAAGCCGCAAATTGCAGATATTTACAGCTTACGTCAATTCCTCAAGACCTCCCATCTGATATACAAGAACTGCTTGTAGATCACAACAGTGTGAAAAGTCTAGACGATGATACTTTGCAGCGATATCATAATCTTAACAATTTGAGTTTAAGATCCAACAGCTTGTGTCATATAGACTTGAATGCTTTTAGGCACACTTCAAAGCTGGAGTCACTATCACTACAGGACAACACTATCTTCAGTAAATATACTTTGGTATCTTCAGGCTTGAGTTCTGCTTCATCTCTTAGGTGGTTGGATCTTTCCAGAAATGCTCTTAATGAGGACATGGTAATTACTCTTCTATCAAATTTGACATCCCTGGAATATCTAAATCTGGACCATAATGTTATCATGCGTCTGGATCGGTTCACTTTTGAAGGTCTGAGGAACTTAAAAGAGTTGAGCCTTCAATGGAATTATATTTATGAGATTGGAATAGAGACATTTGACAGTCTGGTGAACCTGAAGACTCTGAACCTTGCTTTCAACCTGCTGCCATGTATTGTGGACTTTAGTCTGATGCAGTTACAAATGCTCAATCTCAGCTACAACCATATTGAATGGTTCTTCTCAAGGGAAGTGGATGTTGACTTCCAGCTGCAGAAGTTGGACATTTCTCACAACCATTTGTTATTTTTTCCATTTTTGCCAAAGAGCCATCACCTGCATACATTGCTGCTGTCTGATAACAAAATGAGGTTTTATAGCAAACATTTTGATGAATATTCTTCCTCTGCGGATTTCCTCATTTTTAAAAACAACGGGTCCAATATCACCACTGTTTATCTGTGGGGGGACATCTTAAGCGACTTCTCTGCATTAAGTGTTGTGGATTTTAGCAGAAACCAATTTGATTACTTGCCTGATAATTTTCTTGCTGCAATGTCATCTATGTCTTATCTGAAACTGAACTGGAACTGCTTAGAAACATTTGATTTGTCAAGTAAACAGATTACAAGTAATCTTCATTTTTTGGATCTTAGTAATAATAGACTGTCAAGGCTAAGCTTAGAAGAGAGTAGCTCCAGCCTTCAACAGCTAAGCTACTTTAACCTTAGCCAGAATGAACTACAGGATCTGCCCGGTAAGATTTTCCATACCATGAACAGTCTTAGCAACCTGGATCTGAGTAATAACCATATCTCCCTGTGTTCTTCTTCAACCAATATGGTTGATTACCCGAACTGTGTGGACCTCAGGAATATACCATCTCTGCAGCATCTTCGCTTGTCAGGATGTGGGTTAAAATTGGGCAAACAATTTATTTTCCATGGAACTACATTAACATATCTGGATGTTTCAGACAACCAACTTATGAGCCTTGACTTTTTGCAAGACACTGTCAAAATGTTAAAGTCTCTCTCTCTCCGAAATAGCTTACACTTTGTAAGCAACATTGACTTCTCTGAGTTCAAGAGCTTGACTTCCCTTGATATATCAGAAAATAACCTCACTACATTCCCCATGTCATTAATGGATCTTACTCTTCAGTTTTTGGATGTCCACAAAAACAAGCTAACTTCAATACCGGTATCTAGTTCTTACCAACCTCTCATAAGGAGCCTCATTACCACTTATCTAAGTGGAAACTCATTTGATTGCTGTAAGTTAAGCTGGTATGAGACACTTACCACATCCAAGAGTATCAACATCCCCGATCTCAAGCAGATCACGTGTAATTTCACCAACAACTATATGTTTGTGCAGGACCTTCCCGAGTCTGTTATTCATAGTTGCCATTGGAGAAATGGAGGCACTTTGCTGTCACTGGTACTTTCCCTTCCCATTTGTTTGACTTTGTTGGTGGCTTTTATCCTTTTGTTTCTTCTATTTAAGAAACCATTGCTTAAAATGTTCAAGAAACATTTCAGGACATCCTCAAGCTACTAAGATGTAGCATGTGTAGCCAAAAATATAGAATGACTATTCCAGGGATAGTGGTGCTATACATTTTTTTGTTAGAAGGAAAAATGGTAAGCATGCATAATGTATTTGTTAAGAATCAGACCTATCAGAAGATTAAAAAAAATATTAGCTGCATACATTATTAAATAGATATTTTATACCTGATGAGACTGGTGTATTTACTTTGAGCAACCATGTCAGAATGTCTGTATAATCAAGATATAAAATATGAAGAAGATGAGAGATGCTTGGCCCCCAATAAGTGTAGTGAATCTTTATTCAGGCAATCCAAAAAGTGAGTCAGTGACGTTTCAGCCCTACAACATGGGCCTTCATCAGACACAGATTGCAATGAGTATAAGAAGAGTTATAGTGTAGTATGTCCACGCTATGGAATGGTGAATCGAATCACCTTGTGCCGAGCGCTCATCTTTTTCAAGTTCATGGGGTAAACCCTTCTTGAGCACCCAATTCCTTTCTTCTTCAAGAATGCCGTATACCTATCGTTTATACCAGATATAAAATAAGAATGTTATGAGCTCATGAGTCCAAGTGTATTTAGTATCCACCCACCCGGCCTCACTGACAGATGCAGTTTGTACTTAGTGTAGGATCACAGCAGGGAGGAAGAACACTTAGGAGCCGTCAGTTAGGCTATGTTGATGGAGAAGGAGTTTAAACTTTCAAAAGGGATTATACATCCATTCTGAAATGAATTGTCAGATTAACTACACCTGTCTCATCAGGTCTAAAAGACATATTTAATAACTTTTACAGTTTGTATGCTGAACTCTAATGACAGTGCTACTTTTAAGGGAGTCTATCATCCAAAACAAACTGACAGCGTAAACTTAGCATGTGCAAGGGTTATAGCTCCTGTAAAAATCTCATATTTGGTGTTCTAATTGCTATCTGCATTTTGTAAGAATTGAAGTTTAATCAAATATGCTAATTAGGGTGCTCGATGCACCCTTGGTGTTGCCAAGGTGCTTAGTGCCCCTTTGTGCCCACTGGTTTTGCAAGTCCCAGCCTGAATCACTGATGATTGGCAGTGCTGGCTTGCCTGGAGTGAGAAGTGTCTGCAGAGAAAGCTCAGCACTGTCCACTGTGAGGGAGGCGGAGACAAGCAAAACCAGTGGGCGGAACAGGGCACTAAGCCTCTTGGCCACACCAAGGGTGCATCGAGCACCCCAATTACCATATTGATTGAACTTCAGTTGGTGCAGACTAATAGCAAGGATTTAAACTGTAAAAGTGCAATTTTTCAGGGGTTATAGCTATTGCAGGGCTATGTGCTTCATTTATAGAATCAGTTTGAGCTGACAGATTCCCTTTAAATAGTGAGCCTATTCTTAAAAATGTATAGATTATGTAATACTTAAAGTTTACTCATTAGACATCTATAAACTCAACAAATTGCAACACAATTCACCTTATGCACCAGCCTGACATTGAGCTGAACCAATGCAGTTATGAGTAGTTCTGTTATCTAATATTATCTGTAAAATCTTAGATGGCAACATAGAACTGTGGTCGCATCTACCTCTGAATAAAAAGAATATTTATGTTCAGAGACTCTTAGCCATTAGAGTAATAGGGTAGTTTTGGAGTTACCAACTTATTGGTAGATGTCACAGCTTAGAACACCGCCCCAAGGTAAAATTAGCAAAATAACAATTATACTTTTGGTTTACAGTAAAAGTATAAGAAAATTGATGACTCAGTGAAACCTGTCATTTTAACACTGATCCTTAATTATACCCATAAAATAATAAAATAATATGAAAAAAAGTACATTTTAATCAATATTTCTTTGAATATTAATAAGTCATTCAATTGGATGTGTTTAAAAAATGTTCCTGTGCTGAGATACTCTTATAAATATGCACCTGCTATGTACTGTGTTATTTGCTATGTCCGACTATGATGAGCTGCTCCAGTTTATGATCACCCATACACAGCTCCTGGCCAGGGAAGGAAGCAAAAGTGAATATACTTTAGAAATGTTTGGGAACTCTCAACTGCTTGTTTATGTGTGGGAACACATTTCCCTGTCTGTTTGTTTTATCACAGGAGTGTTTCTGCCATGTCACCAGCCCTCTGAGCTTACACAAACAAGTACAAACAAGGAGTACAAATGCTCTGACTGTCACAGTTTGTCAAAAACAATGAAAAGTTAAGGAACTGAGGCGCACCTTAGAACTAGCTTAGTTGGCTGATGATTCAGACTCTAAAACCAAGCAGAGTCAGCAGGAGCTAAAAAAGGCGAAACATTTTTCTAACATTTATAAACTGCATTGATATAAGAATGCAGTCCATACATCAAGGTCTGTAAATGGACCATGTTTCACTGACATTTGACTTTGTCCTCACCTACAGTGTAGTTACTCAGTAGATGCATCAACAGACTACAGGTTACCTTTATAAAGTGTGCAGTCTAACCCGAGACTAAGAATACTGAGTTATGTCACTGCATGTGTCTGCAGGCTATTATGTGAGATGTAAAGATGGAGCTATTCTGGAAAACAAAGAGGATATTCTGAAATATTGCTACTGCTGACAATATCAAATGACAAAAATAGTGTATATACAGTATATATAATAATAATATCAATAATTATTTTTATTATTAATAATAACAACTTTAACATAAAATGATAAAAGTATAAAAGAATAACAATACCTCTATGTAGATTCTAGAGGATGAATCAAATAAGAAAATACACTAATAAAAGGTTGTAAAAAGCCCAAAATCTAATGATCAGCATATAGTGGATAAAATGGAAAACAATTCCACAATAACAAAATATACAATTGCAATATTTCCACAAGAGACATTAATTCCTTAGTAATTTCAATAATGTCATAGTTACCAGAACGCTTCACATGATCAGGTCTCTATCTCCGGTCAGTGTCTCATTGGCATCTTGCTTGATGCCCCCTAATCATGCCCTCTTATCTCCTTGGACTAGTCCTATTTTTTATAGAGCCCCTTCCTTGGTATAGTCCTTCTTATGATTTCTGGACCCCTTTCCCCTTCCCTAAGGATACCTTCCCCCTGCCTTCCTCCCTTCAGCATTACTTGGTCCTTTTTATAGCCCTTTTGAGACTACAGCTACACGAGCTCCCCTCCAACTTAGAGACGCTATGTATCGCCTTGTAATTAAACACAACTGTTCTGATCAACTAGTGCTCTTTCCCTCCAATATATGCACAAAGAATCATGATGCTATAATATCCTGTATTTATCATGTTATAAGACATCCTGATTATCCTTTGTGAGCACATTGCATCCAGACGCAATGACCAGTTGATATCACCTCTAATACCTGTAGTATTTGTACTCTAAGGAGTCTTTGTACTCAGGGGTGGACATATCATTGGTGCAACCTGTGCAGCCACACCAGGGCCCAAGAGGTAAGGGGGCCACCACCACTTCCAAATCAGGGGTAATCATGCATTATGATGAGCTATTGGACTGCAATTCACAGCTCTGCAGAATCTGAGACTCCTATATTGCTATATCAGCTGCTGACTTGTGATTGGCAGTGTCTGGGATGGAGGGGTGAGAGTGCATGCCCCCACAGAAGAGTCTGAAGAAACACTCAGTTGGGCTGCAAGCAGAGATTTCACATACTGCACTGGAAAAGCAGCAAATATGAATATCTCTGCAAAGGAGCGAAGCAGCACAAAAATGAAAAAAACAGCAGAATCTGAGAAGCTCAGGTATATTTTACTAGGTATTTCAATAAATTTTTTTGAGCAAGTGACAGGTCCTCTCTAAAGGACTTGTATCCTGCATTTTAGCATTTTTTTTTCCTGCATTAGAAACCTCAGCAGTTTTTACTACTGCCTTTCTGGTTTTGTTTTCCCTTTTGTTTCCTTCATGTGTTTTTGCCAGCAGGTATAATTGTGATCCCTCACTGAAGGCAAATTTGCAGACAATATAGTAATAATTGTCCCTTATTTAAGTTCATTAAGCATACAAGCCAATGCTATGGCAATAATATTCACAACTTATATTATCTTGCCAGTGTAAGTGAGTGTACCTGAATAGCAGGACCCAAGGTGGCCATACATTAGGGAATTAGGGAGCTGAAAGGGAACATTTAGATCTTTTCTTGCCATCGGTTGGTGCCTTTCCTTGACAGGAACAAGTCTGATATATGGCAACTAATGGCAGATATCTTGAGAAAAGTTGATCAACTGTGATGATCTTTTTTGGGGTTACTGTCTGGTGCTGTAGTTTAAAAGTTGTTCATGCCAAATTCCATACCTGCATCCCATCAATAGAAAGACCAGGCCACCGATCGGCACAGAGAACCATTGGCAGTTTGCTGTCTAGGACTAATATACTGAAAATCTATCCGTGTGATAGGTCATCAATATCACATGGGTGGGGGTTTGTCACAGTTGTACTGTTCTGGATCTATAGGTTATTTATGTGCAGCCGGTCTTAGAACAGAAGACAGCTGATCAATGAGTGTGTGGGATCCCCACTGATCTGATATTGATGACCAATGGATAGGTCATCAGTATGTTAGTCCTTGTCAAGCCCATTATTACTTTGTCATTCAAAAAGGCAACTGTTACATTCCAACCATGAACAAATAGATGTTAGAAATAGATAATGTATAGCTACTTTTAGAGAGGCGCAGGAGATAGAGTCAAGTATTTATAAGCCGCCTCACTATGAGGTAAACTAGTAGTTCTGTTACAGATCGTTAACTAATGTGATTCAAATACTGTTACGTGTATACTTTGTAGTTTTTTTTTTTGCTACTTTACATCTTAAATGGGTTTCATAGTTTCAAAGTTATAAGGTTGAAGGTAGACTTAAGTCTATCAAGTTCAACCTATAGCCTAGCATGTTGATCAAGAGGAAGGCAAATACCCCATGGGGCAGACAGTAATAGCTCCACATTAGGGGAAAAATTCCTTCCTGACTGCATAGAGCAATCAGACTAGTTCCCTGGATCAACGCCCCATCACAGATTCTACTGCCCATGACCTGTAATATTATATTTATCAAGAAAGGAATCCAGACCCTCGTGGAATTTTAGTAGTGAATCAACCATTACAACATTATGTGGCTGAGAGTTCCATACTCTCACTGCTCTTACAGTAAAGAATCTGCTTCTGTGATTATGATTAAACCTCCTTTCCTCTAGACCATACATGTCAAACTCTGGCCCGTGGGCTTAATCTGGCCCGCAGGGTAGTTTTATTTGGCCCGCGACACCAGAACCACCACCCCTATGTGGGGCCATTATTCTGTATGGAGGACTATGTGGGGCCCATTATTCTGTATGGAGGACTATGTGGGGCCCATTATTCTGTATGGAGGACTCTGTGGGGCCCATTATAATGTATACTGGATGGCCCGCGACTTTGTCCAAGTTTTACATTTTGACCCTCTGTTTTAGTTTTACATCCCTGCTCTAGACGTAGAGGATGGCCCTTATCCCTATCGCAGACCTAAGTGTAAAAAGATCATTTGAAAGATCTCTGTACTGTCCCCTTATATATTTGTACACTGTAATAAGATCGCCTTTAAGCCTCTGTTTGTTCAAACGGAATAACCCCAAGTTTAATAACCTATATTGGTATTGCAGTCTACCCATTCCCTTAATAACCTTGATTGCTCTTCTCTACACCAGCTCTAATTCAGCTATATTCTTCAGATACACCGGTGACCAAAATTGTACACAGTATCCTAATCATGGTCGCACTAGTGACTTATATAGAGGCAAAACTATATTCTGATCCTGAGCATCTATGCCTCTTTTAATGCATCCCATTATTTTATTTGCCTTGGCAGCAGCCAGCTGATAATGATCATGAAAGTGGAGTTTGCCATCCACCCATATACCCAAGTCTTTTTCAGTGACCATTTTACTCAATGTTTTACAATTTACTACATAATTATACATTTTATTTCCTCTGCCCAAGTGCATAACCTTACATTTATTTACATTCAATTTAATTTGCCATTTCACAGTCAAAGCTTCCAGCTTGCATAAATCCTTCTGTAATATTAAATGATCCTACTCTGTATTGATTACTCTGCAGGGTTTAGTATCATCTGCAAATATTGTAATACTACTCGGTATGCCCCCTACAAGGTAATTAATAAATATGTTAAAAAGAAGAGGGGTCAATACTGACCCCTGTGGTACCCCACTGTTAAATGTGACCCAATTCGAGTGTGTTCCATTAATAATCACCCTTTGTTTCTTATCACTGAGCCAGTTATTAACCCAGTAACACATATTTTCCCCTAGTCCTATTTTTCTCATTTTATATACCAACCTTTTGTGTGGCACCCAAATGTCTTTGAAAATGCCATATACACAACATCCACTGCATTTCCTTGGTCCAGTCTGGAACTTACCTCCTCATAGAAGGTTATCAGATTAGTTTGACAGGATCGGTCCCTTGTAAAACCATGTTGATGCTGTGTCATGAGGTTATTCTTTTTTAGATACTCCAGGATAGCATTTCTTAGGAAACCTCCAGGATTTTACCCACAGCCGAGGTAAAACTTACCAGCCTATAATTTCCAGGCTCAGATTTTGTCCCCTTTTTGAAGACTGGCATCACATTTGCTATGCACCAGTCCTGTGGTACAGAGCCGGTTATTATGGAATCTGTGAATATTAAAAATAACGGTCTGTCTATCACTGTACTAAATTCGTACTCAGGGGTTTATACCATCTGGGCCCGGGGATTTGTCTACTTTAGTGATTTTGAGGTGGCACCCTACTTTCTGCTCGGTTAAGCAGGTGACATCTAGTTGAGAATTTCTAGTATACCTGATCATGTCATCGTGAGTCATGTGACTCATCACATGGCTCAATGACGTCACCGCAGGTCCTTCACACCCCCGCAAGCAGTGCAAGACACCGGACGGAGCAGACAAAACACCGGGAAGACATCGGAAGGTGAGTATAAACTTTATTTTTTTTATTTTTCACCATTCTTATTCTTTTTTTAAACTAACTTGGTCACACTACTATAAATCCATGCCGGTTGCATGGATTTATATAGTGTGAACAAGTTGTCAAGCACTTTTCCAAGTGATGCTAAAATCGCTTGGAAAAGCGCTTGATAACCCGCATGCAGAAATGCATGCAAAGACGCTTCACAAACACTTCTACCTGGCGGGAAAACCGCATTTAAAATCCTCATGCGTTTTTCCTGCCAGGGAGAAGTGTAAAAAATATGCAGCATTTCTGCATCGTGGGCACTTAGCCTCAATGCATTTTTTTTGTCATTTATTGCGCCCCTTACAGCTCTATTTAGCCATAGTGGTTTCCTCCTATTTCTAGCTACTTTATTCCCATAGGGTATATATTGTGCACAGGTCCTAGTCAGGATGCTTATAAAAGTGTCCCATTTGCTTCGTGTACTTTTTTTTCTCACGACATTGTCCTAGTGATTGGTACCAAGATCATGTCTCAGCAGATGGAAATTCGTCTTTCTAAAGTTTAGTGTCCTTGTAACCCCTCTACTATACATCTTATTAAAGAATATATCAAAATGTATTATTTTGTGATCACTATTACTCAAGTGACCCCCAACTCATATACTTGATATGCGGTCCGGCCTATTGATTTTTCGAGCATATAATATTAATGACTTATCCTTAAAGAGGTTGTCCGGTCAAAAGTGATAAGTTTGCAGTCACTCTGTGTGACTGCAGAATTATGAATTCCCCCAGTGCAC
Organism: Phyllobates terribilis; assembly: GCF_046119375.1. Lineage (NCBI taxonomy): Eukaryota > Metazoa > Chordata > Amphibia > Anura > Dendrobatidae > Phyllobates > Phyllobates terribilis. The sequence goes on from NW_027362763.1 coordinate 187,610,519, forward strand.
ACACTGTGCACTGCCAGTATTTGCGCGGGGACTGGCTGGTATGTATGTGTGGCGCCCGTGTCTATAGCGCCACAAAATGCCTGCATGTATGATATAATTCATATGTGTTGCTAGCAACAGTGAGGGATAAGTTCTCTGCTGTTTTCATTACATACACACATTGTTACCCAATCCCTTAGTGGAGGATTATGCACGATCCCTCAGCTAGGGGAGGAGGTTCTTCAGTAATTGTAGTGTGAGGAAGAAGAGTCTGTGCTAAACTGAAAGACTGCTCGGTCTTCATATAACGAGCAGTGAAGTGTTTTTCCCGAGAGCTCAGCAACGGCATAGAGTCAAAGTCACTGCTGCAAAAGAAAGTGAGTGTTCTGACAGGATTCATGTTGCTTGCTTGCTGGAAGGGATCAGTAACTGTTTACCTCAGACCCCTGTGGATCATCTACCAGAGGTATAATTAGCAGCAGGAAGGCTACACAGCTCACAGCAGAGAATCTGAACCCTCACCACCCAGGCCTGACCAAAACCCTGCATGTGAATTGCATAGGGGCTTCTGGAACTGTTTGCAGAACTACAGTAAAAGGTACAAACTGGTTATCACCCTGTCTCAAGCTGATTATTTCCTGCATTGGAATTCCTGCTCCAACTCCCCTGGGAGCCAGCCCTGGTTGGGAAGGGTTAATCATCTGGCACTGCTCATCACCACCTTACTCCCAGGGACCCTCATCAGTGCCCTGCCTTACCAGGCCGAACATCCCAATTGGCGTCACAAACCTTTTTATTATTTTGTTATAAACCCCCACAATTGATAAAAGACTGTTGCACGCTCCCGGTCGGAAGATACCAGCACTCGGACCGCCGTGCACCAGTACCGTGACCGCAGCCGCTCGGCCTTGGCGGCACAGACACGTTATACATACTGCCAGCCAGAGCCCAACTAGTGGGTGCGTGGCCGCGCTCTATATACAGGTGCATCTCACTAAATTAGAATATCATAAAAAAATTAATTTTAGTTCTTTAACCGCTTCGTGACGCCCCACTGTAGATAAGCGTCGGCGCTTGCTGGGCTCTGTGCAGCGCCGACGTTTAAAAACGGTGGGTGGTCCCACAGCGCTCAGGACCCCCAGGGTCCTGCAAGCGCTGCGCTACCGGTTCAGAGCGATAGCTCTGACATGTGGCATCATGGGGACCTGTCAGATCAGTCAGTCCTGTCAGATCAGTTAGTCCTGTCAGTCAGTCAGTCCTGTCAGATCAGTCAGTCCTGTCAGTCAGTCAGTCCTGTCAGATCAGTCAGTCCTGTCAGTCAGTCAGTCCTGTCAGTCAGTCAGTCCTGTCATCAGTCAGTCCTGTCAGTCAGTCAGTCCTGTCAGATCAGTCAGTCCAGTCAGTCAGTCCTGTCAGTCAGTCCTGTCAGACAGTCAGTCCTGTCAGATCAGTTAGTCCTGTCAGTCAGTCAGTCCTGTCAGATCAGTCAGTCCTGTCAGTCAGTCAGTCCCGTCAGATCAGTCAGTCCTGTCAGTCCTGTCAGTCAGTCAGTCCTGTCAGATCAGTCAGTCCTGTCAGTCCTGTCAGTCAGTCAGTCCTGTCAGTCCTGTCAGTCAGTCCTGTCAGTCAGTCAGTCCTGTCAGTCAGTCCTGTCAGTCAGTCAGTCAGTCCTGTCAGATCAGTCAGTCCTGTCAGTCAGTCCTGTCAGATCAGTCAGTCCTGTCAGTCCTGTCAGATCAGTCAGTCCTGTCGGTCCTGTCAGTCCTGTCGGTCCTGTCGGTCCGGTCCTGTCGGTCCGGTCCTGTCGGTCCTGTCAGTCCGGTCCTGTTGGTCTGGTCCGTTCGGTCCGGTCCGTTCAGTCCTGTCCGTTCAGTCCAGTCAAAAAATATAAAAATAAAATGGCCCGTCAGACTTATACCGCAGAGGAGGTGTATGCCCTGCTATGTTCTGACACTGATGACAGTGCAATCTCAGATGGAGATGTGGATTTTGAGGGCTTTAGTAGCAGCGACACTGAGAGCTCAGAAATGAGCAGTGATTCTGGTCCATCCTCAAGCCCAAGGACCAGTACAGCAATAGGGGCAAATAGCGCTACTGGAGAAACGTCTCCAAATCAGGGAACACTGCCCAGTACAAGCGCTGTCCCTGCTACTAGTGAATTGGCGCACGCCAGTGTACAAGGGGCTTTGCCACATGATCTAACATTTCCCAGATGGGAGGCTTCGGATTCGGCTGCTCCATTCAGCCCTGATTTCAACGCCATTCCTGGTATAAATGTGGAGGTGGAAGATTTTGGACCAATTCATTTTTTTAATTTGTTTTTTACAGACAGCTTGCTAGAGCATATTGTCGTGCAAACAAATTTATACGCATCCCAATTCATAAGAATCCCCGATGTTACTATGCTAGGGCAAATTTATGGACACCAACTAATGTCCCGGAAATAAAAAAATTTTTAGGACTTACATTTGCCATGGGGCTTGTTAAAAAACCGAGCATTCGATCCTACTGCTCCAACCACCCTGTTCAAGCCACCCCTATGTTTTCAGTCGTTCTTACTAGGACCCGTTATGAAATGCTCATGCGGTTTTGGCATTTTAACGACAATAGTCAATGCCTGCCCAGAAATGCCCCAGAACACGACAGGTTATATAAAATTAGACCCATCATTGAAAATTTGTCAGAAAAATTCTTAAGGCTCTACACCCCAACACAAAATATTTCTATAGATGAGTCCCTTGTAAAATTCAAAGGAAGACTGCACCTCAAGCAATTTATCCCATCTAAAAGGGCAAGGTTTGGAATAAAGATCTATAAAATGTGCGAAAGTTCAACCGAATATACATCCGCTTTTCGCATATATGAGGGGAAAGATAGCCAACTAAACCCACCAGGATGCCCTACTTATCTGGGGACATCTGGAAAAATTGTTTGGGAGCTGATAAGTCCATTTTTTCAAAACGGCTACAATCTATATGTGGACAATTATTACACCAGCATACCCCTATTTAAAAGTCTGGTTGAACACAACATCGGGGCTTGTGGGACCATCCATAAAAACCGTCAGGGGTTTCCACAACCATTGGTCAACCAAAAGTTTCAAAAGAGGCAGTCAGGGGCTGTACACAACGGAGAGCTGCTTGCCCTGAAATATAGGGATAAGAGGGATATTTTTGTCCTCAGCTCGATCCACACAGATGCCACAAGGGCCACTGTAGAACTAGGATCCACCACTCCGAAGCAAAAACCTGTGTCAGTCATTGACTACAACAAACACATGGGGGGTGTGGACCTTGCAGACCAGGTTCTACAGCCATACCAGGTATCAAGAAAGTCCTATACCTGGTATAAAAAGTTGGTTATTTATTTGTTTCAGGTGGCCACATACAATTCTTTTGTGTTGTACAAAAAAGCAGGAAATTCCGATCCTTTTCTTGATTATCAAGAAAAGGTAATTGAAAATCTTGTTTTTCAAAGTGTTAGCCCCGCTCATCCATTAGAATCTGAGGATGTGAAAAGACTCACTGAGCGACATTTTATTGCACTTATTTCAGCAACGGAAACAAGAAGGAACCCCCAGAAAAGATGTCGTGCATGTACTAAGAGAGGAATGAGGCGTGATACCCGCTACTATTGCCCACAATGCCCATCATTGCCAGCCTTATGCGTCACTGACTGCTTTAAAATCTTCCACACAGAACCACGTTTTTAAACTGTAAAAATGTATCCCAATTTGTCATTCAAACATTTGGTTCATTTAGTGAATGACACATTCGAGTAGAGCTCACTTAATTTCCAGGGGGTTGCTTCTGGAAATCATCCATTGAGTTAAAATGGTCACTAAACCCATACATGAATTCCCAGAGGGGTGTCATTTCCAAAATGGGGTCACTTCAGGGGGGATTCTTTAGTTCTGGTACTTAGCGCCTCTGAAAAGTGCCAGAACAGCAGAATCCCCCCTGAAGTGACCCCATTTTGGAAATGACACCTCTCTGGGAATTCATCTATGGGTTTAGTGACCATTTACCTATCTACTTATTTTCCCACCACTAGATTAATTTATACAGAGGAGTAGATTGTAAAATTCGGTCACTTGTTGGGGGTTTCCTCTGTTTAGGCACCTCAGGGGTAGAGATGAGCGTTGTTCTACTCGAACTGTTCGCCAATCTCAAATTCGAGCTGTTTTGGGCGAACACGAACAATTTGAGAAAAATTCGGCTGTTCGAGGTTTTGTTCGATAACTGTTCGTGCACCAAAATCATAACTGGATTTTTTCTCAGTAATGATGAAAATTAATGTTAATACGCAGTTTGAGTGTACAGCGGGGTGGGGGGAGGGGCAGGGGATGGATCTCTGCAGGAACAATGAAGATCTCCATTTTTTTTTCTCTTTCCCGCATTTGCAGTGGGGAGGTGCAATCTGTCAGCCTATCAGCAGCGCACACACGGAGCGAAGTGCTTTTTTTCACACAAGCAAGGGCATGTGTCATTGGCAGTGTATGTCACATGTCCTTGCCCTATAAGACCAAGCCATTTTCCCCGTCGCCACCATTTTCTCACTGCTGCAGCTGCGTGTTAGACGGCACCGCTGTTGCTGTGTGCGCTATACCTTGTTAATTTCAAGCCAATTTTCGCACAAATATACAGATAGCTTGGGAGTAGGGAATAGTTGTGATTGCAGTCCTTTTAAGGACTAGGTTACAGCATTTCCTACGACTTTTATCAGGGAGGTCTGTGCTCTTAAATAGATCGGTTGTGGGAGTAAAGACTAATTGTAATTGCAGTCCTTTTCAGGACTAGGTTACATGAGTTCCTATCAGTTTTTGCCAGGCAGGTCTGTGCCAGTGCTGTGCAAGTTTTTTTCACAGCATTTGGCTGAATCTAGCAAAGCTAATCCTTTTTGGCCTATTGCAGAGTGTGTTAGTCAGTGGAGTAGCCTATCTGTGTTGCAAGATATACCACCTGTGTATAGAATACCAATTTTTTTACTGCACCTAGTGAAGTAAAATCTTTTGGGCATAGCATCATTCTATTAGTCCATCTATACTGACCTCCATCAGGTTGCAAATTAAAACTAATTTTTATCTGCATCTACAGTACCTCTGAAAAAATATTTGGGCTTCTAGCAGTGTGTGGGACTTGTTCTATTAGTCCATCTATACTGACCTCCATCAGGTTGCAAACTGAATATATTTTTTTCTGCATCTACCTCTGAAAAAATATTGGGCTTCTAGCTGTGTGTGGGTCTTGTTCTATTAATCCATCTATACTGACCTCCATCAGGTTGCAAACTGAATATATTTTTTTCTGCATCTACCTCTGAAAAAATATTTGGCCTTCTAGTAGTGTGTCGGACTTTCTCTATTAGTCCATCTATACTGACCTCCATCAGGTTGCAAATTCAAAATAATTTTTTTCTGCATCTAACCCAGCCAATAGTTTTGGCCTAATACCACAGTTTGGCCACTCAGCTCTGCTCGGTTACCATCCATTGTTTTTTTGTGCAAACAACTCCAGAGTTGTGAATTAGTTAACCACCAAAATGAGTGGAAAAAGGCCTGCTGCTGGTGGAAAGGGGAATAGGCGTGTTGGGAAGGGGAGAAAAGGTTGTGTCCGTGGGGTAGGTGTTAAAGCAACAGTAACATCTGCAGAAGAAAGACCATCTTCCAGCCAAACTAAAATGTCTACTTCTTTTAGCGGACAATGTGATAAGATCCCTTTCTTACGGCCACGCCAATCGCTACAAATTCCAGATGAGGCACAAAAACAGCAGGTGCTTCAACGGATATCAAGTGCTCCTTTAAGTGGGCTCTCCTCCACACCAACTTCAACATCACAAATACTCCAGTCCTCAAAGGTGTCACCCAAATCGCACTTGCTTCCTCACAGCTCCCAAATCTCCAGCTGCCCGTCTGAGTATGAGGTAGAACAGATGGTTGAGTCTGCAGAGCTGTTTACTCATACTATAGCCTGGGAATCAGAGGTCGACTCCAGCGCTTCTGTGAATCCAGACGAGGAAATGATCTGCACTGATGCCCAGAATCTTTATGAGTCGGATCCAGGACCAGACGCAGAAGGTTCTGACCATAATGTAGACCCTCATTCCCAAACTGTAACTCCTGTTGGTGGAGACAATGAGGAAGACGATGATAAGACTCAAATACCTGATTGGAGCGACAACTTTAGTTTTTTGTCAGGGCAGGAACAGGTTGGCTCTGAGGACGACGGGTGTGATAACGCACAGGGTGATGATGATGAGGTCGGAGATCCCACTTACTGTCAACCCACAGTCAGCCAAGAGATGAGGTCAGCAGAGGAGGTGGAGGAAGATGCTAGTGACGACGAGGTCAGGTTGCGCCTTCCTGGACAGAGACGTAGTACTGGAAGCACGTCAACAACTGCATCCTCAAACACAACTCTGCCTCTCACCACAAGTCGTGGTGGCTCTTCAGGTCGCATGGGTGCTAAGCCTTGCATAGCCTGGGCATTTTTTCAGATCGATAAAGATGACCCAACTCGTGTTATCTGTAACATTTGTCAGCAAAAGCTAAGTAGAGGCCAAAAAATACATAGTTTGAGTACTTCATGCATGAACCGGCACATGGACATGAAGCATAAGTTGCAGTGGGAAGCTCAGTGTGCTACAATGCGGCCTAGCCGGCCGGGCCAACCACCGTCTGCCATATCTTGTGCATCCGCGGCCTCTTCATCCTCTGTGACTGGGGGGACAGCAGTCACACCTGTTTTGGGGCGCAGACCTGCCACCTCTTTACCCGCAACAGCCAGCGTGATTGGCAGGTCATCATTTTCTTTGGAGGTGGTAACACCAGCTGGTGTTGAGCGCTGTCCGACATCGATAGCACCACCTTTGGATCAAGGCAACCTAACATGTCCGCCTGCATCTTCCTCACAGACCGGCAGTTTGCCGGGGACACCTGACGCGCCCCCTGGGCCAGTGTTGTTGGGGATACCCGGAGCCGGATCAGATGGGGGTTGTAGTCTCCGAGTGGCTGTGACCCGGTCCGTGCCCAGGGTGTCAAGCTCAGTGTGTGGCAGTCCTTATGATGTTACTAGATGTTCTTTTGTGTCGACTACGCCACCCGTTGAATTGCGGTCAATACGGCCGCCGCTGCAGCAGGGTCCGCTGAGGCTGGTGATGTATGTGCAGCTCAGGTAGTATAACCCCCAACGGGAGGGGTATAGCCTCAGGGGGTCAGTTGCAGAGGATGGGGGTTGTGGTGGTGCAGCGGGGATGGAAATGAGACTCAGAGTCGGGCTGTGCAGTTCAGGGTTTGTTTACTTACTGCAGTTGTTCTGGTCACTCCGGCCTTAAGTGACCACCCGAGCCGTGCTGCGTCCACCAGGTCCTGGACTCGGCCAACCCCCAGGTGATTCTGGAGCGTGGTCCTGAGCTCCCTTTCTGTCCTGTCCTCTTCTCTGGCCTTCCCCACCAGGGATCCACCTATGTCCGGCTCCCTCGGGCCTCTTGGTGGTAAACCCTTGTCTCTGGGTTCCCTGACCCTATTCCTGGTCTGCCTTCCGGGTGGATTTAGTGGGTGATCGTGGCAGATCCTGCCCACGACCTCCGGTTCCTGGCTAAGGTGTGCTGTAGCCTCTGCCAGCTTGGGATCCGGTACCCTGTTGCCAACTCTTCACCCTCTGGTCTAATTTGGGCTCTTGGAGTTCCTTCTTTCTCCCCCTCTGGGTCTTTCTTTCTCCTCTCTCTCTCTTGGCCTTGGAGCTGCTCTTCTCCTCTGCTCTCTTCCTCTACAAAAAGACCCTGATCTAAGATGGTGCCCACCTTATATACTCCCTCTATGTGTGAGCTCAGGTGACCAGCACCCAATGAGCTCCTAGCACTACCCAGACTGCTCCCCCTATCTGCCCCTACACTACTGGGATGTTCCACCCCCCTCCCACTCCAGCCAGGAACAGACACTGTCGTACCTGCACATTTCTCTAGTGGGAGTACCATCGGTCTGTTCCTCGGAAATGGGATGTGTGTAGTGCATGCAGCTAACTGAGCTCAGTTCCACACTCCATCCTTACCCGGGAGTGGAATACCACACCTCTGGGTTGAGGTGCAATACCCCTGTAGCAGCCGAATCCTCAGGGTGCTACACACCCTTATCAACCCCGTCTAAGCACAATAGCCAGCCCTCGGTCCCTCAGATGTGGACAAGTAAAAGACCATTTCCTCCTAGCCATGAGAAAGCTAAGAGGTTGAATTTCACCATCTGCAAGCTCTTGGCTACAGAAATGCTGCCTTTCCGCCTGGTGGACACAGAGGATTTTCGAGACCTTATGTCCGTCGCAGTGCCCCAGTACCAGATGCCCAGTCGGCACTACTTCTCAAAGAAAGGTGTGCCTGCGCTCCACCAGCATGTCGCACACAACATCACCGCTTCTTTGAGAAACTCTGTGTGTGACAGGGTGCATTTCACCACAGACACTTGGACGAGTAGGCATGGACAGGGGCGTTACATGTCGCTGACTGGGCACTGGGTAACTATGGTGACAGCAGGACAAGGGGCTGCTGTCCAAGTCTTGCCGTCCCCACGAGTTGTGCGTCAATCCTCTTTATGTCAAAGTTCCTCCACTGCTTCTGCCTCCTCAACCTCCTCTCGGTCTTCCACCTGCACCCAAAGCCTGTCTGGTCATGCCACAAGCTTTCTAACTGCGCAGAAGGGATCCTGCACACCTCCTTACTATGCTGGCAGTAGGGCTCAACGTCATCAGGCGGTTTTTACATTGAAATGTCTGGGAAATGTGAGTCACACAGCTGAGGAGTTGTGGTCAGCTCTGGAGAACCAATTTCATGAATGGTTGTCTCCACTGGACCTGAAACCAGGGAAGGCCGTGTGCGACAATGCTGCAAACCTGGGTGCGGCCCTTCGCCGGGGCAATGTCACACACGTGCCTTGTATGGCTCACGTGTTGAACCTGGTTGTCCAGCAATTTTTAGCCCACTATCCCAGACTAGATGGCCTTCTGCAGAGGGCACGGTCGCTGTGTGCTCACTTCCGCCGTTCGCATCCCGCAGCTCAGCGACTTACATCTCTACAGAAGTCGTTGGGCCTGCCACTTCACCGGCTAAAATGCGATGTGCCTACCCAGTGGAATTCAACTCTGCACATGTTGCAGCGACTGTGGCAGCACCGACAAGCCCTGGTGCAATACGTTCTGACGTATAGCCTGGGCCAACGAGATTCAGAGGTGGGGCAAATCACGCTGGAGGAGTGGTCTCAGATCAGGGACCTATGCACCCTTCTGCACAGTTTTGAAATGGCGACGAAGATGTTTAGTGCTGATGATGCCATTATCAGCATGACTATTCCGGTGATTTACATGCTGGAGCACATGTTAAACAGAATTCGGAGTCAGGTGGTGGCACAAGAGGAGGTGGAGGAAGTAGAGGAGGAGGAGTTGTATGCGGAAGGGCTAACATCTGCAAGGTCCAGAAGGTCGGCAGCACCAAGGCGGCAGGCATGTGAGGGTGGGGGAGATGGTTTTACCAGGGCGCATGGTAGCAGCCAAACTAGTGAGGAAGGTGCAGGAGCCCAGGAAGAAGTGGAGGACGAACTGATGGAAGACTCATCAGATGAGGGAGACCTTGATCACATTTCTGTTGTGCGAGGTTGGGGGGAGAGGACAGAGGAAGGAAGCATGATTGTTACCTCGCCACCAACACAACAGGGACTTGGTGCTCCTGGATGCGCAACACACATGAGTGCCTTTTTGCTGCACTACCTGCAACATGACCCTCGAATTGTGAGAATTAGAAATAATCCTGACTACTGGGTTGCCACACTGTTAGATCCCCGGTACAAAAGTAAATTTGCAGAAATTATTCCTGCCATAGAAAGGGATGCACGCATGCAGGAGTATCAGCAGAGACTGTTGCAGAATCTTACATGTGCTTTTCCACAAAATACCAGTGGTGCACGTAGTGAATCTCACAGTTCCAACTTGCCAACCGTGGGACCGTCAAGTGTTCAGCACTCAAACCGTAACAGAACCACAGTATCTGCTGGTAACATCAATTTTGCGGAATCATTTCACCACTTTTTTAGCCCATCCTTTGCAAGGCCACAGGAGACAAGAAGTCTGACACATAGTCAACGCCTAGAGACGATGGTACAGGAGTATCTCCAAGTAAACATTGAAGCCACGACTGTGTCACTGGACCCTTGCTCTTTTTGGGCTTCCAATCTGGATAAATGGCCGGAGCTAGCCACTTACGCCTTGGAGATCTTGTCATGCCCCGCAGCCAGCGTTCTGTCTGAACGTGTGTTCAGCGCTGCTGGTGGTGTGCTGACAGATAAGCGCACGCGGCTCTCCACTGATAATGTAGACAGACTCACGTTCATAAAGATGAACAAATCATGGATCCGAAACGACTTTTCTACCCCTGTGTCATCCTGGGGAGAGTAAAAGCTTGATGATTGGTTAAAATCACCCTACCAAACGTTTTAAGCTTTCAAATTACTAATCATGTTTATCTGTATCTTGACTGGAAAATAATTTGGGCTTTGTAGCAGTGTGCAGCACTGATCCTATTAGGCCATCTATAATAAGCTCCACCAGATTTAAAATTAAAAATAATTTTTAACTGCATCTAGCCCGGAAAATAATTTTGGGGCTCCGAGATGCGCAAGACACATAAGTGCCTTCTTGCTGCACTACCTGCAGCATGACCCTCATATTGTCAGAATTCGAAGTAATCATGACTACTGGGTTGCCACACTCTTAGATCCCCCAAACTTTTCGATCAACCTTTTCATTTTAATAAAGACCAAAAAAATGGTCATTTTTGAAATTATAAGCATTAGCAGGTTGTTAGAAACTGAAATCAAACAGTTTTCAACTCAAAACTTTATTCTAGGTGATGTTACATTTTCACATAGGACCCCTTGTTCGAAAGGAGCTTCTGAACTCTCTCGTCCATTGAATTTGTCAGGTTTTGGATGGTTTCTGCTTCAATTGTTTTGCATGAGGACAGAATACCCTCCCAGAGCTGTTGCTTAGATGTGAACTGCCTCCCGCCATCATAGACACTCCTTTTAATGATGCTCCAAAGGTTCTGAATGGGGTAGAGGTCAGGGGAGCATGGGGGTCACACCATAAGTTTGTCCCCTTTTATGCCCATATCAGCCAGAGATGCAGATGTTTTATGTGCAGCATGAGATGGTGCATTATCATGCAGAAAAATGATCTTGCTGTGAAATACACGGTTCTTCTTCTTGAACCATGGCAGGAAGTGCTGTTTGAGAAAATCCACATACATTATGGAGTTCATCTTTAGCGCCTTCAGGGATCCTAAAGGGGCCGACAATCTCTCTCCCCATGATTCCAGCCCAAAACATTACTCCACCTCCTCCTTGTTGGCGCTGTAGCCGTGTTTGCGTGGGGTGTCCATCAACCAGCCATCCTCCACTCCATCCATCTGGACCATCGAGCGCTGCACGGCACTCATCCGTGAACAAAACAGTTTTGAAATCAGTCTTCATGTAATGTTTGGCCCACTGGAGCCGTTTCTGCTTGTGTGAAGTGGATAGAGGAGGTCGACAGGATGGCGTATGCACAGCTGCAAACCTCTGAAGGACCCTGCATCTTGTTGTTCGGGGGACGTTGGAGGCACAAGCAGCTTCAAAAACTTGTCTGCTGCTATGACAAGGCTTTTTTGCCGCTGCTCTTTCAACCTGACGTAATTGCCTGTAGGAAAGAGTCCTCAATTTGCCCTTATCAGCACGCACACGTGTGTACTGTGAATCAGCTACATACTTCTTGATTGCCAAGACACTTCATCCTGATCATCGCACAATGTTGATTGTAGTCATGCTCTGACCTAAACACTCCACAATTTGTTGCTTCTCAGCAGCCGACACATCCTTTTTCTTTCCCATTTTGGCAGAAAATGTAGGCTGCTTAATAATGTGAGAGAGCCTTCTTAAGTAGTCTTGCCTTTCATTGGACACACCTGCCAAACTAATTAGCACAGGTGTCTGCAATTGCTTACAGTGATATAAAGAGCCCTGACACACATCACCATCAATGAGTTTAACTGACAAACAAACAAATTCTTCCCTTATCACTCCTAAACACTTTTTGCATAATAATTTGGAACGCGGTGTACATGTGCTTTTCCACAAAACACCAGCGGTTCACGTAGTGAATCTTACAGTTCTAACTTGCCAACCGTGGTCTGTATGGAGTTGTTCAATAAAGGGCCCAAAATTAAGATAACATAGATGGGAGAGGTCTCTATGAATAGGAATTCCTAAGTATTTGATACCCTGTGAGGGCCAGGCAAAGGGAAAGTTGGACTGGATGGAATCCTATATGGATTTGGGGAGGGAGACATCGAGGGCCTCAGACTTCGCTGCATTGATTTTAAAATTTTACCATGTAACAAAGTGATCTATTTCAGCCATAACAGCATGGATGGATATATGTGATTGAGTGATATATACTAGGACATCATCAGCAAATAGAGAGCACTTGTACTCGATGCCTCCCACCTCAATCCACCTAATATTGGGGTTATGGCGAATTGATGAGAGCAGGTGCTCCGTCACTAGGATGTATAAGAGAGGGGACAGAGGACATCCCTGCCTTGTCCCATTGGTGATTGTGAAAGGTGATGAAAATGTTCTGACGCACCCCCTGGGCCTTGGGACACCCGGAGCCGGACCCTTTTTGGTGGATGCTGGTGGTTGTAGTCTTCGTGGCGGCGACCCGGTTCCGTGGCTCAGGGCGGTCAAACCAGTGGCGGAACTATTTATGTGGTTTTGATGTTTAAATGTCCGACTACGCCACCCGTGGATTGCGGTCAGAGTGAACCGCCGCTACAGGGCAGACCGCTGAGGCTGGTGTTGTGGGTGCAGCAGAGCGTAGCATAACTCCCCACGGGAGGAGTATAGCCTCAGGGCAGTGTATGCGGAGGATGGGGGTGATGGTGCAGGGCAGCAGCAGTAACGACACGGAGTCAGTGATGCAGTTCAGGGCCTTTACTCACAGTTCTTATTATCCAGACCACGTCTGCAGGTAACGGCTGCCCACGTCGTACTGTGCTCACCAGGTGAGGGGCTCAGACAACTCCCAGATAACTTTGGAGCACTTCACAGGACCCCCTTTGTGTGTCCTTTGTCTGGCCTTTCTTACCAACACTTCTGTCCGGCTGCCTCGGGCCTCCTCTTGGTAAACTTGGCGCCAGTTTCCCTGACCCTATGTGGTGCCTTCCTAGCGGGTGTAGCGAGGGGCTGCGCCACATAAAATGTCAGAGCCTCCGGTTTCTAGCTGAGGGTCGTTTCCTGCCTCCACTAGTTCGGGGACCGGTCTCCCCCTTTGGCCTGACCCCTCCACGCAGGTGGATTCGGGCGTGCGGTGGCGACTCGCCCGTCCGCACCCCTGGGATCCCTTCATTCCTCGTTCCTGGAGCCTTCTCCGCTCCTCTTCCTTCCTTCTCCCTCTTCCAGGCCTGGGCCTCTGTTACTAGGCCCGCCTCCGGAGCAGAGCTCATGCAGAGCCCCTGCTCCCTGCCACTTCTGCTCAGACTTCTCTGCACTGAACTAAGATGGTGCCCACCTTTTATACTCCCTTCTCAATGCACCCAGGAACTGCTTCCTCCCTGCTCCTGCACTACAGGGTTCCCCTTCCTCAGTGTTCCCTCCCCCCACTCCAGCCAGGGACAGGGACTGTCGTGCCCATCTCAGGGGCATATCGGTCGCCCTGCCCCACGGCAATGTGGTGTAATGCATGCAGGTGTCGGGTCCTGATCCACACTCCATCCTTACCTGAGAGTGAGATATCACACCTCTGGGTGAGGTGCAATACGTCTGTAGCAACCGAGCCCTCAGGGTGCTACAGTTCCATTTATCTTCAGCCTAGGTGACGTATTGCGATACAGGGCCGTGATTTTGGCTATAAAAGGGTCCCCTAGACCCCTACCCCAAGCTTTTTAAGAGAATCATATATGGCGTGCCAGGAGACTCTTTGGAATGCTTTCTCAGCATCCAACGAGAGTATCTAATTACAAATTTTTAACTGCATCTAGCCCAGGAAATACTTTGTGCCTAGTAGCAGTGTCTGCTAGTCAGCGGATTATCCCGGCTGTTAAGCAAGCTACACCACCTGTAGTTTAGACACTTAATTTTTTCAAAGGAAATGCTTCGGGACCATGGGATACTCAGTGAAGAGCATCAGGAGGCACCCCAAGGCATAGGGGCTGGGACTGGCAGTAGGATGCCTTGCGGTGGACAGCCGAGCTCGATCCTTATAAAAGCTTTTTAACTGCAGCAGCTTTAGTGGACGCTACTGGAGCTGGAATTACGCGGCTGCTGGCATGAGACTTGCCCTCCAATAGATCCTTGTAAATGGATTTAAAGTGTATTCATTCAAATTAGAGAGACAATTTAAATTAAAAAGCTTAGAGCTGCCTCCACCACAGGGGGGCTCGCTCGACCCACCAGCGGACAGGCACCAGTATTGGGAGAGGGGGGCTGGCCATCAGGGTTCACCGCGGCTCTGGCACAAACCCGGCGACACGGAGGTGGCACGGGCAGGAGCGGACTGGCCGTGTCGGCTTCTCACTTTTTGGATTTCAGAAGGGCATGACATGCCTATATCTGTGTCTCCCCCTCCTTTTACTCCTCCACCTCTTTTATTTTCGCATGACTATATGTACTTGTCACTTTTCCATGTGTTAGTTGTGTCTTCTGAGCAGTTTGTCAGCTTTTGGACACCTTTGAAGGTGTTTTCTATGTGTTTCTATGTGTTTTTGTTTGCCTGCCATTGGTTTTAACGGTGTTCGAAGGTGTTCGACGAACAGTTCGACGAACAGTTCGGCGAACACACGGGTGTTCGACGAACCGAACCGAACTCGAACACTACGGGGGTGGCTCAACACTACTCAGGGGCTCTCCAAATGCAACATGGCGTCCGCTATCGATTCCAGTCAAATTTCCTTTCCAAAAGTCAAATGGCGCTCCTAACTTTCCGAGCCATGCCGTGCGCCCAAACAGTGGCTTTGCACCACATATGGGGTATCAGCGTGCTCAGGAGAAATTGCACAACACATTTTGGGGTCCATTTTTTCTGGCTGCCCTTGTGAAAATTAAAAATTTGAGGCTAAAGTAGCAGTTTTGTATTAAAAATGTGTTTTTTTATTTTCACACTTCAACATTATAAAATTCTGTGAAGCCCCTGGGGGTTCAAGGTGCTCACCACACATCTAGATAAGTTCCTTGAGGGGTCTAGTTTCCAAAATGGGGTCACTTGTTGGGGGTTTCTGTAATGCACACGCCCGGACTGACTGGCGTGTGCGTGTTTATGTAGTGATTCCACTGTGCCATGAACCGGAGAGTGCCTGGAGGGGCGTAACTAAGTATCTGCCCGATCCGACCAAGGTCGCACGACGGCATACGACGCCAGTGCACCAGGGAGGAACCGAGCAGAGGAACCAGGGTCTACTCCAGGTCAGACTCCGGACACGGCTGTTGACCCACACCGGGGAATACAGGAACAGGCAGACTAGAGCACAAGCTGGGTAGGGTCCAGTACAGACTGGGAGACAAATTCGAAACCGCAGACGCGGTAGACAGAGCTGAGCAAAGCGAAAACCGCAAACGCGGTGGACAGAGCTGAGCAAAGCGAAAACCGCAGACGCGGTGGACAGAGCTGAGCAAAGCGAAAACCGCAGACGCGGTGGACAGAGCTGAGCAAAGCGAAAACCGCAGACGCGGTGGACAGAGCTGAGCAAAGCGAAAACCGCAGACGCGGTGGACAGAGCTGAGCAAAGCGAAAACCGCAGACGCGGTGGACAGAGCTGAGCAAAGCGAAAACCGCAGACGCGGTGGACAGAGCTGAGCAAAGCGAAAACCGCAGACGCGGTGGACAGAGCTGAGCAAAGCGAAAACCGCAGACGCGGTGGACAGAGCTGAGCAAAGCGAAAACCGCAGACGCGGTGGACAGAGCTGAGCAAAGCGAAAACCGCAGACGCGGTGGACAGAGCTGAGCAAAGCGAAAACCGCAGACGCGGTGGACAGAGCTGAACAAAGCGAAAACCGCAGACGCGGTGGACAGAGCTGAGCAAAGCGAAAACCGCAAACGCGGTGGACAGAGCTGAGCAAAGCGAAAACCGCAAACGCGGCGGACAGAGCTGAGCAAAGCGAAAACCGCAGACGCGGCGGACAGAGCTGAGCAAAGCGAAAACCGCAGACGCGGCGGACAGAGCTGAGCAAGGCGAAAACCGCAGACGCGGCGGACAGAGCTGAGCAAAGCGAAAACCGCAGACGCGGCGGACAGAGCTGAGCAAAGCGAAAACCGCAGACGCGGTGGACAGAGCAGAGCAAAGCAAAAACCGCAGACGCGGAAGGAAGAGGGCTCTGTTCACACGGAACAGACTAGAAGGGAAAGGCAGAACCAGATACCCACAGGGTACTTGCAGAGAAGTAGCGAGTGGACCACAAACTCACAAACGGAAGTACAGTGACAACGAGCAGGAGTAGGTACGAGTTCAGACTCTGCAGAAAAAGGAAAGGAACGGACATAGAGAAAAAACAGGTAAAAGATAGGAGAGAGTTCAGACTGGAACTGAGTGTACGGAGGAGACCGACACTGCAGCGGGGTACAGGAGCGGGTCTGGGAATACGGCCCCCAGAGAGGCGGGACGAACAGGCAAGGAGCGTGTTCAGACTGACCTGGAAATACAGCCTCCAGGAAGGCGGAACGAACAGGCAAGGAACGAGTACAGACTGCAGGTTAAGGTACACAGATAGGACACAGTACAGACATGGGAACAGATACTGCAAGACAGGTAACATAGACAGGACCTGGCATGTCAGAGACAAAAGCCAACTGACAGGGCAAGATGCTCAGGCATGGGTTAATGGGGCAGCTGGTTTAAATACCAGGTGACAGACAGCAATAGGCTGAGGACGCACAAAGGGTGTGCCTGCAGCAGGTACAAAAAGCAGGAAGTGATCGGGCACCGCCCTTAAGCAGCAGACACAGAAGCAAACAGACAGCATGGAGGGAAGCCAGAGAGACACCCTGGACTGGAGATCAAGTGCGCGCTCTTGCACAGTGGGAGATGGACCACTATGCAAGGACGCCGCCAGGTATGTTACAGTACCCCCCCCCCTTACGCCCCCTCTTCTTCAGGCCTGCCAGAATGTTCCGCAGGGAATTCGAGGGCCAATCCTTTACTTCAAGTAGATCACTTCCACTGTCCACTGGAGAAACTGGTCTCATCTGGGTAGCTAGGATGCTACCTCCTATCCAGCCATCCTCAGCAACAGACGAAACAGGTGGAGTACCAGGAACAGCACACAGGGAAGTCTCTCTCCACTTATTATCAGGTAGCACCCCAGAGGGTTCAGGAGACAACTGGAAGTCCTCCGCCGGGTTGAAGGAGTGCAGAGACTCGGGGGTAACCTCTGCTTCGGGGTACATCTTGTCAAACTCACAGGATGAAATGGGCGAGGTATCAGGTACAAGGTGTAGAAAAGTCCCTGTTACCTTGTTATCTGGTGGTACCCAGGAGGATTCAGAAAACAACTGGAAGTCCTCCGCCGGGTCGGAATAGTGCAGAGACTCGGGGGTAACCTCTGCTTCGGAGTACACTAGGTCGGACTCGCTGGATGAAGCGGGCGAGGTATCAGGTACCGAATATAGAAGAGTACCTGTCCATTCGTTATCAGGTAGCACCCCGAAGGGTTCAGGAGACAACTGGAGGTCCTCCGCCTGGTCGGAGGGGTGTAGAGACTCGGGGATAACCTCTGCTTCGAGGTACATCTTGTCAAATTCACAGGAAGAAATAGACAGGTTATCAGGTACAGGGTGAAAAAAAGTCACTGTCTCTTTGTTATCTGGTGGTACCCCGGAGGAGTCAGGAAACAACTGGAGGTCCTCTGCCGGGTCAGAAGAGTGCAGAGGCTCGGGGAAAACATCTGCTTCAGAGTACACTAGGTCGGACTCACTGGACGAAGCAGGTGAGGTATCGGGTACCGAGTATTGGAAAGTCTCTGTCCATTCACCACCAGGTGGCACCCCGAAGGGTTCTGGAGACAACTGGAGGTCCTCCGCCTGGTCAGAGGGGTGTAGAGACTCATGGGTAACCTCTGCTTCAGAGTACACTAGGTCGGACTCACTGGACGAAGCAAGCGAGGTATCAGATCCAGGATATAGGAAAGTCTCTATCCATTCACCACCAGGTGGCACCCCGAAGGGTTCTGGAGACAACTGGAGGTCCTCCGCCTGGTCGGAGGGGTGTAGAGACTCGGGAGTAACCTCTGCTTCGGAGTACACTAGGTTGGACTCACTGGACGAAGCGAGCGAGGTATCAGGTACAGAGTATAGGAGAGTCTCTGTCCTTTCGCTACCAGGTAGCACCCCGAAGGGTTCTGGAGACAACTGGAGGTCCTCCGCCTGGTCGGAGGGGTGTAGAGACTCGGAGGTAACTACCACTTTGGGGTACCCATTGTCAGGCTCACAGGACGAAGCGGACAAAGTATCGAGTACTGGGTGTAGAGAAGTCTCTCTCCATTTGTCATCAAGTGGTATCCCGGAGGATTCAGGAGGCAACAGGGGGTCCTCCGCCAGGTAGTAGAGGTGCACAGACTCTGAGGTAACCACAGCTTTGGAGCATCCTTGGACATGCACACCGGTTAAAGTGGGTGAAGCATCTGATGCCGGGTGCAGGAAGTTCTCCTGTGTGGAATCTGGATGGGCAGAAGTCTCTTCGGGCAGGAGAACTGGTGCACTACCCACGCACATTACCCTTTGGGGCTTCTCTGGGATACAGGGAGATGAAGCTTCAGTAGGGACTTCAAGGTTGGGGTCAGGAGGTCTCAGGGAGGACAGACCCTGGCGTGACGGCTTGCCTCTACGCCTAGCACGTCTGGACTGCCTCTTGAGGTTGGGAGAAGTATTCCGGAAAGCGTAGTCACCCTGTGAGGATTCTGGGTGGGCAGTAGTCTCATTGGGCTGGAGGACTATTGCGCTACCCACACACATTACCCATTGGGGCTGCTCCGGGATATTGGGAAGTGAAGCTTCAGCAGGAGCCTCCGGGTTAGGATCATCAAAGACCATTAGAAAGGCCACCAGGAAGGCCATTAGGTCCAGTAGGATCGGATCCTGTGTTTCATATAGGGGGTTGATCCATTCCAAGGCATCACCCGCCAGGTAAGACATAATGAATGCCACCTTAACCCGATCGGTGGGAAAACATAGAGGGTAGAACTTGAAGTGTAGCATGCATTGCTCCACAAATGCACGACTTTGTCTTGGATCCCCATAATAACGTAGCGGATCCGCAGGAACGAGAGCAGATAGATCCATCTGGACAGGTGCGTAATTCGCCTGGAACTCAGCTAAAGGGAAAAAAAAAATTTTTATTTATTTATTTTAATGCATGTATTCGCTGGAAAACTTCTCAGAGAGCGAAGGCCGTGGGGCTCAACGGGAACCATGGCCTGAGCATGCTGTAATGCACACGCCCGGACTGACTGGCGTGTGCGTGTTTATGTAGTGATTCCACTGTGCCATGAACCGGAGAGTGCCTGGAGGGGCGTAACTAAGTATCTGCCCGATCCGACCAAGGTCGCACGACGGCATACGACGCCAGTGCACCAGGGAGGAACCGAGCAGAGGAACCAGGGTCTACTCCAGGTCAGACTCCGGACACGGCTGTTGACCCACACCGGGGAATACAGGAACAGGCAGACTAGAGCACAAGCTGGGTAGGGTCCAGTACAGACTGGGAGACAAATTCGAAACCGCAGACGCGGTAGACAGAGCTGAGCAAAGCGAAAACCGCAAACGCGGTGGACAGAGCTGAGCAAAGCGAAAACCGCAGACGCGGTGGACAGAGCTGAGCAAAGCGAAAACCGCAGACGCGGTGGACAGAGCTGAGCAAAGCGAAAACCGCAGACGCGGTGGACAGAGCTGAGCAAAGCGAAAACCGCAGACGCGGTGGACAGAGCTGAGCAAAGCGAAAACCGCAGACGCGGTGGACAGAGCTGAGCAAAGCGAAAACCGCAGACGCGGTGGACAGAGCTGAGCAAAGCAAAAACCGCAGACGCGGTGGACAGAGCTGAGCAAAGCGAAAACCGCAGACGCGGTGGACAGAGCTGAGCAAAGCGAAAACCGCAGACGCGGTGGACAGAGCTGAGCAAAGCGAAAACCGCAGACGCGGTGGACAGAGCTGAGCAAAGCGAAAACCGCAGACGCGGTGGACAGAGCTGAGCAAAGCGAAAACCGCAAACGCGGTGGACAGAGCTGAGCAAAGCGAAAACCGCAAACGCGGCGGACAGAGCTGAGCAAAGCGAAAACCGCAGACGCGGCGGACAGAGCTGAGCAAAGCGAAAACCGCAGACGCGGCGGACAGAGCTGAGCAAGGCGAAAACCGCAGACGCGGCGGACAGAGCTGAGCAAAGCGAAAACCGCAGACGCGGCGGACAGAGCTGAGCAAAGCGAAAACCGCAGACGCGGTGGACAGAGCAGAGCAAAGCAAAAACCGCAGACGCGGAAGGAACAGGACTCTGTTCACACGGAACAGACTAGAAGGGAAAGGCAGAACCAGATACCCACAGGGTACTTGCAGAGAAGTAGCGAGTGGACCACAAACTCACAAACGGAAGTACAGTGACAACGAGCAGGAGTAGGTACGAGTTCAGACTCTGCAGAAAAAGGAAAGGAACGGACATAGAGAAAAAACAGGTAAAAGATAGGAGAGAGTTCAGACTGGAACTGAGTGTACGGAGGAGACCGACACTGCAGCGGGGTACAGGAGCGGGTCTGGGAATACGGCCCCCAGAGAGGCGGGACGAACAGGCAAGGAGCGTGTTCAGACTGACCTGGAAATACAGCCTCCAGGAAGGCGGAACGAACAGGCAAGGAACGAGTACAGACTGCAGGTTAAGGTACACAGATAGGACACAGTACAGACATGGGAACAGATACTGCAAGACAGGTAACATAGACAGGACCTGGCATGTCAGAGACAAAAGCCAACTGACAGGGCAAGATGCTCAGGCATGGGTTAATGGGGCAGCTGGTTTAAATACCAGGTGACAGACAGCAATAGGCTGAGGACGCACAAAGGGTGTGCCTGCAGCAGGTACAAAAAGCAGGAAGTGATCGGGCACCGCCCTTAAGCAGCAGACACAGAAGCAAACAGACAGCATGGAGGGAAGCCAGAGAGACACCCTGGACTGGAGATCAAGTGCGCGCTCTTGCACAGTGGGAGATGGACCACTATGCAAGGACGCCGCCAGGTATGTTACAGTTTCCTCTGTTTAGGCACCTCAGGGGCTCTCCAAATGCAACATGGCGTCCGCTATCGATTCCAGTCAAATTTCCATTCCAAAAGTCAAATGGCGCTCCTTACCTTCCGAGCCATGCCGTGCACCCAAACAGTGGCTTTGCACCACATATGGGGTATCAGCATGCTCAGGAGAAATTGCACAACACATTTTGGAGTCCATTTTTTCTGGCTGCCCTTGTGAACATTTAAAATTTGAGATTAAAGTAGCAGTTTTGTGAACAAAAAGTTAAATGTTCATTGCTTTCTTCCACATTCAAAAAATTCCTGTGAAGCACCTGAAGGGTTAATAAACTTCTTGAATGTGGTTTTGAGCACCTTGAGGGGTGCAATTTTTAGAATGGTATTACTTTTGGGTATTTTCTGTCACAAAGGCCCCTCAAAGTCACTTCAAATATGATGTGGTCCCTAAAAAAATGTTTTTGTAAATTTTGTTGTAAAAATGAGAAATCGCTGGTCAACTTTTAACCCTTATAGCTTCCTAACAAAAAAAAAATTTGGTTCCAAAATTGTGCTGATGTGAAGTAGACATGTGGGAAATGTTATTTATTAGCTATTTTGTGTGACATATCTCTCTGATTTAAGGGCATGAAAGTTGCAAAATTTTCAAAATTTTCACCAAATTTCCGATTTTTTCACAAATATCGAAGAAATTTTACCACTATGATGAAGTACAATATGTCACCAAAAAACAGTCTCAGAATCAGGGGGATCCGTTGAAGCGTTCCAGAGTAATTACCTCATAAAGTGACAGTGGTCAGAATTGAAAAAATTGGCTCGGTCACGAAGGCAAAAACAGGCTCTGGTGCGAAGTGGTTAATACAAAAAGTGAAACTCATATATTATATAGAGTCATTACAAACAGAGTGATCTATTTCAAGTGTTTATTTCTGTTAATGTTGATGATTATGGCTTACAGCCAATGAAAACACAAAAGTCATTATCTCAGTAAATTAAAATAATTAACAAAAAGCACCTGTAAAGGCTTCCTAAGGCTGTGTGCCCACGATGCTTTGGTATCTACGCATGGTAGAAGGCCTGCCATGTCCCCCAATGATAATCCGCATGTGCTGTGCACATGCTGCGGAAATTTCCGCTGCGGATTATCATTGCGGAAAAAAACGCAATACTACCAATTATTTTGCGGAAGCGCTGCGTTTTCGCCGCCATTGACTTGCATTAGAACGCGCCAATTCCGCAAGACTGCATCTGTACTTGCGTAATTGGCGCGTTCTAATGTGCGGATGGTACCCGGGTGTGGAGGAGAGGAGAGTCTCATCTACTCCCATGTACCATTAAAAAAGCTGTAAAAAAAGAATAAAATAAAAAATAAATGTATACTTACCTTCTGGCGGCCCGCGCTGCGCTCCTCCTTGCTTCCCGGCACTTCGCGATGGAATGAAGGACCTGCGCCGACGTCAGAGTCATGTGACGGGTCACGCGACGCTGACGTCGGCAGGTCCTTCAGTGTACCGCTGCCGGCAGCCGGGACCGAGCGAAGCAAGACAGCGGGGGCCATCGGAGAGTAAGTATATATTTATTTTTTTATTCTTAACCATTCTTTGTGGTTACACTATATAAATCCACGCCGTTTGCATGGATTTATATAGTGTGACCAAGTTGACAAGCACTTTCCAAGTGATGCTAAAATCGCTTGGAAAGCGCTTGTCAACCCGCATGCGGAAATGCAAGTGAAGAACGCTTCACTTCCGCTTGTCCCTGGCAGGAAAACGCATGTACAATCCGCATGCGTTTTTTTCTGCCAGGGAGATGC
Organism: Phyllobates terribilis; assembly: GCF_046119375.1. NCBI lineage: Eukaryota > Metazoa > Chordata > Amphibia > Anura > Dendrobatidae > Phyllobates > Phyllobates terribilis. Next base: position 187,633,599 of record NW_027362763.1, read on the forward strand.
AGAAACGCTCAGGAAAAAATCCTGAGCATTTCTGCATTGTGGGCACAGAGCCTAAACGTTTAAAAAGGTCCCTTAGTCTGTTCTAGTAGGCTCCACAATCATGGAGAAGACTGCTGACTTGACAGATGTCCAGAAGGCAGTCATTGACACACTCCACAAGGTCCCAGAGTTCCAATTTTCATTTGAAAATCAAGGTCCCAGAGTCTGGAGGAAGAGTGGAGAGGCCACAATCCAAGCTGCTTGAGGTCTAGTGTGAAGTTTCCACAATCAGTGAAGGTTTGGGGAGCCATGTCATCTGCTGGTGTAGGTCCACTGGTTTTTATCAAGACCAAAGTCAGCGCAGCCGTCTACCAGGAAATTTTAGAGCACTTCATGCTTCCCTCTGCCGACAAGCTTTCTGGAGATGGAAATTTCATTCTCCAGCAGGACTTGGCACCTGTCCACACTGCCAAAAGTACCAATACCTGGTTTACAAACAACAGTATCACTGTGCTTGATTGGCCAGCAAACTCACCTGACCTTAATCCCATAGAGAATCTATGGGGTATTGTCAAGAGGAAGATGAGAGACACCAGACCCAACAATGCAGATGAGCTGAAGGCTACTATCAAAGCAACCTGGGCTACCATAACACCTCAGCAGTGCCACAGGCTGATCGCCTCCATGCCACGCCGCATTGATGCAGTAATTGATGCAAAAGGAGCCCCGACAAAGTATTGAGTGCATTTACTGAACATACATTTCAGTAGGCCAACATTTCGGTTTTAAAAAAATTTTTCAAGCTGTTGTTATAAAGTATTCTAATTTACTGAGATAATGACTTTTGTGTTTTCATTGGCTGTAAGCCATAATCATCAACATTAACAGAAATAAACACTTGAAATAGATCACTCTGTTTGTAATGACTCTATATAATATGAGTTTCACTTTTTGTATTGAAGAACTGAAATAAATTAACTTTTTGATGATATTCTAATTTAGTGAGATGCACCTGTACTTGCATTGAGCGAGGGGGCGCCCCGTCTAGCAGTTCGGCCATCCAGTGCGCGTGACCGACTAGTGGGCGTGGCCTCACTCAATACAAGTGTATGGAGCGAGGCCACGCCCACTAGTCGGGTTGTGGCCGTATGTATGCATAACGCATACATCACTGTTGCTCCCAGCTCAGAAACCTGCGAATACCTGCAGCGCGCAACGCGTGCGCTGGGGGGATTCATAAGTCTGCAGTCACACAGAGTGACTGCAGACTTATCATTTTGGATTGGGCAACCCCTTTAAAATTGGTCATCAATATCAGATGGGTGAGAGATCGACACCTGGTACCAACCACCGGTCAGCAATTACTCTCTCCAGTAGAGCAGTTCCATTCAATGTGCAGCAGCCGCTGCTGAGAACTGCAGATCAGCTGTTGAGTTACAGTCAGGAGACCCACTCAAGACATTGCGTTCTCTATTCGGACTGTGAATGTCAGATGTATGAAACCAGTTTTGTCTCCAATTGCTTCAATCAATAACACTAGACAGGACTTATTTTTACGGGTCCTCCTCCTTCTAATGTGGGTCTCCAGGCCAAAAAAACGTATATTTTTACAATGCAGCAGATGCTCTGCTCACAAATATTAGCTATTTGTCACATATTAGTAATTGTTCTACATTTTCTCTTCCCCTTGGTCACATAACAAAACTGTTTGCGTGTGTGTAGGCTCATAGGCTCAAGCTTCAGTGATTTTATCAGAAAAAGAGGTTTTAGATTTAAATCTAAACTACTACTGAATTACTAAACTCATATGTTCGAGTGGTAAACAGAATAATATGTTGCCACAGTGTCAGTAAACACATTCAAAAAGAGGAACCGTTCATGTTCCTAATTAACTGGCTCCAAAATAGACGAGCTGCTGACATGTACTGTCCCTACAGTTATTAAAATTAATATTATTGTCAAAAAATACAAAAAAAACTAGCTTGGATTTTAATCACCTCTGGTGGTGCTGGACATGCCTCCAAAACGCTTCCTGGCCTAATAGCAAATAATATCATAAAACAAAAAAGTAAACAATATTCACTCTTTCAATCTCCTTTCTCCAGGAGTTCCTGCGGCAAATAACGTACCACAGTGTACATTGTTTCCTAGATGAAAAGTTAAGCAAATTTCTGAATAGTCTTCATTACAAATTGTCTACCATTTTGTGAATACACATGTCTGTAAGTCCTTTATTTAGCTGACTGCTTTGCACAAATCCATCAGAGCCACTTTTTTCCTCTTGAAGATTCACTCTGCTATCTGTCCCTCCCCTCAGTGTTAGAGATAGCAGGTAGCAGAGGGAGGATGTGGTACACAGATCTGAAGTGGAGAGAGTGGAGAGTATCTTGGAGAGCACATACAACAGACTGTAGCCAAGGAGAAAAGCACAAGGAGAGGACATTACAACACAGTGACACGATTCCTACAATCGGTGTGTCTGGTGACAATTCAGCCATCCAATCGAGGCAGGGGCGTACTGAGCTGTCAGTATGGTGATGGACAGCTCAGCCGACCAATTGGAGGCCTGGGGCGTGCTGAGCTGTCAGTATGGTGATGGCCTGGTGGTCCCTAGGTGCATAGTTACCAACATTTTGGGGAGTATTTAAGCCCCAACTCTACCCCACTGCTATAATGCCAAATTTTTGTGGGTTTTACATAAATTTGACCCCCTTTCCTGGGACAGTTATTAACTCTGTAAGTGGGGAAGCCCCTTGGTCAATTGCTCCTTTTGTCTGATCTATAACATAGGCCTTTCTATTGGGGTATCAGATTGTCACAGTATGGGGCATTAATAAGAAATTGGAATCATTTTATGAGCACTGTGTGGCATTTTGGCATTTATTTTTGTTTTCTCTCAAAATGGTACATTGTGAAACCCCTAAAAATGATTTGCTTCTGCAGGCAGCACATCCCTAGTGACCAGTCTGTCCAAAACTAATCACGTTGGCACTGAGATGATGAATACAAAGAGAGAGAGAGCGCAAAGACCAATAGAGTTTCACCTGTAGACATAGGAATGAATAATAAAAAGGTGGTGCTCACCTGGTTTGGTTGTGTAAGGACACAACCACCATAACGTATAAAAAGCAGCTGCAGCGGATCTCCAATGGGTGTCCCACAGGACCAGAATAAATCCAAAGGCGGTGAAAGTAGAGATATACGTCCGCGCCGCTGAAAGATCCTCAAGTCAGGAACATGTAATAATATCCTTGTTTATTGGTAAATGCCTACGCGTTTCTGGGTGTTCCACACCCCTTCATCAGGGCACCAACAGATATATCAATGTATGCACTGAAACACTCCATTTATATACAGACAGCAAATGAAAAAAAAGGGTTTTTCTGCTCTTCCTTTTTGAACCCTTTTTTTTCATTTGCTGTCTGTATATAAATGGAGTGTTTCAGTGCATACATTGATATATCTGTTGGTGTCCTGATGAAGGGGTGTGGAACACCCAGAAACGCGTAGGCATTTACCAATAAACAAGGATATTATTACATGTTCCTGACTTGAGGATCTTTCAGCGGCGCGGACGTATATCTCTACTTTCACCGCCCTTGGCACTGAGATGATGACATAGGTGGCACAGAGGCCGTGACATATTTATGCCCTCTTGCTCCTTTCTCCTGCATTAAACAGATTATTATCAAGCTTTTGTATGAAAACTGTGCAATGGTTTACTTGATGGTTTGAGAAGATACAGAAGTTGTGAGTCGTTTGAATGAAGATGTCCTCATGATGGAAGATAAAAGCGTTCAGAAGAACTGACACGTAGCATTCTCTGAAGCTTCTTACACATAGCTGGAGCAGAAGTTAGAGGTGTGAAAGATAAAAATCCACATTATTTCTAGTTTTAGGTCAAAGAAGAAATGTCAAGTGTAGATTAAACTCCGGCTTCTCGGCATCTGATGTATACTTATTATGAAGTTTCAGTTCTTTGAGTGATTTGCGGGTGTTCATCTGAGTGAATTAGCAGGAAACCACACAAATAACTATCGCTGAATCTTTCTCACCTCTGTACCAACTCATAAACGGAGATGTCGTTAAAACATTAATCCTTTCAAGCACAGACCATATAGTAAAATTGTGATTGGATTGTTTTTAACAGTTCAGCTGCCACTATCAAACCCTCAATGTCAGTAGCATAGATAATGAGAATGAGCCCCATTGCAAAAATCAAAAGGCGTCAACAATGTTCAGTATTTGTTTGAACCACCATTCCCTTTCCATAATCCTTGGGACAGTTCCCCACTACACTTGCTTGCTAACAATGCAGCTCTTCTGGAGAGAGGGACAACCTGCATAGATTATAAGCAAAGGTATAGGACAAACCAGGACTGAGCCCCCTCTTTCCAAATGCCCCATAATATCCGTAATGGTCTTCCTCTACGTTATGTTTGTCACTGCTCCAAGTGTTCTGATTTTTGACTGTACAGAAGATGATCCAAGTTATTTCTGTAACAGATATTAGCACCCAAACATTAGACACAACTAAAATCCTAGCCTACCGGAGGTGGTAAGTGCGGGCTGGGTTCTGAAGGACATTTGTGATTGAAAAGGAGAATCTGTGGCCAACAGTATAGTAACATCTATGACTAAAACTTCAGGAGGCATCTATGGCTGAAAGCCGATTTGTTATCGGATTTTACAATGCAAACTGCATATATTATTAAAAGGAACCTGTGAGTCAATTCATACTGTCCAAACCAAGGGCAGCAAGAATCTGAGCCTGGCTGCACATTTATAGCCAGGTAGGTTTTACTCTCAAACACTCTGGCATTTCAGAGAAAACAGTTTGTAACGTTGACTTTTCCCAATGCTGCTCCAGGTTATTAACAAGTCTCGCTGTAGCGCCGGCGTCCCTGCCCTCTGCTAGGCAGGGACGCTGTTCCCCTCACCTCTCTGCTCCGTGCCCGGCGTCCTCCTCCCGCTCTGCTGGCAGCGCGCGCTCCTTCCCGGCCACTGTGCTTAGGGCGAGCGCGCGCGCTCTCCCTCCCTCTTAAAGGGGCCGCGCGCGCCGTCCTAAGGAGTCCCCGGCCAATGGCCGGAGGACTTCACCATATATAAGGCACCTCCTCCAAAATGGAGGTGCCCGAGCAATGTTGTTGCACTGTTCACTACTCTGCTTCAGCCCTCAGGTCCCGTTGCCAGTTACCTGCCAGATTCCTGCCAGCTTGCTGTCTTATTCCTGCCTGATATTCTGCTACCTGCCTGCTAGCCTGAGGTCCGACGGTCTGCCTTACTACTCCTGTCAGTCTGTCTAAGGACCAGCTTGCCCGCTCACCTGGGAGCGCACGACAACTACCTGCCTGCTTGCCTGAGGTCCGACGGTCTGCCTTCCAACTCTTGTCAGTCTGTCTATGGACCAGCTTGCCCGCTCACCTGGGAGCGCACATCTGCTACCTGCCTGCTAGCCTACCTGGAGGCTCTGCCGTCACGTGCTGTGACCACCTGCCTGTCCAGTGACTCCTGCCCGCTCACCTGGGAGCGCTCATCTGCTGCCTGTCTGCTAGCCTACCTGGAGGCTCTGCCGTCACGTGCTGTGACCACCCGCCTGTCCAGAGACTTCTGCCCGCTCACCTGGGAGCGCTCATCTGCCGCCTGTCTGTTGGTCTTCCTGGAGGCTCCGCCGTCACATGCTGTGACCACCCGTTTATCCAGAGACTCTCGCCTGCTCACCTGGGAGCTCACGTCTACCATCAGCCGCCACAGGTCGTACCAACCCTTTACCCAGAGACTGCCCCGGTCACTTGCCGTGACCATCTGCCCGTTCACCCAGAGACTGCCCCGGTCACTTGCCGTGACCATCTGCCCGTTCACCCAGAGACTGCCCCGGTCACTTGCCGTGACCATCTGCCCGTTCATCCAGAGACTGCCCCGGTCACTTGCCGTGACCTCCTGCCCGTTCTTCTAGAGACTGTCCCGGTCACCTGCTGTGACTGCCTGCCTGGTCGCCACCCGCTCCCTTACAAGGACCGCCCCCTTGTATAGTAGCTCAGAGGTTCCGCCTCCCAGACCCGTTACACTCGCCCTATGTACACACATGGGACAGATCTGTCAATCAACTAGGTTCTTCAAGCTATGTTTTTTCTAAAATGTCAGAGCGCCTCAGAGGAAAATATACCTGGCTGAAACCATGCAGCCAGGCTCCAATTCATGCTGCCTGTGGTTTTGGCAGCGTGAATTGACTGACAGGTTCCCTTTAAGGGTTTTTCTGATTTTAAGGCTGAGATGGGAATAATTCTGCTCAGGTTCTGTCTAGCTAGAACTAGAGGTTGAGCTACGGAAATAGCCAAGTGCTACTCACTCCCAACTCACTATTACTAAAATAAGTATGAAAAAAACAAGAAAAAAACAAAACCCTGAAGCAAGTAAATAGTAATAGTACATCTAAATAACATGGGGTACTTAGTTAACACTATTTTGATCAAAAAAGCGTTAGCCATCCCAACAAGGTGTACCCAATCGGCATGGTGCTATCCTATCTCTAGTATCAAAACCTCACCTTGTATCAGCCGACCTGAATGTAAATAAGGGCAGAGCAGAATACAAGACACCTGCCCATGGGAAGCTAAATAGATGAAATGTCTACCTCAAAAAAGGGGGGCCTGTTTGTACAAAGTACAAGAAACCTCAGCAAAACCAAAGAAATGGGCATGTGATGGCGGTGGGTGTAGACCCACTGTGCCACTGGCCGGGCTTACCAAGGAGAGGCGTAATTATTAGTGACTACCTGGTCTTCACTAGAGTCACTGATGGTAAGGATAGGCTTGGGACTTTAATGGGGTATTCCCATCTCCAAGATCCTATCCCAATATGTAGTAGGTGTAATAATATTAGCAAATACCTCGAATTAGAAATGTAGCATAGTTTTTCTGATTCGCTATGTCTCTTTCTTCATGTGCAGGTGTAGCACCCCGAGGGCTCGGCTGCTACAGGGGTATTGCACCTCAGACCAGAGGTGTGATATTCCACTCCCGGGTAAGGATGGAGTGTTGACCAGGGCTCAGTAAGCTGCATGCACCACACACACCCCATTTCCGAGGAACAGACCAACGGTGCTCCCACTAGACAGAGTGCAGGCACGACAGCTTCTGTTCCTGGCTGGAGTGGGGAGGGGAAAGTACACCCAGTGGTGTAGGAGCAGATAGGGGTGGGTCTCTGGGCATAGGCAGGAGCCCATTGGTTGCTAGTCACCTGGGCTCGGGTGTTAGAAGGAGGTATATAAGGTGGGCACCATCTTAGAACAGGGTTGAGTTCAGCCAGTTCAGTCAGGAGGAGAAAAGGAGAGGAGCTCAGCCAGAGAGGGCTGACAGGGAGCTGTGGCTCAGTCTGGGCCCAGCTCCAGAGGCAGGCCTGGAGTGGAGGCCAGAAACAGCAGAAAGAGAGAGGAGGAGGAACAGAAAGGAAAGTAAGAAAGGAACTGGAACAGAAGAGAAAGGAAGCAAGGAACACGGAGAAAGGCCCAGAGACACGAAGGCAGAAGGAACCCCATATGCCCAGAGGAGATACTGGGTGAAGGGTTGGCAGAATAGGGTACCGGAACCCAAATTGGTGGAGGCGACTAATCCTCAGCCAAAACCGGAGGTTGTGACCACATCTTGGTGCGACCCCTCACTACATCCACCAGAAAGGCATACCGCATAGGGTCAGGGAAACCGGAGAGAGGTTTCGCCAACAGAAGGCCCGAGGAAGCTGGACAAAGGTGGGTCACTGGTGGGGACGGCCAGTAGAAAGGAAGAGAGGGGAGCTCTGAACCACGCTCTGGAATTGCCTGGGAGTTGACCGAGTCCCTCACCTGGTGGACGCAGCACGGCTTGGGCAGTCATCGCCTGCAGCATTGACCTGAATAACAACCGTGAGTAAAGCTTTGGAAACTGCAATTACAAGTCTCTGTGTTTCATCGCCGCACCAGCACCATCAGTACTGGGACACTCACACCATCACTCCCATCATCTTCCACATTAGCTGCCCTGAGGCAATACTCCTCCCGTGGGGAGTCATCCCATACTCAGCTGCGCAAACAACATCAGCCTCAGCGGCCTGCAGCGCAGCGGCGGTCCCCACTGACCGCAATCCACGGGTGGCGTAGTCGGACACTTATTTCAATACAAATAGACTGCCACTGGTTTGACCACCCTGGGCACGGACCGGGTCACCGCCACGGAGAACTACAACCCCCAGCGATCCGGCTCCGGTTATTCCCCCTGCACAGCAGCAGCAGCAGCACAGGCCCAGGGGGCGCGTCACAGGCATCGCAGGACCTTAGGTATCCATGGTTACGACCACTGCAATAGTGACAAATAGTTAGATAGTTGCCAGTGGTCACCAGGTGCCACTCCAGGGCAGTCCCTGGACCTGCAGCAGCTGACCAACAGGTCAAATGCAAAATACAAGGCACCAAGGTTGAAGACAGCTACGTGGGCAGGAAGTCTGAGGTTGGGGTGGGCAGCACAGGTTCAGGATACGAAGCCGTGGTCAGGAGCGGAGAGGTCAAACAAAATGAGTAAACTAGCTGGGTCGGTAATAAGAGAGACTAAACAGTAAAGCACCTTAGCAGGGAACTAGAAACAAACTGCAACTAAGACCTAAGCTCAGGCAAGATGTAGAGGGAGGAGCTGCCTAAAATATCCATTGCTGACAGGGAATAGGTCAAGGAAGCAAAACTCGGCAGGACACAGTGGCTCTAAATTCCTGCAGAGTCTGGCCGAGCCTCCCTATAGCCAAGTGGAGACTCTCCAGCAACAGGAGGATGTAGCAGTGCTGAGGAAGCTCAGTGAGATGGTTTGATACTTAGAGGAGCAGAGCGGTGGATGCATTGAGTAGGACGGCGGTAACAAACCGTGCAAGTCACTGGCATGACAGAGCATAAGTTAAAGAAGTTGTCCACTACTATTTACTCCTCTTAAAAATCCCCCCAATGTATTGAACCTGTGGAGAAAAGATTTTTTCTAAATACCTTGTGTTGTGTTTCTTGCCTGTGAGCTATCGCTGGGCTGGGGACAGTGTTTTTCCCACGCGTCACAACCCAGCATCCACCACGCGTTTTCCCTCTCCATTCATTGGGAAAGCGCACAGTGGATGCTGGGTGTGACACACGGGGAAACCCTGCCCACAGCCCAGCATCCACCACGGGAGCGCGTCACTGAGTCACGCCTCACTTGACGTGACCTCATCGGAAGCCAGAGCCGGTTGCAGCCGGGGTCACGTGATGCCTGTGAGCGGCCAGCGGCAGACTTGTGTAGGTTTGGGTGTAATATAGCCAGGCTAGGATGTTTTTCTCTGAAGAAAACGCTTCCAACATGCCACTTTACACCACAGGCTAGAAATATGAAGAATATGCGAGATTGTTGATACATGCAGTACACAACTAGTACTCGTCAAAAATTCCTGCAGCTCCTTTAATGTTATTTTAGTCCTTTTGGCAGCCTCCAAGACCAATTTTCTTCTTGTTTCATCAATTTTTGAGAGATGTGCAATTCTAGGTAATATCATTGTGCCAAATTTAAGCCACTTCTTGATGACCGTCTTCACAGTGTTCTACAGTATATCTAATGCCTTGGAATTTATTTTGCACCCTTGTCCTAATTGATAACTTTCAACAATGAGATCCCTTTGCTGTATTGTAAACAGGGGGGTACATAGAAATCATGGGACCCAATAGCAGAAGTTCTAATTGCCCACCCTCCCAGAAAAAAATAAAAATAATAATTGTCGGGGTCACAAAAGAGCGTATCTCACAATTTTCCAGCCTTTACATAAGAATTTTCCTCCTGCTGAAGTCCTAGATTCCTCTTTCATTGCCCCCATAAAGTATTATGCAAACAAAAGTGCCCCCAAACATAGTATGATACCCCCATGGTGAATTCCTCCACATTCACAGTATAATATCCCTACTGTACCACACCTCAACTCCCAAGGCAAAATATGGTAACCCCAACACAGTATGATCCCCCAACTGTGACCCCTACACAGCTCTCCGTGCACTGTAATGGGCCTACATACAGTATAATGGCCCCAACAGAGTATGATAAACCCACTCAAACCTTAACACTGTATAATTGCTTGCATACAGTATAATGGACTCCCACATATTATAATGGCCCCACATAGCCTTGCATACAGTATAATGGCCCCCATAATCCTCCATAAAGTATAATGCACTCCCCATTATATAATACACCCCATGGTCCTCCATACAATATAATGCACCCTCCATGGTCCTCATTATAATAAAATGCTCTCCCTATGGTCCTCCATATAATAAAATGCTCTTCCTATGGTCCTCCATACAATATAATGCACGGCCCATGGTCCTCCATACAATATAATGCACCTCCTATGGTCCTGCATACAATATAATGCACCCCCATGGTTCTGTATACAATATAATGCACCTCCATGATCCTCCATACAATATAATGCACCCCCATGGTCCTCAATACAATATAATGCACCCCCATAGTCCTCCATACAATATAATTCACTCTTATGGTCCTCCATACATTATAATGCAATCCCCATGGTCCTCCATATAATATAATTAACTCCCATGGTCTTCCATACAATATAATGCACCCCCCATGATCCTCCATACAATATAATGCACCCCCCATGGTCCTCCATACAATATAATTCACTCCCATGGTCCTCAATACAATCTAATGCACTCCCTATGGTCCTCCATATACACTGCTCAAAAAAATAAAGGGAACACTTAAACAACAGAATATAACTCCAAGTAAATCAAACTTCTGTGAAATCAAACTGTCCACTTAGAAAGCAACACTGATTGACAATCAATTTCACATGCTGTTGTGCAAATGGAATAGACAATAGATGGAAATTATTGGCAATTATCAAGACACCCTCAATAAAGGAGTGGTTCTGCAGGTGGCGACCACAGACAACATCTCAGTACCAATGCTTTCTGGCTGATGTTTTGGTCACTTTTGAATGTTGGTTGTGCTCTCACACTCGTGGTAGCATGAGATGGACTCTACAACCCACAGAAGTTGCTCAGATAGTGCAGCTCATCCAGGATGGCACATCAATGCGAGATGTGGCAAGAAGGTTTGCTGTGTCTGTCAGCGCAGTGTCCAGAGGCTGGAGGTGCTACCAGGAGACAGGTCAGTACACCAGGAGATGTGGAGGGGGCCGTAGGAGGGCAACAGCCCAGCAGAAGGACCGCTACCTCCGCCTTTGTGCAAGGAGGAACAGGAGGAGCACTGCCAGAGCCCTGCAAAATGACCTCCAGCAGGCCACAAATCTGCATGTGTCTGCACAAACGGTTAGAAACTGACTCCATGAGGGTGGTATGAGGGCCCGACGTCCATGGAAAGGGGTTGTGTTCACAGCCCAACACCGTGCAGGACGCTTGGCATTTGCCACAGAACACCAGGATTGGCAAAGTCGCCACTGGCGCCCTGTGCTCTTCACAGATGAAAGCAGGTTTGTGACAGACGTGACAGAGCACATGTGACAGACGTGACAGAGTCTGGAGACGCCGTGGAGAGTGATCTGCTGCCTGCAACATCCTTCAGCATGACCGGTTTGGCAGTGGTTCAGTAATGGTGTGGGGTGGCATTTCTTTGGAGGGCCGCACAGCCCTCCATGTGCTCGCCAGAGGTAGCCTGACTGCCATTAGGTAACAAGATGAGATCCTCAGACCCCTTGTGAGACCATATGCTGGTGCGATTGGCCCTGGGTTCCTCCTAATGAAGGACAATGCCAGACCTCATGTGGCTGGAGTGTGTCAGCAGTTCCTGCAAGATGACGGCATTGAAGCTATTGACTGGCCCGCCCGTTCCCCAGACCTGAATCCGATTGAGCACATCTGGGACATCATGTCTTGCTCCATCCACCAACGTCACGTTGCACCACAGACTGTCCAGTAGTTGGCAGATGCTTTAGTCTAGGTCTGGGAGAAGATCCCACAGGAGACCATCTGCAACCTCATCAGGAGCATGCCCAGGCGTTGTAGGGAGGTCATACAGGCACGTGGAGGCCACACACAATACTGAGCCTCATTTTGACTTGTTTTAAGGACATTACATCAAAGTTGGATCAGCCTGTAGTGTGTTTTTCCACTTTAATTTTGGGGATGACTCCAAATCCAGCCCTCCATTGGTTAATAAATTTGATTTCCATTGATGATTTTTGTGTGATTTTGTTGTCAGCACATTTAACTTTGTACAAAACAAAGTATTCAATGAGAATATTTCATTCATTCAGATCTAGGATGTGTTATTTGAGTGTTTATTTTTTTGAGCAGTGTAATATAATGCATCCCCATGGACCTCCATCTAATATATATAATTGTCTTATCTCGTCTGTCTGTCTGTCCAGGAAATCAGGCTCACCCTCACATGCTCACCCGCACACGCTCACCCTCACCCGCTCACCCTCACACGCTCACCCTCAGACGCTCACCCTCAGATGCTCACCCTCAGACGCTCACACTCACGCTCGGACGCTGACGCTCACGCTCTGACGCTCACGCTCTGACGCTGACGCTCACGCTCTGACGCTCACACGCTCGGACGCTCTGACGCTCACGCTCTGACGCTGACGCTCACGCTCTGACGCTCACGCTCTGACGCTGACCCTCACGCTCTGACGCTCACACTCGGACGCTCACGCTCACGCTCTGACGCTCACACTCAGACGCTCACGCTCTGATGCTCATGCTCTGACGCTCACGCTCGGACGCTCAGACGCTCACGCTCGGATGCTCACGCTCAGACGCTCACGCTCTGATGCTCACGTTCACGCTCGGACGCTCACGCTCGGACGCTCACGCTCGGACGCTCTGACGCTCGGTCGCTCATGCTCACGCTCTGACACTCACGCTTACGCTCGGACGCTCACGCTCGGACGCTCACGCTTACGCTCTGACGCTCACGCTCGGACGCTCACGCTCAGACACTCACGCTCGGACGCTCACGCTCTGACGCTCACACGCTCTGACGCTCACGCTCGGACACTCGGGCGCTCACGCTTACGCTTGGACACTCACGCTTGGACGATCACGCTCGGGCGCTCACGCTCTGATGCTCACGCTCAGACGCTCACGCTCTGACGCTCACGCTCGGACGCTCTGACGCTCACGCTCTGACGCTCACGCTCGGACTCTCACGCTCTGACGCTCACGCTCGGACGCTCACACTCTGACGCTCACGCTCTGACGCTCGCGCTCTGACGCTCACGCTCTGACGCTCATGCTCGGACGCTCACGCTCTGATGCTCACACTCATGCTCTGAAGCTCACGCTCGGACGCTCACGCTCAGGCTCCGACTCTCACGCTCACGCTCTGACGCTCACGCTCTGACACTCACGTTCTGGCTCTGACGCTCACGCTCAGACGCTCACGCTCGGACGCTCATGCTCTGGCTCTGACTCTGACCTCATGCTCAGACGCTCACGCTCTGAGGCTCACACTCGGACGTTCAGACGCTCATGCTTGGACGCTCACGCTCGGACGCTCACGCTCTGACGCTCACGCTCGGACGCTCACGCTCTGACGTTCACGCTCTGGCTCTGACTCTGATGCTCACGCTCTGACGCTCACGCTCTGACGCTCAAGCTTTGACGCTCACGCTCTGACGCTCACGCTTTGACGCTCACGCTTTGACGCTCACCCTCGGACGCTCACCCTCGGACGCTCACCCTCGGACGCTCACCCTCACACGCTCACACTCACCCTCACACGCTCTCCCTCACATTCTCACGCTCACATTCTCACGCTCCCATGCTCACCCTCACACGCTCCCATGCTCACCCTCACACGCTCCCACGCTCACCCTCACACGATCCCACGCTCACCCTCACACGATCCCACGCTCACCCTCACACTCTCACCCTCACACGCTCACCCGCTCCCACGCTCACCCGCTCCCACGCTCACCCGCTCACCCTGTGCTAGCCGGTCATCTCCCGGCTGCTCGCAGCAGAAGTTCCCCGACCGGCGGCCTTGCTCCCCGGTCCTCCAAAATTCATTAGGGGCCCCGGGGGGATACATTGGGGGGTTAATTTAAAAGTAGTGCACAACCCATTTAAACACTGCTTCGCTGATTAGTCGCGCCCGGTCGGCCGCATACATATTCTAGAATACCCGATGCGTTAGAATCGGGCCACCATCTAGTACAATATAATGCACTCCCCATGGTGCTCCATAAAATATAATGCACCCCCCATGGTCCTCCATACACACTAATGCACCCCCATGGTCTTTCATTCAATATAATTCACTCCCATGGTCCTAAATACAATATAATGCACCCCCATGATCCTCCATACAATATAATGCACCCCCATGGTCCTCCATACAATATAATTCACTCCCATGGTCCTCAATATAATATAATGCACTCCCTATGGTCCTCCATATAATATAATGCATCCCCATGTCCCTCCATACAATATAATGCACTCCCAATGGTGCTTCATACAATATAATGCACCCCCATGGTCCTCCATACACACTAATGCACCCCCCATGGTCCTCCATACAATATAATTCACTCCCATGGTGCTCAATACAATATAATGCACTCCCCATGATACTCCATACAATAAAATTCACCCCCATGGTCCTCCATACAATATAATTCACTCCCATGGTCCTCAATACAATATAATTCACTCCCCATGGTCCTCCACATAATATAATGCACCCCCTATGGTCCTCCATACAATATAATGCACTCCCCATGGTGCTCCATATAATATAATGCACACCCCATGGTCCTCAATACAATATAATGCACCCCCCATGGTCATCCATACAATATAATGCACCCCCCATGGTCCTCCATACAAACTAATGCCCCCCCATAGTCCTTCATACAATATAATTCACTCCCATGGTCCTCAGTACAATATAATGCACTCCCCATGGTCCTCCATATAATGCACTCCCATGGTTTTCCATACAATATAATGCTCCCCCATAGTCCTCCATACAATATAATGCACTCCCCATGGTCTTCCATACAATATAATGCACCCCTCATAGTCCTTCATACAATATAATGCACCCCCATGGTCCTCTATACAGTATAATGCACCCCCATGGTCCGCTATACAGTATAATGCACCCCCATGGTCCTCCATACAGTATATTGCACCCCCATGGTCCTCCATATAGCATAATGCACTCCCATGGTCCTCCATACAGTATAGTGAACCCTCATGGTCCTCCATACCGCATAATGCACCCCCATGGTCCTCCATACAGTATAATGCACCCACCATGGTCCTCCATACAGCATAATGGACCCCCATGGTCCGCCATACAGCATAATGCATCCCCATGGTCCGCTATACAGTATAATGCACCCCCATGGTCCTCCATATAGCATAATGCACTCCCATGGTCCTCCATACAGCATAATGAACCCTCATGGTCCTCCATACAGCATAATGCACCCCCATGGTCCTCCATACAGTATAATGCACCCACCATGGTCCTGAATACAGCATAATGGACCCCCATGGCCCGCCATACAGCATAATGCATCCCCAGGGCCATAGTCCTCCATACAGTATAATGCAGCTGCCCCATGGTCCTCCACACAATATAATGCACTCTTCCATGGTCCTCCATACAGTATAATGCACCCCCATGGTCCTACATACAGTATAATGCACCCCCCATGGTCCTACATACCGTATAGTGCACCTTCATGGTCCTACATACAGTATAATGCACCCCCATGATCCTCTATACAGTATAATGCACCCCCATGATCCTCTATACAGTATAATGCACTCCCATAATCCTCCATACAATATAATGTCCCCCATGTTCCTCCACCCAATATAATGCACTCCCCATACTGTATTATGGCCACTGGTCACTGATTTAAAAAAAATAAATACAATACTCACCTCTCCTGGTTCCACCCGATGCTCCAGTCCTCTCAGTGTGCAGTGTGAAGCGCCGGACATCTCAGAGCAGCGGGGGCGCTGTAATGACATCAACGCGCCTGCTGTCCTGACACGTCAGAAGCCGAGGAAGAATGATGGGAGTGGAAGCGTCTGCTGATGCTCCCTCCTCCATCATCATTGCTCGTACTGGGCCCAACCTGGCCTTGAGCGCAAGCAATGATAATGGAGGAGGAAGTGTCAGTAGATGCTTCCACCCCTATCATTCTGTGTGGGTGGGCAGTGCGGGTGCTAATGGGCGGAGACGGGGCCCGGTGCGGTGAGGGTTCGATGCGGTAAGGGCCCGGTGCGGTGAGGGTCCCCTAGCAGTGGCGTGGCCTGCCGCCATTGGCGGTACGCCACTGGTTGTAAGCTGTTACAGACCATGGCTTTTGCTGTAAAATGCAATAAGAATGTCAGGAAAATCCTAGGAGAGCTAAGCTTTACATGGGGTTAATCAGAATCTCTGCAAATGATGGCAGCTGTGTACTGACTAATACTATTCAACACGAGTTTAAATGTGATTGACTAATTCTGAACGCAACTACATACACAAATATAAGATATATGCTCACACTTATGCAACCACATAATTTAAGTTTTGTTATTTTTATTTTTCCCCTCAAAATGATTTCACTTTGTTTCTCAATGGATTTGTACAGATTATGGGAGACATTAAAGATGGAGAAAGTTCTGAAAGACTTCTTGGTATGATTTTTTTTTACATGGCACAAACTTGCCATTTTTACAGGGGTGTGTAGATTTTTTATATTCTCTGTATATATATATATATATGCCTTAATTGAATAAAAAAAATATAAACATAAGAAATTCAATTTAGGGATTTTTTCTATTTATGATTATGACTTTTATAATCATAACTGAAAAGAAAAACATTCCTCCAGAAGTCTTCCGCAGTCACGCATTGCAACATTAAGAGTTTTTAAAGGGGAAGTGTAAGTGGCGTAATTTATCTTATCATAGCTTGTCGTGACAAAACAGTACTGTGGAATTTTTTGGGTATTTTAGTGATTAGAATGAGTGACAGCATTATTATCATTCTGTTTAAATCTGTAGTGTGATTCTCTAGAAATATCATGTGCTTATTCCATTAAATTTAATGAAATAAAACTCTGTACTTATTCTGCCTGTATAGATTACGCTGATGTTGGAAGATACTATTTTTGTCCTGCTGCACTATTGCTTTTCATGATGGAGGCTGGAATATTCCCTTTGTAGTCCATTTGATAACTGGATGAGATACCTGACGAGCCTGTCATTGTCCTGAATGAGAAGTAGGCTTGATCTTAGCCACCATTAGTGTGCTGATGGGCTGAAAGTATAGGTTGGTTTGGACAAGTGACAGAGAGGCTGAGTGGAAGCAGTGCACTCGGTGCTGTGAGACTGTCAGTGAGGTCAAGAGACAGAGACCCAGAGTCCGTGCCTAAGTGGCAAGGACTGGGAGTTGGCATCGAGTTAGGTAAGTGGACTGGTGGAATTTAGAGGGATCAGTGTTAAGGTCCATTTACACTGGCAGATTATGGTAAACGAGAGTTTCTAGGAACACTAGTTTCATGATAATCATGCAGACTAAACAGGCTGACGATCACTTAATGTACAAGCAAAACTCTTGTTTGTTGGCTAAAATGATATTTTGGTTTGCACAAAAGATCTTCGTTCTCGGGAGCACATCTTCTTGAGTAAACTGGACCAGTGCTGCTGAGATAGAATCGCAGCCCAGGTGCTCAGAATAATATATTACATAGCGTTCAGTGCACATCTGTAGCTTGTGTATAGGGCTGCCACCAGGAATTTTGGGGCCCCATACTGGCAAAATTTTCGGGCCCCCTTGAGAATCCGCCCAGGCTCCGCCTCCATCCCCTCTAACCTTCTACAGTCCCACTGCCCACTCTTGGAAAAATTCGCCACCAAGATAAGGTATACTCTTCTGGCCGGGCCCTACTCTAACCTATTAAAATTTCTTAAAATATCCAATACTCTTTTTAGGTATATTTTTATTTATTTTTCTTTAAGGGAATGTGTCATATACATTTTTTAAAATGACCAATAATACCACATACAAGGAATACCGCTACACCATGACCAGACCACATATTACCACCACATAGTGACCGAATAATACCACACAGAAGGGACAAAAACCCGCCACACCATGACCAGACCACATATTACCACCACATAGTGACCGAATAATACCACACAGAAGGGACAAAAACCGCCACACCATGATCAGACCACATATTACCACCACATAGTGACCGAATAATACCACACAGAAGGGACAAAAACCACCACACCATGACCAGACCACATATTACCACCACATAGTGACCGAATAATACCACGCAGAAGGGACAAAAACCGTCACACCATGACCAGACCACATATTACCACAACATTGTCACCGAATACTACAATACTGATCATTAATAAAAGAACAGAATACTAATATTACCATAAGTGCCATTATACACAGGATCTCTGTACATGGTATACAGTGTATAATGTAAGTGTACAGGTAATCTAGTGATCACCAGTAACATTAAATACAGGAACTCTGTATATAGTGTACAGGTAATACAGTGATCACCAGTGACATTATATACAGGATCTCTGTATATAGTGTACAGGTAATACAGTGATCATCAGTGACATTATACACAGGAACTCTGTATATAGTGTACAGGTAATACAGTGATCACCAGTGACATTATATACAGGATCTCTGTATATAGTGTACAGGTTATACAGTGATCATCAGTGACATTATACACAGGAGCTCTGCATATAGTGTACAGGTAATACAGTGATCACCAGTGACATTATATACAGGATCTCTGTATATAGTGTACAGGTAATACAGTGATCATCAGTGACATTATACACAGTAGCTCTGTATATAGTATACAGGTAATACAGAGATCACCAGTGACATTATAAACAGGAGCCCTGTACATAGTATATAGTGTATAGTGTCAGTGTACAGATAACACACTGACTCACCGGTGACGTCTCTAGGTGAAGTCCTTCATCTTCGCTTTTCTCCTTCATCCAGCACAGACCGCCATCACTTCTTCCAGATAGGACTTGTCTCTGCATAAAATAACACAGTTATCTAGAGCACATTACCCAACTTCTACATTACACAGCTGAATACAGACGTGCACCCACCATTAATATATAATTAGTTATTATGCAACCCACCATTCCAAATATAAATTGTAATCCACCACTGTGCCCCCACTAACTGTAAATAGCCACTTCCCCCACCTTATAAATATATAAATTAATTAGAACCTGTACTCTTTCCCCCAATTTATTACCAGTCACACTCCTGCATCTGCAACGCCCCCCACTCTGTACCTCCTGCTCCCCTGATTCATTATATTTACATGCACCCTCTGCCCCAATTCATTATGTCATGTCCGTGCTCTCCCCATTCCCACCCTCTATTCATCATCATTTACTCTCCCTACCCCCCACTCCCATGCGCTTATCCTCCCCCCACTCCCAATTTCCGGTGTGCAGCTCATTCTCCCCCCTACTCCCATTTCCCCATGTGCAGCTCATTCCCCCCCCCCCACTTCCAATTCCCCATGTGCAGCTCATTCTCTCCCCCCACTCCCAATTCCTCTTGTGCAGATCATTCTCCGCCTCACTCCCAATTCCCCATGTGCAGCTCATCCCCCACACGCCCAATTCCCCATGTGCAGCTCATCCCCCCCACCTCCCAATTCCCCATGTGCAGCTCATTCTCACCCCCACTCCCAATTTCCCATGTGTAGCTCGTTCTCGCCCCCATTCCCCATGTGCAGCTCATTTCCCTCCCCATTCCCCATGTGCAGCTCATCCCCCCCCCCCAATTCCCCATGTGCAGCTCGTCCCCCCCCCCACTCCCATTTAATTAATTGTATTTAAAAAAATAAAGTTGTCGTACTTACCCCTCATGCAATCCCTGCAGAATCCTGGCTTTCAATGCCGCTGCCGCCGGGTTCTCCTGACTTCTGGTCATGTGACGGTGCGAAGTCAGGAGAAGCATGAAGGAGCTGCTGCAGCTGCGCAGCTCTGGTAAGGAACCCAGCACTGAGATGTGCGCCTCCTAAGGCACTCGGCACTTTATTACACCATGGGGCCCCATGAGCAGAAGCACAAGAGGGGGGCCCGGGCCCAGTGTACTGCTGCTTGCAGGGCCCCATACAGCAGTAAGGGCAGTAATGCCCTGATGGTGGCCCTGCTTGTGTAAACTATAAAATGATCGCTGATCAGCAAACAAGTAACTGATCAGCGGTGGTTTAGTGCCCAAGGTCGGTCGTTGTAAATGGATCCTTAGCCCAAGAGGCTCGTGGTGATTAGCCAAGAGAAAGAGTTTGTCCTCCTCCTGCTTATAATAAAGATTTAACTCATACATAGTATATCATATATTAAAGTTAAACTGTTTAATCAGTCTGCGTAAAGATTGTGTTGACCTGTGTGAGGAGAACATTGGCTCTTATGAACTACTCTTATAATGGCACGACCATTTTGCAGTTTTTTGCTATTACTGACACAAAGAAGATTATTCTATGGTCTGGGACTGGGACTTTGTTTCACAGAGTATTGGGTGATGTGCACTGGTCAGGTGGTATTAAAGTCTGCAAGAATTTAGGGGCTATTGGGACCCCAGAGGCACAGGGCAGATCTATACAAAGTAGCTGGTGCATCTTGTATTCCACAACAGTGGAGGTTTTGATCTGCAAAGCTTCCTACATCTGCAGATATCCCAATACCCAAGTATTCAAGACACTCAGCGTCATGGGGATACCATGACAAAGAGGGGCCAGACGATCGCGGCATCTGGTTTTATGAACTTCTGCATTGGTTAAAAGTACTTCACAGTCTTATTCAACAGTTCAATTTTTTTCCTTGCTAGCAGTGCAAAGGTTAATCTGTTCAGTTGAAGCTCCTGAAGCTTTCCTATCTGGATTGTCTCAGCTGTTCAGTGTTGGCCACTACCCTCTGCTATATATACACTGACCTCTGGCGCTTAGGAGTTGCCAGTGTTAGTTCTAACTGCCTAGTGTGGAGTTGGAGGTATAGTCTGTGGTTGGAGTTGGTGTTTGGAGATTTCCTTAGGAGACTGATGCATGCACATCCTCATCCTCTCCTATTTGGTTTCTCCTTCCTTTATCTCCACTATGTTCCACTCTGTTTGGTGAGTGTATTTTGTATGATTGTTATTTTCATTTATCCCTGTCCATCTTCCCCTTGTTTGTCTGGTTAGGGAATTCCTATACACTTTCTGCTTCCACCTTTCCTGGGGGAGGGAGGGGACAGATAAGGGTTAATTTAGGAGCTTAGTATGCACGTGAACCCGGCATTTTCACCTTCAGGAGTAATCTGGGGGACAGGGATAGACCAGGGCACCCCTAGTTCTAGGGGCCTGGTTAGCTCCCACATTCCCTAGGAATTGTGTGACATTAACACTGGACCATACTTTTTTTGATCCATCATGGATCCGGTGGCAGCTCTGGCATGGCAACTGCAGCAATTCAGCCTGGAGGTGGCAGACTTACGCACAGTTGTTTGCAGCACCCTAAGACTTCAGGATTAGGGCCCACGGCTCTTGGGCAACCCCTGGTGGAGCCCAAGATAGCTCTACCACATAGGTTTTCTGTGGGTCGGGATAAGTTTGTTGTTTTAAGTGAAGACTGTAAACTCTATTTTAAATTACGTCCTCACTCCTCAGATACCAAGAAGCAATGGGTGGGGATCGTAATATCTCTCCTCCAGGTGACCCCCAAGCTTTGGCATTTTCTCTCCCATTGCTCCGAGTTTCATAGGTGGTCCATGGATACTAAGTGGAATGACTCCACGCTCCGTAGTCTGTTCTGTCCGGGGCTTTTTGTGGGTGTACAGGATGCCTTTGCTCTGTATGAGACCCTGGTTTCCCTGGTGGTGGCCATGTCTCTGGCTATCCATGTGGACCGCCGTCATCACCAGAGATTTAAAGATACACCGCAATTTTCGGGGGGGCCGGGGTCAAGGGAACCTTGGGCTGAGTCTACCGAGGAACCCATGCAGTTGGGAGGGATGACTCATTTTGTAGGTCCACCTGTAATTCGGCATAAAGGGAGAGTGTCTTTTTTCTGTGGTGGGAAGGTTCATTTTGTGGGTACCTGTTCTTCCGTACCTATCCGCATGTTGCCACCGGAAAGCTAAGGAGCCCGGATTGCTGGGAGGTTAGCAACCTGGGTATATATATTTCCTCTGTGGGTAGGTCTCAATTTTTTTTACCGGCTAAGATCTATTTGGGCAAAAGTAAAGTGGCTATTTTAGTCTTTCTGGCCAGTGGGTTGGGGTTTAACCTGATTGACTTCAGGTTCGTCCAGGACCAGGGTCTCAAGCCACATAAACTGTCTAGAACGATACCCATAATCGCCATTGACTCTGCACCCTTGAGCCAGGGATATTTTACTCAGGTCATTTGAGTAATACTTCTGCAGGTAGGGGTCATGCACTTGGAATTAATCGATTTTCATGTGCTAGAGGGCTTGTCCTCTCCTGTGGTTCTTGGACTACCTTGGCTTAGTCCCATAGTGGACTGGCAGACTTGGGAGGTGGTAAGGTGGAGCGAGTACTGTCAAGAACACTGCTTGGGCACCCGGTTTGGGAGGGTGGATTCCCAGTCTCTGCTAGAATACCAGTCTGGCTTCAGGGATGTGTTTTCTGAACAGCTGTGTCAAGAACTCCCTCCTCATCGTCCTTATGATTGCACCGTTAAATTTATTGCTGGGGTCAAGCTATCTAAGAGCAGGTTATATAATATTTCTGGTCAGGAGAGACAGGCTATGAAGGACTATATCACGGAAAGTCTGGCAAAGGGTCATATTAGACCTTCCTCACCTCCCGTTGCAGCAAGTTTTTTTTTTTGTTAAGAAGAAAGATGGGGGATTATGCCCCTCTTCAAATTTCCGTGAACTCAATCGGATCACGGTCCAGGAACAATATCCTTCCCCTCTCATTCCGGAGCTCTTCAACCAGATCGTTGGGGCTAAATGGTTTTCTAAACAAGACCTCAGGGGGGCATATAATCTCAATCGAATTAAGAAGGGGGATGAGTGGAAGACAGCATTTAATACACCTGGGGGACACTCATCACCTTATGATGCCATTTGAGTTGACTAATGCTCCCGCCGTCTTTCAGCACTTTGTAAATTATATTTTTTGTCACCTGGCAGGTAGATTTGTTGTGATCTATCTTGATGACATATTGATTTATTCGCCTGACCTTTAGTCACATCAGGTACATGTCATGTCATGTACAGATACTCAGAGGCAATAAATTATTTGGTTAACCAGAGAAATGTATGTTCTCGGTCCAGGAGATCCCTTTTCTGGGTTATTACGTATCGTCCACCGGTTTTCGCATGGATCCGAACTCTTGGCAATAAAGTCTGTCTCTCTTCACCTGTCCTCCATGTGCAGTTTGGGGTCTGTCACTTTTTACCTGCCCACCATGTGTAGTGCGGGGTCTGTCACTCTCTACCTGCCCTCCATGTGTAGTGCGGGGTCTGTCACTCTCTACCTGTCCTCCATGTGTAGTGTGGGGTCTGTCACTCTCTTCCTGTCCTCCATGTTTTGTGTGGAGTCTGTCAGTCTCTACCTGTCCTCAATGTGTAGTGTGGGGTCTGTCAGTTTTTACCTGTCCTCCATGTGTAGAGCGGGGTCTGTCACTCTCTACCTGTCCTCCATGTGTAGAGCAGGATCTGTCACTCTCTACCTGTCCTCCATATGTAGTGCAGGGTCTGTCACTCTCTACCTGTCCTCCATGTGTAGTGTGGGGTCTGTCACTGTCTACCTGTCCTCCATGTGTAGTGCGGGGTATGTCACTCTCTACCTGTCCTCCATGTGTAGTGCGGGGTCTGTCACTCTCTACCTGTCCTCCATGTGTAGTGTGGGGTCTGTCACTCTCCCTGTCCTCCATGTGTAGTGAGGGGTCTGTCACTCTCTACCTGTCCTCCATGTGTAGTGCAGGGTCTGTCACTCTCTACCTGTCCTCCATGTGTAGTGCGGGATCTGTCACTCTCTACCTGCCCTCCATGTGTAGTGTGGGGTCTGTCACTCTCTACCTGTCCTCCATGTGTAGTGTGGGGTCTGTCACTCTCTACTTGTCCTCAATGTGTAGAGCAGGATCTGTCACTCTATACCTGTCCTCCATGTGTAGTGCAGGATCTGTCACTCTATACCTGTCCTCCATGTGTAGTGCAGGGTCTGTCACTCTCTTCATGTCCTCCATGTGTAGTGCGGGGTCTGTCACTGTCTACCTGTCCTCCATGCGTAGTGTGGGGTCTGTCACTCTCTACCTGTCCTCCATGCGTAGTGTGGGGTCTGTCACTCTCTACCTGTTCTCCATGTGTAGTGTGGGGTCTGTCACTCTCTACCTGTCCTCCATGTGTAGTGCGGGGTCTGTCACTCTCTACCTGTCCTCCATGTGTAGTGCGGGGTATGTCACTCTCTACCTGTCCTCCATGTGTAGTGAGGGATCTGTCACTCTCTACCTGTCCTCCATGTGTAGTGTGGGGTCTGTCACTCTCTACCTGTCCTTCATGTGTAGTGCGGGGTCTGTCACTCTCTACCTGTCCTCCATATGTAGTGCGGGGTCTGTCACTCTCTACCTGTCCTCCATGTGTAGTGTGGGGTCTGTCACTGTCTACCTGTCCTCCATGTGTAGTGCGGGGTCTGTCACTCTCTACCTGTCCTCAATGTGTAGTGCGGGGTCTGTCACTCTCTACCTGTCCTCCATGTGTAGTGTGGGGTCTGTCACTCTCCCTGTCCTCCATGTGTAGTGTAGGGTCTGTCACTCTCTACCTGTCCTCCATGTGCAGTGCAGGATCTGTCACTCTCTACCTGTCCTCCATGTGTAGTGAGTGGTCTGTCACACTCTACCTGTCCTCCATGTGTAGTGCAGGGTCTGTCACTCTCAACCTGCCCGCCATGTGTAGTGTGGGATCTGTCACTTTCTACCTGTCCTCCATGTGTAGTGCAGGGTCTGTCACTCTCTACCTGTCCTCCATGTGTAGTGTGGGTTCTGCACTCTCTACCTGTCCTCCATGTATAGTGAGGGATCTATCACTCTCTACTTGTCCTCCATGTGTAGTGCGGGGTCTGTCACTCTCTACCTGTCCTCCATGTGTAGTGCGGGGTCTGTCACTCTCTACCTGCCCTTCATGTGTAGTGCGGGGTCTGTCACTCTCTACCTGTCCTCCATGTGTAGTGAGTGGTCTGTCACTCTCTACCTGTCCTCCATGTGTAGTCTGGGGTCTGTCACTCTCTACCTGTCCTCCATGTGTAGTGTGGGGTCTGTCACTCTACACCTGTCCTCCATGTGTAGTGCGGGGTCTGTCACTCTATACCTGTCCTCCATGTGTAGTGCGGGGTCTGTCACTCTCTACCTGCCCTCCATGTGTAGTGCGGGGTCTGTCACTCTCTACCTGTCCTCCATGTGTAGTGTGGGGTCTGTCACTCTCTACCTGTCTTCCATGTGTAGTGAGGGGTCTGTCACTCTCTACCTGTCCTCCATGTGTAGTGCAGGATCGGTCACTCTCTACCTGTCCTCCATGTGTAGTGAGGGGTCTGTTACTCTCTACCTGCCCTCCATGTGTAGTGCGGGGTCTGTCACTCTCTACCTGTCCTCCATGTGTAGTGTGGGGTCTGTCACTGTCTACCTGTCCTCCATGTGTAGTGCGGGGTCTGTCACTCTCTACCTGTCCTCAATGTGTAGTGCGGGGTCTGTCACTCTCTACCTGTCCTCCATGTGTAGTGTGGGGTCTGTCACTCTCCCTGTCCTCCATGTGTAGTGTGGGGTCTGTCACTCTCTACCTGTCCTCCATGTGTAGTGCAGGATCTGTCACTCTCTACCTGTCCTCCATGTGTAGTGAGTGGTCTTTCACACTCTACCTGTCCTCCATGTGTAGTGCAGGGTCTGTCACTCTCAACCTGCCCGCCATGTGTAGTGTGGGATCTGTCACTTTCTACCTGTCCTCCATGTGTAGTGCAGGGTCTGTCACTCTCTACCTGTCCTCCATGTGTAGTGTGGGTTCTGCACTCTCTACCTGTCCTCCATGTATAGTGAGGGATCTATCACTCTCTACTTGTCCTCCATGTGTAGTGCGGGGTCTGTCACTCTCTACCTGTCCTCCATGTGTAGTGCGGGGTCTGTCACTCTCTACCTGCCCTTCATGTGTAGTGCGGGGTCTGTCACTCTCTACCCGTCCTCCATGTGTAGTGAGTGGTCTGTCACTCTCTACCTGTCCTCCATGTGTAGTGTGGGGTCTGTCACTCTATACCTGTCCTCCATGTGTAGTGCGGGGTCTGTCACTCTCTACCTGCCCTCCATGTGTAGTGCGGGGTCTGTCACTCTCTACCTGTCCTCCATGTGTAGTGAGGGGTCTGTCACTCTCTACCTGTCCTCCATGTGTAGTGCAGGATCGGTCAATCTCTACCTGTCCTCCATGTGTAATGCAGGATCGGTCACTCTCTACCTGTCCTCCATGTGTAGTGAGGGGTCTGTCACTCTCTACCTGCCCTCCATGTGTAGTGCGGGGTCTGTCACTCTCTACCTGCCCTCCATGTGTAGTGCGGGGTCTGTCACTCTCTACCTGCCCTCCATGTGTAGTGCAGGATCTGTCACTCTCTACCTGTCCTCCATGTGTAGTGCAGGATCTGTCAGTCTCTACCCGTCCTAAATGTGTAGTGCGGGGTCTGTCACTCTCTACCTGTCCTCCATGTGTAGTGTGGGGTCTGTCACTCTACCTGTCCTCCATGTGTAGTGAGGGGTCTGTCACTCTATACCTGTCCTCCATGTGTAGTGTGGGGTCTGTCACTCTACCTGTCCTCCATGTGTAGTGAGGGGTCTGTCACTCTATACCTGCCCTCCATGTGTAGTGTGGGGTCTGTCACTCTATACCTGTCCTCCATGTGTAGTGCTGGGTCTGTCACTCTCTACCTGTCCTCCATGTGTAGTGTGGGGTCTGTCACTCTACCTGTCCTCCATGTGTAGTGAGTGGTCTGTCACTCTCTACCTGTCCTCCATGTGTAGTGTGGGGTCTGTCACTCTCTACCTGTCCTCCATGTGTAGTGCAGGATCTGTCACTCTCTACCTGTCCTCCATGTGTAGTGTGGGGTCGGTCACTCTCTATCTGTCCTCCATGTGTAGTGAGGGGTCTGTCACTCTCCCTGTCCTCCATGTGTAGTGAGGGGTCTGTCACTCGCTACCTGTCCTCCATGTGTAGTGTGGGGTCTGTCACTCTCTACCTGTCCTCCATTTGTAGTGCAGGATCTGTCACTCTCAACCTGTCCTCCATGTGTAGTGTGGGGTCTGTTACTCTCTACCTGCCCTCCATGTGTAGTGAGGGGTCTGCCACTCTCTAACTGTCCTCCATGTGTAGTGAGGGGTCTGTCACTCTCCCTGTCCTCCATGTGTAGTGCGGGGTCTGTCACTCTCTACCTGTCCTCCATGTGTAGCGCAGGATCTGTCACTCTCTACCTGTCCTCCATGTGTAGTGTGGGGTCTGTCACTCTCTACCTGTCCTTCATGTGTAGTGCGGGGTCTGTCACTCTCTACCTGCCCTCCATGTGTAGCGCAGGATCTGTCACTCTCTACCTGTCCTCCATGTGTAGTGTGGGGTCTGTCACTCTCTACCTGTCCTCCATGCGTAGTGCAGGATCTGTCAGTCTCTACCTGTCCTCCATGTGTAGTGCGGGTGTAGTGAGCTGGCAGGTTCTGGCTGTTCTGTGATAATTGAGATAGAGCCTGTGACAGAAATGATAACGCAGGATGGTGTTGCCACCTTGTGGCCAGAGGTTGCACCTGCGCAGGATGTGATGACAGAGAAAAAGACTGAGTCTCCTGGGTCCCCCCTCCCTGGAGAGTCACGTGAGCAAAGTGAAAAAAAAAGCAAAGCGCGCGGAGAGTCTGAGGTGGTCTGTGAAAGGAACCAGGACGGTGTGCAGGTCCTCGTGTGTGCCGTAGAGGATACTCTCAACGTGGTTTCTGTTATCTGACACCTTATCCTCAGAGTTTTCCCCAGCTTCCGCACTGCTGAAGGATTCAGCTGTTACACTCCCCGCTATTGGAGTGTGAACCACATAAGGGAATCCACAAGAGCTACTACCCGGATCAGAGAGACTGTAAGCGGGACCTCTGGCGAGAGACCGAAGTATTCCTTCCTTTCAGCGAAGTCTGCTGTTCCTGTTCTCTTCGGCTGGGACGCCTTCCTGCAAAGACAGACAGGCCTGCGACGGGGGACACATCCTTCTGGAGTAAAGGACTGGTAACGTGTGAGTAGGGACAGTGAGGGTCAGCTTATAAGTACACGTTATTGCTGTGAACATTTACGGTTGTCATTTATTGTGTTCTGCTGTGTTAAAAATGTATACAAGTAAAGATACGGTTATAAAGGTAGAGTCTGTGTGTGGGGATCTTGCTGGGCCAGATCATGGATATCAACGCGCGGCCTTGCCCGCGGTCACTTCATCTGGCGTAGTCGGCAGGATCTGTGACCAGCAAGATTCCCACCCAGGCCACGTGTACAGTCAAAAAGCCCCGCCGGTGTCTATTGTGAATCAGGTCAGGAAATTTGGCGGACGAAACTACCCTGTACCAGAGTGGGCGGAACAAGTCCGGATACTGGGGGAAATGTATAATATTGACCCTAAGACCTTGGCAGAAATGGCGGTACTGACTCTAGAAGGGGAGGCATGGACGACAGTCAGACTGGAGACTGTCAGGGGCCAGCGTACAGTGGATGATTTGGTGCGGGTGCTGGAGAACACCTATGGGCCGACCCCATTCCCGGGAACACTGCGACACATGTTCTTTAGACGGACGCAGCTTGAATGGGAGGATATTCCCCTATATGCGAACGCCCTTCAAGTACTCCTTGAACAAGCCTGTGGAAAAGGGGAACAACTAGCTGGTATGGCTCCTCGTGACCTGGTACTGAGAGACCAATTTGTAATAGGACTGAGAGACCAGTATCTTAACCGCACGTTACAGGACTTGATCCGGATGATGCCGACTCTTACTTTTGCTGAAGTCAAACAGGAAGCCATAGAACGTTCAAGGGGACCTATCATGGATGTGGGGATTCAAGGTGCTGCGTGCAGATCCATATCTGACATTAAAAATCCGAACAGTGACACGGAAGACCTGAAACAGATGGTAGCAGACTTACAGAAACAGATATTACAGTTGACATTAGACCGACAGGGAGACCAGTGAAGACAGCCTAGCCGTCCCGTGGGACAGTGTTGGTCATGCGGTGATCCTCGCCATAGGGCAAATCGTTGTCCTCAACACTTCCCTCCGCAAAAACCTCTGTCGCACCAACGAACAAATCCTCAGTCACCCCAGCGAAGGGAATTTCGATCAGACCAGCAAATGGAACCCCAGCCATATCCACAAGCAGAGCTACCACGCCGGGCCTCACCACAATGGCCGCCGTTAAACTAGACACCCCTGCAGTTGAGGCTCACACAGCAGGGGAGGCCAAAGAGAGGGGTGTGGAAAAACAGAGCCGACGGCGGAGTGCTTTTGCCTCGAGTAGCCCGACACTTGAAGTTGTCCTGGAAAGAATTGCCGTACAGGGACTGATGGACACTGGGTCACAAGTGACCACGATCTCTGAACAGTTTTACGAAAATTACCTCAAACCAAGAACTGCTTGTGACCCAGACACCGCCATTAAGATTATTGCGGCTAATAATCTACGCATTCCAGTGACCGGAGTTGCTTGGATGGACACAAAGGCCTGCGGACAGGACTTAGGGAAACGAGGGATCGTCATCGTCAAGGAAGGTTTCGGCTCCGAGACCCCAGTGATTGTTGGAATGAACATCTTGAAAGACCTGGATCTTATGCTGTTGACAAGAAAAGGACCCAAATACTGGCAGAAAGTCACCAAATATAAGCCGACTCGTCTGGCGTTCCAGCGCGTAATCCGGACCGTTGGACTTCAACAGATGGCAGAGGAACAACTACCCCTAGCCGCCATTACGGTGCAACGCCGTACCCGGATTACTTTGCCCGCTGAAAAAGAGACAGTCATTTCCTTACCCCTTAACACCCACCGACAACTTGAGGGGGTTGAAGTGTTGATCGAGCCGAGGACTCCAAGTGGGGGTAAGCTAAACCCACTAGTTGCTTGCACTCTGGCCGTCGTGAGGAACGGGAGAGTCTCTGTCAGGCTAAACAACATCACAGACGTAGGCCTAGCCCTTGAAGCCGGCACTCAACTTGCCCGGGTATATGCTCTACCCACGGAAGTGAATCCCATTGGACCCCTAAAATTCACCCCGTCTACAGAAGGCGACTGGACGGTAACCGTCTCAGCCATAAACGCTCAAGTAGATGATGAAGACATTGGGCGAAAACTACGGGAAAAAGTACAGCTAGACACGTCTCAATACACCAAACAAGAAGTGTCTCAAGTGGAGGAACTCCTGCGGGAACACCAAGACTCCTTCGCAAAGCATGACACAGACTTTGGGTGTACCACCAGTATCCAGCACGAGATACCCACGGGCGATACCCCCCCTATCCGCGAGAGGTACCGGCAGATACCACCTCAACAATACCAGGAGGTGAAAAGCCTATTAGAATCCATGCTACACGCCGGAGTGGTACGTGAAAGCCAGAGCCCGTGGGCTGCACCCGTGGTGATAGTCAAAAAGAAAGATGGTTCCCTGAGATTTTGCGTTGACTACCGTAGGCTAAACGCTTGCACTATACGGGACTCATATCCACTTCCCCGGATCGAAGAGTCACTGACCGCCCTGAAGAAGGCCAAATATTTTTCGTCCCTAGACCTGGCCAGTGGATATTGGCAGGTTCCAATGAGTGAGAAGGACAGGGAAAAGACCGCCTTCATCCTTCCCATGGGCCTGTATGAGTTCGACCGGATGCCGTTCGGCTTGAATAACGCACCAGGGACCTTTCAGAGACTGATGGAACGCTGTCTGGGAGACTTCAACTTTGAGTTTACGCTGATATACCTTGACGACATCGTGGTATACTCCGCCACCTTTGAGGATCATCTTCACAAGCTTGGCCAAGTGTTCCAGCGCTTGAGGGGACACGGCTTGAAGTTGAAGCCCAGCAAGTGCCGTCTGTTCCAGCAGGAAATCGACTACTTGGGTCACCGGATCTCGGCCGAAGGTGTCCAGCCCTCTCCGGAGAAGATAGCAGCCATTCAAGAGTGGCCGCAGCCAACTACCGTCAAAGAAGTCCGGGCTTTTCTGGGGCTGGCAGGCTACTACCGTCGGTTTGTCAAGGACTTTGCTCGGCTTGCTGAACCACTGCATGAGGTTCTCCGAGGGACCTCGAACAGTCCCAGAGGACGACGCATCAGTTGGGGGCCTGACCAAGAAAAATCCTTTCAGGCACTTAAGGCTGCTCTAACATCACCCCCTGTTCTGGCGTATGCAGATTACACATTACCGTTCCAGTTGCACACTGACGCCAGCCTTCAAGGTCTAGGGGCGGTCCTCTCTCAAGTTCAAGATAATAAAGAACGCGTAATAGCCTATGCCAGTAGGTCTCTCCGTGACACCGAAAAGAATCCCGTCAACTACAGCTCCTTCCGCTTGGAACTCTTGGCTCTGACTTGGGCTATGACGGAGAAATTTGCTGGTTATCTGACAGGAGCGGAGGTGCTGGTCATGACGGACAACAATCCTCTCGCCTACCTAGAGAATGCCAAACTAGGGGCAATGGAACAGCGCTGGATGGCCAGGCTCTCTAGATTCCAGTACAAAATTAAATACAGAGCGGGGAATGAGAATCAGAATGCTGACAGCCTGTCTAGAGTGACATCATCCCCGCCAGTGGGGGATCGGGATGAAGAGTTGGAGGAAGATGAGATGCCTGACTTTGCCCGGCTCGCAAAGCAAATAGAAGATAGCTGCCAGTATGCTGTAGGAGGGATTGAAGCCGTAGTGGGATCTCCCCTGTCCCAGCAAGAATGGGCCAAGCTTCAAGATCGAGATCCCGAGCACGTCTTACTGAAACGGTATGTGAATAAGCAAGAGAAACCGCCCTCCGAAGTGAGAGCCCGACTATCGACCGGAGCCTTGACTCTGCTTGCCCAATGGGATCGGCTGATCGTGAAAGATGGAGTCCTGTATCGCAGGGCCCTTTTATCCCATATGCTGGAGGAGTGTTTGCAGATTGTCGTCCCGGTGCAGTTGGCCCATGACATGGTGGGCGAAGCTCACAGGAGGAACGGCCACTTCGGCATAGACAAGACCCTCCGGTGGACCCAGCAGTTCATTTTTTGTCCGGGGCTCCATAAGCTGGTTGAAAGCGTCTGTCAAGAATGCCGTACCTGTGAATTCCACAAGTCCGCTGAACAGCGTGCACCCGTCCAGACTATTAGGACGTCGAGGCCCCTCGAGCTGTTGATGGTGGACTATCTGTTGATCGGAACGGCGAATAGTGGCTACCAGTACTGTCTGGTGATGGTGGACCACTTCACGAAATTCGCCGTCGCTGTTGCTACCAAGGATCAGACTGCCGAATCAGCTGCACAGGCCATCTGTCAACAGTTCGTTCGGGTCTACGGATGTCCGGAGCGGCTGCACTCTGATCAGGGGGCTTGTTTCGAAGGGCGAGTCATTGAAGAACTCCAACGGATGTATGGAATCAAGAAGTCCAGGACCACCCCTTACCATCCACAAGGGAATGGCGAGTGTGAACGCTTTAACCGGACCCTCTTACAACTGATCCGGACACTGGCTGAAGACAAAAAGCCCGACTGGCCTCGATTCCTCCCAGAACTGCTGTGGGCCTATAATAATCAAGTCCATTCCGTCACCGGATTCACCCCATACACCCTTCTCTTTGGCCGTCCAGGCAAAGACATCCATGAGTTGCAACTGTCTAACTCCGAAGAAGATACCTGTGGTACCTATCCTTCCTGGCTACAAACACACCGCCAGAGAATGGAGACTGTCTACCGGCTAGTAGGCCGACAAATCCAGGATCAAGGGCACGCTGACCCACTTCCGGTACAAGAGGACTCACTGAATGTAGGTCAACTGGTCCTAGTCCGTATAAAGAAACCGCAAGGGAAACTGCGGCTCAAGTGGGAGACCGAAGTCTATCGAGTAATTGGACACCCGTACCCCGGTGGCCCCGTCTATCGAGTGCAGGGCGAAGACAGCGGCAGCATCCGTACTTTGCACCTTAATATGTTGCGCCCCTGTCGCTCCCAGCCTGACTCCCCTACTGTGATACCTAGAGAGATGGATATCACTAATACTGTCGGAGACACTGACCCCGGGGATGTAGAGATTGAATGCATGCCTACCCGTGTCCGTCCGACTGACGCACTTGAACCGATTACCTCCTCTACTGACATGTCGACTGGGAAAGAGAGTGGGGTGACTGATAGGAGAGAGGGGATCCAACCCGTTAGGCGGACAACGAGGACCACTGCAGGGGTACCTCCAGGACAGTCCTACAGAGACCAATATGTGTGGCCCTCTTCCCAGCCGCCCCCTGTAACATCCACAGCCATCGCCGCCCTGGAGCCGGTCGTTGGCAGGGACTGCCAACCTTTGAGCGGGGGAGTGTGTAGTGAGTTGGCAGGCTCTGGCTGTTCTGTGATAATTGAGATAGAGCCTGTGACAGAAATGATAACGCAGGATGGTGTTGCCACCTTGTGGCCAGAGGTTGCACCTGCGCAGGATGTGATGACAGAGAAAAAGACTGAG
This sequence comes from Phyllobates terribilis, assembly GCF_046119375.1. NCBI lineage: Eukaryota > Metazoa > Chordata > Amphibia > Anura > Dendrobatidae > Phyllobates > Phyllobates terribilis. The sequence continues at coordinate 187,667,323 of NW_027362763.1, forward strand.
TCTCCTGGGTCCCTCCCTGGAGAGTCACGTGAGCAAAGTGAAAAAAAAAGCAAAGCGCGCGGAGAGTCTGAGGTGGTCTGTGAAAGGAACCAGGATGGTGTGCAGGTCCTCGTGTGTGCCGTAGAGGATTCTCTCAACGTGGTTTCTGTTATCTGACACTTTATCCTCAGAGTTTTCCCCAGCTTCCGCACTGCTGAAGGATTCAGCTGTTACACTCCCCGCTACTGGAGTGTGAACCACATAAGGGAATCCACAAGAGCTACTACCCGGATCAGAGAGACTGTAAGCGGGACCTCTGGCGAGAGACCGAAGTATTCCTTCCTTTCAGCGAAGTCTGCTGTTCCTGTTTTCTTCAGCTGGGATGCCTTCCTGCAAAGACAGACAGGCCTGCGACGGAGGACACATCCTTCTGGAGTAAAGGACTGGTAACATGTGAGTAGGAACAATGAGGGTCAGCTTATAACTACACGTTATTGCTGTGAACATTTACAGTTGTCATTTATTGTGTTCTGCTGTGTTAAAAATGTATACAAGTAAAGATACGGTTATCAAGGTAGAGTCTGTGTGTGGGGATCTTGCTGGGCCAGATCATGGATATCAACGCGCGGCCTTGCCCGCGGTCACTTCACGGGGTCTGTCACTCTCTACCTGTCCTCCATGTGTAGTGTGGGGTCTGTCACTCTCTACCTGTCCTCCATGTGTAGTGCAGGATCTGTCTGTCTCTACCTGTCCTCCATGTGTAGTGCGGGGTCTGTCACTCTCTACCTGTCCTCCATGTGTAGTGAGGGGTCTGTCACTCTCTACCTGCCCTCCATGTGTATTGTGGGGTCTGTCACTCTATACCTGTCCTCCATGTGTAGTGCATGATCTGTCACTCTCTACCTGTCCTCCATGTGTAGTGTGGGGTCTGTCACTCTACCTGTCCTCCATGTGTAGTGAGGGGTCTGTCACTCTACCTGTCCTCCATGTGTAGTGTGGGGTCTGTCACTCTACCTGTCCTCCATGTGTAGTGTGGGGTCTGTCACTCTCTACCTGTCCTCCATGTGTAGTGAGGGGTCTGTCACTCTCTACCTGTCCTCCATGTGTAGTGCGGGGTCTGTCACTCTCTACCTGTCCTCCATGTGTAGTGCAGGGCTTGTCACTCTCTACCTGTCCTCCATGTGTAGTGAGGGGTCTGTCACTCTCTACCTGTCCTCCATGTGTAGTGAGGGGTCTGTCACTCTCTACCGTCCTCCATGTGTAGTGAGGGATCTGTCACTCTCTACCTGTCCTCCATGTGTAGTGCGGGGTCTGTCACTCTCTACCGTCCTCCATGTGTAGTGAGGGGTCTGTCACTGTCTACAAGACAGAAAAATGTAAAAGGAGGTTTTATTTTTTTCATATTCATAGTTTCAGTTACATATTTTATAATATGGATACAGCAGGTACAATGACATGAGCAATTCACATAGATGTAGATATGATTAATAACGGATGAACTACATTCTAAAAAATAAACATAAGTAATAGTACTCCACAATTTGGATATGGTTCTCCTAGGGACCACATTGTAGGAGGTGCGGCACATGTGGTACCTAAACCATAAAGGAAACGAGTGGGAGGAAAGGAGAGGGGAAGAGAAAGTGAGAGAAAGAAAAGAAAAAGGGGGAGAGAGGGTAAATCGCATGTGGCAGGGGCTGAATGGAGTAACGTGTATGTCAGATTTCCTTATACAAAATATATACATTAATAAACATATCTTAGACCTGATGATCCAGTTTGTGTCACGCAAGGTATAGGAAAGACTAAGTGCAACATGAAGGGAAGAAGGAAAAGGGAGCCCAGACTCTAGAGGAAGGGGGTAGTGGAGACCTCCTAGGCTGACATTATATCACCCTGTCTCCCCTAACATCCCTATATTGGTTCCGCACCAATCGCTGAACAGGAACCTCACCTTGCCTTTCCCTGGCATTTGGCCCTGGCTAGGGAAGGGAAGGGATGAGCGCTAGTTGATCCCCACTGACAACTAAAGACAACAAGGGAAGATAGCTTTGCTTTAGCTGACTTCAGAGAGATGAACACATGTCCTCTTAGCACCAGAGAGGCTGCCCGTAAAACCTGGCCCAGATGCACAAAACAATGCTCTTAAAACTATGTGCACTAGAGCATTACCCCAGGTTTACATCACAGAGGACAACCACCTCCGTGATACATACATTCCATCAACTATGTGTCCGGCAGCCACCTTACAAGGTGTATGTACTTCTAAAATCCAAGTCAGAATGACTATATAATACTGATATTAAAATTCCCATTTTGATTTTGGCAAAGAAAGTTTCAGCAATAATTAAATAGTCATTATGACTTGTAATTTAAAAGTAAGTACATCAGCCTCATCAGGCCTTTGAGCTCTATTTAAAAATGTATGTATTTTGTTCTGCGAAATTTGGTGACTGATCCTAGTTAAGTGTGTGGTAGTGTTGCCCAGCATAAGATGGGGGCCCTATTTAATTCTTGCATGATCCTGCTCGGAGGGTAAATCTATAAGTTAGATAAATTACATAAACTTTGGATGAAAACATTTTTTTTTTTACTCTTTTTTTAATAATTTTTTTCTTGCAGCATTTAAATTGTCACAGTATGTATCCATGTATGAACAAATTCCACCACCGTCCTCAGTGCCTGTGCTGCGTTCCACAAAGTTGTATATTATCCCCTGACTCCACCTGTATACCCCTAAAAAATCTTTTGAGTTGCTCCTAAGCTGTATGCAAATCCAGATGGCAAGGTCTAATGGGCATCATTGCTGCGGCGTCTGTCCCTCCTCTCCGCTGAAAATCACTGTCCTCTAGCTTTGATTGATGTGGATAGTTACATAGTTTATAAGGCCGAAAAAAGACAAGTGTCCATCCAGTTCAGCCTATTTCTTGTGCACTGCAGCTATTCCGCAGCGTTGATCCAGGGGAACGCAAAAAAAAAACAAAACAAAACAAAAAAAAAAACCATGCGGTATAGGCCAATTGACATCATTGAGGAAAAAATTCACTTCCCGACACCAATCTGGATTAATTAACTATCACTAAGCATAAGATGTAATTTTATTGTTCTCAAGAAAGGCGTCCAGGCCTCTCTTGAACTCATTAAGTGAGTTGGACATCACCACTTCCTCTCCCAGAGAGTTCCAGAGTCTCACGGCTCTGACCGTAAAGAATCCCCTTCTATGCTGGTGCAGGAACCTCCTTTCCTCCAGATGCATAGTGTGCCCCCTCGTCTTTGTCACCATCCTTGGTATAAACAGGTCATGGGAGAGATCTCTGTACTGCCGCCTGATGTATTTATACATGTTTATGAGGTCTCCCCTAAGCCTTCTCTTTTCCAACGTAAATAGGCCTAATTTTGACAACCTCTCTGGGTATTCTAGTCCCTCCATTCCCTTTATTACCTTAGTCGCCCTCCTTTATACCCTCTCTAGCTCCAATATGTCTTTCCTGAGCACCGGAGCCCAGAACTGTGCACAATATTCTAAGTGCGGCCTTACCAGCGCTTTATACAGAGGAAGAACAATGTTCTCATCATATGCCCCTATTCCTCTTCTGATGCATGCCATGACTCTATTTGCCTTCGCAGCTGCTGCCTGACACTGGGCACTCCAATTTAATTTGCTATTAACCAAGACGCCCAGGTCCTTCTCCATGTCAGATTTCCCCAACGGTTTCCCATTTAATATGTATGGGTGACTGCTGTTTTTCTTTCCCATGTGCATGACCTTACATTTATCGGCATTGAACCCCATTTGCCATTTTTTGGCCCAACTCCCCAATTTATCTAAATCCTCCTGTAGCTGTGCCCTATCCTCATCTGTGTTAACTACTTTACAAAGTTTAGTATCATCTGCAAATATTGCTATTTTACTATGCAACCCTTCCACTAGATCATTAATAAATATATTAAATAATATAGGGCCCAAGACAGACCCTTGAGGCACCCCGCTAGTAACTCTGACACACCCTGAGCTTACTCCATTGATAACCACCCTCTGCTTTCTATCACTCAGCCAGCTATTTACCCACTTGCACACATTATCCCCCAGACCAAGCATTCTCATTTTATATACCAACCTTTTGTGTGGCACGGTATCAAACGCTTTGGAGAAGTCAAGGTATACAACATCCACTGACTCTCCCCGGTCCAGCTGTGAGCTCACCTCCTCGTAGAAGGCAATCAGGTTTGTTTGGCAGGAGCGATCTCTCATGAATCCATGTTGATATGGAGTTAGACAGTTATTATCATTAAGATATTCTACAATAGCATCTCTAAGAAATCCTTCAAACAATTTACCCACAACAGACGTTAAGCTTACTGGTCTATAGTTCCCAGGGTCACTTTTAGACCCCTTTTTGAATATTGGTACCACATTTGCTTGGCGCCAGTCTAGTGGGACAGTCCCTGTCCAGAAAGAGTGCTTGAATATAAGATACAGCGGTCTGTCTATCACATTACTTAATTCTTTTAGTACCCGGGGGTGTATGCCACCTGGGCCTGGTGACTTGTCTATTTTGATATTATTTAGGCGTTTCTGAACTTCCTCCTGGGTTAGGTGGGTGATATTTAGCGGAGGGTTTACTTTATCACTTTGCATTTCCTCCGATAAATTGTTTTCTTTTGTGAAAACAGTGGAGAAGAAGCTATTGAGTAGGTTTGCTTTACCCTCATCGCCCTCTATGATTTTACCCAGGTTATTTTTCAATGGGCCAACTCCATCAGTTTTAATCCTTTTACTGTTTATATAGTTAAAGAACAGTTTGGGATTCGTTTTACTTTCCTTGGCAATTAGTCTCTCTGTCTCCTCTTTTGCTATTCTTATTTGTTTCTTACAGATTTTGTTTTTTTCCCTATAAGTTATTAGCGCTTCCTCGCTGCCTTCTTGTTTAAGTTTACCGAAAGCCCTTTTTTTGTTTTTCATTGCCCTCTTGACTTCCTTATTTAGCCACATTGGCTTCCTCCTATTCCTAGCCCTTTTATTCCCATAAGGTATGTACCTTCTACAGTGACTATGTAGGACTGTTTTGAAAATTTCCCATTTTCTATCCGTGCTCCTATTACTGAAGATACTATCCCAGTCTATAAGGTGAAGGGCATCTCTTAGCTGATCAAACTTTGCCCTCCTGAAGTTCAGTGTTTTTGTGACTCCCTTGCTGGGCACCCTACTGAAGCACATGTGGAATTGTATAATGTTGTGGTCACTATTTCCCAGGTGCCCCCCAACCTGCACCTCAGTTATTCTGTCTGGCCTGTTAGTTAATATTAAGTCTAAAAGGGCCGTCCCTCTAGTTGGTTCCTGCACAAGTTGTGACAAATAATTGTCTTTGATAATTGACAGAAACCTGTTTCCTTTCTGAGATCTACAGCTTTCGGTTTCCCAGTCTATATCGGGGTAGTTGAAGTCCCCCATAATAATCACCTCGTTATTTTTTGCTACTTCGTTTATTTGTCTCATTAATAGACTTTCCGTGGCTTCTGCTATATTTGGTGGTTTATAACAGACTCCTATGATAATTTTATTATTGTTTTTTGCCCCATGTATCTCCACCCATAAGGACTCGACCTCCTCATTTCCCTCCCATACATCCTCCCGTATTGTAGGCTTTAGACACGTCTTTACATATAGACAGACTCCACCCCCTTTCCGATTTCTTCGATCCCTTCTAAACAGACTGTAACCCTGTAAGTTAACTGCCCAGTCATAGCTTTCATCCAACCATGTCTCGGTTATTCCCACTATGTCATAGTTACCTGTAGATATTTCTGCTTCCAGTTCATCCATCTTGTTTGTCAGGCTCCTGGCATTTGCTAGCACGCAGTTTACACGATTTTGTTTTGTTCCAATCTTCTCCCTGTGGATTGTATTAGAAATTTTCTTACCTTCCTTCCAAGTATCTTGTCTTGGACCTTCTTTGTCGCACTTCATATCTTTCATTAGTATGTCCTCTGGTTGCATGTTCGTGTCCGGCGTTTTTCTTCCCATCGCCTCTTCTTCTAGTTTAACGCCCTCCTGATGAGTGTTGCGAGTCTCCTGGCAAATGTGTGTTTCCCGGGTTTGTTGAGGTGTAGTCCGTCTCTGGCAAGGAGTCCATCATAGAGGTAATTCACACCGTGGTCCAGGAATCCAAATCCTTGTTGTCTGCACCATCGTCTCAGCCAGCTGTTCACATCAAGGATCCTGTTCCATCTCCTGACGCCATGCCCGTCTACTGGAAGGATAGAAGAAAAAACTACCTGCGCATCCAGTTCTTTTACTTTCTTCCCCAATGCTTCAAAGTCCTTGCAGATTGTCGGTAGGTCCTTCTTAGCCGTGTCATTGGTGCCAACATGTATCAGAAGAAATGGGTGGACATCCTTGGGACTGATGAGCTTTGGTATCCTATCGGTAACATCCTTGATCTTCGCCCCTGGGAGGCAGCATACTTCTCTTGCGGTTATATCCGGTCTGCAGATAGCTGCTTCTGTTCCTCTCAGTAGTGAGTCTCCCACCACCACCACTCTTCTTCCCTTCTTGGCTGTCCTTTTTCTTGTCGCTTCTGGGTGTTTCTGGGTGCTCTTTTCTTTTTTGCTTGCTGGTAGTTCCTCATCCTTAGGTGTGCCATCTTCGTCCTCCACAAGTCCTTGGAATCTGTTTCTCAGTTGTGTGGTTGGTGGTGTCTCCATGGTCTTCTTGCTTCTTTTGGTCACTTGCCTCCACTTGTCTGCCTCTGGAGGTTCTCTGACGCTTCCTTCACTTTCTGTGACCAGTAGTGACGCTTCTGTTCTGTCCAGGAAGTCTTCATTTTCCTTGATGAGTTTTAATGTCGCAATTCTTTCTTCCAGTCCCCGCACCTTTTCTTCTAAAAGAGCCAGTAGTCTACACTTCTGGCAGGTGAAGTTGGTTTCAGCTTCTGGTCGATCTGTGAACATGTAGCACATGTTGCAGCTCACCATGTAGGTTGTCACATCTGCCATGCTGCTCCTTGTTCCTGCTGACTTGATGTCTGTCTTCTTTCTTGTGATACCCTAGGAGAAACAAATTTGCGCGCCGTTAGGCGATGCTTTCCAAGCAGCTGGTCCCGGCTGTACCCAACGATCTTCTAGCTGAAGGAGACTCTTTGCTTTTCCCAGAAGGCACCTGGAATATGCAAATTGCCCTCTTCAAGCTTCAATCCCTGGTTTGGCGATGCTTTCCAAGCAGCTGGTCCCGGCTGTACCCAACGATCTTCTAGCTGAAGGAGACTCTTTGCTTTTCCCAGAAGGCACCTGGAATATGCAAATTGCCCTCTTCAAGCTTCAATCCCTGGTTTGGCGATGCTTTCCAAGCAGCTGGTCCCGGCTGTACCCAACGATCTTCTAGCTGAAGGAGACTCTTCGCTTTTCCCAGAAGGCACCTGGAATATGCAAATTGCCCTCTTCAAGCTTCAATCCCTGGATGATGCTTCCTGCACGATCTACATAGCCAAACAAAATGTAATCTCTGCGCAGGGGCATCGCCGGCTCGCGCAGGTGCACACTGCTCTGCCTTACTACGGGCAGAGCATGAAACATAACGTGCACATGTGCCGGCACGGTCCACATCTGCAATAGGGAAGAGCAAAGTTCACCTGCACGAGCCGCCGATGTCCCTGCGCAGGCGCAAGATTTCACTCGGCTATGTGGATTTTTCAGGATGTGTCATCCACATCAATCAAAGCCGGAAGACGGCGATTAGCAGCGGAGGGACAGACTCCACTGAAATGACGCCCATCGGACCAGATCGCCCGGATTTGCATACACACTGGAGCAATTCAAAAGTTTTTTTGGCGGGTATAAAGATGGAATCAGGGGATAATATATAACTTTGTTCATACACGAAACAACCGGTGACAGGTTCACTTTAAAATAGAGAAACTGTGCGGAACATCACACCACATATATTGGCAAACCCAAAGAGAACAGACGTGATTGGAAATTGGCAGGAAAGTAAAAGGGGGGAGTCTTCATGCCCATTCAGTTCCCCTTCTTGTGCAGTTCTCCAAGCTCTGCACGTTTCTTCAGAGGAAACCGGTTGCTGAAGGATAAAAAAGAAGAAGACCAGCATAACAGCCGCTTCCTGCTCAGCACTTCTTCTTTCTCAAGGGAAAGCAAGCGTTCATGCTCGTTCTTAAGTTGCTCAAGATGAATGGATCAAACAGAAGACCATGCAACTACTAATAGATTTTGCACATTTGCACAGCTAGTGTAATAAATGTATCCGCTGCACCAGCGTGCTTCAGAGTCTACACTATTAGGCCTCCTTCACACCTCAGTGTTTCCAGAACGTGTGGTGACAGTTTTCACATACCCATTATAACATATGGGGCTTCGCACATGTCCGTGTGTTTACCCATATGTGCACATGTCCATTTTTTTTCCTAGCATGGACGTCAATACGTCCCGCAGACGTGCACACGGATGACATAAAGAGCGTCATCTCTGAGCCGTCTATGTGACTCATACTGAAATAGAATGCAGAATAGAAATGACAGCTGTTTACGTATGAAAGATGTACAAATATCTGGATTGATAGATATGATGTAGATAGATAGATATCCATGGGACATATAATTAGTGCCATGCGCGTGTAATTTACTGTACATGTAATTAGCTAATAAATAAATAAATGAAGAAAACAACGTAGGGTCCCCCCTATTTTTCATCACCAGCCAAGGTAAAGCAGACGGCTGTGGGCTGATATTATCAGGCTGGGAAGGCCTCTAGTTACTTGGCCCTTCCCAGCCTAAAAATAAAAGCCCACAGCCACCCCAAGAATTGGCGCATCCATTAGATGCGCCAATTCTGGCGCTTTGTCCGGCTCTTCCCAATTGCCCTGATGCAATGGCAATCGGTGTAATGGTAGTTGGGGCTTATGATAGGTGTGATTTGTCAATAATTACAGCTGTCATCAGCCCCTCGGGATAGAAATTGAGAGGTGTCTATCAGACACCCCCATTACTACTGTTAGAACTCCCCTGTTAGGTTTTTTCTATTTTGCTGGTCACATGACCTTTTTTGCCTATTTAATCCGGCTCCGCCCTTCTGGCCATGCTGGACTTCATTGTAATTTCTACTCTTAAGCTAGCCAGGTGCTTTGTAACCTTTCTCAGTCAGTTTAGCTTGGTCTTTTGACCTTTATGTTCTATGTTGTGTGTTTGTCTTTTTACTGCTACAATTTCTGCTAGGAGGTGTCCATCTTTCTCCCAGTCCCTAGTTCTTGTAGGGATCCCTCCCTCACATCTATAGGTCTTCGTTCAGACTAGCTGAGGACTTTAGCGGGTCTGATCGCAGGATCAGGTTCCCCGTTACATCGTAGGAATCTAGCTTAGTTCTATTGTAGGGACAGATCTCCTGTCTTTCCTTAGTGCTTGTAGCCTATCATAACAGTAAGTCCAGCCCAAAAATATCTCTAAGGAAAGACCTCCAGTTTCCATCATGGTGTCGGTTCAGGATTTGGCTCAACGCCTGCAGGGACTCTCTCTGGAGGTGGCCGAGCTCCAACAATACGTGAGTAGCTGTTCTGGAGCGCATTTTGTGGAGCCAAAGGTACGATTGCCTGATTTATTTTTTGGTGAACAACAAGATTTTTTTTCCTTTAAAAATGCTTGCTTATTGTATTTTCATTTGAGACCCAGATCCTCTGGTGATGAATCACAGCGCATAGGGTTCATAATGTCACTTTTGCGCAAAGAACCTCAGGGATGGGCCTTTTCTCTCCAACCTAGTGATCCGTGCTTTAGATCAGTGGATAGTTTTTTTTCTACTTTGGGGTTGTTGTATGATGATCCTGATCGTGTCTTATCAGCTGAGACGGAATTGAGACTTTTGAGGCAGGGATCAGGTAATGTGGAAAATTATTGTACTCACTTCCGTCGGTCGTCTGCTCAGGTGGGGTGGAACGATTCAGCTCTGAAAAGTTTATTTCTTGCTGGGCTAGGTGAAAGGGTTAAGAATCTGCTTATTGCTTATCCTACACCTGGAAACTTGCAGGAGGCAATGCAATTAGCTATACGGGTGGACAGGAGACTGCGTGCAAGGGTTAATGAGAGTAAATCCTTTACCATGTCAGCTCCTAGTCTTGAGAGGGTCTGTACTGACATTGGAGAGCCAATGGAGATTGGGGCGATGTCACCCCGCTCTCAGGAAAAAGACCGCAGGTTTTCTGAAGGTTTGTGCTTTTATTGCGGAAAATCTGACCATTTCATAGAATCATAGAATCATAGAATCATAGAATGGTAGAGTTGGAAAGGACCTCCTGGGTCATCTGGTCCAACCCCCTGCTCAAAGCAGGATTCACTAGATTTCATTAAGAACTGTGTGCTTCGTATGAACAAAGAAAAAAAAAAAGGTCAGTTACGCCCGTATAGCCTGTTTAAACACTAAGGGGGTATTTCTTTCTGCTACTACTGCAGCTCAGGAGGAATTAATTGAATTTCGGGTATTTGTGGATTGTGGTTCTACTCTGAATGTGATTGATGGGGGATTCTTGGAAAAACTTAAATTAAAACCCAAACTTTTGTCATCCCCTATTGCCGTGGTTGCTGTCGATGGCTCTCCCTTGAAATGTGTTACTCACAAGGTTTATGAATTTCCCCTCACTATTAATGGTATTTACCAAGAAAATTTGGATTTGGTAGTATTAAATAATTTGCCTTCTCCAGTAATTTTGGGGTTACCCTGGTTAAAATTGCACAATCCTGTACTGGATTGGTCTACTAATGAAATTAAGTCCTGGAGCCCTAAGTGTTATGACAAGTGTTGTAACGGGCGCATTGCTGCTGTGGATAAAGGGGAATTACCTGTACCTATTCAGGATTTTTAGAAAGTTTTTTCTGAGGAGGAGTCGCAAATTTTGCCTCCCCATAGAGACTATGATTGTACCATTGAATTTGTCCCTGGAGCGACTCTTCCTAAAAGTCGTTTATTTAATCTTACTATTCCTGAGAGAAAGGTTTTGGAGGAATACATACAGACGAGCTTGGCCACCGGTCATATCAGACCCTCTAAGTCACCTGTCTCCCTTGCCTCACAGCTTCCTGCTATCCAGGTACGCTCCTGATTGCTTTTCAGGAGCGCACCGCTCCCCTGCTTCACAGCTTCCTGCTATCCAGGTACGCTCCTGATTGTTTTTCAGGAGCGCACCGCTCCCCTGCCTCACAGCTTCCTGCTATTCAGGTACGCTCCTGATTGCTTTGTAAAGGAGTGGACACTGGCTGGCCTATGAAGAGAATGCTGATGTGACCTAATGTTTTATGTGCTGGTGATATAGAGCTATTACTCAATAGTAATGCAAAGTATTGGGATGTTTTATTGAAGAAATGTGTCTGTTGGTCAGAAAATATGTTGTAGTAGAGTAATCTGGGCAAGCTCTGAAGTGCCAATGAGTTTTGGGAGCAAAATAGATATACTTTCTGGTTAGCAGTTAGTTATGTTGTCTTGCTTTAGGCAGTGTTTAATCAGTAATTGTAAGCAGAGATGAGCGAATCGATTCGTAGCTAGTTGAAATTTTTGTGAATTTCTCTAAAAAAATTGGATTTGCCAGAACAGCAAATTAGCAGCCAGCCTCACACCATGTTGCTGAATTTCTTATAGGGCCTAGAAGGGGTTTATAAAATATAATACACACCTGCCCTAGCCCAGCCCCATCTTCTTTCCTTCTGCCACAGCTTCCTCTACGCACTTTGGATCAGTCTTTAGTACGGATCTTCTGGTGTCAACTAGGCCTTACGTGGTCATGTGAGGCACGATACACGCCAATGACATGGATCACCCAAGATGCTGAAGTTGGACTCAATGAATGTCATGATGTGGGTCGCATCCCACAAGACTGCCTGGGGTCAAGATCTGGATCAGAGGGCGATCTGAAGTGAGCGAAGGGTGAGACAGGGAGCTGCAGTGGCAGGACAGGAGGTGGGCAAGCCTGGGACAGGTGACTACAGTCATGGCCAAAAGTATTGAGAATGAGACAAATAGTAATTTTTCCAAAGTTTACTGCTTCATTTTTTGTAATGGCAATTTGCATATACTCCTGAATGTCAAAGAGTGATCAGCTTAACAGCAATTACTGTACTTGCAAAGTCAATATTTGCCCAGAAAATGAGCTTTAACCCCCAAAACACATTTCAACATCACTGCAGTCCTGCCTTAAAAGGAGCAGCTAACATCGTTTTAGTGATTGATCCATTAACACAGGTGTGGGTGTTGATGAGGACAGGGCTGGCGATCAATCAGTCATGATTAAGTAAGAATGACGTCACTGGACACTTTAAAAGGAGGCTGGTTCTTGGTATCATTGTTTCTCTTCAGTTAACCATGGTTATCTCTAAAGAAACACGTGCAGTCATCATTGCACTGCACAAAAATGGCCTAACAGGGAAGAGTATCGCAGCTACAAAGATTGCACCTCAGTCAATAATCTATCGCATCATCAAGAACTTCAAGGAGAGAGCTTCCATTGTTGTCAAAAAGGCTCCAGGGCGCCCAAGAAAGACCAGCAAACGCCAGGACCGTATCTTAAAACTGTTTCAGCTGCGGGATCGGGCTACCAGCAGTGCCGAGCTTGCTCAGGAATGGCAGCAGGCTGGTGTGAGTGCTTCTGCACGCACTGTGAGGCGGAGACTCTTTGAGCAAGGGCTGGTTTCAAGGAGGGCAGCAAACAAGCCACTTCTCTCCAGAAAAAACATCAGGGACCGACTGATATTCTGAAAAAGGTACAGGGAGTGGACTGCTGAGGACTGGGGCAAAGTCATTTTCTCTGATGAATCCCCTTTTCGATTGTTTGGGACATCTGGAAAACAGCTTATTCGGAGAAGAAGAGGTGAGCGCTACCACCAGCCTTGTCTCATGCCAACTGTAAAGCATCCTGAAACCATTCATGTGTGGGGTTGCTTCTCAGCCAAGGGAATCGGCTCACTCACAGTCTTGCCTAAAAACAGCCATGAATAAAGAATGGTACCAGAATGTCCTCCAAGAGCAACTTCTCCCAACCGTCCAAGAGCAGTTTGGCGCCCAACAATGCCTTTTCCAGCATGATGGAGCACCTTGCCATAAAGCAAAGGTGATAACTAAATGGCTCATGGAACAAAACATAGAGATTTTGGGTCCATGGCCTGGAAACTCCCCAGATCTTAATCCCATTGAGAACTTATGGTCAATCATCAAGAGACGGGTGGACAAACAAAAACCAACAAATTCTGGCAAAATGCAAGCATTGATTATGCAAGAATGGACTGCTATCAGTCAGGATTTGGTCCAAAAGTTGATTGAGAGCATGCCAGGGAGAATTACAGAGGTCTTGAAGAAGAAGGGGCAACACTGCAAATATTGACTTGCTGCATTAACTCATTCTAACTGTCAATATAACCTATTGGTACTCATAATATGATTGCAATTATATTTCTGTATGTGATATAAACATCAGACAAACACTAATAAAAACCAGAGGCCAGCAGATCATCTGAAAATATAATTTTGGTGTCATTTTCAAAACTTTTGGCCATGACTGTATAATAAAGGGAATTCAGGAGGCTTACTCATCTCTAATTGTAAGTCAAAGCTAGGTGTGGAACCTTAATAGAGAAAACCAGAAGTAATAGATTCACACACCCATTTTAGGTTTTGTAGCTTCTTGGAAAATGCTGGTTAATGCCTGGTTCATTACACCACCACAACTTCATGCATGAACAGAAGTACCACGTGTCCTCCTTACCGCACCCTGAATAAGAAAAGTGCTGCTCTGAAATGCGATTCCTCAGTGAGAAGTCTGGTGACATTAATGCCTCAGAGTTGTAGTTTTTCAGTGATTCTGAACTGTTACAGGCAGAGCAGTCGCCAGCAATTACAGGAAAGAAATCTCTAATAAGTGTAGAAAAATATTTTTAACAATATATTTTACATCCACTATTGATTTATGGTACAAATGTAACCTAGGTATGATTTGAAAGACTCTTAGGCTTAAATAGTTATTGTTTTGTGCAACAAGTAACTGAAAATTGCAGAACCTTGTCCACGTACATACTTTTCTTGTTTTTAGTTTTAATAAGGGAAAATAGGGGTCATTTGACTTTTTAGGTTATTTTTTTGAATTTTGTTTTACTTTTATATTTTTCCACTTAGGGAACTTGAATTTGTATTTATCTTATTGCTTGTTGTATACACTGTATTGCAATATATAGCTAAAATGTATGATAAAATGTGTTGCTGTATACAGCCGAAATGTCTCCTATTGCTGGACTTTACTGGAGTGCCCCCTGCTGTCATGGTAGCCCATCGCCATGCTTTGATTGGGTCGCAATGAGTGCCTGGAGTGGTGTGCGCCTTAAATGTTGCTGCCAAAGATTGATATGTCTATATAACACAACTGGTATCTGAAGGGTATGGTGTAGGCTCAGCTCCTGAGTCCGCTCCAGGTACCCGCACTCGACATATAGCATACAGGTATAGTGCATGTTGGGAAGAGGTTAATATTTTCCGATTAGTTGGCATTAACTATATTTATTACGGTTTTCTTAAAAGAAGAAGTGAAAAACCACATTTTACCTTTTTGTTTTCAGCATTAATGTTCTCAGTTTTAAAGACCACTAAAAGACCTCAAACTATTAAAGGGAGTCTGTTAGCCCAACCTGACTGTATAAGCACGATGCCTTCTAGGGGATAAAGCCTTTATAAAAATTGCACCTTTAGGGTTTGTTCACGTGACGAAACTGCAGTGTTTTAGTTGCGGATTTTACAAATTTGGTGCATAAAATACTCAGCCTTTTACAGTGTGTAACATACCTGGCGGCGTCCTTGCATGGTGGTCCATCTCCCACTGTGCAAGAGAGCGCACTTGATCTCCTGTCCAGAGTGTCTCTCTGGCTTCCCTCCATGCTGTCTGTTTGTGTCTGTCTCTGCTGCTTAAGGGCGGCGCCCGATCACTTCCTGCTTTTTGTACCTGCTGTGGGTCACACCCCTTGTGCGTCCTCAGCCTATTGCTGTCTGACACTTGGTATATAGCTCAGCAGCTCCCTTCTATCCCTGCCTGAGCATAAGTGTTTCTTTCAGTGTGTGCTTGCACTCTGAAGGTGCCAGGTCCCGTTCTGTGTTCTCTTGTCTGCCTATCCTGGAGGCTGTATTTCCAGGCCTGTCTGAACACGCTCCTAGCCTGTTCCTCCTGCCTTCTAGGGGCCGATTACCTAGACCTGTTCCTGTATCTTGTCTGACCTGTCTGAACACGCTCCTAGCCTGTTCCTCCTGCCTTCTAGGGGCCGATTACCTAGACCTGTTCCTGTATCTTGTCTGACCTGTCTGAACACGCTCCTAGCCTGTTCCTCCTGCCTTCTAGGGGCCGATTACCTAGACCTGTTCCTGTATCTTGTCTGACCTGTCTGAACACGCTCCTAGCCTGTTCCTCCTGCCTTCTAGGGGCCGATTACCTAGACCTGTTCCTGTATCTTGTCTGACCTGTCTGAACACGCTCCTAGCCTGTTCCTCCTGCCTTCTAGGGGCCGGTTCCCTAGACCCGCTCCTGTATCTTGTCTGTCCTGTCTGAACACGCTCCTTGCCTGTTCATCCTGCCTCTCTGGGGGCCGTATTCCCAGACCCGCTCCTGTATCCCGCTGCAGTGTCGGTCTCCTCCGTACACTCAGTTCCAGTCTGAACTCTCTCCTATCCTTTACCTGTTTTTCCTCTATGTCCGTTCCCTTCCTTTTTCTGCAGAGTCTGAACTCGTACCTAACTCCTGCTTGTTGTCTCTGTACTCCCGTTTGTGAGTTTGTGGTCCACTCGCTACTTCACTGCAAGTACCCTGTGGGTGTCTGGCTCTGCCTTTCCCTTCCTGTCTGTTCCGTGTGAACAGAGCCCTGTCCCCCCTACTCAGCCTAGCCTGCTCTGACTCCTCTGCCCGCTGCTCCGGCAGTCCTGTCCTGCCCTGCTTCTGCCCGCTGCTCCGGCAGTCCTGTCCTGCCCTGCTTCTGCCCGCTGCTCCGGCAGTCCTGTCCTGCCCTGCTTCTGCCCGCTGCTCCGGCAGTCCTGTCCTGCCCTGCTTCTGCCCGCTGCTCCGGCAGTCCTGTCCTGCCCTGCTTCTGCCCGCTGCTCCGGCAGTCCTGTCCTGCCCTGCTTCTGCCCGCTGCTCCGGCAGTCCTGTCCTGCCCTGCTTCTGCCCGCTGCTCCGGCAGTCCTGTCCTGCCCTGCTTCTGCCCGCTGCTCCGGCAGTCCTGTCCTGCCCTGCTTCTGCCCGCTGCTCCGGCAGTCCTGTCCTGCCCTGCTTCTGCCCGCTGCTCCGGCAGTCCTGTCCTGCCCTGCTTGTGCTCGCTGCTCCGGCAGTCCTGTCCTGCCCTGCTTGTGCTCGCTGCTCCTGCAGCCCCGTCCTGCTCTGTTCTTGCCCACCGCTTCGGGCGTTCCCTCTCTGCTGTGGTTGTCTACCGCATCTGCGGTTCTGTGACCCAGTCTGTACTGGGTCTTAACCTTTCTGTGCTCCAGCCCGTCCTTTCGGCCAGTACCTCCCTGCCTGCATACTCGCCTGTATCCACCCATCTGCATACCAGCCGTGTTTGCTTATATCCACCAGTCTGTGCCAGCCTAACCTGCCTGTTCCTGAGTCCCAGTGTGTACTGGGTCCTATCCCGCCTGTGTTCCTACCTGCTAGTGCCTCCCTGTCTGCACTCTAGCTGCGCTTGCCTTTACCCGCCTGCCTGCATACCAGTCGTGCCTGCCTATACCCTCCAGTCTGTGTGCCAGCCTACCAGCCTGTTCCTGTATTCCCCTGTGTGGGTCAACAGCCGTGTCCGGGGTCTGTCCTGGAGTAGCACCTGGTCCCTCTGCTCGGTTCCTCCTTGGTGCACTGGCGTCGTATGCCGTCGTGCGACCCTGGTCGGATCGGGTGAATACTTAGTCACGCCCCTCCAGGCATTCACTCTCCGGCACGGTCCAGTGGAATCACTACCAATCCCACGCACACGCCGCTTAGCCCGGGCGTGTGCATAACAGCATGCTCAGGCCATGGTTCCCGTTGAGCCCCACGGCCTTCGCCCTCTGAGAAGTTTTCCAGCGAATATATGCATTAAAATAAATAAATAAATTTTTTTTCTCTTAGCTGAGTTCCAGGCGAAATTACGCACCGTCCAGATGGATCTATCAGCTCTCGTTCCTGCGGATCCGCCACGTTACTATGGGGATCCAAGACAGTGTCGTGCATTTGTGGAGCAATGCATGCTACACTTTAAGGCCTACCCTCTCTACTTTCCTTCCGATTGGGCTAAAGTGGCCTTTATGATGTCTTACCTGGCGGGTGATGCCTTGGAATGGATCAACCCCCTATATGAAACACAGGATCCGATCCTCCGGGACCTAATGGCCTTCCTGGTGGCCTTTCTAATGGTCTTCGATGATCCTAACCCGGAGGCTCCTGCTGAAGCTTCACCTCCCAATATCCCGGAGCAGCCCCGATGGGTAATGTGTGTGGGTAGCGCAATAGTCCTCCAGCCCAATGAGACTACTGCCCACCCAGAATCCTCACAGGGTGACTACGCTTTCCGGAATACTTCTCTCAACCTCAAGAGGCAGTCCAGACGTGCTAGACGTAGAGGCAAGCCGTCACGCCAGGGTCTGTCCTCCCTGAGACCTCCTGACCCCAACCTTGAAGTCCCTACTGAAGCTTCATCTCCCTGTATCCCGGAGAAACCCCAATGGGTAATGTGCGTGGGTAGTGCACCAGTTCTCCTGCCCGAAGAGACTTCTGCCCATCCAGACTCCACACAGGAGAACTTCCTGCACCCGGCATCAGATGCTTCTCTCTCTTTAACCGGTGTGCATGTCCAAGGATGCTCCAAAGCTGTGGTTACCTCTGAGTCTGTGCACCTCTACTACCTGGCGGAGGATCCCCTGTTGCCTCCTGAATCCTCCGGGATACCACTCGATGACAAATGGAGAGAGACTTCTCTACACCCGGTACTCAATACTTTGTCCGCTTCGTCCTGTGAGCCTGACAATGGGTACCCCAAAGTGGTAGTTACCTCCGAGTCTCTACACCCCTCCGACCAGGCGGAGGATCTCCAGTTGTCTCCTGAACCCTTCGGGGTGCTACCTGGTAACGAAAGGACAGAGACTCTCCTATACTCTGTACCTGATACCTCGCTCGCTTCGTCCAGTGAGTCCAACCTAGTGTACTCCGAAGCAGAGGTTACTCCCGAGTCTCTACACCCCTCCGACCAGGCGGAGGACCTCCAGTTGTGTTCAGAACCCTTCGGGGTGCCACCTGGTGGTGAATGGACAGAGACTTTCCTATACTCGGTACCCGATACCTCGCCTGCTTCCTCCAGTGAGTCCGACCTAGTGTACTCTGAAGCAGTTGTTTTCTCTGAGCCTCTGCACTCTTCTGACCCGGCGGAGGACCTCCAGTTGTTTCCTGAATCCTCCGGGGTACCACCAGATAACAAAGAGACAGTGACTTTTCCTCATTATGTACCTGATAACCCGTCTATTTTTTCCTGTGAGCTTGACAAGATGTACCTCGAAGCAGAGATTACCCTCAAGTCTCTGTCCCCCTCCAACCCAGTGAACGACTGGTCCTCGAATTCCCTGCGGAAGATTCTGGCAGGCCTGAAGAAGAGGGGGCGTAAGGGGGGAGGTACTGTAACATACCTGGCGGCGTCCTTGCATGGTGGTCCATCTCCCACTGTGCAAGAGAGCGCACTTGATCTCCTGTCCAGAGTGTCTCTCTGGCTTCCCTCCATGCTGTCTGTTTGTGTCTGTCTCTGCTGCTTAAGGGCGGCGCCCGATCACTTCCTGCTTTTTGTACCTGCTGTGGGTCACACCCCTTGTGCGTCCTCAGCCTATTGCTGTCTGACACTTGGTATATAGCTCAGCAGCTCCCTTCTATCCCTGCCTGAGCATAAGTGTTTCTTTCAGTGTGTGCTTGCACTCTGAAGGTGCCAGGTCCCGTTCTGTGTTCTCTTGTCTGCCTATCCTGGAGGCTGTATTTCCAGGCCTGTCTGAACACGCTCCTAGCCTGTTCCTCCTGCCTTCTAGGGGCCGATTACCTAGACCTGTTCCTGTATCTTGTCTGACCTGTCTGAACACGCTCCTAGCCTGTTCCTCCTGCCTTCTAGGGGCCGATTACCTAGACCTGTTCCTGTATCTTGTCTGACCTGTCTGAACACGCTCCTAGCCTGTTCCTCCTGCCTTCTAGGGGCCGATTACCTAGACCTGTTCCTGTATCTTGTCTGACCTGTCTGAACACGCTCCTAGCCTGTTCCTCCTGCCTTCTAGGGGCCGGTTCCCTAGACCCGCTCCTGTATCTTGTCTGTCCTGTCTGAACACGCTCCTTGCCTGTTCATCCTGCCTCTCTGGGGGCCGTATTCCCAGACCCGCTCCTGTATCCCGCTGCAGTGTCGGTCTCCTCCGTACACTCAGTTCCAGTCTGAACTCTCTCCTATCCTTTACCTGTTTTTCCTCTATGTCCGTTCCCTTCCTTTTTCTGCAGAGTCTGAACTCGTACCTAACTCCTGCTTGTTGTCTCTGTACTCCCGTTTGTGAGTTTGTGGTCCACTCGCTACTTCACTGCAAGTACCCTGTGGGTGTCTGGCTCTGCCTTTCCCTTCCTGTCTGTTCCGTGTGAACAGAGCCCTGTCCCCCCTACTCAGCCTAGCCTGCTCTGACTCCTCTGCCCGCTGCTCCGGCAGTCCTGTCCTGCCCTGCTTCTGCCCGCTGCTCCGGCAGTCCTGTCCTGCCCTGCTTCTGCCCGCTGCTCCGGCAGTCCTGTCCTGCCCTGCTTCTGCCCGCTGCTCCGGCAGTCCTGTCCTGCCCTGCTTCTGCCCGCTGCTCCGGCAGTCCTGTCCTGCCCTGCTTCTGCCCGCTGCTCTGGCAGTCCTGTCCTGCCCTGCTTCTGCCCGCTGCTCTGGCAGTCCTGTCCTGCCCTGCTTCTGCCCGCTGCTCTGGCAGTCCTGTCCTGCCCTGCTTCTGCCCGCTGCTCCGGCAGTCCTGTCCTGCCCTGCTTCTGCCTGCTGCTCCGGCAGTCCTGTCCTGCCCTGCTTCTGCCCGCTGCTCCGGCAGTCCTGTCCTGCCCTGCTTCTGCCCGCTGCTCCGGCAGTCCTGTCCTGCCCTGCTTCTGCCCGCTGCTCCGGCAGTCCTGTCCTGCCCTGCTTCTGCCCGCTGCTCCGGCAGTCCTGTCCTGCCCTGCTTGTGCTCGCTGCTCCGGCAGTCCTGTCCTGCCCTGCTTGTGCTCGCTGCTCCTGCAGCCCCGTCCTGCTCTGCTTGTGCTCGCTGCTCCTGCAGCCCCGTCCTGCTCTGTTCTTGCCCACCGCTTCGGGCGTTCCCTCTCTGCTGTGGTTGTCTACCGCATCTGCGGTTCTGTGACCCAGTCTGTACTGGGTCTTAACCTTTCTGTGCTCCAGCCCGTCCTTTCGGCCAGTACCTCCCTGCCTGCATACTCGCCTGTATCCACCCATCTGCATACCAGCCGTGTTTGCTTATATCCACCAGTCTGTGCCAGCCTAACCTGCCTGTTCCTGAGTCCCAGTGTGTACTGGGTCCTATCCCGCCTGTGTTCCTACCTGCTAGTGCCTCCCTGTCTGCACTCTAGCTGCGCTTGCCTTTACCCGCCTGCCTGCATACCAGTCGTGCCTGCCTATACCCTCCAGTCTGTGTGCCAGCCTACCAGCCTGTTCCTGTATTCCCCTGTGTGGGTCAACAGCCGTGTCCGGGGTCTGTCCTGGAGTAGCACCTGGTCCCTCTGCTCGGTTCCTCCTTGGTGCACTGGCGTCGTATGCCGTCGTGCGACCCTGGTCGGATCGGGTGAATACTTAGTCACGCCCCTCCAGGCATTCACTCTCCGGCACGGTCCAGTGGAATCACTACCAATCCCACGCACACGCCGCTTAGCCCGGGCGTGTGCATAACACAGTGCCAGTAAAATCAATCATTTCTGAGATCTCATGAACACACTATTTTTTTTTTTTTTTTTTTTTTTTTAATATTTGGAATCCTGCTGCATTTTTGCCAAAAGAAAGCATGTCAATTATTGCAGCATTTTTTCAGTAATTTTCACCCATTCAAATACCTGAAAAATGAAACTGAAACAGCATTTTTCCCTGCAAACGTCTGAGGTTTTTATGTGGAAAAAAAAAAAAGCCTTGTGTGAACATATCCTTAGCGTTCTCATTGCAGCCTCCATTCTGCAGAAACTGATGTTCAATCAGATATGCCAATTATGGTGTTTGGTGCACCTGGAGTGTGGCTGAAAAACTCAGTGCACCATTCCGCCCCCTGGTTTTACATGCCGCCACCTCCGTTACTGGTGACATGTCTGTTTTGTATTGGCGGAAATGAACTTTATTTTTTACCCCCGACAGCCTCAGTCTTTCAGTCACTGCGGTGGAGCTGACACAGTTTCAGTAAGATTAGTGAGCGACGGCTGTAACCTTACCCCCAGCACTGATTGACAACCGGCCTTAATGCTTAGCCTGCTGTCAATCAGTGCCGGTGGCGCGGTTACAGCCGTCACTATGTACTGAGCGATAACTAAAACCATGCAGGAGACACAGGACTGAAAGAGCGAGGCTGCGGGAGGGGAATAAAGTTAATTTCCTCCTGGCAGTGGGGCTCTCAGTGCTGGCGCCAAACAGGGTCAGAACACTATTAACCATCAGATTAGTCCCATATCTGTTCTTGGCTTATGAAATGTCGGGTTTCCTTTGAGATGGGTGCATAAAAATTGGACAGCACACGCATGGGTTCATGTGCCGTGCGATTTTTTTCTTGCAACCATTGACTTGCATTGGCTAGTCTTGTCCAATGTACGCGGCCAATCGCAACACACTGCGATTATTTTCGGATAAAATGGATAAAAAAAAAAAATCGCAGAACACTAAATCAGTGAATAACATTAGTCAGAGTGCAATCCGTTTTTTTTAGCAGATTGCACTCGTCCGATTTATATGCAGATGAGAATTAACCCATAAGTGTCTGACTTACAGGAAGAGTTGAAAATGCAATATCCAGCTAAACATTGCATTTCCATGGGATGCTTTTGACCATTTATCGAAATGTGCCCAAAACAAATAAATTAATGGCATTTCGTGCAATACAATTAACACATGCTCCGGTAGAAAATGATCATACGGAGTAAAGAAAAGAACCATCAAATTAAAAATCAATAAATCTTTATTGGAAAGCTTATTAAAACATAATTTATAAAAATCACACAGAGTGCCCAGCCAGGGGGAAACCAAAATATCCAGGAAGGTGAGTAATAAATCGCTATATTAATAAAGATGTAACACTCAAGACAAAGGGATGCTTGTTTAAGATAAAGTCAAGTGACTTCCCATATGGATATATCACATAAATCAAAAAAGCTGGAATACTGAATAATTAATTTCAAAAGGTATGCATTATAAAGATCAATCAGCATTAGAAAGATCTATCCAAGAGGTAAAAGGGAATACCACACAAAATATAGTAGTATAGACTGACACAATAAACCTGCCTCCAGTATAAGCAAAAAATGTCCAAGTGG
Source organism: Phyllobates terribilis (assembly GCF_046119375.1). Lineage (NCBI taxonomy): Eukaryota > Metazoa > Chordata > Amphibia > Anura > Dendrobatidae > Phyllobates > Phyllobates terribilis. Next base: position 187,689,833 of record NW_027362763.1, read on the forward strand.
AACTAGTAATATCAAATGGCTTAATACTAATATAATGATATGAGCCTATAGAAAGCAATTATAGCCATAATGACAATCCCCATAAGATAAATCATTCACATAAACAGAATTCTGGAATTCACATGCTGATAAGTGTAAGGTACAAACATATCTGAAAGATAAAGATCCAAAAAATAGTATAACCCCTGTTAAGAGTGATAGCAGGAATGGACAAGCTGGATCGAGTGGCATCCCCCCCACCCCGACGTGCGTTTCGCCTCTTGCTTCTTCCGGGGGCGTCAGGGTGAGGGGTGACTGCCCTTTTAAACTAAGCATCTACCAATGGAAAGTGAGAAGTGACCAGTGAGCGCTTGTGACGTTCACAGCGCATGTCACGTCCACCACTCCCCACATGTAAATGGAATTTCCAGTGAAAATCAGTGAATAAAATTAGTCAGAGTGCAATATGATTTTTTATACATTGATTATTGATTAAAAACCAAGCAATGTGAACTGAGGTCTAAGATGGTAGACATGCAAGAAATAGGAGCATGTTCACACTAGCAAAAAGAAGCAAAACCTACAAAAGACAAAAATATATCTCATACCCTACCATCATTATATATAAATGTAAAGCAAAGTTGCATAATAAATATAGGGTACTTAGTGAACTATTTTTGATCAAAAAAAGTATACAAGCCGTCCCACCAGCGGCAAGGTGACCCTAAATTGGGACGGTACCTATACTGCCTATATTAAAAACCTTACTGTATATCAAAGTTGAAGTAATGCATATAAAAGGGTAGACAAATAGGACCGGGTCCCAACTCCAGACCACCTAGGCCCCTGGTAAGCTACATATATACTAATCAGCTCAACAAAGGGGATGCCACACCCTTAAATTGCACAGAATGCAAACAAGACAAAAAAACAAGCAATGTGAACTGAGGTCTAAGATCACTAAGTACCCTATATTTATTATGCAACTTTGCTTTACATTTATATATAATGATGGTAGGGTATGAGATATATTTTTGTCTTTTGTAGGTTTTGCTTCTTTTTGCTAGTGTGAACATGCTCCTATTTCTTGCATGTCTACCATCTTAGTCCTCAGTTCACATTGCTTGTTTTTTTGTCTTGTTTGCATTCTGTGCAATTTAAGGGTGTGGCATCCCCTTTGTTGAGCTGATTAGTATATATGTAGCTTACCAGGGGCCTAGGTGGTCTGGAGTTGGGACCCGGTCCTATTTGTCTACCCTTTTATATGCATTACTTCAACTTTGATATACAGTAAGGTTTTTAATATAGGCAGTATAGGTACCGTCCCAATTTAGGGTCACCTTGCCGCTGGTGGGACGGCTTGTATACTTTTTTTGATCAAAAATAGTTCACTAAGTACCCTATATTTATTATGCAACTTTGCTTTACATTTATATATAATGATGGTAGGGTATGAGATATATTTTTGTCTTTTGTAGGTTTTGATTGATTATTGATTGAATAGGATTTATACACAGATGACAATTAACCCATAAGTGTCTGACTTACCGGAAGAGTTGGAAATGCAATATCCGGTTGAACATTGCATTTCCATGAGACGCTTTTGACCATGTAGTTATACCACAAATTGCCGAGCTTTTGCGATCCATTTTTGTACAGGTGAAATACATTTATTATACATGTTTCCTTTGTAAAAACATCAGAAATTCACAGTCAAAAACCATCTTTTGTAACTGCAGTCTGAACCAAATCTCATTTTACTGCATCTTTCAAGACATGGAGCAGCACACTGCTCAGCCTGATCCGTCCTATGAAAAGCATGGATAAACCCCAGTGACATCATTTTGTTCCGCTGGGGGGTGTCCTTCATTTTTGACCATCTTAAGTAACTAAGGCTGCAATAGAGGCTCTGAAAGCACCACTCCAGTGTTTTTTTATTTTACTGCTGGAGCGGTGTCACTAATGTAAGTTCCCTGCTCCTAGTAATATACTTACCATCCACTGTCTTTTTCGGTTATCGGCGCCGATCATCTTCTGCAGATTGTGCCCGGCCGGATCACTCCAGCGTTTTCCGATCGAGTCAGAAAACACTTCTCAATTTAAGTCTATGACAGACGAGGCCAGAATCAGGATCTCATAGACTTACACTGAGAGCTTGTGACCGTTACCTCTGGCTTCTGGAAAGTCAGGAGCTGATGGTACAAGGTGGCAGAGCGGGACCAGAGCAGTGCTGGGAACATCTGAAGATGGCGGCTGGTGAGTATAAGACTTGGGGCAGGGAACATGGATTAGTGCTACTATTCCTGTGCGGAAATAAAAAAACCCCGCTGGAGTGGTGCTTTAAAGGGTTATTGTTGTCATCTTAAAATTGCCTGTAGTACTTGTAAAAACAATCAATTTGTAAATTACTAGTTATTAAAAATGTATTCCTGTTCTGAAGACCAGAGTGATAATAAGGCTGGGGTAACACGAGCGTAAAAAAAAAAAATCAGTCCCATTCTCACCCAAGAGAGTGGGACGAGTTTTTCTCACTTGTCATTCGCATACAATCCATTTTTACTCAGCGGTTATTAAACTTTTACAGGACCATTTACAGTTTCCCATGCTACAGAATTGTAATATGAATGTAAAAATCAGATGCCTCTATGGTCCGTATGGCATGCAATATTTTACTCGCACCCATCTAATTTCGGAGTCAAATCGTAGCATGCTGGATTTTTTTTACTCACCCCGAATACAGCTAAGAAAAAATATGCAGATCTGCACTGTCTCATTGAATAACATTGGTCTGAGTGCGATCCCTCTATTTATCGGATTGCACTCATCTGATTTTTATGCAAGTGTGGGCCAGCCCTAAATGTGTTCGTTACTGCTCGTTGCCTAGGCTACTGGTACTGCTAGTAGCAGTTGCTAAGTTTGCGCAGTGCTTACAAGCTCTTTGTAATAGATGCCAGCTAACCAGGTCCCTAAAACTAGGGGCGCCGTAGTCTATCCCTGTCCTCCGGATTACTCCTGAAGGTGGAGATACCGGGTTCACGCACCTTGCTATGCTCCTACTAACCATACAAAATTCACACACCAAACAGAGTGGAACAAAGGGGAGTTAAAGGATGGAGAAACTAAATAGGAGAGGATGTGTACACAGACAAAACTCCAAGCAACAATCTCCTGAACAATCTCCAAATGCCAATTCCAAACACGAACTACACCACCAACTCCATAACCAGGCAGTAAGAACTAACACTGGCAATCCCCAATGCCAGAGGCAAGCATATATGGCAGAGGGGAGCAGCCAACACTGAACAGTTGAGACAATCCAGGTAGGAAGGATCCATGAGCTTCAACTGAACAGATTAACCCTTACAATGAAGGAACAAGGAAAAAAACCTGCAATGTTTAATACGATGGTAAAGCACTTCTAACCAGTGCAGGAGTATGTGAAACCAGACACCATGGTCTTCTGGCCCCTCTCTGTCGTGGTAACTCCGTGACAGTCTGCTTGCAGTGTCATAGAGCGAAAAGTTTGGTCTAGCAGCGTGATATGCAAAGTTTGGGCTAGCGGCTTGATTATGATGCTAGACTGAATTATTAATCAAGCAGGAGTACGTCATCACCGGATTGGAATATTACACAACCTCTTTAAAACAGCTTTCAGTGCAGATGTGAACAGAGCCTTAATCTAATGTGGTGATTAGAATGCACAAAGTGCACAGACTCCAATGCAGCTCCTCACACCGGCCGTTCACAAGACTAGTTTTTTAATTGAGGACCAAATGTCCGCACCTTAATACAGTACTATGCATGTGAATAGTGTTCTACACACAAAAAAGAATGTGTATATTAAAGGATGCTGCTATTAATTGTGATTAATGCTTCTAACAGCAAGCAGAGGTCAGAAAAGAGAACACCGTAAGGAGCTTGCTGAGGCTGGCATTTCTAAAGTTGGTATCAGGCCTCATTCAGATGTCTGTGAATCAGGTATGTGTTCTATCACAGATACAACATGTACCCTTTAAAGTCTATGGTGCTATTCACATGTCCATGGTATTTTTGCAGACCGTGTGTCCGTTTTTGATTTGGAGCAAAATTACCCATGCAAGTCTATGTATCCTTGAAAATCACTGACAGCACAAGGATGAATAGAAGCTTTGCATTTTTTTTCCTCATCATTGGAAAATCCCTTATAAAACACTGATAATAAAAACTCACACTCAGACCAAACACTGATCAAACTTGGATCCAAAATACCGATGAGCAATGGTCCGCGTTTTTACATACGAGAAAAATCACGGATGTCTGAATGAGGCCTTACAAGCTGTGAAGGTACATGCCTGCTAATAAATTGGGAGCATCGTGGGCAGTCATGTACACTGAAATGGAAGGTGTGTGTAAAGTATAGTAGTAGTTGTAAATCCATGATTGGCCGTCCACCGCCCCTGAGTGGCAGAACTGTAATTAAAGGGACTCTGACATCACCAGAAATGCTGTTCCACAGCAGATATAGGGTTAATCTGCAGGTGAATAGAGTTACAACCCTGTGTAGCTGGCTGACTTGAAGTTCGGCTTCACAGAGAGAATGAAGTTTTAATCATGGTGTAAAGTTTTTTCCTGCCGGACCGGGTCAGTGAGGGAGTGATAACGTCACCGCTCAGTATACTGGGGGTGCAGCTGTAATCACGCCCCGACACTGAGTGACAGCCTGCCTGCAGTGTGTGTGTGTGCATGTATATAGCGAGCTGTCACTCAAAGTGTCAGGGTGTGATTACAGCCGCACTCCCGCTATACCGCGCGGTGTCGTAATCTCTGCCCTGCATCGCCCCAGGACTCGGAGAGTTACATAAAGATTGCACCGTGATTAAAACCTTGTTTTCTCTGTGTAGCCAAGCTCCAAGTCATCCGGCTACAGAGGTTTGTTATTCTATCCACCTGCAGATTAACCCTATATCTGCAGTTAAATAATGCTTTTGGTGAGGTCAGATTCCCTTTAAGCCTTATCATTTATGAGAGTAGATTTTCTATGTAGCAGACGTATCACTCTTTCATCCCTTCTGTTATCATAAAAGAAATGATGTACAGAAATTAGCTTCATAGTAGTGACAGAATGAGCAGCTGAGAAAGGCCAGACTATAGGACTGATAAATAGGAGAGGGGCCGAGACAACTTCCTCTCATATTAATGAAGAGAACAGTTTAAAAGGAACTGTGTCAGCACAGAATGACTGTTCAAACCAAGCACAGGTACTCAGTGCATAATGGCGATGGCGGGGCCAATCATTTATATCCACCTTCCCACCTGCTTGTTTTCCCTCAATCTCCATCCTCCTCTGATAGACAGCTCAGGCTTCATAGAGGCAGAGAAGGATGGAGATAGATGGAAACCAAGCAGGTGGGAAGGTGTATGTAAATGTTAGGCCCTGCTGAGAAGCACCACACAACAGTACTTGGTTTAAACAGTCATTCTGTGCTGACAGAGTCCCTTTAGTGACCAATTTTTTGGAGCAAGTCACAGCTCCTTTTTAACCCTTTCAAGACATATGACATACATTTACGTCAAATGTCGTGTCCCGATTTTGATGCGGCTCCGGCGATGAGCCTGCATATTTCCCTGCACATGACAGCTGATCTAATCAGCTGTCATGTGCCTTTAACAGCCGAGGGTGGATCGGAGCTCCACCCGTGGCTGTTAACCAGTTAAATCCCGCTGTCAATCTCCGACAGTGAGATTTAACATGCGCCAGCTGGAAGCGCATCACAAATCATGCCCAACGGCGCCTCGGTCACGTGATCGGGGGGCGCTGATGGGTTGCAGAAGACCCCCACGCCTGTCATTGTGAATCTCCTGTGAACGCCGGCTTGTGGCTGGCGTTCATAGGCGATCGTGATTTTTGCTATACATACCAGTACTGAAGTTCTGCTACGTATAGCACAAGCAATTTGATAATCGCAGCTTCAAGTCTCCTAAGGAGGTTATGGAAGCCGATAAAGTGTGAATAAAACAGTTTTTAAAAATATGAAAAAAACAAACAAAAAAAAACAAACGTTCAAATCACCCCCCTTTTGCCCTACTGAAAATAAAACAATTAACAATAAAAAATACACATTTTTGGTATCGCCACGTTCAAAAATGTCAGATCTATCAAAATATAAAACAATCAATCTGATTAGTAAACGGCGTAACAACAAGAAGGAATCGAAAAGCCAGAACTATGGGGTTTTTTTTTTTGGCTGTCGCAACATTTCAATAAAATGCAATAAGAGGCGATCAAAACATCGTATCTACCCCAAAATAGTATCAGTAAAAAAAACGTCAGCTCGGGATGCAAAAAATAAGCCCTCACACAGCCCCATAACTTGAAAAATGAAAACGCTACCGGTCTCGGAAAATGGCAACGAGCAAAAACTTTTTTTCATACAAATTTCAACATTTTTTTCACCACTAAAATAAAAAATAAATTGGTCAGTTTTACCGTATAGTGAACATGGTAAATAAGAAGAACAATTGTAGCATTGCACTATTTTTTACAATTTCACTGCAGTTAGAATTCTTTTCCCGATCTGCAGTATGGCAAAATGAATGGTGTCATTCAAAAGTACAACTCATCCAGCAAAAAAAAAAGACCTCATACGGCTATATATAGATGGAAAAATAAAAAAGTTATGGAAAAGGCAAAAAAAAAAAATCAACAAAAAAACAAAACAGAAAATGGCCATGGCGTGAAGGGGTTAAAGAAGCAGCGTTGCTACTTTACTTTAATGTAGTGGTGCTGCAGGTCCCTGCACGGTAGATAAACTTATGTACAGCGCCATGGAATCAATGGCGCTATATAAATTAATAATAATAAACTGAGAAGGATGGGTGGGGTTCCCAGCAATCACACCTCTACTGAACACATATGTAATGGCAAAATATATATATATTTTTTTTAAAGGAATAACCCTTTAAAGTTGAGATCATAATTGCAAATTATTCTGTGTTTGTTTTTACAAACTTTTTGCTGTAGTGTTTTTGTATAAATAACACTAAAATAAAAGATTATGGAAACAGCACAGTAAAAATGGCGCCTGTGGACGTACCCTTCCTAGGGCATGCTTTACACAATGAGGTGCGCAACTGTTACCAAATAGGACAGTCCGTCTCCTTATAGATTGTAAGCTTGTGAGCAGGGCCCTCAATGTGTTACATTGTATTGTTTTTATTGCCTGTAGATGTCCCTACTTTATTGTTAAGCGCTGCTGAATTTGTTGGTGCTATATAAATAAAAAATATTATTATATTAGTATTAACACTGATTTGGCACCGGATTTCACAATATAAACTGCACACATTTTAAACAGATCTTTTAGACCAGTTAAAGGGGTTGTCCGGTCTAAAATGACAAGTCCGCAGACTTGTGAATCCTCACATAGCGCGCACTCTACGGTGTGAGGATTCGCCGGTGTCAGCGTCAGGAATGGCGGTCACATGGCCGCAAGCAAGGAATATGCATACTCCCAGCCACAATCCGACTAGACTGTTTATGGCACGCTCAATGCAAGTGTATTGCGCAAGGCCGGAAACAGTCTAGTCCGATTGTGGCCGGGAGCATGCATATCGCATATTTGCGGCCATGTGACTGCCATTCCTGGTGCTGACACAGACGAATCCTCACATAAGGCAGTCCACACTATGTGAGGATTTACAAGTTTGCAGTCATATAGAGTGACTGCAGGTTCGTAGTTTTAGGCTGGACAACCCTTTTAAGGCTGTTGAATTTACTTTGAAAATCCATGTCAGAATGGCAAAGTATGCTCATTTTAGTATTATGCAGGGAAACTTTTTGAAAATAAACCCATCAGCTTCATCAAGTCTAATCTATTTAAAAATGTATGCATTCATGTATGCAGTGATAGTTTTCCTTAAACATCTTTGCCAGCATCATTTCACTTGATTTTATATGGCGGTTCTGCCGCAGGCATCTTTGCTCTATACTTTTCAGTATTTAGGGCGGGCGGGCGGGTTCCAAATGAAACTGTCCAAAGAATGAACATGTCACTTCTTTTAACTGCTTCCGAACCCTGAATCGGTTAAAAGACGTGAACGTAACATGGAACGTGCACAGCAATGTTCTTTTTCCATTGCTGTGTGACATGATCACTTTATGCAGTGCTTTTTTCAGGTGCAATCTGCCTAAACAAGAAATTGTGTGCACAAGCCCATGTTAGGATGTTCCTGAGCCACCCAGTCCGATTCGGCTGGTTGCCATTGAAAGTAGCCAGCTTGCTGAGAGACAGACCCCTGATCTGTTTAGTTGGGACTCGGTGGGCCAGTTAGGTTTTGATTCGATTACATTTCCTACAAAGTGCAGGCACTGAAACAAAGAATGCTGTGAGATTTCAGCTCTGAAGGCTGGATTATTGGGAATAAACTCTGTAGTGTAATACCCTATAAAATTTGAATTCTTTTCCAAGGCAAAGAATTGTAAGTGTCACTTTCCACATCAGTCCTGTGGTCAGAGGCCGATCTCAGATTCCTCATCCCAACCACAGCTTTCCACAACAGCATCCTGAGGAAAATCCACCTCTACATTGTACTCAAAGTCCGGGTCATCTTTCTTCTTTCTGTTCTTTTCAAAGAGTTCATCCATGATGCTCTTTCTCTTGGCAAGCTCCCTGTCATCCAGTTTGTTAAGATCTTCATCTGGATCTATAGTTTCTTCCCTGCGGATGACATCAAGGCTAACGTCTAGACTCTCGCCTTTCAGATGTGCCTTGAGTAACTTATATAATCTTTCCATCTGCTTCAAGGATACACCTTCTAAGTATTCCCTGTGCCGGGGATTGTTCTTAAGTTGCTCCGCTGCTCGGCTGCAATCTATGGGTACAGAAAACCAACAACATATTATACAGATGGGCAGTGTGTGGAGGGAGGTATTTTATAGAGGGGCAGTGTGGAGAACATGTATTGATGGTGCTTCTGGCACCGCATTCATGTACTGACGGTGGTTCTGGCACCGCATTCATGTACTGACAGTGTGACAGTGGTTCTGGCGCTGCATTCATGTACCGACGGTGGTTCTGGCGCTGCATTCATGTACTGACGGTGGTTCTAGTGCTGAATTCCTTGTACTGACGGTGGTTCTGGCGCTGCATTCATGTACTGACGGTGGTTCTAGTGCTGAATTCATTTACTGATGGTAGTTCTGGTGCTGAATTCATGTACTGATGATGGTATTGGTACTGCAATCAATTGCTGACAGTGGTTCTGATCTTGTACAAATGTAGCAATCCATAACGGGTTTCATGGCTATGCTGGAACTTAAAAATGTACAAAATCTAGAGATTTTATATTATGGGGAGGATTTGTTGAGTTTCTGCTCCAAAAAACTCAGTTTAAGTTAGCGTGTGTTCACAGTGATTTTTTTAGAACAGAAACTCTCCAAATCCTTCTCAAAATTCAGAATTTGATTCCAGTGATGTACTCTTGCATTGATGGTGGTTTTTGGTGATGTATTCATGTAACTACCCCTTTAAAAAAAAATTGTGGTCCTTGACATTAGTTCAGTAAGGCATTGTGGCCCTTGTACTGAAAAGTGTTGTGCATCCCTGTTCTAGAGTGTGTAGCACAGATGTAGCAAAGGGAAACCATCAGGAAATTTATTCCGGCTGAACTAAGCGCAACATGAAATCAGGACAGACATGTATTTTACTCTCTGCAGCATTTCAAAGAACACAAAATTTAAAAATGAGCTAAGAACGAGAAAAAAAATCATCTGAGCGGTTCCACACACAACAAAAATAGGACGAGACCTGCTCGGTGGGGAGCTGTCCCAGTAAACTCTTTCTTTATTCACAGCTTTATTTTGTATGGAACCCCTAGGGTGGTAAAAAAATATTTTTCACTTAAAGGGAATCTGTCACCCTCTGGCACTTATCTGACCTCTAATATGGGCATACAGGTGATAGAAATGTAAATCTATTCATAGCTGTATGCCTCATATTAGAGGTCTTGCTCCTGTGAAATGTCTTTTATTCCTACAAGTTTCTGATGCTTGCAGGCCCCGGGACTGGAGGAAATCCCCATCTACTGTGTGAATTGCAATGTTTCCCCCCTCCCCTGCATGTCACAGTGCCTGTATCTAGCGGCTGCAACTGCACATCACAGGGCATTGTGACATGCAGAAGAGGGGGGAAACATTATAATTCACACAGGAGGCGGAGATTTCTTGCAGGCCCCAGGAGGGGAACGCATCAGAAACTTGTATGAATAAAAAGACATTTCACAGCACCAAGACCTCTAAAATGAGGTATGTATAGATTTACATTTCTATCACCTGTATGCCCATATTAGAGGTCAGATAAGTGCCAGGGGGTGAGAGATTCCCTATAAATGCATGCATTTTGCAATTGCAGTTGGGTTTCTTTAAAAGTTCTCCACGATTTGCCTTCTATGGTCTTCGCACTGCGCTGTCTATTGTTAGCTGCAGAATGAGTTAAGTAAGAATCCATCAGTGAGCTCCTACTAATTAGAGTGTAAGGGTATGGTCACACTGAGTTGTTTTTTTTTTAGCAAAAACTCTCCAAAATTCTCCATAAGAACTGCTTAAAAAGCACTAGTAAAACTCTTCCAATTCATTTTCTGTTCATGTGGAGTTTTTGGAACTTTTTATTTTTAAAAAAAGGTTGTGAAAAACTCCTAAGTTAAAAAACAAAAGTGCTTTCACTTCTTCTTGCACAAGAAAACTTCCCCAAACAAGACATTGTCCAAAAAAAAAAAAAAGGCTGCAAAAACTATTCAGAAAAAAAAAAACGCTTCCAATACTCTTCCAAACTACTTCAGGAAAAGAAAAACTCCTCCAAAACCTCCCCCAAAAAGGATTTTCCTAAAGTGGTTTCTGCTTGAAAACTCGTGGTTTGTCAACTCATCAAAAAAACCTCAGTGTCAACATAGCCAAAGTTCTGCCTCCAAAGCTTTATAATAAGCTTTGGAGGCAGATTCTCATGCAGATCAGTGTCCGGCCCATAGTCCTGAACAGCTCATTTACATACAAAAAAGACATTGATTTCTCTGGAATAAGATTACAGATCGCAGATATCAAGGTATCATTTTATTCAGCTTCCTATGTCCTACAGGCCCATATAGACAGCTTAGGAGGGTTGATGCTACTGACAGATTCCCTTTAAATGTTCGCTCACACTTGTGTATAAATATGTCGAATGCAATGTGATAAAAAAAATAAAATCGCATTCAATGAGGCAATGATCATCTGTGAATTTTTCCTCAGCTGGAATTGAGCTCAGGAAAAAAATAAATAAATCGCAGCATGCTGGGTATGGCTGCAAAAATGTCCAAGACTCACAAATGCAAGTCCATAGGCATTGAGCAGCAGCCACTCCCAGCTCCAGAGAGACTCGGCGCTTAAGATGAGCGGTGACATCAGTAACATTACTGTCGTCACCGCTCATCACAGTCGCCGGGTTGTCGGAGAGTGGCTGCTGCTCAAAGCCTATGGAGCCTCAGAACGAGTCTCCTTAGGCTTTGATCGTCGGAATCGAGGAACGTTGTGGGAAGCGTGGACCACGTCGGAGCTGCGTGGGACCTTGTTTTTTATAATAAATTGGGGAACGAAGGACAGTGTGTAGTCTTTATTTCTCTCTTTTTATGGCTTTCAGGTTTCCATTTGTGAACTGTGTTGGATTCCCTGGATTACGGTGGACCTGCATTTTTTTTTTTTAAATAAATTGGTGAACCAGGGAAAAAGTTGGGGGGATTTAAAAAAAAAAATATATATATATATATATATATATTTTTGTGTCTGTGTTTTTTTTTTCTTTTTACTTACTGGGTTAGTAATGGGGATGTCTGATAGACGCCTCTCCAGTACTAACACCAACGCTTGATGCCAGCAGTGTTTTGGGACAATGCACAGCTGACATCAACCACAAGTACCATTACCCCGATTGCCCTGGTGCGTTGGCAATCAGGAAGAGCCAAGGTGAAGCGCCAGTATTGGCGCATCTAATGTGATGCGCCAATTCTGGGGCGGCTGATGGCTTGTATTTTAAGGCTGGGAAGGGTCCAATAACCAGGGACCTTCCCAGCCTGATAATATAAACCCGCAGCTGTCTGCTTTACTTTTGCTGGTTATCAAAAAGAAGGGGGACCCACGTTGTTTTTTCAAATGATTTATTTATTAGGTTAAATCAGGCTAAATACATTTTAGTGCCACATGAAAGGCACTAAAGAGTGCAAGTTTATTATATGTAGGGGGCTTGTGAAATTATAATCTACAGGACATCTATCTATTCTATCTATATACAGTACAGACCAAAAGTTTGGACACACCTTCTCATTTAAAGATTTTTCTGTATTTTCATGACTATGAAAATTGTACATTCACACTGAAGGCATCAAAACTATGAATTAACACATGTGGGATTATATACTTAACAAAAAAGTGTGAAACAACTGAAAATATGTCTTATATTCTAGGTTCTTCAAAGTAGCCACCTTTTGCTTTGATGACTGCTTTGCACACTCTTGGCATTCTCTTGATGAGCTTCAAGAGGTAGTCACCGGAAATGGTCTTCCAACAATCTTGAAGGAGTTCCCAGAGATGCTTAGCACTTGTTGGCCCTTTTGCCTTCACTCTGCGGTCCAGCTCACCCCAAACCATCTTGATTGGGTTCAGGTCTAGTGACTGTGGAGGCCAGGTCATCTGGCGTAGCACCCCATCACTCTCCCTCTTGGTCAAATAGCCCTTACACAGCCTGGAGGTGTGTTTGGGGTCATTGTCCTGTTGAAAAATAAATGATTGTCCAACTAAACGCAAACTGGATGGAATAGCATGCCGCTGCAAGATGCTGTGGTAGCCATGCTGGTTCAGTATGCCTTCAATTTTGAATAAATCCCCAACAGTGTCACCAGCAAAGCACCCCCACACCATCACACCTCCTCCTCCATGCTTCACGGTGGGAACCAGGCATGTAGAGTCCATCCGTTCACCTTTTCTGCGTCGCACAAAGACACGGTGGTTGGAACCAAAGATCTCAAATTTGGACTCATCAGACCAAAGCACAGATTTCCACTGGTCTAATGTCCATTCCTTGTGTTCTTTAGCCCAAACAAGTCTCTTCTGCTTGTTGCCTGACCTTAGCAGTGGTTTCCTAGCAGCTATTTTACCATGAAGGCCTGCTGCACAAAGTCTCCTCTTAACAGTTGTTGAAGAGATGTGTCTGCTGCTAGAACTCTGTGTGGCATTGACCTGGTCTCTAATCTGAGCTGTTGTTAACCTGCGATTTCTGAGGCTGGTGACTCGGATAAACTGATCCTCAGAAGCAGAGGTGACTCTTGGTCTTCCTTTCCTGGGGCGGTCCTCATGTGAGACAGTTTCTTTGTATCGCTTGATGGTTTTTGCAACTGCACTTGGGGACACTTTCAAAGTTTTTCCACTTTTTCGGACTGACTGACCTTCATTTCTTAAAGTAATGATGGCCACTCATTTTTCTTTACTTAGCTGCTTTTTTCTTGCCATAATACAAATTCTAACAGTCTATTCAGTAGGACTATCAGCTGTGTATCCACCAGACTTCTGCACAACACAACTGATGGTCCCAACCCCATTTATAAGGCAAGAAATCCCACTTATTAAACCAGACAGGGCACACATGTGAAGTGAAAACCATTTCCGGTGACTACCTCTTGAAGCTCATCAAGAGAATGCCAAGAGCGTGCAAAGCAGTCATCAAAGCAAAAGGTGGCTACTGTGAAGAACCTAGAATATAAGACATATTTTCAGTTGTTTCACGTATATAATTCCACATGTGTTAATTCATAGTTTTGATGCCTCCAGTGTGAATGTACAATGTTCATAGTCATGAAAATACAGAAAAATCTTTAAATGAGAAGGTGTGTCCAAACTTTTGGTCTGTACTGTATATAATAACTATCTATTTATTATCTATTATATATCTATTTTTTATCATCTATCTATATGTTTATATAAAATTGCTTTATTAACTAGATTTAATGTACATCAAGTAATATTATAGTATTTAAAAAGATGATGTTAAAAATGCATTGCATACGGAGGTCATAGAGATGCAAGGCAGCACACTGCAACGTTAAGTATGTGAACATGAAATAGATGAAATTTGTATTTTATTTGTATATGGAGGTAGCTGCTCCTAGTAAGCACCTGTACACACCTATTTCTTGTTTTGGATGTGCCGGTCAGTTTTTTTCGGTTTATACAGATGCAAGGCGAGAAAAAAAAAAGTACACTCCCATAGCACTCACCAACTTTTCTGAGAAACTGAGCGCTTTTATATGCGCAGATATGAGCGAACCCTAAGGCTATTTTTTTCTGCTGCAAATCTGCTGGTAACTTTTCTCTGGTAGGAAAACAGCTGCGTAAAAAACGAAGGTTTTGTTGCGTTTTTTGCTGCTTTTTTTTTTGACCACCCATTACTTCCTATGTGTGAAAAAAGGCAGCAAACACACAGCAAAAACGCAGGTGGGTTTTCTGCTGCAGAAACGCTGAAAGAAGTGACACGCTCTATTATCCAAAAACGCAAGCAAGGCAGAAAATACGCAGTAAACAAAAAGCAACGTGTGAACAGAGAATTCTGGTATCTCATAGACTTTGCTCGTACTGCAAAACACAGCTGAAAATTTGCATAAAAATCTGCTGAAAAATAGGCAGCAAAGCACAACGTGTGTGAACATAGCCTAATAGCGCAAATACCTGTAGCTCTTTGATGAAACAGAAAAAGCCCTTTACTGCCACCTCTAGGCAGATGAAAGGCAAGAAAACGGTCTCAAATGTAAAATTTAGGCAATCCGAAAAGAAAAAAAAACAAAAAACTGTCTCTAGTGCCACCTACAGGTAAATTAATAAAGGTAACACCTAACACCCAGAGACTATAATAAAAAATGGGAAAATCAGTGCACTGTCAAAGATTTAAAGAGACGGTGACTTTTGGCAATTAAAGCAACTTTCCAGACTTTTGGTATTGCTATATTTTCTCCTGCAGGTTCGAAGATCCTAGTGAGTGATGTCAATGGCAGCGTCCATCTTCTTCATTTGTATAGACTGGTCAAAAATAGCAGCCATCAGCACAGTCCTAGACTACTGTTTATAACCCATATTGTCACTGAAGGGGAATGGTGGTGTGAAAGTTAGAGGGTTGGACCATGATGTATGTTCTGGCCCAGGTCTCCTGACCTCATATGAGGCTTCTGATTCAGGTCCAGAGAGCCACTACCGGTCCGTACATTACAGTCTGTACTCGCATTAGACAGACGCGTCAAGCCGGCTTTACTGCGATATGACTACGTCTGGCATTGCAGCCATTGGTGTGATCACAGGAGGTAAAGGTTGTCAGGGCTGAATGTCATTCCGATCACAATGAAAAGTATCTACATAATCTCACCAGAGAATTTGGAGAAGTTCCTGATGGGCATAATGCGTTGTCTGGATTTCCCTTCAGTCTTCTCATATACTAAGATAATGGCCGGTGGCTGAAACCGTACGCCACATTTTTTAGCCGTGTAACTCATATTATCCATTTAGAAAAAGAAATCACCAACGTGTTACCACCTAGAAGATAAAGAACAAAAACACAAAGAACAATCATTATTTTTACAGATTCCTGCAAGAAGGTTTTAGACAGATAGTGAACCTCCTAGAAAAAGGTCCTGGTCACCTCATCAATGATTTTTTTCCATTATTATGTGCACCCTTGGTGTGGCCAAGCAGCTCAGTGCACCCTCCTACATACTCGTATTCAATCTCTCTCTGTCTTCCTATATAAAGCCAGAGCAGTCAATCAAGGAGGTGGAGGGAGGAGATAGATGAAAAACAAGGAGGTGGGAAGGTGCTCTGAACTGTTTGGCCACATCAAGGGTGCACTGAGCGCCTGTTCTTGGTTTGAACAGTCACTTTATGCTGACAGAATCCCTTTATGTCAAACCTTCCAAATTTTCTGATAATTCTAAAAAGTGTCTGGAGAGCGTGCAGTGACTAAGAGAAGCGTCAGATTATTGGCATAACGTGCTGCCAGATGTCACACACAAGGAGGCAGTAAGCATGGGCCATAGGAATATAGGGCTACATTCACACATCTGTGGGACACGTTCAGTGTCAGACTGAGATGCCAAGGGCCCACCAGTAACCAACTCCAGGGCCCCACTTTTCAGCTACATGCAAATGTGACATTATCCTCAATCACAAATTTATATAACAATGAACTGGGTAGATTGTAAATTAATAAGATGCTGCCATTGTCTGTACATAGTGATTCAGGTATATTGTGCCAAGTACTGCTCATATAAGAGGGTGGTGGCCCACCGGAGGATTCTCCTGTTCTCCTGTGGGCCAGTCCAAGTGCTGTCTGATTTTCTCAGACAGCACTCAGACCCATAAAGTACAATGGAAGAGTTCACAGATCCGATAAAATCAGGGATCCGAGAGTGAGATCTGTGTGACCCAGAGCAGATCCTATTTCCATTCAAGTCTCCGGGGATCCGTGAGACACAAATATGAACCCCAAGCTTCCATTTTGCATCTGTGTCTCTTGGATCTCCTCGAATAAAAACATGTGAACTTCCCACAGTTTTCTTATTGTCTTGGAAGCAATCGCACCTGTTCAGTGAGAAAAAATGGAAGAGAAAAAAAAGGGACCAACTAAGAAAACAGCTGAGAAAAAAATTGCTTTATCTCTTGGATGGTAACAGTCACATGGATGTGTGAATGTCGTTTTACTGCTGGGATGAGTTTAAAGGTGTTGTCTGGCCTTAGGGTACAAGTCTGCAGTCACCATGTGACTGCAGACTTGTCAATCCTCACATTACGCGCACTACGTTCTGTGAAAATTTGGCGGCACCGGGAACAGGCGGGCATTTGACCACAAGTATGCGGTTTGCGTACTTCCGACTAGGCTTGTCCGCCCTTGCTCAATTCGCTTGCAACTAATGAGGCCGTGCACGTCTAGTCAGCACATGACCACATGTAAGCAAATCACATACTTACAGTCATACGCCCGCTGCCGGAGAATCCTCACTGTGTGCACGATGTGAGGATTCACAAGTCTGGACAACCCATTTATAGGGTTAATCGCAAAATGTTGTCACGTATCCCATAGGGGGAGATAGTTTACTGATCACTGGGGATTCAACCACAATCCCAAGAATAGATCTCTGGAGCCCGGGAGCAGCTCAGCTATTTTAAGCATTCCTATGGGATACGGGGGGACCAGTAGGAGTCGGTGGAGTTGTGCGCCCACCACTGGTTTAGGTGGAGGGCTAGCTGCTGCCATGTTAGGTGCCGCAATCTGTCGGGTTCAGTCAACTGTGCTGTGTGGTAATACAGACGGACTAGTGGCAGAGTGTTTCGACATCATTGTTGGTGGGATTATTGGGGAGGGTGACTGCTGGGATTATTGGGGTAGATGACTGGTGGGATTATTGAGGTGTGTGACTGGTGGTATTATTAGGGTGGGTGACTGCTGGGATTATTGGGGTAGATGACTGCTGGGATTATTGAGGTGTGTGACAGGTGGTATTATTAGGGTGGGTGACTGCTGGGATTATTGGGGTAGATGACTGGTGGGATTATTGAGGTAGATGACTGCTGGCATTATTAGGGTGGGGGACTGCTGGGATTATTGAGGTGGGGGACTGCTGGGATTATTGAGGTAGATGACTGCTGAGATTATTGAGGTAGAGGACTGCTGGCATTATTAGGGTGGGTGACTGCTGGGATTATTGAGGTGGGGGACTGCTGGGATTATTGAGGTAGATGACTGCTGGGATTATTGGGGTAGATGACTGCTGGGATTATTGAGGTGTGTGACTGCTGGGATTATTGGGGTAGATGACTGCTGGGATTATTGAGGTGTGTGACTGCTGGGATTATTGGGGTAGATGACTGCTGGGATTATTGAGGTGTGTGACTGGTGGTATTATTGGGGTGGTTGACTGGGGGTATAACGTACCCTCCCCCATTCTGTACGTGCCATAAAGTCAGGGTACATCAATTCACAGAAAACATTGCAAAATACAGAATGTAGCCTCAGACATCCCATGTAAAGGAGTCTGTGACCAGTCAGGAAGAAAAAAAAGTGAAGTGTCAGAGAACTACAAGTCCCAGCAGTCTGCGGCCGCCATGGACACGGCTCGCTGCGGTCTATGCTGCTCCAGCTGTTGTGGGCCATCACAGGCCGCCGCCATTTATATTCTTATGTGTCATATAACCTCGTTCTAAACCGAAACCTTGTATCACTCACCTGGAACCTGGCGAGAAGGCGTTACCGGGGCAACCAACCGCCAAGCCCCTCACTGAGGCTGCCCCAGCTGCCTGCTGGAGATAACACAAGTCTGACGATCGGAAACAAGAACCGTAATGACTTCTTAGTAGTGTAGAGTAGATGATGAGACTTCAGGGCGGCGTTACAAAGATGTGTTAGTGATTACTGCAGGTTTATTTCGTACAGGCACTGTAGTGTACGGCTATGACGGGTCCTCAGGAGGTCCCCTTGTGGAACGCGGAAGTGGCTGCAGGAGACGTTGGTGGGTGATAATTATTGGTATTATGAGGACGATGGGGGAGCAGGGCCTGCGGGTCACATGCTGCACGGCTCTGCAGGCAGCAGTGGTAGACAGGAGCACATATGGGAAGTGTGTGTAATGTGAACATGGCTCTATCATCCTGACTGAAGTGATATGGCAGAGTCGTTTTTTTTTAGTTTTCTTGTTTCTCGGTGTATTTGTGCAGATTGTGGGTGAAAACAGTTCTGTGATGATTCTTCTTGGTGTTTTTTTTTTTTTTTTTTTTTTACATGACGAAAACAGTATTTTAAAGGGGCAATCTTGGACTTTAACACTGATGGCCTATTCATAGGATAGGTCACCAATGTGTGATCGGGGGTGGGAGGTACGACACCCAGCCTCCTGCTGATCAGCTGTTCTAGGTGTGGACAATGGTTGGAACTGCTCCGTTAGGGTATGTGCACGCGGTCAGGAGCCGCCTGCGGCCACTACTCTGCGGAATAGCCGCGCTATGCAAATGAGCGGCGTCATATTTTTTTCACATGCAGACTTTCCTTCATAGAGATTAGGTCTTTGGGGAAAGTCCACATGCGGACCCGCCAGGGCTGTGGAGTCGGTAAGCCACAGTTGCGACTTCGACTCCTGGATTTTATCAGGTTCCGACTCCGACTCCTTCATAAATGGCCAATTCGTAACAATAAATTTACTGTTGTAAAATATTAACATCGTGCTTATTCAGTTTCTCACCATCATATAAGTAATCAGACCACTTAGAGCAAAAGCTATATTTATTAGAATACAATTAGAATATAGCAAATAACTTTTATAAACTTTTCTAAACTCTTGTAAGTAAATATGCAATAAACACTGTTATGCAGTTAATAAGAAGAAATCTATAAATTTGTCCTCAGAAAAAGTATTGCCTCTGTCAGATCCTCCTTCATGGATGCCCTCAAATCTGATCTAATTATTTTGAGAGCAGAGAACAACCTCTCTATACTAACTTGGGTTGGTGGCAAAGCAGTAACCACTCGGGCAACATCTCTGACAAAGTCAGGATACAGTGGAATCGCTTGTTGCACTGTTATTTTTGATGAACGATCAAATTTCTCAATTTCTTCTAGTGCACATGAAAAATTCTGCTGAAATGTACTGGCTGTGTTCTTTGATGGGGATGACTCTTCTTCTATGCGGGAACGCTTTGCACGGTCGTTGTGATCCAAATATTTTTCGAAATTAAATTCTTCATCAGTTGATGATGAGGGTGAAGATGTGGCAGGACGACCAAATTCTTCTTGTTCCTCCTGACTGTTCTGCAACCCTTTCATCCTTACTGCTATTTCAAACAGAGCTTCTTTTCCTTTAGTTAGCTGTTGATCATCTAGAAGAATCCGATGCATTGGGTCTACATAAACAGCTGCCAAAAGAATGTCATTTTGTAATAGTAGCTCCTCTCTCCTTCATTGATGTAGCAATGCCACTTGCAATTAACCCTCCTCTTTGGGACAGGCGAAACATCAGGTTCTTCCACTCCTTTAAGAAAATACCTGGAGTTAAGTCCTCTGCTTGTAATTTTTTAGTCACTGTAAATGGGTGCTCTAGCAATTTTTCCAGCTCAGCCACCTGATTCCACTGACTTTCATTTAGCGTCAGTTGAGGGTTAGCCATGTCTACAAGAAAGGTTTTCAGTTCAACCAAGCGCTGAATCATTAAGTAAGTACTGCCCCATCGTGTGGCTTGATCAATAATTGCCCCTTTTCCAGCACGTCTCTTCAATATTGAGTCAACTTTAGGGGTTCTGGCAACAGTAGCCAATTTTCTCACCTTGCCAATCAGTGCAGCAGCATGTCCTTCTTGCAGACTGTCTCTTATAGCCAGCTGTAGCGTATGCACAACACCGCGCATGTGATGAATGAAAGAACGTATTGACACAGTTTCAACAAGATCATCTAAACTATGATGTTGCTGTTCATCTGAAGCAACTTCAGTTTGCTCCTCAGTTACAATACTGTGTTCCTCTATTTCAAACATTTCTGTGTCTGTGGACCCAGAATGTTCTTCTAGCTGCTGGTCACCATCATTACTCTCATTCATTAGCTTAATAGTACTTATCATATTTGAAGCATTGTCAGTTACGACAGAAAGAACTTGCTCTTTTTTAAGTTCATAGTCTTGCAGAACCTTTTCCACCAAGACCTGGAGAAACTCACTGGTGTGATGAGCTTTGGTGTCTTTTACTGCCAATGTCTTGGTAACTATTTCATTTTTGTCACAAACAAATCGGACATTGATGGCAAAATAGTTCACTCTGTGACGTGTGCAGGCTTCCATTTTAAGAAACAGAAAGTGTCCCTTGAGAGTTTTTTAAAGTTCTTCCTTTTGTTTAAAAGCTTCTTCGATTACTAATTTTCTAATACTCTCTCTCTCCAGAGAAACACCAAGCTTGCGGGCCATTTCCCCATTCAGACACATAAAAGCTGGTCGTGAAAATAATGAAATAGGCAATGAAATAGGCACACTATCCTTTACAACAAGCTCTATGATCTGTTTTTTAAATGTATCTACTGTCATTGTCACAGTAACTTTGTCACTGACAAAATATCTTGCAACTGATGGCTGCAAAGTTCTCTGCTCCTTTGTTTGGCTGGAAGAGCTGGGCACTGGTTCATTGGTTTGGATGCAATCTTTCTCATCCACTGCTTTCAGTACTTCTGGATGAAAGCGCTGTAAATGTCTCTTTAGATTAGAAGCTCTGGTAGGAACATTTTTATCTTTCCCTGAATATGCACTGATCTTTGCTTCACAGCATTTTTTTCGTCTGGATCATTTGTCATACACTGACAGACATAATGTTTTCTATCTTGAGTGATGGTGAAATGTTCAAATACAGCTGATTTAATGTGACGCTTCTTTGACATTCTCAGGTTTTTAATTCTACATTCACAATCCAAATGACAATTGTTTTTCCTAAAAACAATTGTACAAAATTATTGCCAGGTCGTACAACTGATATAGTGGTCAGTAATACTGTTATTCCTCATGTACTCACAGTTAACTGATGCAAAGTTTGTTGAAAGGATAATACTTCTTACAGTCTTCCTCTTCTGAGTAGCAGCTGTGAGATGCTTGGAAGACGCACACCTAGTAAACATCTAGTCTAGAGGAGGAGCCTTACTACTAAGAATTTGCAACACATTTTCACTTTCAGTTTCATACATTGTAAGTAGGGGGGTTGGGGCAGCATGAGGTTAACCAAGTATAAGATTAGATAAGGGCAGTGGAGAACAGTGACACACAAGAAGTAAGAAATGTCTATCTCCAGCAGAACTGCTTATCACTGTTGTTCATAGTTTGATAGAACATATATATTTGAGTAACATTTATAAAATTCATATGATAGTTCAATTATGAAATATTAATACATTTTTTTTAAAGCTGGAGTCGGAGTCTGTACATTTTTACCGACTCCAACCAAAACTAACTCCGACTTCACGACTCCGGCTCCACAGCCCTGGGACCCGCAAGAGAAATTGACATGCTGCGGGTCTGAAAGACGTGCTGCGTGTCAGTTTCTGCGGGTGATCTGCAGGTGCATGGAGACCCATTGTGGGCTTGGGATTTCTACAAATCCCATCCGCTATGCTGTAACATCTGGCTTTTAGTTGAGATGAATCTGTGCTGTACTTTATGTATACGCTCAGTAGTGAGGCCGTGCTGTGGAGTCGGAGCCAGGGAAATTGAGGAGTTGGTGGTTTGGCTTACAGACTCCACAGCCCTGGCTGTAATTATACAGATCCACAAAATGCAAATAACATGAAGATTTGTGAACGCAGTAAAATTTAAAATGTAAAACAATGACAGAATTTGTTATTTTTCCAATTACTTTCCATAAAGACAATAAAAGTTGAATAATATTATGTACCCAAAAATGGAGCCAGTGATACAACTTGCAACAAAACAAGCCCTCAAATGGTCATGTCATAGCCTCATAGTATAAGTAAGAATGTTATGGCTGTTTGAATGTGAAAGTGAAAAAAATAAATAAATTTCATCCTAAAAGATTGGGACTAGAACTCTATAGCGCCACCTATAATCATAATCTTTATTTTTATATACCATTAACATATTCCACACTGCTTTACAGACATCATCATCACTGTCCCCATTGGGACTCATAATCTACATTCCCTATCAGTATGTCTTTGGAGTGTGGGAGGAAACTGGAGAACCCAGAGGAAACCCACACAAACACGGGGAGAACATACAAACTCCTTGCTGATGTTGTCCTTGGTGGGATTTGAACCCAGGACCCCAGCGCTGCAAAGCAACAATGCTAACCACTGAGCCACCGTGCTGCCACCCATAGGAAGTAGCAATCCTAGAAGTCAATATTGACTCTCTAATGAGCCTTGTCACGTGACTTAGGATAAAAGCCAAAACCAAAATCTCAATTTGCACATGAGACAATTTGCATATTTTCCAGAGGAGCATTGTGGCTTAAAACTGACCTCACCTTGGCATATCAGGCATGACATGTCACTCTCCACAAGGAGAAATGTCACCCCTTGGATTCTAAAGGATCAAAATGCTATAGGTCAGTCCTAAACCTAAAGGAGTTACAGGGGATTTTCTGGGTTTAAAAAAAAATTGTAGATAAATTTAAGGGCTCTCACACAAGCGTACACATCAGACGAGTGCTATGCAATGTTTTACAGGATAGCACTCGGACCAATGTTATTCAATGGGGCAGTGCAGATCTGTGTTGTTTTTTTATACCGATTCGGTGTTCGAAAAAATTTGTAACGCATATTGGATGCCATTCACCCATTCAAGTCTGTGTGTGCATGTAAAACATCAGACTGCACTTGGATGACATCTGACTTGCTGAATATGCGGCAAGTTCTTGCTGTAGGGAAGTAAGCAAACACCACAAGGAGCGCCATGGTGAAGTTGCAGATGATTGAGTACATTTGATATTTTTTTATTTTGGCACTGTCCCTGCTATGAGCTAAATGTTTTGCAGTCTTGGCCTTATTTCGGCCCTCTGGCCATAGTCCCAAGACTCCCAAGTACATGCCAAGTACATGCCATCCAAGTGCAACCATGTAATGACCTCGCACACAGTGTAGTCACATGCCCGAATGCAGTGTCTGGCACTTCTCACCCAGCTTTTGGTCCTTTCCACATTGCTCTTCATGTATCATCATTGAGTTATACCGCCACCTTCTGGCCACAAGGATTATGTCAGTCCTAAAACAGAGTCTGGGAGATAGATAGTACCGGTGTCTAATCAAGAGCTGTGTAGGCGAGCAGCCAAAGTTCTCCCTCTTCTATTCTATTCACACTCCGACGCCTTCATAAATGACTAATAATTAGTTATAATAAATGTTATTCAGAAATGTTTTTAATAATCGGCCGTGGAGGAGCCTGAAGATACCTAGTCCTCAGGACCGGAGAGGTGAGGACTGATTTTGTATCACCACTAGGACACCCTGGTTATCTAGGTTTTTTGATAAACAGTGGCCTAACATTGATAGAACATAAAGCCTTGATTCATCAAAACAATTTTGCCCAAAATTCCGACGTAAATAAAAGTTGCAATTTTTCTGCGTAGCTCGGAGTTGTGCAAAATGTTACTGCTTTTCGCTACTTTCTCCTTGCTCCACCAAAATCGGCAAGGCTGAGGCGTGGTGGGGTCTTGACACCACAGCTCCTGAAGCTCATGACGAGCTGCAGAGTTTCTTACTCCGGTCAGAGACAGAGGTGCACGCCATTGCTCAGATGCTCCAGATTCACTAAGAGTTGTGTGCATCTGACTCCAGCACGCCCCCTCGTCAAGACTCCCCAAAAAAATCATACTAGTCTTGATGAATGGGGCCAAAATATATGTATTTGAGCAAAAAGATTTGTGCTACCGTGGGCCAGCATCCATACCTCCAGACGTCGCAGCCTTATGGTAAGTGCGAGGTGCACCCTGGATGCCGGTCTGAGGATGAAACTGCGTCCATTTTTCTCGTACGTGAAGTAAACGGATGTCTGAATAAGGCCTTACTAACATTTTATACCACTTTTATATGTGTTAAACTGGTGAAGAATTACACCACTATGTAACTGTGACACAATGGACATGTGAATTTGATGCAAACTGACTTCTCTACCAATGGTCCTGATTGAACAATTTCTTATTTTTTTCCAGATTGACATGTCGAAATCACAGGAGACTTTGATGTTCTTCATACTGATAAGTTTCTTCTGTTCTGGGATCAGTACAGGTAAAATAAAATAATTGGCATTACAGGGTGACAGATCTTTTGTGACATTGAATTTTTCTGTAAATTTCCTTTTTTCCGGTGTCGGTCGCACAGCATTGTCTATATGACGGCACTTGTCCCTGTTGCTCTGTGTTATGGAGCTGCACCACCAGTGATTGTGTGAGGTACCATGTTCTTATTAAAGGGATTTTATGTTCATCTGTTCACTCATAGGACAGGAAATGTCATCAGTATGAGCTTGGTGGGGGGTCTGACATTCGTTTTTGGCCGGATGTAAACATTGTATAGATCTGTACTGCACAGCTCCATTCATTGTGTAGCAGCCATTGCAGAGTGCTGTGCATCAGTTCCTATTCCAGAGAACAAGAGCTGATCATAGGACCCGGCAATGTCTGCTACACACTGAATGGAGACATCCCATTCAACTGTAGATTTGGCTTTCTGATAGCCAGAGACACACCAGATTTATTAAGAGGCTCAGATCTCTTCCTAAATTGGTGCCTCTTGCTTGGGCAAGCTTAAATTTAGGTCTTATCAGATGTCAGTTTCTACCATAAGTGATTTTTTTTTGTACGCAATAAATAAAAAAAAAACATTGCAATGGTATGTTCACACTGAGTTTTTTTCCTGCAATCCCTGCAGCGTTTTGTTAGCACTTTTCCTAGCATTTTTAGGAGTGGAGCAGTCCTAAAAATGCATTAAAAAGGTCTAACAAAGCACTGAAAATAATCTTCCTATCTATTTTTATGGAAAATTAACTTGCCGTTCATATGTTCAGACTTTTAAACATCTTTTAAATGCTTCAAAAAGACTTGATTGGAGAAAAGAGAGTGCACTTCACTCCAATCCAAAAGGCTGCATAAAATGCGTCAGCAAAAAAAAATGCAAAAAACCTTGATAAATTCTTTACAACTACTGTAGGTAACATAAAACGCCTCCAAAAACTCCCCAAAAAAAGGACCATTTCCTGGAGCAGTTTCCACTATAAAACTAGTTAAAGCGCCCATAGACTTGGATGGCTGAATTTCATCCTTGACTCAGAACAGAAACGGACAAAAAACATGGACATGTAAAGAGCTCCATAAACTACAGAAGGTACTTGTTCTATCCATGAAAAACCTGGGTAGGACTCATATGTGAAAACATGGACGTCTGAATAAGGTCTAAGGTTTTTTCTCAGGAGTGGGAGCCAAAACCAGGAGTGGGTGATAAATGCAGAATTGGTGACTTGTTTCCATTACACCTTTTCTCTGATTGTTCCTCACCTGGTTTTGTCTCCCACTGCTGAGAAAAAATACTGACCGAATACTGACCAAATACTGACAGTGGGGCCGTGGCCTAAGTGCTCATTACTGATTTGTTAAGTGTCTTATTTGGAGAAACACCACTGCAGATGTTGATGTAGTTTTTTTTTACTTAACGCCAGAATTGGATGTAGGAAGGAGCAGTAGAAGACCCCCCTTTATATCTCCCACTCCTTTTGTACTCACTTATGGTTTTAACTCAAAAATTGCATTTTAAAAGGCCACAAAACTGCAGCATTTGTAAAAATGAAAAAAATAATAATAATATGTCTATGACTGCTTAATAAAGGAGAATTGTCCCATTTTCTTAGTACTCTGGACTATGACTGGAATATACAATGCCGGTCTTAGTGCCCACCCTATGTGCACACAGCTTCTTTCCCAAGGTGAAAATGTTGTCGGTCACTTTTGTTTAGGCGTCTCCACCGGCACCTCATTAATGGTTTCTGCAGCGGCTCTGCCACTACGTACCTGTATAGTGCGGGAGGCTGATGAATGAGCATGTCACTTCAAGGCTTCCGGACCCTGACGCGGTTAATAGAAGTGACGTGGGGTGGAACATGTGCACATCCATGTCATTATTATATTGCTCTGCATTATGTTATTTTTTTCTGGTGTTGTTGCTGCTCTATCTCAGGCATAATCCGCCTGAAAAACACGTCGTGTTCACGTACCCTGAAAATAATTGCTTTTAGCTGCTGCAAAGTTTCTGTTATCTTTTATTTAATAGTTTATTATCTTTTGTTTTTCAATTGCAGAAACTTTTTGTCCCAAACTCACTGTACGGAGAGAGATCTTGAAAAATGGATTTCACAGGTACAGATACATTTTAAGGAGTTTTCTTATCCGAAACTTTTTCTCCACATTATCCCTGTACTGTAACATCACTGTGTATTATCCCTGATCTGTGACATCACTGTGTGTATTATCCCTGATCTGTGACAACACTGTGTGTATTATCCCTGATCTGTGACAACACTGTGTGTATTATCCCTGATCTGTGACAACACTGTGTGTATTATCCCTGATCTGTGACAACACTGTGTGTATTATCCCTGATCTGTGACATCACTGTGTGTATTATCTCTGTACTGTGACGTCACTGTGTTTATTATCCCTGATCTGTGACAACACTGTGTTTATTATCCCTGTACTGTGACATCACTGGTGTTTATTATCCCTGTACTGTGACATCACTGGTGTTTATTATCCCTGTACTGTGACGTCACTGTGTTTATTATCCCTGTACTGTGACATCACTGGTGTTTATTATTCCTGTACTGTGATGTCACTGTGTTTATTATTTCTGTACTGTGACATCACTGTGTTTATTATCCCTGTACTGTGACATCACTGTGTTTATTATCCCTGTACTGTGACATCACTGTGTTTTATTATCTCTGTACTGTGACGTCACTGTGTATTATCCCTGTACTGTGACGTCACTGTGTTTATTATCCCTGTACTGTGACGTCACTGTGTTTATTATCCCTGTACTGTGACATCACTGTGTTTATTATCCCTGTACTGTGACATCACTGTGTTTTATTATCTCTGTACTGTGACATCACTGTGTATTATCCCTGTACTGTGACATCACTGTGTGTATTATCCCTGATCTGTGATAACACTGTGTTTATTATCCCTGTACTGTGACATCACTGGTGTTTATTATCCCTGTACTGTGACGTCACTGTGTTTATTATCCCTGTACTGTGACATCACTGGTGTTTATTATTCCTGTACTGTGATGTCACCGTGTTTATTATTTCTGTACTGTGACATCACTGTGTTTATTATCCCTGTACTGTGACATCACTGTGTTTATTATCCCTGTACTGTGACATCACTGTGTTTTATTATCTCTGTACTGTGACGTCACTGTGTATTATCCCTGTACTGTGACGTCACTGTGTTTATTATCCCTGTACTGTGACATCACTGTGTTTATTATCCCTGTACTGTGACATCACTGTGTTTTATTATCTCTGTACTGTGACGTCACTGTGTATTATCCCTGTACTGTGACATCACTGTGTGTATCATCCCTGTACTGTGACGTCACTGTGTATTATCCCTGTACTGTGACATCACTGTGTTTATTATCCCTGTACTGTGACGTCACTGTGTATTATCCCTGTACTGTGACGTCACTGTGTTTATTATCCCTGTAGTGTGACGTCACTGTGTTTATTATCCCTGTACTGTGACATCTCTGTGTTTATTATCCCTGATCTGTGACAACACTGTGTGTATTATCCCTGATCTGTGACAACACTGTGTTTATTATCCCTGTACTGTGACATCACTGGTGTTTATTATCCCTGTACTGTGACGTCACTGTGTTTATTATCCCTGTACTGTGACATCACTGTGTTTATTATCCCTGTACTGTGACGTCACTGTGTTTATTATCCCTGTACTGTGACGTCACTTTGTTTATTATTTCTGTACTGTGACATCACTGTGTTTATTATCCCTGTACTGTGACGTCACTGCGTTTATTATCCCTGTACTGTGACGTCACTGCGTTTATTATCCCTGTACTGTGACGTCACTGTGTTTATTATCCCTGTACTGTGACATCACTGTGTTTATTATCCCTGTACTGTGACATCACTGTGTTTTATTATCTCTGTACTGTGACGTCACTGTGTATCATCCCTGTACTGTGACGTCACTGTGTATTATCCCTGTACTGTGACATCACTGTGTTTATTATCCCTGTACTGTGACGTCACTGTGTATTATCCCTGTACTGTGACGTCACTGTGTTTATTATCCCTGTACTGTGACGTCACTGTGTATTATCCCTGTACTGTGACGTCACTGTGTTTATTATCCCTATACTGTAACATCACTGTGTATTATCCCTGTACTGTGACATCACTGTGTATTATCCCTGTACTGTGACATCACTGTGTTTATTATCCCTGTACTGTGACATCACTGTGTATTATCCCTGTACTGTGACATCACTGTGTATTATCCTTGTGCTGTGATGTCACTGTGTATTATCCCTGTACTGTGACATCACTGTGTATTATCCCTGTACTGTGACATCACTGTGTTTATTATCCCTGTACTGTGACATCACTGTGTATTATCCCTGTACTGTGACATCACTGTGTATTATCCCTGTACTGTGACATCACTGTGTATTATCCCTGTACTGTGACGTCACTGTGTGTATTATCCCTGTACGGTGACGTCACTGTGTATTATCCCTGTACTGTGATGTCACTGTGTATTATCCCTATCCTATGCAAATTGCTTCTTTAGAGAGGAAGAGGACTAGAACTTTAGCAGCTCGTATTGGAAGTAGCGATCCTAAAAGTCAATAGTGACCCTTTAACGAGCCTTGTCACATGACTTAGAATAAAAGCCAAACCAGAATCTCAGTTTGCAGACACAGTGTTTCAGGGTGCCACCCCCTCATCAATGCAAAGTGTGAGATCTGGTTTGGCTAGGCGAGAGGCGTCTGACTGGGATCCAGGGGGTAACATTTCTCCTTATGGAGATGCCTAGTCTAGTCTGGCATGACAATTTGAGGAGATTTTTAAGCCTTGCATGCTCCTCTGGGAAATGAAATATGCAAATTGCCTCTTCAGAGAGGAAGAGGACTAGAACTCTAGCGCCACTTATTGGAAGTAGCAAGGCTTAAAAGTCTCACATTGGCACGCCAGGCTTATCATGTCACTCTTCACCAGGAGAAACATTACCCCTTATCCCTGTACTGTAACATCACTGGGTTCAGTACCCCTGTATTGTGACATCACTGTGTGTATTATTTATGTACTGTGACATCACTGTGTGTATTATCCCTGTACTGTGACATCACTGTGTTTATTATCCCTGTACTGTGACATCACTGTGTATTATCCCTGTACTGTGACATCACTGTGTATTATCCCTGTACTGTGACATCACTGTGTGTATTATTTGTGTACTGTGACACCACTGTGCGTAATATTCCTGTACTGTGACACCATTGTGTCTATTATTCCTGTACTGTGACATCACTGTGTGTATTATCCCTGTACTGTGACATCACTGTGTATTATCCCTGTACTGTGACATCACTGTGTGTATTATTCGTGTACTGTGACACCACTGTGCGTAATATTCCTGTACTGTGACACCATTGTGTCTATTATTCCTGTACTGTGACGTCACTGTGTGTATTATCCCTGTACTGTGACACCACTGTGCGTAATATTCCTGTACTGTGACATCACTGTGTCTATTATCCCTGTACTGTGACGTCACTGTGTTTATTATCCCTGTACTGTGACACCACTGTGTTTATTATCCCTGTACTGTGACATCACTGTGTATTATCCCTGTACTGTGACATCACTGTGTGTATTATTTGTGTACTGTGACACCACTGTGCGTAATATTCCTGTACTGTGACACCATTGTGTCTATTATTCCTGTACTGTGACATCACTGTGTTTATTATCCCTGTACTGTGACATCACTGTGTATTATCCCTGTACTGTGACATCACTGTGTATTATCCCTGTACTGTGACATCACTGTGTGTATTATTTGTGTACTGTGACACCACTGTGCGTAATATTCCTGTACTGTGACACCATTGTGTCTATTATTCCTGTACTGTGACACCACTGTGCGTAATATTCCTGTACTGTGACATCACTGTGTCTATTATCCCTGTACTGTGACATAACTATGGTTTATTCCTGTACTCCAGGGGTGGAAAATCTCTTTTTTTTTGCCAAGGGCTATTATTTGGATATTTATACCATCCTTCGGGGGCCGTACAAATTGTGCTGCGCTAACTCCACCCACAAAATACATCCTAAGGGTATGTGCACACGATGCAGAAATGAAGCAGAAAATTTCTGCATCATTTCTGCATCTCCCTGGCAGAAAAAACGCATGCAGATTGTGCATGCGTTTTTCCTGCAGAATACATGCGGATCCACATGCAGATTCACATGCGTTTCCGCATGCAGATTGACAAGCTCTTTCCAGGCGATGTTAGCATCACCTGGAAAGTGCTTGATAACTAGGTCACACTATATAAATCCATGCAAACAGCATGGATTTATACAGTGTGAACCGAGAGAGTGTATATACTTACCTCCGATGGCCCGCGCTGTCCTGCTCACTCCGTTCTCCCGGCTGCCGGCAACTTTGAATTGAAAGACCTGCCGACGTCAGCGTCACGTGACCCGTCACATGACTTTGACGTCACCGCAGGTCCTACAACTCACTGCAAGTGCCGGGAACCAAGCGGGAGCGCTGTGCGGGCCGACAGAAGGTAAGAATACATTTATTTTTTATTTTATTCTTCTTTTTACAGCTTTTTTAATGGTACCTGGGTGTGGATGAGACTCTCCTCTCCTCCACACCCGGGTACCATCCGCACATTAGAACGCACCAATTACGCAAGTACAAATGCTGTCTTGCGGAATTGGCGCGTTCTAATGCAAGTCAATGGCGGCGAAATCGCCGCGTTTCCGCAAAATTAATTGACATGCTGCGGATTTTTGACCGCAGCGTTAACGCTGCGGAAAAATCCGCATCATGGGCACAGCACATGCGGATTTCCATTGGGGAACATTGCTGCCCTTCTACCATGCGTTTTTCATGCGTTTCCGCGGCGTTTACGCAACTGCAAAAACGCCGCGGAAACGCATGAAATACGCATCGTGTGAACACAGCCTAACGCTAGCACTGGTGTCAGGACGTAATCTTTCATTGCACGTGCCTCAGCGTTCAGTAGTGAACAGCACGTGTCTGTGCTCACAGGGCAAGAAGAAATTAATGGGCCGAGGGCCGGCAAAATACAACTGCTGGCCCAAGCACTGCAGTACCTGGGAATCTACCCAGGGGCTGGATAAAAGGTCACCGAGGGCCGTAAATGGGCCGCTGGCCTGAGGTTCCCCACCTCTGCTGTACTGTGACATCGCTGTGTGGGTTATCCCTGTACTGTGACATCACTGTGTGGGTTATCACTATACTGTGACATCGCTGTGTGGGTTATCACTATACTGTGACATCGCTGTGTGGGTTATCACTATACTGTGACATCGCTGTGTGGGTTATCACTATACTGTGACATCACTGTGTGGGTTATCACTATACTGTGACATCACTGTGTGGGTTATCACTATACTGTGACATCACTGTGTGGGTTATCACTATACTGTGACATCGCTGGGTAGGTTATCACTATACTGTGACATCGCTGTGTGGGTTATCACTATACTGTGACATCGCTGTGTGGGTTATCACTATACTGTGACATCCCTGTGTCGGTTTTCACTATACTGTGACATCGCTGTGTGGGTTATCACTATACTGTGACATCGCTGTGTGGGTTATCACTATACTGTGACATCACTGTGTGGGTTATCACTATACTGTGACATCACTGTGTATTATCACTGTACTGTGACATCACTGTGTTTATTATCCCTGTACTGTGACATCACTGTGTTTATTATCTCTGTAGTGTGACATCACTGTGTTTAGTATCCCTGAACTGTGACGTCATTGTGTTTATTATCCCTGTATTGTGACGTCACTCTGTTTATTATCCCTGTAGTGTGACGTCACTTTGTATTATCCCTGTACTGTGACGTCACTGTGTATTATCCCTGTACTGTGACGTCACTGTGTATTATCCCTGTACTGTGACGTCACTGTGTATTATCTCTGTACTGTGACGTCACTGTGTTTATTATCCCTGTACTGTGACGTCACTGTGTTTATTATCCCTGTACTGTGACGTCACTGTGTGTATTATCCCTGTACTGTGATGTCACTGTGTATTATCCCTATCCTATGCAAATTGCTTCTTCAGAGAGGAAGAGGACTAGAACTTTAGCACCTCGTATTGGAAGTAGCGATCCTAAAAGTCAATAGTGACCCTTTAACGAGCCTTGTCACATGAATTAGAATAAAAGCCAAACCAGAATCTCAGTTTGCAGATACAGTGTTTCAGGGTGCCACCCCCTCATCAGTGCAAAGTGTGAGATCTGGTTTGGCTAGGCGAGAGGCGTCTGACTGGGATCCAGGGGGTAACATTTCTCCTTATGGAGATGCCTAGTCTAGTCTGGCATGACAATGTGAGGAGACTTTTAAGCCTTGCATGCTTCTCTGGGAAATGAAATATGCAAATTGCCTCTTCAGAGAGGAAGAGGACTAGAACTCTAGCGCCACTTATTGGAAGTAGCAAAGCTTAAAAGTCTCACATTGGCACGCCAGGCTTATCATGTCACTCTTCACCAGGAGAAACATTACCCCTTATCCCTGTACTGTAACATCACTGGGTTCAGTACCCCTGTATTGTGACATCACTGTGTATTATTTCTGTACTGTGACATCACTGTGTATTATCCCTCTACTGTGACATCACTGTATATTATTCGTGTACTGGGACATCACTGTGTGTATTATTTCTGTACTGTGACATCACTATGTATTATTTCTGTACTGTGACATCACTGTGTGTATTAACCCTGTACTGTAACATCACTGTGTATTATTCGTGTCCTGTGACATCACTGTGTATTATCCCTGTACTGTGACATCACTGTGTGTATTAGCCCTGTACTGTGACGTCACTGTGTATTATTTGTGTACTGTGACACCACTGTGCGTAATATTCCTGTACTGTGACATCACTGTGTATTATCCTTGTACTGTGACATCACTGTGTTTATTATCTCTGTACTGTGACATCACTGTGTTTATTATCTCTGTACTGTGACGTCACTGTGTTTATTATCTCTGTACTGTGACGTCACTGTGTTTATTATCCCTGTAGTGTGACGTCACTGTGTTCATTATCCCTGTAGTGTGACGTCACTGTGTTCATTATCCCTGTAGTGTGACATCTCTGTGTTTATTATCCCTGTACTGTGACGTCACTGTGTTTATTATCCCTGTAGTGTGACATCACTGTGTTTATTATCCCTGTACTGTGACGTCACTGTGTTTATTATCCCTGTACTGTGACGTCACTGTGTATTATCCCTGTACTGTGACGTCACTGTGTGTATTATCTCTGTACTGTGACGTCACTGTGTTTATTATCCCTGTACTGTGACGTCACTGTGTTTATTATCCCTGTACTGTGACGTCACTGTGTGTATTATCCCTGTACTCTGACGTCACTGTGTTTATTATACCTGTAGTGTGACGTCACTGTGTTTATTATCCCTGATCTGTGACAACACTGTGTGTATTATCCCTGTACTGTGACGTCACTGTGTTTATTATCCCTGTACTCTGACGTCACTGTGTTTATTATCCCTGTACTGTGACATCTCTGTGTTTATTATCCCTGATCTGTGACAACACTGTGTGTATTATCCCTGATCTGTGACAACACTGTGTTTATTATCCCTGTACTGTGACATCACTGGTGTTTATTATCCCTGTACTGTGATGTCACTGTGTTTATTATTTCTGTACTGTGACATCACTGTGTTTATTATCCCTGATCTGTGACAACACTGTGTGTATTATCCCTGATCTGTGACAACACTGTGTTTATTATCCCTGATCTGTGACAACACTGTGTTTATTATCCCTGTACTGTGACGTCACTGGTGTTTATTATTCCTGTACTGTGATGTCACTGTGTTTATTATTTCTGTACTGTGACATCACTGTGTTTATTATCCCTGTACTGTGACGTCACTGCGTTTATTATCCCTGTACTGTGACGTCACTGTGTTTATTATCTCTGTACTGTGACGTCACTGTGTTTATTATCTCTGTACTGTGACGTCACTGTGTTTATTATCCCTGTACTGTGACATCACTGTGCTTATTATCCCTGTACTGTGACGTCACTGTGTTTATTATTTCTGTACTGTGACATCACTGTGTTTATTATCCCTGATCTGTGACAACACTGTGTGTATTATCCCTGATCTGTGACAACACTGTGTTTATTATCCCTGTACTGTGACGTCACTGGTGTTTATTATTCCTGTACTGTGATGTCACTGTGTTTATTATTTCTGTACTGTGACATCACTGTGTTTATTATCCCTGTACTGTGACGTCACTGCGTTTATTATCCCTGTACTGTGACGTCACTGTGTTTATTATCTCTGTACTGTGACGTCACTGTGTTTATTATCCCTGTACTGTGACATCACTGTGTTTATTATCCCTGTACTGTGACGTCACTGTGTATTATCCCTGTACTGTGACATCACTGTGTGTATTATCTCTGTACTGTGACGTCACTGTGTATTATCCCTGTACTGTGACGTCACTGTGTATTATCCCTGTACTGTGATGTCACTGTGTTTATTATTTCTGTACTGTGACATCACTGTGTTTATTATCTCTGTACTGTGACATCACTGTGTTTTATTATCTCTGTACTGTGACATCACTGTGTTTATTATCTCTGTACTGTGACATCACTCTGTTTATTATCCCTGAACTGTGACATCACTGTGTATTATCCCTGTACTGTGACGTCACTGTGTATTATCCCTGTACTGTGACGTCACTGTGTTTATTATCTCTGTACTGTGACGTCACTCTGTTTATTATGCCTGAACTGTGACATCACTGTGTATTATCCCTGTACTGTGACGTCACTGTGTATTATCCCTGTACTGTGACATCACTGTGTTTATTATCCCTGTACTGTGACATCACTGTGTTTATTATCTCTGTACTGTGACATCACTGTGTTTATTATCTCTGTACTGTGACATCACTGTTTTATTATCTCTGTACTGTGACGTCACTGTGTTTATTATCCTTATACTGTGACGTCACTGTGTTTATTATCCCTATACTGTGACATCACTGTGTATTATCCCTGTACTGTGACGTCACTGTGTATTATCCCTGTACTGTGATGTCACTGTGTATTATCCCTATCCTATGCAAATTGCTTCTTTAGAGAGGAAGAGGACTAGAACTTTAGCGCCTCCTATTGGAAGTAGCGATCCTAAAAGTCAATAGTGACCCTTTAACGAGCCTTGTCACATGACTTAGAATAAAAGCCAAACCAGAATCTCAGTTTGCAGACACAGTGTTTCAGGGTGCCACCCCCTCATCAGTGCAAAGTGTGAGATCTGGTTTGGCTAGGCGAGAGGCGTCTGACTGGGATCCAGGGGGGTAACGTTTCTCCTTATGGAGATGCCTAGTCTAGTCTGGCATGACAATGTGAGGAGACTTTTAAGCCTTGCATGCTCCTCTGGGAAATGAAATATGCAAATTGCCTCTTCAGAGAGGAAGAGGACTAGAACTCTAGCGCCACTTATTGGAAGTAGCAAAGCTTAAAAGTCTCACATTGGCACGCCAGGCTTATCATGTCACTCTTCACCAGGAGAAACATTACCCCTTATCCCTGTACTGTAACATCACTGGGTTCAGTACCCCTGTATTGTACATCACTGTGTGTATTATTTATGTACTGTGACATCACTGTGTGTATTATCCCTGTACTGTGACATCACTGTGTATTATCCCTGTACTGTGACATCACTGTGTGTATTATTCGTGGACTGTGACACCACTGTGCGTAATATTCCTGTACTGTGACACCATTGTGTCTATTATTCCTGTACTGTGACATAACTATGGTTTATTCCTGTACTCCAGGGGTGGAAAATCTCTTTTTTTTTGCCAAGGGCTATTATTTGGATATTTATACCATCCTTCGGGGGCCGTACAAATTGTGCTGCGCTAACTCCACCCACAAAATACATCCTGACGCTAGCACTGGTGTCAGGACGTAATCTTTCATTGCACGCGCCTCAGCGTTCAGTAGTGAGCAGCACGTGTCTGTGCTCACAGGGCAAGAAGAAATTAATGGGCCGACGGCCGCCAAATACAACTGCTGGCTCAAGCACTGCAGTACCTGGGAATCTACCCAGGGGCTGGATAAAAGGTCACCGAGGGCCGTAAATGGGCCGCTGGCCTGAGGTTCCCCACCTCTGCTGTACTGTGACATCGCTGTGTGGGTTATCACTATACTGTGACATCGCTGTGTGGGTTATCACTATACTGTGACATCGCTGTGTGGGTTATCACTATACTGTGACATCGCTGTGTGGGTTATCACTATACTGTGACATCACTGTGTATTATCACTGTACTGTGACATCACTGTGTTTATTATCCCTGTACTGTGACATCACTGTGTATTATCACTGTACTGTGACATCACTGTGTTTATTATCCCTGTACTGTGACATCACTGTGTTTATTATCTCTGTACTGTGACGTCATTGTGTTTATTATCCCTGTATTGTGACGTCACTCTGTTTATTATCCCTGTACTGTGACATCTCTGTGTTTATTATCCCTCTACTGTGACGTCACTGTGTTTATTATCCCTGTACTGTAACATCACTGGGTTCAGTACCCCTGTATTATGACATCACTGTGTGTATTATTTCTGTACTGTGACATCACTGTGTGTATTAACCCTGTACTGTGACATCACTGTGTATTATTCGTGTACTGTGACATCACTGTGTATTATCCCTGTACTGTGACATCACTGTGTGTATTAGCCCTGTACTGTGACATCACTGTGTTTATTATCCCTGTACTGTGACGTCACTGTGTTTATTATCTCTGTACTGTGACGTCACTGTGTTTATTATCCCTGTACTCTGACATCACTGTGTATTATCCTTGTACTGTGACATCACTGTGTGTATTAGCCCTGTACTGTGACGTCACTGTGTTTATTATCCCTGTAATGTGACGTCACTGTGTTTATTATCTCTGTACTGTGACGTCACTGTGTTTATTATCTCTGTACTGTGACGTCACTGTGTTTATTATCCCTGTACTGTGACGTCACTGTGTGTATTATCCCTGTATTGTGACATCACTGTGTGTATTATCCCTGTACTGTGACGTCACTGTGTATTATCCCTGTACTGTGACGTCACTGTGTATTATCCCTGTACTGTGATGTCACTGTGTATTATCCCTATCCTATGCAAATTGCTTCTTCAGAGAGGAAGAGGACTAGAACTTTAGCACCTCGTATTGGAAGTAGCGATCCTAAAAGTCAATAGTGACCCTTTAACGAGCCTTGTCACATGAATTAGAATAAAAGCCAAACCAGAATCTCAGTTTGCAGATACAGTGTTTCAGGGTGCCACCCCTTCATCAGTGCAAAGTGTGAGATCTGGTTTGGCTAGGCGAGAGGCGTCTGACTGGGATCCAGGGGGTAACATTTCTCCTTATGGAGATGCCTAGTCTAGTCTGGCATGACAATTTGAGGAGATTTTTAAGCCTTGCATGCTTCTCTGGGAAATGAAATATGCAAATTGCCTCTTCAGAGAGGAAGAGGACTAGAACTCTAGCGCCACTTATTGGAAGTAGCAAAGCTTAAAAGTCTCACATTGGCACGCCAGGCTTATCATGTCACTCTTCACCAGGAGAAACATTACCCCTTATCCCTTTACTGTGACATCAATGTGTATTATCCCTGTACTGTAACATCACTGTGTATTATTGGTGTACTGGGACATCACTGTGTGTATTATTTCTGTACTGTGACATCACTATGTATTATTTCTGTACTGTGACATCACTGTGTGTATTAACCCTGTACTGTGACATCACTGTGTATTATTCGTGTACTGTGACATCACTGTGTTTATTATCCCTGTACTGTGACGTCACTGTGTTTATTATCCCTGTACTGTGACATCACTGTGTATATTATCTCTGTACTGTGACGTCACTGTGTGTATTATCCCTGTATTGTGACATCACTGTGTGTATTATCCCTGTACTGTGACATCACTGTGTATATTATCCCTGTACTGTGACGTCACTGTGTTTATTATCCCTCTACTGTGACGTCACTGTGTGTATTATCCCTGTACTGTGACGTCACTGTGTGTATTATCCCTGTATTGTGACATCACTGTGTGTATTATCCCTGTACTGTGACATCACTGTGTATTATCCCTGTACTGTGATGTCACTGTGTATTATCCCTATCCTATGCAAATTGCTTCTTCAGAGAGGAAGAAGACTAGAACTTTAGCACCTCGTATTGGAAGTAGCGATCCTAAAAGTCAATAGTGACCCTTTAACGAGCCTTGTCACATGACTTAGAATAAAAGCCAAACCAGAATCTCAGTTTGCAGATACAGTGTTTCAGGGTGCCACCCCCTCATCAGTGCAAAGTGTGAGATCTGGTTTGGCTAGGCGAGAGGCGTCTGACTGGGATCCAGGGGGTAACGTTTCTCCTTATGGAGATGTCTAGTCTAGTCTGGCATGACAATGTGAGGAGACTTTTAAGTCTTGCATGCTTCTCTGGGAAATGAAATATGCAAATTGCCTCTTCAGAGAGGAAAAGGACTAGAACTCTAGGTCCACTTATTGGAAGTAGCAAAGCTTAAAAGTCTCACATTGGCATGCCAGGCTTATCATGTCACTCTTCACCAGGAGAAACATTACCCCTTATCCCTGTACTGTAACATCACTGGGTTCAGTACCCCTGTATTGTACATCACTGTGTGTATTATTTATGTACTGTGACATCACTCTGTGTATTATCCCTGTACTGTGACATCAATGTGTATTATCCCTGTACTGTAACATCACTGGGTTCAGTACCCCTGTATTATGACATCACTGTGTGTATTATTTCTGTACTGTGACATCACTGTGTGTATTATCCCTGTACTGTGACATCACTGTGTATTATTCGTGTACTGGGACATCACTGTGTGTATTATTTCTGTACTGTGACATCACTATGTATTATTTCTGTACTGTGACATCACTGTGTGTATTAACCCTGTACTGTGACATCACTGTGTATTATTCGTGTACTGTGACATCACTGTGTATTATCCCTGTACTGTGACATCACTGTGTGTATTAGCCCTGTACTGTGACATCACTGTGTTTATCTCTGTACTGTGACATCACTGTGTTTATTATCCCTGTACTGTGACATCACTGTGTTTATTATCCCTGTATGTGACGTCACTGTGTATATTATCTCTGTACTGTGACGTCACTGTGTTTATTATCCCTGCACTGTGACATCACTGTGTTTATTATCCCTGTACTGTGACATCACTGTGTATATTATCTCTGTACTGTGACGTCACTGTGTATTAACCCTGTACTGTGACGTCAATGTGTTTATTATCTCTGTACTGTGACATCACTGTGTATGTTATCTCTGTACTGTGACATCACTGTGTATTAACCCTGTACTGTGACGTCAATGTGTTTATTATCTCTGTACTGTGACGTCACTGTGTTTATTATCCCTGCACTGTGACATCACTGTATTTATTATCCCTGTACTGTGACATCACTGTGTATATTATCTCTGTACTGTGACGTCACTGTGTATTAACCCTGTACTGTGACGTCAATGTGTTTATTATCTCTGTACTGTGACATCACTGTGTATGTTATCTCTGTACTGTGACATCACTGTGTATTAACCCTGTACTGTGACGTCAATGTGTTTATTATCT
Source organism: Phyllobates terribilis (assembly GCF_046119375.1). Classification (NCBI taxonomy): domain Eukaryota; kingdom Metazoa; phylum Chordata; class Amphibia; order Anura; family Dendrobatidae; genus Phyllobates; species Phyllobates terribilis. Next base: position 187,730,405 of record NW_027362763.1, read on the forward strand.
CTGTACTGTGACGTCACTGTGTTTATTATCCCTGTACTCTGACATCACTGTGTTTATTATCCCTGTACTGTGACATCACTGTGTGTATTATCCCTGTACTGTGACGTCACTGTGTTTATTATCCCTGTACTGTGACATCACTGTGTGTATTATCCCTGTACTGTGACGTCACTGTTTTTATTATCCCTGTACTGTGACATCACTGTGTGTATTATCCCTGTACTGTGACGTCACTGTGTGTATTATCCCTGTACTGTGACATCACTGTGTTTATTATCCCTGTACTGTGACGTCACTGTGTTTATTATCCCTGTACTGTGACATCACTGTGTTTATTATCCCTGTACTGTGACGTCACTGTGTTTATTATCCCTGTACTGTGACGTCACTGTGTGTATTATCCCTGTACTGTGACGTCACTGTGTTAATTATCCCTGTACTGTGACATCACTGTGTGTATTATCCCTGTACTGTGACATCACTGTGTGTATTATCCCTGTACTGTGACATCACTGTGTGTATTATTCGTGTACTGTGACACCACTGTGCGTAATATTCCTGTACTGTGACACCATTGTGTCTATTATCCCTGTACTGTGACATCACTGTGTGTATTATCCCTGTACTGTGACATCACTGTGTGTATTATTCGTGTACTGTGACACCACTGTGCGTAATATTCCTGTACTGTGACACCATTGTGTCTATTATTCCTGTACTGTGACATCGCTGTGTGGGTTATCACTATACTGTAACATCGCTTTGTGGGTTATCACTCTTCTGTGACATCGCTGTGTGGGTTATCACTATAATGTGACATCGCTGTGTGGGTTATCACTCTGCTGTGACATCGCTGTGTGGGTTATCACTATACCGTGACATCGCTGTGTATTATCACTATACTGTGACATCGCTGTGTGGGTTATCACTCTGCTGTGACATCGCTGTGTGGGTTATCACTCTGCTGTGACATCGCTGTGTGGGTTATCACTATGCTGTGACATCGCTGTGTGGGTTATCACTCTTCTGTGACATCGCTGTGTGGGTTATCACTCTTCTGTGACATCGCTGTGTGGGTTATCACTATACTGTGACATCGCTGTGTGGGTTATCACTATACTGTGACATCGCTGTGTGGGTTATCACTCTGCTGTGACATCGCTGTGTGGGTTATTACTATACTGTGACATCGCTGTGTGGGTTATCACTCTTCTGTGACATCGCTGTGTGGGTTATCACTATACTGTGACATCGCTGTGTGGGTTATCACTATACTGTGACATCGCTGTGTGGGTTATTACTATACTGTGACATCGCTGTGTGGGTTATCACTCTTCTGTGACATTGCTGTGTGGGTTATCACTCTTCTGTGACATTGCTGTGTGGGTTATCACTATACTGTGACATCGCTGTGTGGGTTATTACTATACTGTGACATCACTGTGTGGGTTATCACTATACTGTGACATCGCTGTGTGGGTTATCACTATACTGTGACATCGCTGTGTGGGTTATCACTCTGCTGTGACATTGCTGTGTGGGTTACCACTATACTGTGACATCGCTGTGTGGGTTATCACTCTTCTGTGACATCGCTGTGTGGGTTATCACTCTTCTGTGACATCGCTGTGTGGGTTATCACTATACTGTGACATCGCTGTGTGGGTTATCACTATACTGTGACATCGCTGTGTGGGTTATTACTATACTGTGACATCGCTGTGTGGGTTATCACTCTTCTGTGACATCGCTGTGTGGGTTATCACTATACTGTGACATCGCTGTGTGGGTTATCACTCTGCTGTGACATCGCTGTGTGGGTTATCACTCTGCTGTGACATCGCTGTGTGGGTTTTCACTCTGCTGTGACATCGCTGTGTGGGTTATCACTCTGCTGTGACATCGCTGTGTGGGTTATCACTCTGCTGTGACATCGCTGTGTGGGTTATCACTCTGCTGTGACATCGCTGTGTGGGTTATCACTCTGCTGTGACATCGCTGTGTGGGTTATCACTCTGCTGTGACATCGCTGTGTGGGTTATCACTCTGCTGTGACATTGCTGTGTGGGTTATCACTCTGCTGTGACATCGCTGTGTGGGTTATCACTCTGCTGTGACATCGCTGTGTGGGTTATCACTCTGCTGTGACATTGCTGTGTGGGTTATCACTCTGCTGTGACATTGCTGTGTGGGTTATCACTCTGCTGTGACATTGCTGTGTGGGTTATCACTCTGCTGTGACATTGCTGTGTGGGTTATCACTCTGCTGTGACATTGCTGTGTGGGTTATCACTCTGCTGTGACATCGCTGTGTGGGTTATCACTCTGCTGTGACATCGCTGTGTGGGTTATCACTCTGCTGTGACATCGCTGTGTGTAATATCTGTGTGGTGGGATAACAGTATTTGCATTTTGACGTTCTGTGATATAACTGTAATAATTCTTCCAGTGACATGACTGGGCGTATGTTATCAGGTGCGGGGGTCGCGCTCATATCTAGGAATTGGTGCCTGATGTGGCCCCATGTCTCCTCTGCATTAGTATTAGATATTCGCACCATACTTTGCATATGAAGTTGTGGGCTCCTGTTATAGATGTTTATATCTGTGTAAAATCCCTGTGACACAGGCGCTTTGTTTTGGTGCTTTTAGGGATCTGGTGACCAGAGTGCAGGTTCCCAGCTCTGCAGAGCAGATGAGCGGCTGCAGCATATTGCTCCGAGAGACGCTCCCATCGGGGCTGTTCCTGGACCCCTATCAGCTTTCCTCCCTGAGGCAGCACAATCTGACAGAGGTGAGGTCCTGTAAGATCCCATCACAGCCGCCTTCTCACTGATTTAAAAGGGGGATTTCAAGGGATAAAAACCAGCAATCCCAAACCACTCAGCAGGTCGGTCCCTTCTGCTCCGGAGCTGCGGCTCTTGTGGTGCCCTGCTGGCCACCACTGGTAATGCAGACAGTTCAGCTTGTGACTGAGGCCAATGATTGGATGTTATCCATTCGGGTATATAGGCAAATATACTTTATTCCTGCTCTTCCCCTGAATACTCAGTTGTTTTTTTTTCTTCTAAATCCAACACACTGCTCTAGAAATCTGGGACTTTTTAATTCTTGCTACTTTTTTAGGGTCTTTATCAAGGGGGCGTGGCTTACAGGGTAACAATACGGACACCCCCGGAGAATCTTGTAAGCCACACCCCCTTGGGAAAGACCATAAAAATCACTTAAGAAAAAGGTCCATACCTCTGGTACCGTATGGCGGATTTATAAAAAAACTAACAGGAGCAACAAGGATAAAATATGAGCAGAACCGGTCACTTTTCTCCTGGTGACGGGTTCCCTTTAATTAACATCTGGAACCGACATCCCGCATTTCTGGATCATATAAGTTGGTCGTGGTCAATATCATGGCAATATGTCGCGCATGTCTTTCCGAAAAAACCACTCTTAGTGCCACAAATGCCGATTTAAATAGTTCAGGACTTTAAATATTGTGAATTCTTCTGACTAAGGTCGTTTTGATGAGTTTGGTGGATTTGGAAGCTCCGGAGTATCTGTCCGCAGAATCGCATGCGCTGGTGTATATAGGACCAGACCAGTCGTGTGCCGGTTGTTTCATCTCGTCGGTGCCGGTCCATGCCAGATACCACCGCCCATCGGCGCATGTCAGCCACGTCTCCATTGTTCTACAAAGACCTCAAATGCTCGTCCACTGCAGCAAAGGTAAAGTCTTTATTTCTCTGTGAATTCGTCTTTTGATGTGGTCTTTTGGTCATAAATCAGCTAGCAAAAGACAGAACTACCCCATGAGAAGGAGCTCACTGATGCATTCTCAGTTAACTCTTTCTTCAGCAACAGACCGTGCAACAAGGAGACTGCAGAAGGCAAAAATGTTAATAAAACCCACCTTAAAAATTGATTTTATAGCCAAACATACATGCATGTAAGTAATTAAAACTGGCCCAAATAGTGTATAACCCTTTTTAATCTTTAGATTGTAATCTGAGTTTGAACAGGATCAGAGTGGTAAGAATTGCTGGGGGGTTTTCATAAAAAAGTACCTTTTTTTTAACAAGCAGGTGTGCTTTTTTTTCTTTATATAAAACTTATACTCCAGCTCATTTCTTTTGGTTTTGCTTTAGCTTCTTGCACTCCGGGCACACAAGACTGTGGCCTCCCTTTCTTTGAGCTAGACATTACCTTTTTGTAGCTTCCCATTGCTGAGTGTCCATAGTTGGGCCCCGGTCCTGCTCGGCCTTACTCACATTGACGTCACTTTGACACATACAGTAGTAAGGTTTTAATACTAGAGGTTAGGACCATCCCGATTGGGGTACACCTTATCGCTGGTGGGATGGCTTTAGTGCAGTACTTCAGTCCATCCATATTTGCCTCCAGTACACACCTGGTAGCAGCTCGGGCTCCACGCTGACCACTCCTGACCTCTTTATGTTCTCGCTTTTACACATGATGCTGCTTTTTATCCCTTTCGTAGACTTTCTCTTAAGCGGCTGCTTGGATTATCCTTTGGTTGAAGCTCCTTGTGAACCTTCTGGTGAAATGCCATGCCAGTGGATGAACCTGCCGTACACCGAGGTTGGTGCCAGGCCTTGTGTGCCCCATAGGTCGTCTGTTCTTGAATAGTCTGTCCAGAAATAACCTTTTATTCTCTCTGATCAATTATCTCTATTCCTCACTGTGTAGTCAGCCAGTGAGCTGTCAGTCAATCAGGTCAAGGTGGGGCTAGGCCGGGAATAGAACGTGGGAGGCATAGGCTTGGGAAGGGCTCTGATCACACCCAGAGCACTTAAGCCTCAGTTCTATTTTAAAAGGAATCTCCTTTTAGCAGTTTTTTGCTGTGTAATCTGACAGCAGCATGATAAGGGGGCTGAGAGCCTGATTCTAGCTATGTGTCACTTACTGGGCTGCTTAGTATAGTTTAAATGAAATCAGTGTTTTATCAGTAGGGGATTCACTAGAGGACTAGTAAACCTGCTACCAGGTATAACCACACCTCTACCACTGATTGGCAGCTTTCAGCTTTCTATGCAGCGTACACAGAAAGTGGCCAATCAGTGGTGTGGGCGGGATTACACAGGGCTCAGCATTCAGAGAACTGCTAGATTTGCAGCAGAGAAAACAGTGAATTTATCAAAATGATATCAAGCAGTCCAGTAAGTGATACATCGCTGGAATAAGAGTCTCTGCCCCTACATTATGCTGCTCTCACATTACATAGCAAAAACCTGCTTACAGATTCCCTTTTAATTAAAACAGTGATTTCTCAGGCAGGAAATAACAGATTGCATCAGTAAAGGGGTGGATGATAATATGTTTCAGACCATATAAACAGGTTGGGGATGGTAGACTGTTTTGACCGATTCCCTTTAAGCCAAGTCATAGATGGCTACTTCCTGGCACAGAAAAATAGTAAATTACCAATTTATCCACTGGTAAATAATTAAAAATGTATTGGATGGAAATCTGGGTTGTTCTGCTTATTTTTCAAGAAACAGCGCCATATTTATCCTTAGTCTGTTATTACAACTCCATCCCATTCACCTGAATACCAAACATATAGTATACGTAAAGTCCTTGTAGTCAGAAAAGTAAGCAGGCCACTTTTTCTAATCCTAAACAACACCTTAAGACAGATCTATTACTCGATTTTATAATACAAGCTACATACATTATTGAGCTGATCTCTTAGGCTATGTGCACACGGTGCGTTTTTGATGCTGCAATTTCGCGTGGAATTGGCCTCAAAAAATGCATTGCAAACCTTATCACATGATTTCCTATGACATTTTGGAAGATCTGTGCACATGATCAGGATTTTTCCTGACTGAATTTCATGTGCGGAAAAAGATGCAGCATGTCCATTCTTTGTGCGGATTTGCCTGTGTTTTCCCTATACAATGCATTGGAAAAAATGTATGGCAAAAACGCATGAAAATGCATCAAAAATGCTGCAGATTTTCCTCAGTGGTTTTGCTGTCAAGAGGTGCAGAAACGCTTCAGAAATTTCTGCAAGCAATTCCTTATCGTGTGCGTATATCCTTAGACCTGATGAGGCTGGCATGTTGACTTTGAAATTTTATGTTAGAACGGCTGCATAATCCTAATACTAAGATGAGCTTTTTCTGAGTCCAACTATAGAATAAAATAATTCACGAATCCAAATGTATTCAGTCTCCGCACACCCAGCCTGACTGACAACTGCAGCTTGTACTAAGTAGTGTGAGATCTCCGCAGCGGCAAGGGAGGAAGGACCCTGAGGAGCTGTCAATCAGGCTATGTGGGCGGCGATTGAGTTAAAGTTTCATAACAAATTATACAGCCATTCTGGCATGGATTTTCAAAATAAATACAGCAGCCTCTTCAGGATTTCCTGGGAATAGAAAAAAAAAACTAAAGGAAATGTGACTATAAATACTTTTAATTAGTAAATGGCACTCTTTTTGTCTAGTGGGGTAATTAATAAAGAATTAAAATCAACAGAAACTGGTTGTAGCTCCACTTCTGTGACCTGTAAATGGCCTGTACCATGTACTGTTTCCAGGTCACAGCAGCTGTAGTCTCTGGCCGCTGGATGGGAGCCCTGAGGACCACCTCTTACATGATGCATCCATGGCTCCCCTTGTGATTAGCCAACCTGGCGCCATATCACATGTGCATCACACCGCAATGATGATGTTGCACCAGGCCGGCTAATCGAAAGGAGAGCCGTGGATGCTGGGAGGTAGGAGGCAGATGTTGGGGCTCCCGTCCAGCACCCACAGATCACTCACCCAGCCGTTGGGACTCGGTCCTGCAAATGGATTTGCACCAACTCTGCTGGTGACGGATATAATTGCAATTGTTGCGTTACAGTAGACACATCCACGCTTGTATTAGTCTGATGGAGGTTGTATTTCTGCGACTGATGATACTGTTCTGCTTACACAGGTTACAGAGAATGCCGCGCTGCAGGTGCCAGTGGGCAGAATACAACATGGAGCAGCCGTCTGCATCATTACTGTCGTCGTCACACTGTTCTGCACCGGATTGATACTCACATCAGTGTACAATCACAGAAAGGTTTACAGGTCGCACAAAGACCCCCACAGACGTTAGATCTTGTCCAAATGATCCCCCCAACTTTCCCATACGCAGGAACACTTGGACCGGCTGAACGTCCATGTCTTCAAATGAGAGAAAGTCTCCGACAGACAACTCCGGCAGACAGCTCCTGTCCTGAGGAATACGAGTCAGGCATTAAAATTCAGGCTGCCGACGCTTATCTCCCCCAACATCATGTGATGGGGGCAGCCGGAGGTCCCTATACGCATTAGTGCCGGCCGATATGACCGGAGTCTCCAAAATGTGATGACACCTGGATGACAATGCTTGTCGTATCCTGGAAAGATACAAAGTGCTTGGTGGGATTTCTCCAGAAATACGAGGAATAGAAGAGAAACGAGTGATGGAGGACGATGTTATTGCGGGTTTCTTTCACATATGGAAATGGGGTTTATAATTGTAAATCCTTGTGGATTTATTGTAAAATAATGAATCAAAGTACAATTTAATGATAAAAAAGTATTGGGTTTTGTAATAAACTTTATATAGTAAATATGATGGTGTTATGGTGAAGGCGACAAATACAGATGTCACTGAATGAGGAGGAGATGGGACGACGTTACGAGTCTCGTGCACTTGTGATGTCTATGTACCATAAGGGCTCATGCACACGGCTAGGATTTTCTCGTACTAGATCGGTCAGAGTTTGATCAGAGTCGTCAGTTTCTCCGCCATCTCCCATCTATCAGTCAGTGATGGCCTCCCAGCGCTGTACCATTTTTTTTCCACAGACTTTCATTGCCAGATCGGATCAACATCGGACGTGTCTGCTCGATTATGAACGGATCACTTGGTCCGAGAAAAAAAATCACAGACACGTGAAAAACTGATGTCTGAATAAGCTCCGAGGGCTCTTTCAGTTGTCTGATTTTTTTCCACTTACTAGAAAAACTGACTAAATAGGTGTTTTTTTTTTCAGTTACTGAAGCACCCTGGGCCAATTGATAAAAGCAGGGGACGATCCCTTTAAGGCCTCGCTCACACTGGCGTATAAAATCGGATTACACTCGGACAATGTCAGTCAATGAGGACGTGCAGATCTGGTATTTTTCTCAGCTGTATTCGCCATGCTGCGATTTCACTCCGAAATTGGACAGTGCGAGAAAAAAATCGCAGCCTATAAACCAGAATTGTGACAGAAAACAAGGCGCAAATTTTGGCTCAAGCGTCAATTGTGCAAGAACTAGTGACTTTTTCCCCCAGTTTGTAAAAATTTAGTGCATCTGATTTTGACTTGGAGAAACATATACATCACGGCTTACCAAGGGGGAGCCGCCCCTTTAAGAGAAAATTATAAAAATGACGAGACATCGCGGAATATCCCAGTCACAACAGAACCCTATGGAGAAAACATTGTATGTAACCGTGGTAACATGGAGCTGAATGTACACCCTCAATGTCATTGGATTATATAGATTGAGTCCCAATGGTGACAGCGATGATGATGGCGCTATGGAAAAGAAATAGTATGGCCACCACCATGCCCGGCACATGAGGAGACTGTACTGCTCCCAGAAGACGCACTGCACACGGCGAGCAGCAGAGGGCGCTCTGCACTGGGCGAGCTGCGGGAGCCGCACTGTGCAGGATGTGCAGCAGGGGGCGCGCTCAGCGAGGAGGAAGAAGGCGCCGCCGTGCAGAGTGTCCCGGCCTGAGGGGAAGAGGAGGAGGTGTGGCAACCCGGAAGCGGAAAGGGTGAGGAGAAGGAGGGCCTGTGCACCGAGAGAAGGGTCTGAGCAGAACGCAGAAGGGAGCCGGCACCGGCGGGGAGTTCAGGCCGCAGCACTGCATTGTAACCCCCGGTAATTATTCATCCTCGCTCAGTACTACACAGTTCTCGCTGCCGCCTGCAGGGGGCGGAGTGCGCGCCGGTGTGTGGATGTGTCCGGGGGTCCTCTCTGTATACGGGGTCAGGGGCTTTTGATAGCCGGATGTGAGGTCTGCTGGTAACTGGGGCAGGTGTGTACACGGCTGTGCGGCTTTTTACTGCTAACACTCTTGTGACCCTTAATCTTTTCATAAGTCAGCGCCCCAGTGCCTGTTACTACATCGCTTTATATCAGGAAAGCTGCACCACCGCGGAGGAGGTTCTGTGCGCGCCCCCCGCACCACCGCGGAGGAGGTTCTGTGCGCGCCCCCCGCACCACCGCGGAGGAGGTTCTGTGCGCGCCCCCCGCACCACCGCGGAGGAGGTTCTGTGCGCGCCCCCCGCACCACCGCGGAGGAGGTTCTGTGCGCGCCCCCCGCACCACCGCGGAGGAGGTTCTGTGCGCGCCCCCCGCACCACCGCGGAGGAGGTTCTGTGCGCGCCCCCCGCACCACCGCGGAGGAGGTTCTGTGCGCGCCCCCCGCACCACCGCGGAGGAGGTTCTGTGCGCGCCCCCCGCACCACCGCGGAGGAGGTTCTGTGCGCGCCCCCCGCACCACCGCGGAGGAGGTTCTGTGCGCGCCCCCCGCACCACCGCGGAGGAGGTTCTGTGCGCGCCCCCCGCACCACCGCGGAGGAGGTTCTGTGCGCGCCCCCCGCACCACCGCGGAGGAGGTTCTGTGCGCGCCCCCCGCACCACCGCGGAGGAGGTTCTGTGCGCGCCCCCCGCACCACCGCGGAGGAGGTTCTGTGCGCGCCCCCCGCACCACCGCGGAGGAGGTTCTGTGCGCGCCCCCCGCACCACCGCGGAGGAGGTTCTGTGCGCGCCCCCCGCACCACCGCGGAGGAGGTTCTGTGCGCGCCCCCCGCACCACCGCGGAGGAGGTTCTGTGCGCGCCCCCCGCACCACCGCGGAGGAGGTTCTGTGCGCGCCCCCCGCACCACCGGTTCTGTGCGCGCCCCCCGCACCACCGGTTCTGTGCGCGCCCCCCGCACCACCGGTTCTGTGCGCGCCCCCCGCACCACCGGTTCTGTGCGCGCCCCCCGCACCACCGGTTCTGTGCGCGCCCCCCGCACCACCGGTTCTGTGCGCGCCCCCCGCACCACCGGTTCTGTGCGCGCCCCCCGCACCACCGGTTCTGTGCGCGCCCCCGGCACCGGAGGTTCTGTGCGCGGTTTGGGCAATGTGTGTCACATGACAGGCTTTTTTAATCCCATCCTCGTGCTACAGGTTTTGTTTTTGGGCAGAAATTGGCTTTTGTTGCTTTTTTTCTTTTTTAATGCGTATCAATTTATGTTGCAGAAATGCACTTTTTTTGGTGCAGATTTTACACATTCATTTTCCCATATTGGGACCTTGTATACACAGATTAAACCACTGAGCTAGCAATGTTCTGGTTAGTGATGAGCGAGTATGTTCTGTTAACCCTTTCGGCGAGTATGCTCGGGCCGAGCTCCGAGTATTTACAGCTGCTCGGTGATATGGTTAAATCGCTCCCGTGTGCATGATTTGCAACTGTTTGACAGCTTTATTACATGAGAGGAATGTCTATTTCTTACACATTCTTCACCTGTATTAAAACTGTCAAAACAGTTGCAAATCATGTACACGGGAGCGATTTAACCATATCACCGAGCAGCTGTAAATACTCGGAGCTCGGCCCGAGCATACTCGGAACAGAACATACTCGCTCAACACTAGTTCTGGTGCATCTGCTCAACAGAAAACCATAAAGCTAATGCATAAGTACCTGTGTAATGCACATGTAGTGTTGGTGCATTGATATACTCTACAACCCGTCTTCCCCGGTTTCCATCTCCGGTCCTCTTCTTTTAGGTCACATGATGTAGTGTTCCTCACTGCCATGAATAAGAACCTTGTCAAACACACAGCCCGAGGTTATTCCCATCGGGGTGTCCTGTTTTTAAATATTGTGTTTTATTATATTCTTTTTGAATGAATGCGCTAATAAATGTTAATGCTTTTATCCCTACACTGCAGACCATGTGCTTTATTTTGTTCCTTCTTGCCTGGTATCATGTTTATCCTTTTCAGCTGGGATTTTTGGCCGTCCTCTCCCCAGAGACTTGGCATAGTTTTTTGTGAGAGGTGAGCTGAACATATTTTTGTTTTCCAAGTGTTCCTCTACTCCAGTCCTTAGGGCCACCAACAGATCATGTTTTTGGGAATTCCTTAGTATTGCACAGGCGATAATTCCCTCATCTATACAATACTAAGAATTCACGATCTGTTGGGGAACACTGTTGTAACGGCTGTTCAGGCTCCGTGGATCACACTGGGGTCTATGTGTCACCTGGAAGTCTATGGAGTGTCAGGACGAGACTCCATAAACTTACATTGTAAAAGCAACTTTGTGATTGTAATGTTTAGACCCCCAGACTCCAGCAGTGCAATGGTCGCTCTTCACGTTTGTTTTCTTTTAAACTCCTTTATTGGAAACTTAAAGGTGGGAACATGTTAAACCAGGTGTCCCTCCCCTATATCTCCATGTGCCCTTTCTACTTCCAGCAGCTGCTGAGCACACGGTCTCCCGGGTTCATTCTTTCGGAGTGGCGATGTGTGCAGGGTGTAAAATCAACACCAGCTCCCACGTTATATGAGGACTCAGCAGGCTGTTGCTTGGCAGGCTGCATTTTACTGACAAATCGGATAAGACATCCAGTCGGCAATGCAAAATTAGCACTTTTTTCGTAAAACTTAATTAAACTGAGATTACACAATTAACTGGGCCTGTAATGATGCCTTTTTATTAAACCTGTCGTAAGTGATCAGTGACGCTCAGGGAGCTGTATCCTTCACATCTCAAAAACATTTATTTGAAGGTTTCTGAAATTCATTTTCTTGGTCACCTCATGAAGACAACCCAGTTTATTTGCTGTGATACACCTTGTTCATCCTTCTTTTAGCCTGAGTAGTAAGGGCATGTGCACACAACGCTTTTTTAAGACAACTGATCAGTCGGGGAGAAAGCAAACATTTGCCGCCAGTCGCTGCTCAGAGTTTTGAGATTTTTTTTTTTTACACAAAGCAAAAGAATTTCCAATGATCTTGTTGTCACTTGTAAGAAATAGTTAGATCTGTTTAGAGAAGGGATCTGGGGGCCGGGAATGATCCCTGCAGGCCTGTCTGTCATCGGCTGTGATGGCTAACAGCCCCTCCACACATCTTCTATTGTTATTACTACTTCAGGTTTCTTCTGATTTTTCTTGTGTTCAGATTTCCAGACTTCTCAGTAATTTCTGTCTTGTGTAATTTAAAGGTGTTTCCTACCTATAGATTTTTGTCCTTTAATGGCCAGCACTGGGCTAATATAACGGAGTCAGATGTTACTGATCCTCCCCAGGCCAGTCGCTGCTCCAATCTGTGTACTGGCTACAGCGGTGGTGTCATTGCTACAATGCACATCACTGCTGCAGCCAATCACCAAGCTCAGTGGTGAGGCTGCGGTGGAGAACACAAGCCCAGCGGTCGGCTGTAGCCATAATCTTACCACCGCCTATAACTGGCACACTCAGTCGTGCACTAAAGAGGCAGGGAACCTTTTTGTGCTGTAGGATCTCTCATTCTGGAGAGAGGCCGTGTCATAATTATGTTTTTTCTCCTGCTCACAGTACATAGGAGACTGTATAATGATAATTCTAGTAAGGACTAAACCATGGCCAACCTTCTCGCCCCATCATGTCCAGCTGTACCCCAGTATTTCCATCTCTTAAATGCATTAATGATTCGCACAAAACGGTTCCACATGGACTTGTTCTTGTCAAAGCCACAGGACATGCATACTGTACCTGTATTTGTGGTTTCTGATTAGAATCATTACCCCTTCCCATTCTACACACAAAATTACTGCTCCTGTACTAATGTAGGTAGAATAAGCTAATGCAAATATTTCATTTATCACAAAAAGTAAAAAAAAAAATCAGTAACTGCAATTAGCCTTTTATGTTCAGGGCTTGTTCCTTCCTGTACACATGAAGCTCCATCTGTCTGACATTGTCCCTTTAAATCCGCCCAGCAGTGCCCGGGTCTGGATCCAGTTTCTGTGCTCTAATAAGCCACAGCGCTTTGATTGCTGTAGTTTTGGCTTGTTTCTGCATGTCTCGCACATTCTGCAGCAAATTCCACCTGCTTTCACAAAGTCCATGCCTGCGGGCAGATCCAGCCTTAGATCGCATGGCTGCTTCTGCAATTACACATAGGTGAAGGGAGTTTTATCACATACCACATCTTCTGTCTGTTACTAGATGTTATAGATTACAGCTGGGGGGGGAGGTCCATAGATTTATCCCACCTCCCAGCAGGTTACTTATTCCACAGAAGAATGAGAAAATTGATCTGTTTGCTCTGCCGGACTGCAAACACAAATGGGATGTTCACATTGTCCGACGGCGCAGCAGAGCTGACAATGTTCCGCCAGCTTTCTAGGCAGATCCTTTTTTTTTTTCTTTTTTTTCACCTCCAACTTGCTAAATTTGGTGTCACTTTGGGCTACAAGCACACATGTAGTTTTGTAAGGAGCCAGAAGTGAATGAATATCAGGAAAAAAAATTTTTTTCCCCCTCCTAAAGTGAACCAGTCATCATGTGCTCTGCCCAATCCACGGGCTGCAGGAATGTGGGACACTGCGGCGTTTTCAGAAATAATGCAGTTTAAAAAATCGTCTAGGAGCAATGGGTCCTAATCGTCATGTATGGCGGGGTGGGGGGTTTGTCACTTTTCTTTGTTGTCTTTTGGTATTTGATTTCCTTTTATTTATTTGCGCTAAATTATATAAAATGCCGCACGGTTCTTTTGCGCAATAGCAAAAATGCTCTTTATTTTAGTCATTTTAACATTATTGCGCCTTTTTAGTGCAGAAATTAGCATGTTCCGATAACATAATGCAGAATTTGCTCAAAAAATTTGTCAGGCTTTCATAAACTGACTCCAGCGGGGAAGGGACTGAAATGTATTTGTGCAAAAAGTTTGCAACTTTTTAAAAAGTCGCATTTCTTAATTTCTGCTGAAAACCTTTAAAAACAATGGCAAACATGCTACTGTCATAGTAGTGGAAACCTGTCTGGCGACTGTACAGAAAGTGCGGCTGCCAGGAGAAATTATTTCCTCCCAAAAGCCACCTGCGCACTATACATATACTACCACTGTGCTGTGTGATGGCACACTATACATATACTACCACTGTGCTGTGTGATGGCACACTATACATATACTACCACTGTGCTGTGTGATGTGATGGCACACTATACATATACTACCACTGTGCTGTGTGATGGCACACTATACATATACTACCACTGTGCTGTGTGATGCGATGGCACACTATACATATACTACCACTGTGCTGTGTGATGCGATGGCACACTATACATATACTACCACTGTGCTGTGTGATGCGATGGCACACTATACATATACTACCACTGTGCTGTGTGATGTGATGGCACACTATACATATACTACCACTGTGCTGTGTGATGCGATGGCACACTATACATATACTACCACTGTGCTGTGTGATGTGATGGCACACTATACATATACTACCACTGTGCTGTGTGATGTGATGGCACACTATACATATACTACCACTGTGCTGTGTGATGTGATGGCACACTATACATATACTACCACTGTGCTGTGTGATGTGATGGCACACTATACATATACTACCACTGTGCTGTGTGATGCGATGGCACACTATACATATACTACCACTGTGCTGTGTGATGTGATGGCACACTATACATATACTACCACTGTGCTGTGTGATGCGATGGCACACTATACATATACTACCACTGTGCTGTGTGATGGCACACTATACATATACTACCACTGTGCTGTGTGATGGCACACTATACATATACTACCACTGTGCTGTGTGATGGCACACTATACATATACTACCACTGTGCTGTGTGATGGCACACTATACATATACTACCACTGTGCTGTGTAATGTGATGGCACACTATACATATACTACCACTGTGCTGTGTAACGTGATGGCACACTATACATATACTACCACTGTGCTGTGTAACGTGATGGCACACTATACATATACTACCACTGTGCTGTGTAACGTGATGGCACACTATACATATACTACCACTGTGCTGTGTGATGGCACGCTATACATATACTACCACTGTGCTGTGTGATGTGATGGCACACTATACATATACTACCACTGTGCTCTGTGATGGCACACTATACATATACTACCACTGTGCTGTGTGATGTGATGGCACACTATACATATACTACCACTGTGCTGTGTGATGTGATGGCACACTATACATATACTACCACTGTGCTGTGTAACGTGATGGCACACTATACATATACTACCACTGTGCTGTGTGATGCGATGGCACACTATACATATACTACCACTGTGCTGTGTGATGTCACACTATACATATACTACCACTGTGCTGTGTGATGGCACACTATGCATATACTACCACTGTGCTGTGTGATGCGATGGCACACTATACATATACTACCACTGTGCTGTGTAACGTGATGGCACACTATACATATACTACCACTGTGCTGTGTGATGCGATGGCACACTATACATATACTACCACTGTGCTGTGTGATGCGATGGCACACTATACATATACTACCACTGTGCTGTGTGATGGCACACTATACATATACTACCACTGTGCTGTGTAATGTGATGGCACACTATACATATACTACCACTGTGCTGTGTGATGCGATGGCACACTATACATATACTACCACTGTGCTGTGTGATGCGATGGCACACTATACATATACTACCACTGTGCTGTGTGATGCGATGGCACACTATACATATACTACCACTGTGCTGTGTGATGCGATGGCACACTATACATATACTACCACTGTGCTGTGTGATGCGATGGCACACTATACATATACTACCACTGTGCTGTGTGATGCGATGGCACACTATACATATACTACCACTGTGCTGTGTGATGCGATGGCACACTATACATATACTACCACTGTGCTGTGTGATGTGATGGCACACTATACATATACTACCACTGTGCTGTGTGATGGCACACTATACATATACTACCACTGTGCTGTGTGATGGCACACTATACATATACTACCACTGTGCTGTGTGATGGCACACTATACATATACTACCACTGTGCTGTGTGATGGCACACTATACATATACTACCACTGTGCTGTGTGATGGCACACTATACATATACTACCACTGTGCTGTGTAATGTGATGGCACACTATACATATACTACCACTGTGCTGTGTAATGTGATGGCACACTATACATATACTACCACTGTGCTGTGTGATGTGATGGCACACTATACATATACTACCACTGTGCTGTGTAACGTGATGGCACACTATACATATACTACCACTGTGCTGTGTGATGGCACACTATACATATACTACCACTGTGCTGTGTGATGTGATGGCACACTATACATATACTACCACTGTGCTCTGTGATGGCACACTATACATACACTACCACTGTGCTGTGTGATGTGATGGCACACTATACATATACTACCACTGTGCTGTGTGATGGCACACTATACATATACTACCACTGTGCTGTGTAACGTGATGGCACACTATACATATACTACCACTGTGCTGTGTGATGGCACACTATACATATACTACCACTGTGCTGTGTGATGGCACACTATACATATACTACCACTGTGCTGTGTAACGTGATGGCACACTATACATATACTACCACTGTGCTGTGTGATGGCACACTATACATATACTACCACTGTGCTGTGTGATGTGATGGCACACTATACATATACTACCACTGTGCTCTGTGATGGCACACTATACATACACTACCACTGTGCTGTGTGATGTGATGGCACACTATACATATACTACCACTGTGCTGTGTGATGGCACACTATACATATACTACCACTGTGCTGTGTAACGTGATGGCACACTATACATATACTACCACTGTGCTGTGTGATGGCACACTATACATATACTACCACTGTGCTGTGTGATGGCACACTATACATATACTACCACTGTGCTGTGTAACGTGATGGCACACTATACATATACTACCACTGTGCTGTGTGATGGCACACTATACATATACTACCACTGTGCTGTGTGATGCGATGGCACACTATACATATACTACCACTGTGCTGTGTGATGCGATGGCACACTATACATATACTACCACTGTGCTGTGTGATGCGATGGCACACTTAACATATACTACCACTGTGCTGTGTGATGGCACACTATACATATACTACCACTGTGCTGTGTGACGGCACACTATACATATACTACCACTGTGCTGTGTGATGTGATGGCACGCTATACATATACTACCACTGTGCTGTGTGATGTGATGGCACGCTATACATATACTACCACTGTGCTGTGTGATGTGATGGCACACTATACATATACTACCACTGTGCTGTGTGATGCGATGGCACACTATACATATACTACCACTGTGCTGTGTGATGCGATGGCACACTATACATATACTACCACTGTGCTGTGTGATGCGATGGCACACTATACATATACTACCACTGTGCTGTGTGATGCGATGGCACACTATACATATACTACCACTGTGCTGTGTGATGCGATGGCACACTATACATATACTACCACTGTGCTGTGTAATGTGATGGCACACTATACATATACTACCACTGTGCTGTGTAATGGCACACTATACATATACTACCACTGTGCTGTGTGATGTGATGGCACACTATACATATACTACCACTGTGCTGTATAATGTGATGGCACACTATACATATACTACCACTGTGCTGTGTGATGGGATGGCACACTATACATATACTACCACTGTGCTGTGTGATGGGATGGCACACTATACATATACTACCACTGTGCTGTGTGATGCGATGGCACACTATACATATACTACCACTGTGCTGTGTGATGGCACACTATACATATACTACCACTGTGCTGTGTGATGCGATGGCACACTATACATATACTACCACTGTGCTGTGTGATGCGATGGCACACTATACATATACTACCACTGTGCTGTGTGATGCGATGGCACACTATACATATACTACCACTGTGCTGTGTGATGCGATGGCACACTATACATATACTACCACTGTGCTGTGTGATGCGATGGCACACTATACATATACTACCACTGTGCTGTGTGATGCGATGGCACACTATACATATACTACCACTGTGCTGTGTAACGTGATGGCACACTATACATATACTACCACTGTGCTGTGTGATGCGATGGCACACTATACATATACTACCACTGTGCTGTGTGATGCGATGGCACACTATACATATACTACCACTGTGCTGTGTGATGTGATGGCACACTATACATATACTACCACTGTGCTGTGTAATGTGATGGCACACTTTACATATACTACCACTGTGCTGTGTGACGGCACACTATACATATACTACCTGTGTAATGTGATGGCACACTATACATATACTACCACTGTGCTGTGTGATGGCACACTATACATATACTACCACTGTGCTGTGTGATGGCACACTATACATATACTATCACTGTGCTGTGTAATGTGATGGCACACTATACATATACTACCACTGTGCTGTGTGATGCGATGGCACACTATACATATACTACCACTGTGCTGTGTGATGCGATGGCACACTATACATATACTACCACTGTGCTGTGTGATGCGATGGCACACTATACATATACTACCACTGTGCTGTGTGATGCGATGGCACACTATACATATACTACCACTGTGCTGTGTGATGCGATGGCACACTATACATATACTACCACTGTGCTGTGTGATGCGATGGCACACTATACATATACTACCACTGTGCTGTGTGATGCGATGGCACACTATACATATACTACCACTGTGCTGTGTGATGCGATGGCACACTATACATATACTACCACTGTGCTGTGTGATGGCACACTATACATATACTACCACTGTGCTGTGTGATGGCACACTATACATATACTACCACTGTGCTGTGTGATGGCACACTATACATATACTACCACTGTGCTGTGTGATGCGATGGCACACTATACATATACTACCACTGTGCTGTGTGATGTGATGGCACACTATACATATACTACCACTGTGCTGTGTGAATGCACACTATACATATACTACCACTGTGCTGTGTAATGTGATGGCACACTATACATATACTACCACTGTGCTGTGTAACGTGATGGCACACTATACATATACTACCACTGTGCTGTGTAACGTGATGGCACACTATACATATACTACCACTGTGCTGTGTGATGGCACACTATACATATACTACCACTGTGCTGTGTGATGTGATGGCACACTATACATATACTACCACTGTGCTCTGTGATGGCACACTATACATACACTACCACTGTGCTGTGTGATGTGATGGCACACTATACATATACTACCACTGTGCTGTGTGATGGCACACTATACATATACTACCACTGTGCTGTGTAACGTGATGGCACACTATACATATACTACCACTGTGCTGTGTGATGGCACACTATACATATACTACCACTGTGCTGTGTGATGGCACACTATACATATACTACCACTGTGCTGTGTAACGTGATGGCACACTATACATATACTACCACTGTGCTGTGTGATGGCACACTATACATATACTACCACTGTGCTGTGTAACGTGATGGCACACTATACATATACTACCACTGTGCTGTGTGATGCGATGGCACACTATACATATACTACCACTGTGCTGTGTGATGCGATGGCACACTTAACATATACTACCAGTGTGCTGTGTGATGGCACACTATTCATATACTACCACTGTGCTGTGTGATGGCACACTATACATATACTACCACTGTGCTGTGTGATGTGATGGCACACTATACATATACTACCACTGTGCTGTGTGATGCGATGGCACACTATACATATACTACCACTGTGCTGTGTGATGTGATGGCACGCTATACATATACTACCACTGTGCTGTGTGATGTGATGGCACGCTATACATATACTACCACTGTGCTGTGTGATGTGATGGCACACTATACATATACTACCACTGTGCTGTGTGATGCGATGGCACACTATACATATACTACCACTGTGCTGTGTGATGCGATGGCACACTATACATATACTACCACTGTGCTGTGTGATGCGATGGCACACTATACATATACTACCACTGTGCTGTGTGATGCGATGGCACACTATACATATACTACCACTGTGCTGTGTGATGCGATGGCACACTATACATATACTACCACTGTGCTGTGTGATGCGATGGCACACTATACATATACTACCACTGTGCTGTGTGATGCGATGGCACACTATACATATACTACCACTGTGCTGTGTGATGCGATGGCACACTATACATATACTACCACTGTGCTGTGTGATGCGATGGCACACTATACATATACTACCACTGTGCTGTGTGATGCGATGGCACACTATACATATACTACCACTGTGCTGTGTGATGCGATGGCACACTATACATATACTACCACTGTGCTGTGTGATGCGATGGCACACTATACATATACTACCACTGTGCTGTGTGATGCGATGGCACACTATACATATACTACCACTGTGCTGTGTAACGTGATGGCACACTATACATATACTACCACTGTGCTGTGTGATGTGATGGCACACTATACATATACTACCACTGTGCTGTATAATGTGATGGCACACTATACATATACTACCACTGTGCTGTGTGATGCGATGGCACACTATACATATACTACCACTGTGCTGTGTGATGTGATGGCACACTTTACATATACTACCACTGTGCTGTGTGACGGCACACTATACTTATACTACCTGTGTAATGTGATGGCACACTATACATATACTACCACTGTGCTGTGTGATGGCACACTATACATATACTACCACTGTGCTGTGTGATGGCACACTATACATATACTATCACTGTGCTGTGTAATGTGATGGCACACTATACATATACTACCACTGTGCTGTGTGATGCGATGGCACACTATACATATACTACCACTGTGCTGTGTGATGCGATGGCACACTATACATATACTACCACTGTGCTGTGTGATGCGATGGCACACTATACATATACTACCACTGTGCTGTGTGATGTGATGGCACACTATACATATACTACCACTGTGCTGTGTGATGCGATGGCACACTATACATATACTACCACTGTGCTGTGTGATGCGATGGCACACTATACATATACTACCACTGTGCTGTGTGATGCGATGGCACACTATACATATACTACCACTGTGCTGTGTGATGCGATGGCACACTATACATATACTACCACTGTGCTGTGTGATGCGATGGCACACTATACATATACTACCACTGTGCTGTGTGATGCGATGGCACACTATACATATACTACCACTGTGCTGTGTGATGGCACACTATACATATACTACCACTGTGCTGTGTGATGGCACGCTATACATATACTACCACTGTGCTGTGTGATGGCACGCTATACATATACTACCACTGTGCTGTGTAATGTGATGGCACACTATACATATACTATTTCAGGTGAATGATGAACTAATAGTTGGATAATTGGCTTTTCAGGATCTGTCATCTGTAAGAATCTTGTGATATTTTCCTACAACCTCGGCTCCATCTTTAACTTTGTTTTATGTTGAGATAAACAGGAATTCCAGAAAAATGCCCCCTCCCCCACCCACCTATAAATCTTTGTCTTAACTATCTTCTGATATCCTCCAGTAATATTTTGTTTCATGAGCTCCTTCTAACTAAACTTTCCTCCATTGTAACAACTGTTGTAGCAGATTACAGCCCAATAAATGGGGTTTTAAGCTGTATCCACATGTCATGACCACGCTGTGATTTTGGTGAGTTTTTCTTAACATATAACCTTTTCCCTTGAGTCTGAAAAATTAGAAAAACAGACAAGTGTGAGTTCAATTTACAGGGAATATGTCAGCAGAATTTCAATCTAAACTATTTATATGCACATGTTCCTGTTTCAAAGACAAGTCCAGCAATACCTTTACACGGCCGGTCTGTTCCCCCGTTACTGGGAAATCAGTGTTTGAATTTGATATGCAAATCAGGCTGAAGAGCTATGATAGATCTGAGGCCTCAGTCACGCTAGATCAGGGATGTCAAACTCAAACACACAGAGGGCCAAAATGAAAAACTTGGATAAAGCTGCTGGCCAACTAGTATACAGTATAATGGGCCCAGACACAGTCCTCTATACAGAATAATGGGCCCCACATAGTCCTCTATACAGAATAATGGGCCCCACATAGTCCTCTATACAGAATAATGGGCCCCACACAGTCCTCTATACAGAATAATGGGCCCCACACAGCCCTCCGTGCAGGATAATGGGCCCCACACAGCCCTCCGTGCAGGATAATGGGCCCCACACAGCCCTCCGTGCAGGATAATGGGCCCCACACAGCCCTCCGTGCAGGATAATGGGCCCCACACAGCCCTCCGTGCAGGATAATGGGCCCCACACAGCCCTCCGTGCAGGATAATGGGCCCCACACAGCCCTCCGTGCAGGATAATGGGCCCCACACAGCCCTCCGTGCAGGATAAGGGGCCCCACACAGCCCTCCGTGCAGGATAAGGGGCCCCACACAGCCCTCCGTGCAGGATAAGGGGCCCCACACAGCCCTCCGTGCAGGATAAGGGGCCCCACACAGCCCTCCGTGCAGGATAAGGGGCCCCACACAGCCCTCCGTGCAGGATAATGGGCCCCACACAGGTGTGGCTGTTCTGCTTTTGCGGGCCAAATATAACCTTCCTGTGGTCCAGATTTGACATGTATGCTTTAGATGTATTCCCCACCCAGCATCACCTCCTGCTGCTTGACAGCTCGTTTGCCTGAAATCGCACAGCATGGAGGCTGTCAGTCAAGCAGGAAGAGGCAGCAGCGCTGGTCATGGAATAGAGCTTGAGTGACAGAGGCTTTAGATCTATCATAGCTCTTCAGTCTCATTTACGTAACAATTTCTCAGTAATGAAGTAATGGACTGGCCATGTGAAGGTATTGTTTGACTTGTCTTTAAAAGAGCTACATGTGCATATAAACAGTTTGGAGATGAAATCCCGCTGACAGATTCCTTTTTAAAACCCCATCCAAATGTAGTGGAGGGAGGGGCTCAGTAGAGTAAACTAAGCAGGATAAGTGTTTTTACAGCCTCAGCAAGTCAATCATGTCACTAGTTTTCATTGTGGATTCAACCTTTCACCTGTGCATCTACATGCTGAATTCCATGCTGTCTTCCCTATACCGTTCTGTTCCAATTCTCTAATGGTACGTCACCCAACTTTTCCGTCTTGACTCCCATGCAGATTTCTCTATTTCTCTACCCCTATGTCCCACTGGTATGTGACCCAGCTGCCCCCCACTTTCATTTATGACCTTGTTTATTCTGTCTTGAGCATCCAGCATCTGGTTCAATCTAATCAGCTGATCAAGATGAGCACAGACCACTCCCATCTGCTTCACAGCTGAATGCATTCTGTAGCCCATATATTGAGAACTAGGAGTCTGTGTCAGACTTCTGTCTGTGTCCATGAGCTGAAGTGTCTGAAATTTGAATGAATCCTGAATTGAAATTGAAGGTAACTGGATACTTTGTCACAGTAAACAATGTTTCTCTTTGTTTTCACTCTCACCTCCTTAATCCTTCACTTCTTTCAACCACCCCTAATCCCTACACCTAGTAAGGAACTCTTCATCTCTTCCTCCATTCTCCCCACCCATCTCACCTCCTCCTCAGAGCTATTCCTCAATATACAATCCTTTGTCTCCAAACACAGACAGCCACCTCATGCCCTCTCCTGCTCCCACCTACTAACGCTTTCTCTGCTCCTCCTTACTGCCGGCGACATCTCTCCAAATCCCGGCCTTCCTCACCACATCCCTACAATCACTTCCACCTCCTACCCATGATCTATCCCAAACTCTCCTAACCCTTCTAACCTTCGACCTATACGCCCAGCCCCCTCTTCCCCAGTTCCACTAACAGGAGCTCTATGGAACGCTCGCTCGGTCTGCAATAAACTTTCCTACATTCACGATCTCTTCATCACTAACAAGCTTTCCTTCCTCTGCATCACTGAAACCTGGCTCACCCCCTCCGACACGGCCTCTCCTGCTTCACTCTCATATGGCGGATTCCACCTCTCCCATACCCCCCGCCCCACCGGCAAGCACGGTGGAGGAATAGGTTTCCTCCTCTCAGAAAAGTGCTCCTTCACCCATATCCCACTGCCGCCCGCAATTACTCTCCCCTCCTTTGAAGTGCACTGCGTGCGCATCTACTCCCCATCCAACCTCCAACTGGCTGTCATCTACCGCCCCCCAGGATCAACCACCACTTTCTTTGACCACTTCACCACTTGGCTACTTTCATTTCCTCTCGATTGACATCCCCACTATCCTCATGGGTGACTTTAACATCCCCATTGACACTTCCCTCTCAGCTGCCTCTAAGCTTCTATCCCTCACTTCCTCCTTTGGTCTTACTCTGTGGTCTTCCACACCCACCCACAAAGACGGCCACACGCTGGAACTCATCTTCACCCGCCTCTGTTCCCTATCTAACCTCTCTAACTCACCTCTCCCTCTCTCTGACCACAACCTACTCACATTCTCTTCTCTCTCCTCCCCGGGGCAACAATCCCCACTCCACAAACTTGCATACCCTCGTAGAAATCTCAAACACCTTGACCTACACTCTCTCTCTGAATCCCTCCTCCCTCTTACAGACATTAGTTCCTTACATGATGCAGATGCTGCTGCCACTTTATACAACACCACAACAGCTGCAGCTCTCGATTCGGTCGCCCCTCTCACACATACCAAGGCTCGCACAATCAACAGACAACCATGGCACACCAGCCTAACTAAAGAACTGCGACGGGCCTCCAGGGTTGCTGAACGTAGATGGAAAAGGTCCCACTCCCATGAGCACTTCATCGCATTCAAACAGTCCCTCACTACCTTCAAGTTCACACTCACTGCAGCAAAACAAACATACTTTGCATCTCTCATATCCTCCCTGTCTCACAACCCTAAACAACTATTCAACACCTTCAATTCTCTCCTCCGTCCCCCAGTGCCTCCTCCCTCTCCTCTTATTTCAGCCGAAGACTTTGCCTCATTCTTCAAGCAGAAGATTGACACCATCAGACAAAGTTTTTGCCTAAAGCCCCCACAGCCCCCCCCACACCTACTCAACCCTCCTCCTCCAAAACTACATTCTCCACCGTTTCTGAAGATCAGCTTTCCTCTTTACTCTCCAAATCACACCTCACCACCTGTAAACTTGACCCAATCCCGTCCCACCTCATCCCAAACCTTACCACTATCTTCATCCCAGCCCTAGCCCACCTCTTCAACTTGTCACTAACAACTGGTGTCTTCCCCTCATGCTTCAAACATGCCTCAATCACACCCATCCTCAAAAAGCCCTCCCTTGACCCATCCTCCGTGTCTAGCTATCGCCCCATATCACTTCTCCCCTATGCCTCAAAACTACTGGAACAACACGTCCATTCTGAACTGTCCTCCCACCTCTCCTCCTGCTCCCTCTTTGACCGCCTACAATCTGGTTTCCGACCGCACCATTCTACTGAAACTGCACTGACTAAAGTCACCAACGACCTACTAACCGCCAAATCTAAGCGACACTACTCTGTCCTCCTCCTCCTAGACCTGTCATCTGCCTTTGACACAGTGGACCATTCCCTCTTACTCCAGACTCTCTCATCTCTCGGCATCACAGACTTGGCCTATCCTGGATCTCCTCATACCTAACAGACCGGACATTGTGTCTCCCACTCACAGACCACCTTCTCATCTCGCCCCCTATCTGTCGGTGTCCCCCAAGGTTCAGTTCTAGGACCCCTGCTCTTCTCCATCTAAACCTTCGGCCTGGGACAGCTCATAGAGTCTCATGGCTTTCATGATCACCTCTATGCTGATGACACATAGATCTACCTCTCTGGACCCGATATCACCTCCTTATTAACCAAAATCCCACAATGTCTGTCTGCTATTTCATCCTTCTTCTCTGCCAGATTTCTAAAACTTAACATGGACAAAACACTCATCATCTTTCCGCCATCTCATTCAACCCTCCGAACTGACCTATCTATCAACGTTAATGGCTGCCCACTCTCCCCAGTCCCTCAAGCTCGCTGCCTTGGGGTAACCCTGGACTCTGAACTCTCCTTCAAACCACATATCCAAGCCCTTTCCTCTTCCTGCCGACTCCAACTCAAAAATATCTCCCGGATCCACACATTCCTCAACCATGAATCTGCAAAAACACTAGTGCACGCCCTAATCATCTCCCGCCTTGACTACTGCAACCTCCTGCTCTGTGGCCTCCCTTCTAACACTCTCACACCCCTCCAATCTATCCTAAACTCTGCTGCTCGACTAATCAACCTGTCCCCCCGCTATAACCCGGCCTCTCCTCTCTGTCAATCTCTTCACTGGCTCCCCATTACCCAGAGACTCCAGTTCAAAACCCTAACCATGACATACAAAGCCATTCACAACCTGTCTCCTTCATATATCTCCGACCTAGTCTCCCGTTACATACCTGCACGCAACCTCCGATCCTCACAAGATCTCCTGCTCTACTCCCCTCTTATCTCCTCCTCCCACAACCGTATACAAGATTTCTCCCGTGCTTCCCCCCTACTCTGGAACTCTCTACCCCAACGTATCAGACTCTCGCCTACCGTGGAAACCTTCAAAAGGAACCTGAAGACCCACATCTTCCAACAAGCCTACAACCTGCAGTAACCACCGCTCCACCATACCGCTGCACGACCAGCTCTATCCTCACCTACTGTATCCTCACCCATCCCTCGTAGATTGTGAGCCCTCGCGGGCAGGGTCCTCGCTCCTCCTGTACCAGTCGCTGTCACATTGTGTTCAAGATTATTGTAATTGTTCTTGTATTATACCCCTTTTTCACATGTAAAGCGCCATGGAATAAATGGCGCTATAATAATAAATAATAATAATCTACAGCACAATCTGAACGTGACACATGCAGATGTAGTTTTCATATCACTGTAGATTTGCAGATCTGCACTATGGCACTTTTGCCTTATTTTTTTGTTCCCGATTTCCTTAATGGGAGTATGTAGAATAAAAACAATAATCCCACCTTTCATACTATGACTTTCTGGGACTAGGCCAATCTAGTGTTAGTACTGCAAATGAAGTGGGCCAGCAGTTTCTGGAAACATGAGATAAATGGACAGGTGCACGTCTCCCTGATGGCTGCGGTGCGAACACATATATGCAGCACACAGTGAACTGCATTTTAGCTACATAGACTATATATTTGTGCTTCATGGCACACCATTTTATCAAATTATGTGAGCCCATCTGCAGGGCTGTGGAGTCGGTAAGCCAAACCTCCGACTCTGAAATTTCCATGACTCTGACTCCCTCATACATGGCTCATGTTTAAGTGATAAATTTACTGTAGCACAGATTCATCTCCGCTAAAAGTCTAGACCCTTAGATCAGGAATAGGACAGACATTTATAGGACATTTCAGAACTTTCCCAAATTCTTATGAAAAAATATTCCCCACAAACTGCATTGAACTACTGTACACAATTTATTATATATTTTAGGAATTGGAGTCGGTCCATTTTATTCCGACTCCACCAAAATGGACACTGACTCCATGACTCCGACTCCACAGCCCTGCCCATCTGCCAGCAAAAGGGCCACCTCTTCAGATTGGACCCTACACTAATAGACTTGCCTTAAACTGTTATACAGCCCTGCTAACATGGATTTTCAGAGTCAGTACATCATCCTAATCAAGTATAACAAATCTATTTAAAGCGTAACAAAATGTTTAAGATAAAATTGATTGTCGGGGGTCCGGTTCTTGAGACCCCCTACTCTTCACTCCAAAGATCCCTGAGAATTGTGCGGCTCAGAGGACAGGAGCGCTCACACGCTCACCTGCGCTTTCTATTGCATCGTACTCCAATCTGTGTGCTCTCTCAGGCAGGAGCTGTGAGCTCGAGCTGCTCCTTTCTTGGGGGTCTTTTGACTGATCAGTGTGGGGGGTCACAGATCCTGGACTCCCACCAAGTCTACAGGACTTACTGATTTAGTGCCTATAATTTAAATGATGGGAACTAGAGTTGGCACAAATGGATTAGCACATCCCTTTCCATTGGCCACTGGACAGGAGCGAGGTCTCTTACCATCTGCGGCTCTATTGATTAGCTGGCCTTGCGCGATGTCACGTGCCGCTCTACAGCGATGACATCATGCCAGGCTGGCTAATCAAAAGAAGAGTTGCCGAGTACAGCAGGTAAGAGACGTTACTTCCGGGGCTGTACGTCGACAACATACCACTTTTGTGACTGACTGGATTTCAACGTGTGAATCAATTCACAACAACTCTGCCTGTACCACGGGCAGCGTGATACGGGCTCTGGGCTCATTCAGGCGGCTTATAAATCGGAAGGCTATCAGAGCTCAATGCTCGGACTGGCCGGCAGCTCTCCCGACCCGAGCGTGATAACTGCATAGAAATAAATAAAGCTGTTACTCTGATCGGGAGAGCCGCCGTCCAGTCCGAGCATTGCATTTCCTCCTCCGTCCGATTTATACGACCGTCTGACTGTGTCATCTTGCTGCATTATTTCTGCAGCGTTTCAGAGAACGCATACTTTGAAAGGCTGGACCTGCTTCAGACAAGTCATTCTAGTTGCATGATGGCGGCTTCTCTTCACCAAGATATCCTGAACTGACGGGTCTCTCCCCTCTGTGTATTGTAGGAAGTGGGAGAAGTTACCGGCAATATCAGTCTGCATCATGGGCTGCGTGGGTCATCTATAAGTTACCTTTATGGTAGTGTTGTAGTAATGGCATCGTTTTTATCTGTTTTATCTTTTTAACTTTAGGTCACCGAAAATGACTGAATAACCCTTGCCTAACTTCTGACAACTTGGTTATAACTATCCCTCTTAGGGTCTGGTCACACCTGTGTATATTCTCTCATGCAAGAGAATCGGATTGATTTTGCTAACGACATCGATTGATCCGAGTGTCATCTGAGTGTGATCCGATTCTCTCACATGAGAGAATTGTAGTACAGGTGCGGAGAAGATGGAGAACTTAATTTCTCCATCTCCTTCATTGTGTGCGTACATCAGACTGCACTCTGATGACAGCCGAATGCAGCCCGATGTTCCACACACACCCATAGACTTATATGGGTGTGCTTAGTCTGATTATGGGATCCACACACAGCATGCCTTAATTGTTTTCTTATGCCAAATGGGCATGAGAAAATAATTTCAGATCTGCACTGCCCCGCAGTATAACACTGGGCTGAGTGTTGTCCGATAAAACATCGCATAGCACTCGGCCGTGTTTACGCCAGTGTGAGCGAGCCCTTACACTTACAGTCTGCATATTCCTTCCTGTCTGCTCCTTGGTGTGAGGTCCTGTGTATACTCCGTGTATGAACCTGTTGATATTGGGACGCTTACTCTGTGGCGGCAGGATAAATAATGGCATCCTGGCACACTACACTAGACCGCTCTGCTGGTAATCTGGTCTGCAGTCTACAGTATGTGTGCACAGGGTTATAAGCAATGATTACAGCCGTTTAGGAACAACTGAGGTATTTATCCTAAGTCATTTGATAAGGATCATTAAAGGGTCTTTTAGGATCGCTACTTGCTATAGGTGGCACTAGAGTTCTAGTCCTCTTCCTCTCTGAAGAGGCAATTTGCATAATTAATTTCCCAGCGGAGCATACATGGCATATAAGTCTCCTTACTTTGATATGCCAGGCCAGGCTTGTCTCTCTACATGAGGAGAAACATTACCTCTTAGTTCCCATCACTTTATAAGAACAGGGGCTTCTGAACTCAATGCTTGGGAGTGATGGGGGTCTTAGCAGATAGTGATAAGTTACGGTGGGCCATCCTCTTTACATACAATGTATATTTTCCCTGTCGGTGGGTGTTGAGATGCTTTGGGCAGTACTGTTGTCTGGTCCATCATGTTATAAGTTGTGTGCTCATATGATATCTATTCAGGGGCACTGTTCACACCCTATGCATAGCCGTGCCATGCGGTACCTGGCAGATGTGACTGCTTTGTAAGATAGCTGCTAGTAGTCATGTTTTCTCACAGTGCAGTGTACAGAGGAGGTTGTTCTTACCAGGACCTGCCAACTTCTCACATCGGTGCCCCTGTGGCAGCACACAATCTGCTTTCATGCTGCTGTAATCTGACTACCTGGTAACAGGGAGGGATGGTTGGAATTTGGCCTTTACACAGTCCCAGTGTTTGTTTGCAGACCGTTCGTATACTGTGAGTCGGCAGAAGGACGGCGATCATGAATGCTCAGATTCCTCTGTCTTGTTTCATCAGTCTCTGGATTACTGGATATGACTCCATTTCTGCCCCAGTTATTCTGTTTAGTAAAAGCCGGATCACAATGGGATAGACGTGTTGTAACCAGGACTGTGAGCTGCAGTTCATCATATACAGTTGAAACCAGAAGTTTACATACACTATATAAAATGACACATATGCATGTTTTTCTCAATATCTGACATGAAATCAGAATAAACCTTTCCCGTTTTAGGTCAATTAGGATTACCATCAATTTTAATATGTGCCAAATGCCAGAATAATGAGAGAGAGTGTTTTAGGCTATGTGCCCACGTTGCGGAAATGAAGCATATTTTTTACGCTTCTCCCCGGCGGGAAAATCGCATGCGGATTTTACATGCGGTTTTCCCGCCAGGTAGAAGCGTTTGTGAGGCGTCTTTGCAGCGTCTTTGCATGCATTTCCGCATGCGGGTTATCAAGCACTTCTCCAAGTGATTCAAGCATCACTTGGAAAAGTGCTTGACAACTTGTTCACACTATATAAATCCATGCAACCGGCATGGATTTATATAGTGTGACCAAGTAATAGTTAAAAAAAAAGAATCAGAATGGTAAAAAATAAAAAAATAAAGTTTATACTCCCCTTCTGATGCATTCTGTGCCCCGTCCGGAGTCTTGAGCGGCTCACGCTGTTGTGTGCAGGACCTTCGGTGACATCATTGAGTCATGTGATGGGTCACATGACTCAATGACGTGGCAGGTCCTTCACACACCTCGCGACGGCGGGAAAACACCGGGAAGACATCAGAAGATAAGTATAAACTTTATTTTATTCTTTTTTTTACAGGTTCTTTGGTACCCAGGTCTGGATGAGAGTCTCCTCTCCTCCAGACTTGGGTACCATCCGCATGTGGAAACGCAAAATTAATGAACATGCTGCGGATTTTTGACCGCAGCATATACGCTGCGGAAAAATCCGCAGCATGGGCATTGACATTGCGGAATGCCATTGGGGACCATGGGGTGCGGATTTACATGCGTTTTACAAGCGTTTACGCTGCGGAAATTCCGCAGCGTATACGCTTGTAATACGCAACGTGGGCACGCAGCCTTAAGGCATTTTTATTACTGCAAAGTCAAAAGTTTACATACATTTCTTTAGTATTTGGTACCATTGCCCTTAAACTGAATGACTTGGGTCAAACGTTTGGGATCTCCTTCCACAAGCTTCTCACAATAGTTGGTCAGAATTTGAGCCCATTCTCCTGACAAAACTGGTGTAACTGATCCAGGTTTGTAGGTCACCTTGCTCGCACCTGCCTTTTCAGTTTTGCCCATAAATTTTCAATAGGATTGATATCAGGGCTTTGCGATGGCCACCCCAAAACATTGACTTTGTTATCAAGCCACTTTGTTACCATTTTGGCAGTATGGTTCGGGTCATTGTCCATTTGGAAGACCCCTTTCTGCCCAAGCTTTAACTTCCTGGCTGATGTCTTGAGATGTTGCTTCAGTATTGCCACATAATCTTCTTTCTCCTGATGCCATCTATTTTGAGAAGTGCACCAGTCCCTCCTGCAGCAAAAAAAACTCACAACATGATGCTGCCACACCCATGTTTCACAGTTGGGATGGTGTTCTTGGGCTTCCAAACGTCTCCCCTTTTCCATCAAATGTAATGATGGTCATTATGCCCAAATGTTAAATTTTAGTTTAATGAGACCACAGGACATGTCTCCAAAAATTAAGGTCTTTGTTCCAGTGTACGTTTGCAAACATTAATCTGGCTTTTTTATGTTTCTTTTGGAGTAATGACTTCTTCCTGGCAGAGTGGCCTTTCAGCCCATGTTGATGCAGTCTTGTTTCACTGTGGATATTGACACAATGTTACCAGCTGCCGCCTTCATCTTCACAAGGTCTTTTGCTTTTGTCCTTGGGTTGATATGCTCATGTCGGACCAAAGCACGTTCATCTCTGGGACACAGAACCCGTCTCCTTCCTGAGCGGTATGATGGCTGGACATTCCTATCTTGTTTCTACTTGCGTATAATTGTTTGTACAGATGAACGAGGCACTTTCTGGTATCTTGAAATTGTACCCAAGGATGAGCCAGACTTGTGCAAGTCCACAATTCCCTTTCTGAGTTCTTGGCTGATTTCTTTAGACTTTCCCATGATGCTACACAAAGAAGCAGTGTGTTTCAGGTGTGCATTAAAATACATCCACAGGCATGTCTCTAATTAACTCAGATGTTGCCAAAAAAACTCTCAGAAGCTTCCAAACACATGACATCATCATATGGGCAGTCCAGAATTGTTTAAAGGCATAGTAACCTTAGTGTATGCAAACTTTTGACTTTGCAGTAAGTAATAAAAATGCATTAAAACATTCTCTCTCTCATTATTCTGGCATTTGGCAAATATTAAAAATTATGGTAATCCTAATTGACGTAAAACGGGAAAGGTTTATTCTGATTTCATGTCAGATATTGAGGAAAACATGTATATGTGTTTGTTTATATAGTGTATGTAAACTTCTGGTTTCAACTGTAAGTGGGAGCACTCCGACTTTTTACATGTTATTTTTCGTATTTCATGTGCAGAGTTTGTCGGTGTTGCGGGTAGAGCAGGTAGGTGGTCTGCTCTGCTTGTTGCCGGGATAGGTGGTCTCGTTATATAATGTGTTCTGTGAAGGCTTTATGACGCACAAAAAATATATTCTCTTCGAAACTGTCCTACCTGACTTCAATAATCTGCAAAACCTCGACGGCTAAATTTCCAGGCATCTCCGCTACAGAGACTAATGCACATTGCCATAAGGAGTTACCGTATGTAGCACAAATCAGTAATGCACCATCCAAACACTATATTATATATACAGTACAGACCAAAAGTTTGGACACACCTTCTCACTTAAAGATTTTTTCTGTATTTTCATGACTATGAAAATTGTACTTTCATACTGAAGGCATCAAAACTATGAATTAACACATGTGGAATTATATACTTAACAAAAAAGTGTGAAACAACTGAAAATATGTCTTATATTCTAGGTTCTTCAAAGTAGCCACCTTTGGCTTTGATGACTGCTTTGCACACTCTTGGCATTCTCTTGATGAGCTTCAAGAGGTATTCACCGGAAATGGTCTTCCAACAATCTTGAAGGAGTTCCCAGAGATGCTTCGCACTTGTTGGCCCTTTTGCCTTCACTCTGCGGTCCAGCTCACCCCAAACCATCTCGATTGGGTTCAGGTCTGGTGTCTGTGGAGGCCAGGTCATCTGGCGTAGCACCCCATCACTCTCCTTCTTGGTCAAATAGCCCTAACACAGCCTGGAGGTGTGTTTGGGGTCATTGTCCTGTTGAAAAATAAATGATGGTCCAACTAAACGCAAACCGGATGGAATAGCATGCCGCTGCAAGATGCTGTGGTAGCCATGCTGGTTCAATATGCCTTCAATTTTGAATAAATCCCAACAGTGTCACCAGCAAAGCACCCCCACACCATCACACCTCCTCCTTCATGCTTCACGGTGGGAACCAGGCATGTAGAGTCCATCCGTTCACCTTTTCTGCGTCGCACAAAGATACGGTGGTTGGAACCAAAGATCTCAAATTTGGACTCATCAGACCAAAGCACAGATTTCCACTGGTCTAATGTCCATTCCTTGTGTTCTTTACCCCAAACAAGTCTCTTCTGCTTATTACCTGTCCTTAGCAGTGGTTTCCTAGCAGCTATTTTACCATGAAGGCCTGCTGCACAAAGTCTCCTCTTAGCAGTTGTTGTAGAGATGTGTCTGCTGCTAGAACTCTGTGTGGCATTGACCTGGTCTATAATCTGAGCTGCTGTTAACCTGCGATTTCTGAGGCTGGTGACTCTGATAAACTTATCCTCAGAAGCAGAGGTGACTCTTGGTCTTCCTTTCCTGGGGCGGTCCTCATGTGAGCCAGTTTCTTTGTACCGCTTGATGATTTTTGCAACTGCACTTGGGGACATTTTCAAAGTTTGCCCAATTTTTTGCACTGACTGTCCTTCATTTCTTAAAGTAATGATGGCCACTCGTTTTTCTTTACTTAGCTGCTTTTTTCTTGCCATAATACAAATTCTAACAGTCTATTCAGTAGGACTATCAGCTGTGTATCCACCAGACTTCTGCACAACACAACTGATGGTCCCAACCCCATTTATAAGGCAAGAAATCCCACTTATTAAACCTGACAGGGCACTCCTGTGAAGTGAAGACCATTTCTGGTGACTACCTCTTGAAGCGCATCAAGAGAATGCCAAGAGTGTGCAAAGCCGTCATCAAAGCAAAAGGTGGCTACTTTGAAGAACCTAGAATATAAGACATATTTTCAGTTGTTTCACACTTTTTTGTTAAGTATATAATTCCACATGTGTTAATTCATAGTTTTGATGCTTTCAGTGTGAATGTACAATTTTCAAAGTCATGAAGATACAGAAAAATCTTTAAATGAGAAGGTGTGTCCAAACTTTTGGTCTGTACTGTATATGAAACGAAAAATCAAGCGAGGCTCACGTACCGTACAAACTAGAAGAGCAAAATGCATCGCAACTCGCTCTGTCACCTGCCTAAATACAGATATAGTCTCCCCCAAAACAAACTGGCTGATGTACTGGTGTCTTTACTTCTAGACCTTAGCAAACAAGACACGAAATTTTGACCCTTTAATGTTTCATCAAGTTTTACACAGATTTATGTGTTCTAGACACCAGATGTGAGGTCTAGAGGAAAATGGTGGCGACATGGGCCGAAGTGTAGGTGCCTTTTCAGACTGTCTGGTATGTAACATTGCGCTGTCTAAAAATGTAGGAAAGTTGGTAAAACGGCCCCATGGTGCCAGGTGATAAGGACACACTGACTGATAATATCCACAGGCGTTCATGGCGAGGCTTTCCGTATATTTTGCAGCAGATCGCACCCTTTGCCTTGCAGACAGTGAAAGCCGCTGCTTTCTGTAAGGTAAGGAGCTGCTGTAGATCTGCCCATTTCTTATATGACTTTATTTCCATGTAGCTTTTTTGTGTGTTAGATGTTATGTTTTTGAAGAACCCACCCACATTTATTCTACTCTAAGCGCTCAGCCATGTGGGACGTTTCCACTACTCCATTCCGACAGTGGGTGGTCCACAGCCGGTCCTCCAATTCTTGCAGATTTTGCTGTGGCCCCAGACTTCAATTTTTGCATTGCAAAATATTCTCTGAAAATCCTCCTCATTAATTGAAATACTGTCTATGATCAATCTCATCTGCAAAACGCTGCAGATATTTTGCTTGAAAAATCCAACCCGTGTGAACATACTCTAACATGAGCACCAGGTGGCGGCACATGGCTTGCCTATGTCTCTTTAATATAGACCTGTAGAGCCTGTGTACAGGGTCTGTGCACACACATATATAGTCCGTGCTGCTTCCACCTATGGGTAAAGCATTTGCTTCTCTGGCAGATCATCCTGGTAATGTGAGATCATAATGATCCTTGGATTAGAAGAAGCAGTGAAGCTGCAAATCCTTCTCTCTCCCGTCTGTGCAGAGCTTAAACCTACCATCAGGAATAAAAATTGTGCTGTAGATATGGTGAGTGTGCTGTACACAAACCGCACAAATCCACAGGAAAAACATAACTCTGCTCGCCCCTTCCCAACTACTGTACAGAATAACTCCCCTACACGGACCCCAGTGCAGATCTGAGGGGGCAGAAACCATTCCTGGGACTGCTGAGCGGTGTGGAGCTTGGGACCGATTTTACTACCGTCTGTCTGGTAGCTGGAGCCGCTCTTTATTTGATGTACTTGTCCTTGGTCACAATGCTGGGCCCTGTTTCCTGAAGTGCGTGTGAGGGTGACGGAGGAGGAGTCTCATCATCTGTAAGTCTAATTATGCCTGTGTACTGGGAGCGTAAGTGGTTCTGTAATAGGAAATCCTGCAGGGAACTTCCTTCTATATACACATTCTTAGTCTGTGGAGCCCGGTATCCTTTTTCCTGTTGAGCTGAGCTGACTTTACACTCATTATGGGGCACAGATGAGAACTGCTGTTTGTGCACCTGCACACAAAAGTCATGGTTTACAGTGTGGACCGGACCTCATGGCTTTGTTCTAAACTTGTATCCAGGACTTCAGGTAGGCTGCCTTTTATACCTATGCCAGGATGAGAACTGGGTTGTGTGCCCATCGGCCCATTCATATACAGTGCAAATATATGGTGGCTACTGGCACTTCATTTTCTCATCCTAAACCTCTATTATACTATATTGAGTAGCTTCCTCAACTTATCCCTGTATGAACAGATTACATCTCAAGAGTCATCTGGGTGCTGCTATCTGGGAGAAGGCCTGCTCATTTGGGATATGTCATTCACAGATCCTGTGTTGTGCTGCACTGGGGGGAAGCTGCGGTGTGTGTGGCACTGGGGGGAAGCTGCGGTGTGTGTGTGTGTGGCACTGGGGGGAAGCTGCGGTGTGTGGCACTGGGGGGAAGCTACGGTGTGTGTGTGTGGCACTGGGGGGTAGCTGCTGTGTGTGTGTGTGTGTGTGTGTGGCACTGGGGGGGTAGCTGCTGTGTGTGTGTGTGTGGCACTGGGGGGAAGCTGCGGTGTGTGTGTGTGGCACTGGGGGGAAGCTGCTTTGTGTGTGTGGCACTGGGGGGAAGCTGCTTTGTGTGTGTGGCACTGGGGGGTAGCTGCGGTGTGTGTGTGTGTGTGTGTGTGGCACTGGGGGGTAGCTGCGGTGTGTGTGTGTGTGGCACTGGGGGGTAGCTGCGGTGTGTGTGTGTGTGGCACTGGGGGGTAGCTGCGGTGTGTGTGTGTGTGGCACTGGGGGGAAGCTGCGGTTTGTGTGTGTGTGGCACTGGGGGGAAGCTGCGGTTTGTGTGTGTGTGGCACTGGGGGGAAGCTGCGGTTTGTGTGTGTGTGGCACTGGGGGGAAGCTGCGGTTTGTGTGTGTGGCACTGGGGGGAAGCTGCGGTTTGTGTGTGTGTGGCACTGGGGGGAAGCTGCGGTTTGTGTGTGTGTGGCACTGGGGGGAAGCTGCGGTTTGTGTGTGTGTGGCACTGGGGGAAGCTGCGGGGTGTGTGTGTGGCACTGGGGGGAAGCTGCGGGGTGTGTGTGGCACTGGGGGGAAGCTGCGGGGTGTGTGTGTGTGGCACTGGGGGGAAGCTGCGGGGTGTGTGTGTGTGGCACTGGGGGGAAGCTGCGGTGTGTGTGTGTGTGTGTGTGTGTGGCACTGGGGGGAAGCTGCGGTGTGTCTGTGTGGCACTGGGGAGTAGCTGCCGGGGGTATATGTGTGACACTGGGGGGTAGCTGCGGTTTGTGTGTGTGTGGCACTGGGGGGAAGCTGCGGGGTGTGTGTGTGTGGCACTGGGGGGAAGCTGCGGTGTGTGTGTGTGTGGCACTGGGGGGAAGCTGCGGTGTGTGTGTGTGTGGCACTGGGGGGAAGCTGCGGTGTGTGTGTGTGGCACTGGGGGGAAGCTGCGGTGTGTGTGGCACTGGGGGGAAGCTGCGGTGTGTCTGTGTGGCACTGGGGGGTAGCTGCCGGGGGTATATGTGTGGCACTGGGGGGTAGCTGCGGTTTGTGTGTGTGTGGCACTGGGGGGTAGCTGCGGTTTGTGTGTGTGTGGCACTGGGGGGAAGCTGCGGGGTGTGTGTGTGTGGCACTGGGGGGAAGCTGCGGTGTGTGTGTGTGTGTGTGTGTGTGTGTGTGTGTGTGTGTGTGGCACTGGGGGGAAGCTGCGGTGTGTGTGTGTGTGTGGCACTGGGGGGAAGCTGCGGTGTGTGTGTGGCACTGGGGGGAAGCTGCGGTGTGTGTGTGGCACTGGGGGGAAGCTGCGGTGTGTGTGTGGCACTGGGGGGAAGCTGCGGTGTGTGTGTGTGTGGCACTGGGGGGAAGCTGCGGGGTGTGTGTGTGGCACTGGGGGGAAGCTGCGGGGTGTGTGTGTGGCACTGGGGGGAAGCTGCGGGGTGTGTGTGTGGCACTGGGGGGAAGCTGCGGGGTGTGTGTGTGGCACTGGGGGGAAGCTGCGGGGTGTGTGTGGCACTGGGGGGAAGCTGCGGGGTGTGTGTGGCACTGGGGGGAAGCTGCGGGGTGTGTGTGTGGCACTGGGGGGAAGCTGCGGGGTGTGTGTGTGGCACTGGGGGGAAGCTGCGGGGTGTGTGTGGCACTGGGGGGAAGCTGCGGTGTGTGTGTGTGTGTGTGTGGCACTGGGGGGAATCTGCGGTGTGTGTGTGGCACTGGGGGGAAGCTGCGGTGTGTGTGGCACTGGGGGGAAGCTGCGGTGTGTGTGGCACTGGGGGGAAGCTGCGGTGTGTGTGTGTGGCACTGGGGGGTAGCTGCGGTGTGTGTGTGTGTGGCACTGGGGGGTAGCTGCGGTGTGTGTGTGTGGCACTGGGGGGTAGCTGCGGTGTGTGTGTGTGGCACTGGGGGGTAGCTGCGGTGTGTGTGTGTGGCACTGGGGGGTAGCTGCGGTGTGTGTGTGGCACTGGGGGGAAGCTGCGGTGTGTGTGTGTGTGGCACTGGGGGGTAGCTGCGGTGTGTGTGTGTGGCACTGGGGGGTAGCTGCGGTGTGTGTGTGTGGCACTGGGGGGAAGCTGCGGTGTGTGTGTGTGTGGCACTGGGGGAAGCTGCGGTGTGTGTGTGTGGCACTGGGGGAAGCTGCGGTGTGTGTGTGTGGCACTGGGGGGTAGCTGCGGTGTGTGTGTGTGGCACTGGGGGGTAGCTGCGGTGTGTGTGTGTGTGGCACTGGGGGGTAGCTGCGGTGTGTGTGTGTGTGTGGCACTGGGGGGTAGCTACGGTGTGTGTGTGTGTGGCACTGGGGGGAAGCTGCGGTGTGTGTGTGGCACTGGGGGGAAGCTGCGGTTTGTGTGTGTGTGGCACTGGGGGGAAGCTGCGGTGTGTGTGTGTGTGGCACTGGGGGGTAGCTGCGGTGTGTGTGTGTGTGTGTGGCACTGGGGGGTAGCTGCGGTGTGTGTGTGTGTGGCACTGGGGGGTAGCTGCGGTGTGTGTGTGTGTGGCACTGGGGGGTAGCTGCGGTGTGTGTGTGTGTGGCACTGGGGGGTAGCTGCGGTGTGTGTGTGTGTGTGGCACTGGGGGGTAGCTGCGGTGTGTGTGTGTGTGGCACTGGGGGTAGCTGCGGTGTGTGTGTGTGTGGCACTGGGGGTAGCTGCGGTGTGTGTGTGTGTGGCACTGGGGGGAAGCTGCGGTGTGTGTGTGGCACTGGGGGGAAGCTGCGGTGTGTGTGTGGCACTGGGGGGAAGCTGCGGTGTGTGTGTGTGTGTGGCACTGGGGGGAAGCTGCGGTGTGTGTGTGGCACTGGGGGGAAGCTGCGGTGTGTGTGTGTGTGTGTGGCACTGGGGGGAAGCTGCGGTGTGTGTGTGTGTGTGGCACTGGGGGGAAGCTGCGGTGTGTGTGTGTGTGTGGCACTGGGGGGAAGCTGCGGTGTGTGTGTGGCACTGGGGGGAAGCTGCGGTGTGTGTGTGTGGCACTGGGGGGAAGCTGCGGTGTGTGTGGCACTGGGGGGAAGCTGCGGGGTGTGTGGCACTGGGGGGAAGCTGCGGGGTGTGTGTGTGGCACTGGGGGGAAGCTGCGGGGTGTGTGTGTGGCACTGGGGGGAAGCTGCGGGGTGTGTGTGTGGCACTGGGGGGAAGCTGCGGGGTGTGTGTGGCACTGGGGGGAAGCTGCGGTGTGTGTGTGTGTGTGGCACTGGGGGGAATCTGCGGTGTGTGTGTGTGTGGCACTGGGGGGAAGCTGCGGTGTGTGTGGCACTGGGGGGAAGCTGCGGTGTGTGTGGCACTGGGGGGAAGCTGCGGTGTGTGTGGCACTGGGGGGAAGCTGCGGTGTGTGTGGCACTGGGGGGAAGCTGCGGGGTGTGTGTGTGTGGCACTGGGGGGAAGCTGCGGTTTGTGTGTGTGTGGCACTGGGGGGTAGCTGCGGTGTGTGTGTGTGTGTGTGTGTGTGGCACTGGGGGGAATCTGCGGTGTGTGTGTGTGTGTGGCACTGGGGGGAAGCTGCGGTGTGTGTGGCACTGGGGGGAAGCTGCGGTGTGTGTGGCACTGGGGGGAAGCTGCGGTGTGTGTGGCACTGGGGGGAAGCTGCGGTTTGTGTGTGTGTGGCACTGGGGGGAAGCTGCGGTTTGTGTGTGTGTGGCACTGGGGGGAAGCTGCGGTGTGTGTGTGTGGCACTGGGGGGTAGCTGCGGTGTGTGTGTGTGGCACTGGGGGGAAGCTGCGGTGTGTGTGGCACTGGGGGGAAGCTGCGGGGGGTATGTGTGTGGCACTGGGGGGAAGCTGCGAGGTGTGTGTTTGTGGCACTGATCTGGGCTTTTATTCTGTACATGTGGCATATGAGGGCTGCACCAAAGTGCTCAGTGTAGCAGATTTTATCCATTGTGACGGCTACATCTACATTATGTGCAGCATGTGAATTCGGGCCCATTTTGTGGATCGCACTTTTAAAAATGTAAAAGAATTTTTATTAATTTTATTTCACTTCTCTCCAAATATTTCTAGCAACACAAATTAGTTTCAATGAGAATAATTGTATCGAGCGCTCTGAGGGGAAATCAGTGTGTCTGTAGCCAGCACAGGTATCCTGTGCACATCAGCTTTTTTTTTTTTTTTACCTCTGTGGTATCGGGCTTTATGAACAGTTTTAATCCCTGCAGATCTATAATAAATTTACCGAGTGGCTTTTGAGTAAGTAACTTGTGGCTGTGTTGCAGTTAGAGGAGATGTGTAAATGGCGTTGTGAAATGAGCTGTCATCACTGCAGGATTTCCTCCGCACACGGCTGAGCGCAGGCAGCTCTTGTTTTCCACGTGTTCATTCCTGCTATACAGATGTGACCTGTTTCCCAGAATGAAGAATCTAGGA
Source organism: Phyllobates terribilis (assembly GCF_046119375.1). Taxonomy (NCBI): domain Eukaryota; kingdom Metazoa; phylum Chordata; class Amphibia; order Anura; family Dendrobatidae; genus Phyllobates; species Phyllobates terribilis. The sequence goes on from NW_027362763.1 coordinate 187,771,835, forward strand.
AGGGTGCACATCTGTTTTACTGTTTGGGAAGAGCTCTGCCATCCTTAATTTATTTGATGGCTCCAATCAAAACTGAATGTACAGTATATCATTACCAAATTCTGTGTTTTTTTTTAACTCAAAACATCAGTAAGGTTGGCGGCGCACTTTAGGCTGAAGTTTTTATGCTGAGTTTTTAGAGCAGAAACTTAAAGTTTTGAGGAGTATTTTGAGTTTCTGCTCCAAAAACTGTGTGTACATACCTTTAGATGGCTGTTGGCTCAACACTCATTTGGGTGACCGTACACATGCATGCTCAGCTGAGCAGAGTGTCCACGGGGAAAGGAGAGGAGACAACTGGCCTATCGGGGGGCTTATTCCCCTGGGAACTAGCTCTAGCTTCACAGATCAGTAATATATGGTAGAATATAGGCTGTACAAGCAATCCACATATTACAGTTTTGCATGGATACCCTAAAGAGTCAAAAATATGCTATATGCACACGTTGAGGATTTGGATGAAGATATTTCGACATCTCTTGACAGGAAAAACGCAGGCAAAGACGTGTGTTTTTAATGTGTTTTTCAATGCATTTTTTCACCTGTGTTTTTCTAGCGTTTTTGGACAGCAATGAATGCTATGGCAGTGGCTATATTGGACATCTTTTTTATGATTAAATAAATGAAAAAACAATGACATGGGCTCCCCCTTTTTTTTGTAACCAGCAAAAGTAAAGCAGACAGCTGAGAGCTGTCCATGGTTATTGGGCCCTTCCCAGCCTAAAAACTACCAGCCTGCAGCCGCTCCAGGAAGTGGTGCATCCCATTAGATCAGGGGTGTCCAAACTTTTTTCTAAGAGTGCCAAATTTGATGAAGTGAACATGTGCGAGGGCCGATCATTTTGCTTGACATTCTTTGGACCATTAAAATGAATGCAAATAAACTTTTTTTGCAAAGTTTATTGAAAACGGCATACTTTTTATTTTGTGACTTGGATGACAAATCTAAACAGGTGTTTAATCAATCTGCCTTAAAGGGGTTAACCCAGACATACCCCCATTCTCACCCAGGAAGCCCCTCCCCGACTTGAGCATCGAAGCAGTTTATGCTCCAATGTCCTACTTTTGCCCTGCACTAAATTGCGCAGAGGAAAGGCATTTTCTGGAGTTCTAGTGACATACCCGGCTCTCCACGGGGCTGGCAGAAAGCCCAGTGACGTCACCGGCACTGATGGGCGGGCTTTATCACCAGTAAACCAGCTAGAGCAGCGCTAAAGCCTGCACATTAGAGCCGGTGAAGCCTCCTACCGGCAGTGTGTCATTGTAAATAGCACAGGGCAAGGGAGCACATCGGAGCATGAGATGCTTTGATGCCCATGGCAGGGGGGCTGCCTGGGTGAAAAAGGGGGTATGTCTGGGTTCTGAACTTGGACAACCCCTTTAATATAATAAAAACAGGAAACTGAGATATCTCAGGAACATTTTAAAGTACATTACACAAAGTAATGTAAGGTTGTCTGTCAACTTATAAGTTCAAAAAATGTGAACAGGAACATAACAGCAAGTATACATGTGTTCAAATATATAACTGTCTATCCAACTGACATTAATTGAGATTTTACAACATATTAATCTCAATTAAAAAAAAGAAACTAGCCTGCACTAATGTGAAGGGTGAAACTGGGATCTGGACTGCAGCACATAGACTAGGTCTGGTTCAATGGCCGTGGTTTTGATGCGCAAAATGTCACGCAGGTGAGAGTCACTTAGTCTTGTCCTCACGCGGTTCTTGTTAAAGTTCATAACAGAGAATGTCTTCTCACACAAATATGTTGAGCCAAACAAGCTCAGGGTTTTCTTAGCCAATGTTCGAATCTCTTGAAACCGGCTCTTATCCAGTTGGCGGTAAAAGTTAACAAGAGAGAGCTGTTGATGACGACTGCGTAACTCGCTGTCACAATGTAGCTCAATGAGCTCGAGCTGCAACTGATCAGGAGCATTGTCGGGGTCAACAGAGAATGGAGAGGAGAAAATGCTGATCTCCTTTTCAATAGCTGCAAAATCTTGAAAGCGCCGTTGAAACTCCCCAGCCAGAGATGTGATGTCTGCTGCATACCTGCTTATTTGCGCATGGATATCATCCTGTGGAAAACTGTTAATTATTTCCTGTAGCACTGAAAAATGGATGGTATTGGGCGGTGTTTGTGACAACTGCCTTAGGAAAAGTTGCAGCTTTGTTCCAAAGGCTTTGAGGTGTGAATAAAGTTGGTTCACCGCTGCATCTTTGCCCTGAAGATTCATGTTCAGTACATTCAGATGCTTTGTTAGGTCGACTAGAAACCCCAAATCAGCCAGCCAAATTGGATCAGATAGTTCTCGCATCGTTTGTCCCTTTGTTTCCAAGAATTCTCCTATTTCCTTTCTGAGAGAGTAGAAACGTTGCAGTGCAGACCCCCGACTGAGCCATCTTACATCGTTATGATATGAAACATCTTCATATTCAGCCTGGATATCCAGTAGAAACTGTTTAAACTGGCGGTGGCACAGGGCTTTAGAGCGGATAAAATTAATGGTCTTTAGTACCGGTTTCATAACATGATCATATTGGAGATGTTTAGCACAGAGAACTTGTTGATGAATGATGCAATGAAGTTTAATAGCTTTGCCTCCTTCTTCGCTCACCTTGTTACAGATTAGGGTTGATAATCCACTTCGTTCACCAGTCATGGCAGGTGCCCCATCAGTAATAATCCCAGTAACTTTGTTCCAAGGCAGTTTCATGTCATCTATGGCAGAACTAACAGAATCAAATAAATCTTTCCCTCTTGTTTGATCCTTGAGGCTCTGGAGGTCAAGTAGCTCTTCAGTCACATTCATTTCATCGTCCACCCCTCTTAAAAAAATCAGCAACTGAGCCGTGTCAGATAGGTCCGTGCTTTCATCACAGGCTATTGAAAAGAAGTCAAAATCAGCTCCTTTTGACATTAACTGTCTCTTAATATCCGATGAAATTTCTTCAATTCTCCGTGCTACAGTGTTACGAGCCAGGCAAATGTTGGAAAACTCTTGCTTCTTCTCGGGACAGACATTCTCTACCATTTTCATAACACATTCTTTGATAAAGTCACCCTCTGCAAAAGATTTGCAATTTTTAGCAATTAACGCTGCCACCTCATAGCTCGCCTTTGTGGCATTTTCATTTGACTCACGGGCTCTTGTAAAAAATCGCTGTTGTGACAATAAAACAGCTTCAAGTTGCTTATACTTTTCACTTCGGTCGTGCCCTGTTAGCTTGTCGTATGTGCTATGTCTCGTCTGATAGTGTCGCTTGACATTAAATTCTTTATAAACAGCAACGGTCTCTTGGCATATCAGACAAACACAGTGATTCTTTATTTCAGTGAAAAAATATTCTACTTTCCACTTGTCCTGGAAGCGGCGGCCCTCACTGTCAACTTTTCGTTTCTTATTTGTAGTTGCCATTATAAAAATTGGCCAGAAGGGGAGAGATTAAAAGGCGCAGAGGGTGGAACAGCAAAAATAAGATACTGCTATATGCTTTATAACACAGGCAGAGAATAGCAAGCTGTGCAACAGTCGCACATCAGATAATGGAATTATAGCACAGTGACAGGCAGTCAGGGGTTAATGAAGGGTATGACAGCTTGCTACCACAAGCTTGTGTGAGAGCCCTGCTGGCCTAACCTTTCTGGAGGTGTAAGGTGGCGCAGGGACTTATATATAACTTAATATATATATTATTTATATAATTTTACACAACTAAGCTGAGGTCTTCAGCCTATCTGACCTCTGAACGTCTTACAACCCCTGGGGGCTGGAGATCTCGCACGTCGCGAGATCTTGGCTGGCCGGTTGCTGCCGCTCAGTACTCCGGCGCAGGGAGAAGGAAAGCCGAAATCTCGCGATGTCCGAGATTTCGGCTCTTCTCCCTGCGCCGGAGTACTGAGCGGCGGTGGCGACGAGAGCGGCAGCGGCCGCAAGGTACATGCTGCTGGATACCTGGGGGCCTTATTAGTCCGGACCGCGGGCCGCAAATGGCCCGCGGGCCGGACTTTGGACATGCCTGCATTAGATGCTCCAGTCCTGGAGCTTTGCCTTGGCTTTTCCCGACTGCCCTGGTGTGGTGTCAATCGGGGTAATAGGGCTTTGGGTTGATGCTAGCTGTGTTTTTGGACATTACACAGCTGACATCAAGCCCTGGCACCAGTAATAGAGAGGTATCTATCAGACACCAGTAATAGAGAGGTATCTATCAGACACCCCTGTTACTAACCCAGTAAGTAAAAAGAAAAAAAACACATCTTTATTTAAATAAATCCTCCCCGCCACATCATCATTTTCTAAAAAAAAAAAAAAAAAAAGAGTTTCCAATCCAATGTAGTCAACCGAAATTTGACGTAGTCCACGAATGGAAACCTGAAAAACATAAACAGAGAAATAAAAACAAGCCACTGTCCCTTATTCACCACTTTTAGAAAAAAGTTCAAACTAAATGGTAGCTAAAATTGACATAAAAATACCATCCATATATACTTGAAGGCCTCTGAATCATACTACCACATTGGTTGTAAGCATAAGATGGAAAGGTATATGCACACAGAATATAAATGACTTTTACGTATTGGATGGTAGTGTGGTGCATAGAGTAAATAGATATACAAAGAAAAGTAAATGGTGTGCAAATAATGCTCCAGGGTGTGACAGTATGGGAGTCTTAACAAAGGGAGAACTAAGCCAGTGCACACAGATGAGCAGAGCAAGGTGCAAAATCAAATGACAACCACAGGTAACCATTATAATATGTTTAATACCTGTAAATGATGCAGGAGACTAGTTAGTCTGTGTGCTTACATGCGGATTTAATGCATTTCCGCTGTTTAAACACATTAAAATCACTTGTTAAGAGGTCTGGGATGTATCCCAACGATAATCTGCATGTGTTGTGCACATGCTGCGGAAATTTCCACTGCGGATTATCATTGCGGAAAAATCCGCAGCACAACCAATTTGGGCGCGATTTTGTGGCGAAATCGCGCCCATTGACTTGCATTGAACTGCATAATATCCGCATGTATACATGTGTAGATGCGGATCAATGCGCGGATGGTACCCGAGTCTGGAGAAGAGGAGACTCTCCTCCAACCCGGGTACCATGGTACCTGCAAGTTAAAAAAGAATTGTAAAGTAAAAAATAAAAATATTCATAGTCACCTCTCCGGCGGCCCCTGGTCTCCTCCCGGCTGCAACCTCTCACCTCGGCAACCTGCAGTAATGTCATCTAGTCAGCTGATGGTCACGCGACCAGTGACGGTCAGCGGTCAGGTGATGGTCGCATGACCATCAGCTGACTAAATGAAGTCACCGCAGGTCCTGCCAGTACACCGCGGGACGCCGAGGAGAGAGGACCCGGCCGGGTGGAGACCGGGGGCCGCCGGAGAGGCGAGTATAAGTTTTTTTTTTATTTCTTTTTACTTTTTAATTCTTATTTTTACTTTAGATGCAGCATTTGAAGTAGAAATGTCCTCTAAGTTGGTCACACAATATAAATCCATGCCAGTTGCATGGATTTATATTGTGTGACCAACTTGTCAAGCACTTTCCAACTGATGCTCAAGATCGCTTCAAAAAAACGCTTGTAAAAACGCTGAAAAAAAAACGCATGTGAAATCCACATGCTTTTTTTATGCCAAGGAGATGCAGAAATGCTCAGGAAATTTCTGCTACAAATCTGCATCGTGGGCACATAGCCTTACCATATGAATGTGCCCTAGGGATGCCCTCACATTGACACTGAGGCCAAATAGGTTATCTATCTATAACATTCACTGCTGTCTAAAAATGCAGGAAATAAACGCTACAAAACAGCAAATAAGCAGCAAATCTGCCATCATTTTTGGGCCTGCGTTTAATATCATTTTTTACCGACTTCATTGAAGTCAATGGGTGAAAAAATGCTGAAGGAATTGACACGCTATAGATTTGAATCTGCACCAAATCTGCAAGTCACAAATAAGCAATGTGTGCACGAGACTTTAGGATTCTCACTCACTTTGCTGGCGTTAGGAATCCCTTTAGATTTTGTGACACATCCGTGCCGCAAAAATGCCACAAAAAATTTGATGTGTAAACACAGCCTTAAGGGGCACCTGTCATTAGATTCATGCTGCCCTAACTACAGGCAGAATGAATCTGAGCCTGGCAACATGACAGCAGGCAGGAATGTTTTACTGTGAGTCACTGTGACAAACCGCACAGGGCAGGAAGAAGACAGCTGGGGGGCTGCACCTGACAACTCTAGTGTCTCCCTATAGTCCTAGGCCAGTTTTGCAAACTGTTTATTCTGACAAGCCTCGGTGTTTCAGAGTAAAACATACCTGACTTCTGTCACAAAGCATTAATCTAGTCACAGGTTCCCTTTTATATACAGGTGCATCTCACTAAATTAGAATATCAGCAAAGTTAATGGGGTTGTCCAGTACTTTGTACCCCCCCCCCCCCCACCACCACCACCACCACAATGTATCCCCCCGGGGCCCCTAAGGATTTTTGTAATTACCTTACACTGCAGATGATGCCTGTGAGCGGCGCTATCACTGGCCACTCAGAGGCATCATGTGACCGCCGGCTCTGACATCCGCTGATGTCACAACAAGTGCAGGCAGCAGCCGGGGCTCTCTGTCTTCTGCGTTCCAGGTGGATGCCAGGCTGTGGGCGGGGTTGCCCCTCACCCCCGCGTCACACCCGGCATCCACCGTGCGCTCTGCCTCTCCCCATTCATTGAGAAAGTGCGTGGTGGATGATGGGTGTGACGCGGGGGGTAACCCTGCTCACAACCCAGCAGCCACCGCGGGGACCCCAGCACTGATTCACTCCTCACTTGTCGTGACGTTAGCACGGGATCACATGATGCCTGTGAGCGGCCACAAAAGTCATTATCTCAGTAAATTAGAATACTTTATAACATCAGCTTGAAAAATGTTTTTAAAATCCGAAATCTTGGCCTACTGAAATGTATGTTCAGTAAATGCACTCAATACTTTGTTTTACTCCTTTTGCATCAATTACTGCATCAATGCGGCGTGGCATGGAGGCGATCAGCCTGTGGCACTGCTGAGGTGTTATGGAAGCCCAGGTTGCTTTGGTAGCAGCCTTCAGCTCGTCTGCATTGTTGGGTCTGGTGTCTTATCTTCCTCTTGACAATACCCTATAGATTCTCTATGGGATTAAGGGCAGGCGAGTTTGCTGGCCAATCAAGCTCAGTGATACTGTTGTGTATAAACCAGGTATTGGTACTTTTGGGAGTGTGGACAGGGGCCAAGTCCTGCTGGAGAATGAAATTTCCATCTCCAAAAAGCTTGTCGGCAGAGGGAAGCATGAAGTGCTCTAAAATTTCCTGGTAGACAGCTACGCTGACTTTGGTCTTGATAACATTGGACCTACACCAGCAGATGACATGGCTCCCCAAACCATCACTGATTGTGGAAACTTCACACTAGACCTCAAGCAGCTTGGATTGTGGCCTCTCCACTCTTCCTCCAGACTCTGGGACCTTGATTTCCAAATGAAATGCAACATTTACTTTCATCTGAAAATAACACTTTGGAGCACTGAGCAACAGTCCAGGTCTTTTTCTCCTTGGCCCAGGTAAGAAGCTTCTGGCATTGTCTATAGGTCATGAGTGGCTTGACACAAGGAATGTGACACTTGTAGCCCATGTCCTGCATGCGTCTGTGTGTGGTGGCTCTTGAAGCAATGACTCCAGCAGCAGTCCACTCCTTGTGAATCTCCCCCAAATTTTTGAATGGCCTTTTCTTAACAATTCTTTCAAGGCTGCGGTTATCCCAGTTGCTTGTGCACCTTTTTCTATCACACTTTTTCCTTCCACTCAATTTTCCATTAATATGTTTGCATACTGCACTCTGTGAACAGCAAGCTTCTTTAGCAGTGACCTTTTGTGGCTTACCCTTCTTGTGGAGTGTGCCAATGACTGCCTTCTGGACGTCTGTCAAGTCAGCAGTCTTCCCATGATTGTGGAGCCTACTGAAACAGACGAAGGGATCTTTTTTAACTTATCGGAAGCCATTGCAGGTGTTTATTGTTAATTATTCTAATTTACTGAGATAATGACTTTTGTGTTTTCATTGGCTGTAAGCCATAATCATCAACATTAACAGAAATAAACACTTGAAATAGATAACTCTGTTTGTAATGACTGTATATTATATAGGAGTTTCACTTTTTGTATTGAAGAACTGAAATAAATTAACTTTTTGATGATATTCTAATTTAGTGAGAAGCACTTGTACTGTTATAGATTGCTGTATACTAGAGGAATTGTCCAGAAATTTGAAAGAAGGAGCGTTTGTTTTTTTTCTCTCCCCTTTTCTGCTACCAGAATTTGGTATTCATCTAGTTCATGCCGCTTCATAAGAGGTCTCTCCTTATCTTATGCAACTGAATGTTTCCTGATTTCTTGCTCACATTCGCTTCCTCCACAAGATCTGGGTGTTGGAAGAGCGGAGGAATGTACAGGTGTGTAGGACCTGCAGGTACAGGACTTGTAGCTTGTGAATCACTGCATTACTAATCCTGTCACTGTACATGAAGTACAGCCTGTACATGGATTGTTTTCAAGGTTTTGTTGTATTTCTGCATTTTGACATCGATAGTAACCGTTCTCCTGGGACTGCAGTTCTGTAAAGTCCTTGGCAATTGGGGTTGTCTTGCTCCACTCACTCCTGCAGCACAGGGGCGAGAGGCGCTAATGATGTGACAGCTGCACATTTACCCGGTGCGTACACAATAATCAGGACTGTGAGAGGTCTCAGACCATTCATTTAAGCTTGGCTACAAATTAGAGATTTTGGGCAGAACTTTTCTGAATGACGTGCCATTTATCGTTGAAGAAAGTTGTTGTGGACTTCATTGCCAAATGTTACAACAAGCAGCAAACCCATGTCTGCCGTGATCTGTGGACAAGTCTTGAATTCCATTGATCGGATGCACATCAGTCATTTATCACGAGCATCGAATTACAGGACCAAACAGCTTCACAAAATCAGCTATTTAACAGTAATCGGCCATCCACAACCACGGGTGGGGAGGAATTGGCAAGTGCGATCGGGTGGTAAGATGTCATTGTTACCGAAAACTCGTGCACATCATTCTCCATCTTAGGTGGGCATGACTTTCAGCTGTCACACCATGACACCCTACCCTACAGGAAAGGTACTGAGGCACTGTGAATGTAGCATTAAACTAGGTTTACATGTGGTTGTGCACTCATGAATACGGACAACCCATAAAAATAAAAAAATTAGGGGGTTTTGTTTTTTTGGGGGGGCTAGTCCTAAGGGACAAAACACCATAGTGTGCTGCCTCAGTGTATTTTCCTATAGGATTTTATTCTGTGGTGGTCTACGGCAGGGTTCCCCAACTCCAGTCCTCAGGGCCCACCAACAGGTCATGTTTTCAGCATTTCCTTAGTATTGCACAGGTGATGGAATTATCACCTGTGCATTACTACATGACATGTTGGTGGGTCTTGAGGACTGGAGTTGGGGAACCCTGGTCTACGGAGCTGCCAGAGACCACAGAACAGGCCCATTAAATGAAACCTAATGGCAGATTCATTCTGTCCTAACTACAGGCCGCATGAAACCGGCTCCGTTACTGCAGTGAAGGTGAGCAAGGCCGGGAGAATTCCCCGAGACCTGCTTTTTTGGACTAGTCGTCCTGGTCACCTTGTTCCCAGACGTTTTATAAAAGTTTGTGTTCTCTGAAATTCTGCAGCGTCTCAGAGTAAAACCTATATGGCTGACATAACAAAGCCGGCTCAGTAGTTAGAGGCAAAATACAAAATAAAATGGAAATAGAAGTATGCATTTAAATAAAAACGGTTTATTTCATATAGGATTTGGGGAATAAAATGTCGAGGCTGAGATGTGGAGGCTTGGATCCCCTCCTAGTAGGTGACATGTATGGGGGTCTTTGAGTGGATGCCTGGAGTCAGCATTATGGGATGGAAGGGTCCCCTGTGGAAAGAGAGGAGTGCTTAAAAGGGAGTACCGATACTGATGGTTTAGAGGTGCTAGGTAGATGGTTATTGCCTGTATATGTCTGTATTGGGTGTGGAAGATGTAGACCCAGTTTCCAAGGGGATAGGGTTGTCTTACTCGTAGTGCTGTAAGTAGAAATAGAGTTTTTAAGGATGGAGGAACCTGGTGAGGATATAAATGAAAGCAGAGGTCTAGGGTTTTACCATGAGGTATAAGGTCATCCAGCTAGGAGGGTGGAGTTGGTGTGATACACGCGGCTTTGGTTCGGGCAGCATGAATCGGCTGTTGGGTCCCCTTATAAGCTGCAGTTCGGTGTCTGGCTGCCTCCACAGCTTGAAATCTTAAGGTACGTTCCCGTGGGGCAGTAACATAGTGGATTTTCTGTCTGGATTTTCCATTCACAAGCCCTGCAGCTTCTTACAGTATTGGCGTTGTAAATATGATATCTAGAAATCTCATGCACATTCTAAAGAAAATCTCTGCAGCCTAAATTGACCTCACCACCCTCACTTCATCGTGGGACTGAAATTCAGAACATGTTTATGTTGTGGACGTTGCAAAAGATTTCTCCATTTCCAAAGCAAATCGTTAAATGTCCAGCTTATCTACACCATTTCCACTTTAGAAATGCCATATCGGAATGTACTCTGAGGTTACTTAAACTGTTTCCTTGCAGTCATGTAATCTTGCAGAGAACGTCTGTTTCACCTTCAAGACCATGTGGCTGATCAATGTAGCCGCACAGTTTCACAGGTGAAACTATTTCCCTGCAAAACTGAGTGTGCAAGGAAACCGTGGAAAGACCATGGCATCATAGGGCTGCTTCAGTATAAAGCTGCAGCATAACTGCTGCACGTGAACGTCACCAAAACCTACACTTTTTTATAGTTGGGAAAATTGCATGTATACACACCATAACAATACAGCCACTGGCTGGTGTAGTGAACAGCATTGATTATCTCAGGGCGATGGCAGTTGTCAGGGGTGGGATATACAGTGGGGAAAATAAGTATTTGATACACTGACAATTTTTGTAAGTTTTTCCACCTACAAAGAATGGAGAGGTCTATAATTTTTATCTTACATACACTTCACCTGTGAGAGACAGAATCTAAAAATAAAATCACATTGTATTATTTTTAAATAATTAAATTGCATTTTATTGCTGAAATAAGTATTTGATCACTTACCAACCAGGAAGAATTCTGGCTCTCACAGACCTGTTAGTTTTTCTTTAAGAAGCCCTCCTACTCTGCACTCATTACCATGCAAGATTTCGCCACATGGGGTAAGGATGATTAAGAAAGGTCAGGAAATATCCTGGAACTACACTTGAGGACCTGGTCAATGATCTGAAGAAAGCTGGAACCACAGTTTCAAACACCGTTAGTAGCACACTACGCTGCCATGGATTAAAATCTTGCAGGGCACTCAAGGTCCACCTGCTTACGCCGGCACATGTCCAGGCCCATTTGAAGTTTGCCGATGATGCTGAGGAGGCATGGGAGAAAGCCATGTGGTCAGATGAGACCAAAACAGAACTTTTTGGAATCAACTCCGTTTGGTGTGTTTGGAGGAAGAAGGATGAGTACAACCCCAAGAACACCGTCCCAACTGTGGAGCATGGTAGGAGAAACCTTATACTTTGGGGGTGCTTTTCTGCAAAGGGGACAGGGCGACTGCACCGTATTGAAGGTAGCAGCAGCAACCTCCTTACCTCAGTAAGAAGACAAGCGGTGACATGGTGTTGAGTGCCTAAGGCTTAAAGGGGTTGTCCATGAATAAAGTACATTTTAATTAATAAATGTTGGAATAATAAATTCCGCAATACTATTACACAGTGCACAGCAGGGGCACATTTATAAGATTATCTCAGCACAGGAACTTATATATTTTTTTTTAACTCATCCAGTTGTGGAAATTATTATTCCAGGATCTATTGATTAAAGTGTACTTTGTTCTTGGGGAAACCCCTATAAGTCTTGGCTCTGAGCAGACGCTGGCTGGGCTGCATGGTCGGGTTGTTTGTAGACAGAATACAGGCAGCCTTGGGGTATGTGCAGACGGTCTCTTATGATACTGTATCTGCCTTCTTTTACTATATAAATACTCTTTAGGAAAACAGTTTTTCCTGAAGCGTCTTCCTAGACACATTTTGCATCGTTTTTCCATCGTCTTCACCTCCAGCTTTTTTTATAATGATTTCATGTAGAAGATGGCGGAAGCCGTCTGAAGATAGGGCAGGTCATTTCTTTAAGCCAAGGCCTGAGGCGATTTTAAAAGAAGTTGCAAAAGACCGGACATATGCACGGCAAGTCGTATGGCATTGGTGTCCATATGTTCATTATTTTCAGCGTTTTTCAGGTTCCGCCTGTAAGACTACGTGTGCACAGTTCCATTTTCTGGTTGAGTTCCTGGGTTTTGTACTTGCAGCCCTGCGACCTGCTAACCAGAAGACTGCCGCTTCTGAGAGTTGACGACGCGTTGGTCTGGCTGCATTCAGCTCTTTCTATTGTAGCACTTCCTCCACAGACCTGTCACACCACAATAGGCACCAATACTTAATGTTTAGTATTTCCAGTAACTTTTTACCGGAGGGGTTTTCCCTCCATGTGTAATGTTAACTCGTACAATGTGACCTATCCCTTCAGGAAGAGCGCCGAGTTCTAATCTTTTTGTAAAGAAGCCTGCACACTGCTGTGTAATCCCCAGCGGGGAGGACTGCACGATATCGCCTGACTGCTCCAGTTGCGATCACATCCACAGGAGTGTAATTGCTGTCCATGTTCACAACGTATCGGACCACACATGGAGGATTTTCCAAATAGACCTAAAGTTCGCCTGGAAATAATCACAGCATGTACAGGTCTGGTGTACGGTTTACATACACGGCCTGTGCAGGCACCATGGGCCGCTCCTGCACCTGTCCCCTGCATGGACATCTCACAGAGCTGCACACAGCTAGTCCTGACCTCAATTCGCAGACTACACTGATCCGATAAGTTTACCTTTCGTCTGATCATGGGCTTAAAGGGAGTATTCTTCTTTTACAAAACTTTCTGCCATACATTCATATAGTTTTAAAGTGAACTAAACTTTAGTTAACTTCAGGATTAGCACCGACTCTCCTGAGCTCCGTGATTGGCTGCAGTGTTGTCGACGTGTCATCACTGCTGCAGCGGCACAGAGACCAGAGCGGCGGTGGAGTGTCAGTGCTGGTCCTGGGAAGGGTAAGCAAAACTCGATTTGTTGTTTTTAAAACTTTATCCACACATGGCAAAAAGTTTTCTAAAAGAGGACAAACCCTGAAAATCCTCATTCACACGTCAGTATTTTTACATCAAGTGTTTGTATGACAAAACCTGTAGTGGAACTTGCAGAGAAAAGCAGTCAATAAAATTTACACCTATTCTGATTTTGGAGACTTTACTAGAAATAGTGATTAAAGCTACTGATTTAAAATACTGGTGTGTCAATGAAGCCCAAGATAAAAACTTTGGAAGGACCCTGTCTGTTTGCTAAAAGGGCCAAACCTGCAGACAGTCCTGCTTCTTTTAGGGCTCCTCCACACATTAGTGATTTTTCTCGTAAGCAAAAAAGTTTCATCAGTTTTTCTCAGATGAGAAAAAAAAAACTGGTGACGGTTTTTCAAGCTTCTCCTATCAAATAGTCCGTGAATAGTCCGGACAGCACACAGATGGCATCCAAATGCTGTCCGATTATTTATTGATTTCCCCCCCCCCCCACTTATCCATGGCATTGCATTGGTGAGATTGATTTGACACTTTGATAAATATCAGATACGTCTGCGTACTTCTGTGCAGACCACAACGTCTGAAGAAAATATTGGGCATGTGAAATACCCCATAGATTATTATGGGAATGAGTGCTGTCCGCGAGGACCACACATATATCTCACTGATGTTTGAATGAGTCCTTTCCTAGACTTTGTTCTTTTTTTTTTTTCTAAAAATGTCCTCATGATATAATTGCCAGTTCTCCTTTGATATCTTCACAGCGGTATTGGAGGCATTTCAGGAAAACTTCTAGTAACATCCATTTGGCAATGCTGTAAAAAGCCATAGAGTGAACAGGGCCTTCCTGTAAAATATCTTGTTGCAATCTAAGCTGCACGTGTGATTACAGTGGTGGGGAATAGGTATTTCTGTAGTGTATATCTAGCGGAACAGTGAAGCTTCATGTTGTCTGAAGCTTTTTGATGCATTTGATTGAACAAGCACTTGTTTCCAAATATATGGCTGTGTAAACTTACCGGTTATCACCCAATGAACAAGCAGAATGCTCATTCATCAGGTGTTGGGATCGCTCATGCTAACAAAAAATGAATTGTCCTCGGTGGCACATCGCCCAGGGTAAACCTGCCAATAACATACTGTATGGTGACAGAGCCTTCATATTGTCCATTATAGTCCCATCATTATTCATTGGTCTGGGTGACCAACAAGTGAAAACGACTTGATACATAGGCGATTGTCACTCGTTAAGGTGCACTCGATGGGGCGAAATTGGCACGTCTCCATGCACCATTATTTTAGGGAATTAATTGCATTGGCACTACTGTTATTGGTGTCAGAAAACCTTAAAATGTTCAGTATATGTTGGATCGTCAGGTAAAGGCTGCTCACACTGAGTAATTAGGATTGCAGTTTTTTAGTTTTTGTAGGAACCCATACACTCAGTAGTTGATGGTAAGATGTCGTCGTCTCCTCTTACGTCTGTACATGTCATCTGACTGGAGAGCGAGACGTAGGCCGTCCTGGACACCTCTCGTAGCGGATTACCCCCCCCCCCCTTGGAGCACAATGATTGGGGGATTCTTTTCAAACTACCCTGTCCTTTTTTTCCCGTGACGTATCTTGCAGGAGCGCCGGGAGACCCCCATACACATTAGAGCAGTGTTTTCCAAACTCCATTCCTCAGGGCCCCAACAGGTCATTTTCTCAGGATTTCCTTAGTATTGCGCAGGAGATGGACGTATCATCGAGGAATCAGGAATTCTCTCACCTGTGCAATACTATGGAAATCCCAAAAATATGATCTGTGGGGGGCTGGGATTAGAGGGTCAGTATGTCCTGACAAACTGAGAAGCTCAACCTACTCTTAAGACTGTTCACATTCGCGTCTGTGCCGCGTCAAGTGTAATGTCCTTTTTGACGGTAAATTTTTCTTGTCAAATCTAACAATCTACAATCAAACAAAACAAGTGTAAACTAAGAGCCAAATGCAATTAGACGAGTCTGTGATTTTGGTATATATTAGGAAGTTGCTGGCTTTTCATTACCAATTAGGAGAACCTACATTAATGGGGATGACATGTGCTTGTTTTCTCTTACTGTTTGTGTGTAGATGTACAGAACGGACCATAGTTTTATCAAGTACATTCAATAAACCCCCCCCAAATCCCAGACGCTGCTGGTTTTAATGGTTCATTTCTTATGATGTTCTGCATATAATGGCAAACCCTGAATAATAGCAAGTGTAAGGGTAGTACCTCGCCACAGATAAATTGATATGTAGGTTGTGGTTGCAAGTATGCCCAAAAGATGATGCCAATCCTCCGTAAGATTCGAAGATGAAGAGGGCGACAACCGCATCCACGGTAACAAAAATTATGGTATCTTTATTTATTTTTTTTAATCGATACATCATATAATACTGGAAGACTGCAAAGTTTCGACCTTACAGCATCGATAGGTCTTTATCAAGCCATAGGAAACAGTACACACTAAAATATTTATATTACACCTTACCACTTAAAAACATCATATGATTGTCTCTGCCAGGTAAATTGGCTAAAAATGCATATTTAAAACATGCAAAATATAATTTTGCACATATTCAATATTTAAAATACACAACTATGTAAAGAGGACTACAAAACAATGCAAATAACTAGATGTATTACGCTTATGTGTAGTGATATTACAGGTCCAATGAGGGCTCCAACATAACAAATAATAAGAATATAAAAATAACAAAACCCTATTCCTTCAGAACGAAAAGCTCTGCCACAGGGGTGGAGGGAGTAAGTTACAAAAGAAGTTGCTCAGGATCGGACATGGTACTGATGGGTTAACACAGACCTCAGTTGACAATGGCGTTTACTTGTACCAACCACAAGCAAGAATGTGGGGAAAAAAGAGGGCTAAACCACCCTGACCAGGGGGGCAGGGAATGATGCTTTTCTTCTGTTCTAATTAGTGTGGTAGACGGGGTCCTTACTTTACCAAACAACTGAACCAAGGCCCACATGCACATTTGACTATAGCCGTTCGGTCCCCTCACACATACACTTTGGACCATAGGCGTCTGATCCTCTCACATACACATTAGACCAGAGGTGGGGAACCTAAGGCCTACAGGTGGTTTACGGCCCTCGGTGACCTTTTATCTGGCTCCCGGGCAGATTCCCAGGTACTGCAGTGCTTGGGCCAGCAGCCGGCAAAATAACATTAATTTCTTTCTTGCTCTGTGAACACGCAATGTTCACTACTGAACACTGAGGCACGTGCAATGAAAGATTACGTCCTGACACCAGTGCTAGCGTCAGGATGTATTTTGTGGGTGGAGTTAGCGCACAATTTGTACGGCCCCCGAAGGATGGTATAAATATCCAAATAGCCCTTGGCAAAAAAAAGATTCCCCACCCCTGCATTAGACCATAGTCGTCCGATCCCCTCACACATACCCCTTAGACTATAGCCATCCAGTCCCCTCACACATTAGAGTATGGTTGACTGATCCACTCACACACATTAGCCCATAGTCATCTAATCCCTTCACACATACACACACACGTTAGACTATAGCCGTCCAATCTCCTCACACATACCCATTAGACAATAGTCGTCCTGTCCCCTCACAGACTATAGCCGTCTGGTCCCCTCACGCATTACATTATAGTTGTCCGATCCACTCACACACATTAGACTATAGCTGTCCGAGAGTCTGATCTGTATGGGGGCGTCCTGATTCTTCCCCACCCCTTTTCCTATAACTGGTGTTAGGGGGATCCAGCTGTTGGAATTTCAGGGGTCGATCGTTTTCTTCAGTGCTGAGACAAGCCGTTGTCTAGGGAATCTGACAGAGAATCTTGCAGAGAACACAGGAAATCTCACCGAGCGTCCTTTTCATGGTAAATTTGGGTTTGTTGCTGGTCTGCCAAATGATCTAATGTGCACGGGACCTTGAGACTGCAGGTCAACCTAGTGACTGGTAATGTGAGCCAGACCAAATAAATGCCGTTTCTGAAGATTATCTGGTTGCATTAGTTGCTACTTGACACTTGGGTTAGAGGGTTTTGCCACTTTCAGGAAAGTGGACCCCGAATGCTGTAAAATGGCAGAATAAAATAACAGTAGATACTACCCCTCCCCTGGTCCAAAGCCAGCTCCCCGCTGCTGCTCCTGTCTTGGTGTTTTGACTGTAGGAGTGACGTCAGAGTGATGGCTCCCATCCACCGCTGCGGTCAGTCATGGAGCTCAGCCGCTGAGCAGAGTTAGGCAACGTGGCTGCAGCGGTAATGGGAGCTGGTGATGTGATGTCACCGCTGCAGTCAAAATGCTGAGACTCAAGCAGTGGCCGGGAGCCAGAGCTGGACCCAGGTATGGGGGAGTATCTGCTTTTTGTTATTTTTACAGTGTTTGGGGTTCACTTTCCTGAAGTGGAAAACCTAATTTTATGTCGATTTGACTTGCCATTGATCTAGATTGCTGTCATGTCAGTGTAGAAAGTATTGTGACATACTGTATATTTTATAGTTATTTTTCCACTTTAGGTCTATGTCAGCTACAGCAACCATGTCTGATAATGGAGAGCATGAAGATAAGCCTCCAGCCCCCCCAGTGCGGATGAGCAGTGCCGTCTTCAGCTCCGGGACAAAAGACCCTCTGTCCAGCAACCACAGCCTGAAGCCTCTGCCCCTGATCCCCGAAGAGAGGAAATCATCCAGAAACAAAATCATTTCCATCTTCTCGTACAATGAGAAAGGTGAGGTGTGCATCTGAATGGCTGGTAGTAGTCTACATCACCTTTATCACAATGCAGGGGCCATGGACCCTCCCTCCATTGTGGTGATCTGGCAGGGTGATCTGGCAGGGGGGATGCTGAGAGCAGCAGTTATTCCTGTGTAGGGCTTATATACTATTACATGGCAGATAGTCAATGGGGCTTCATGGATTATATGAGCAGGAGCTGCTCTTATCTGGCGGTTTATGGAGGTTGGTTTCATGCAGGATTCCTCTGTTTTATGACTGGACAAATAATTTTAAATATACAATGTAGGGTTTTATTTATTTTGCTTTGAGATCTAGTAAAAGTTGTTGTCTCTTTTCGGGATGAATATCTGTAAATGCCCAAAAAGAAGCAAACAAATAACACAAACCTGATTCTCGCGTTGCTGATGCTTTGCATCTCCCAAACTGATACTTTCCGTGTTCCCTGCTGGTATCAACTTCCTATTTACGCTCAACACGCGGAAAATGACTGCTCAGCCAATCACCGGCCTTGGCGATGTGTCACAGGGGTCACATGTCCCTATGTTAGAATCTCATATGTAATAGAGACCGGCAGGGGACCAAGTAGCAGGTGATCAGTAAGGCAAATATGGCTTCCTTTATTTAAAAGGCTCCAAATAAGTTAAAAATCTAAATAAAGTGGACTACTCCTTTAAAGGGGTATTATTCTAACTTTTTGTAATCAGTAATTCTCAGCTCTAATGCTAAGCCGGCTGTTAGTCAGTGCCGGGGTCTCGGTTACAGGTGCCTCTCTATATACTGAGTGTTGACTAAAACCGCGCCGGCACCCTATGACTGAAAGAGCAAGCCTGCCGGGGGTAATAAAGGTCATTTCCTCCTCCATCTGGGCTCTCAGTGCAGCGCCCAACGGTGTCAGAAAGCTATTATCCTGCAAATTAACCCCATATCTCCCAGGTTAATAGCGTTATTTTACACAACAGGCTCCCTTTAAGTGTTCAACTTGTGTCCATATCCTATTAGGGCATACATGAGGCAACAGCAATAAGCAGCTGACTTCCTTCCTAATGCTCCTAAATTTGCCACAGTAGTTGTCATTCATAAGGACTATTTTTGATGCTACATCCTTCTTAAAGCACCCCAGGTTCGGCAAATAATGTGGCCTTTATGATGCCCAGTGCTTTGTTCTCCCGGGACCTGGTCTGCAGCCAGTGTGGTGCAGCGGGGGGTTATTCTCGGCATTATATTAATATGATCTGGATGGATAACTAGAATAAATGTATTTGCTCCTGGTGGGTAACATGAGATTGGGGAATGTTACGTGTGTGATCACAGTAGCTTATTTGGATGTATGTTTTTGTTTTGTTTTTAATGAGTTTGCATTATCTAATCTTTAATCACAGTGGGTAAGAAGAAAGAACGTCCCGAGATCTCCCCGCCCTCCGATTTTGAACACACTATACACGTGGGCTTTGATGCAGTGACTGGAGAGTTTACTGTAAGTTACATATGTGATGAGCTGACCTATAAGTTCACTGACTATAGTATGGACATGTTATGCTTGGAGGAACAGCAATCATGTCTCTGCCAGGAACAGATGCCATAATGCTAGTGGGAAGAAGTATTTCTTACTCTCTTCAGTGTCCACAATATGGACATGCACAATAAGTTAAAGCACGACTCCATTATTTTTTTTTATTGCACCAACGGAGTGGTGCTTTAAATGTAATTCCCCTACCCTCTGTCGCATACTCTCCTGCCGCCGCCTTCATCCTTTTCGAGCATTGCTCCCGTCTGTGTCCGACGAAAAGTTACCTGCCAGCAGCTCCAGTGTTTCATGCAGCGCGCCGGAGGTCACTTTTCGATGCATCTCTATGAGAGGCTCGTTACGGCCTTGTTCTGGCTCTCATAGACCTGCGTTGAGCTTTTGTGACAGATCTTCTGACTTCTGGCCAGTCAGAAGTTACAGGCACAAGATGGTGCTGCGGGACCAGAGCAGCGTCTGTAAAAGGTGAAGCTGCCGGAAGGGGAGTATAACAATGGGGGCAGAAGGCTTAAATTTAAGGCGCCACTCCAACGCCGAAAAAAAAAACCAAGCGAGTGGTGCTTTAAAAGAAAAGACCCCTCAAATGCTGTGCGGTATAGGAGTGTTCCCATGTTATAAATTGGTGGGCTATCATTAGGATATTCCATCACTTCATTGAACTAGCTAATTTTCATCCAATATTTTTTAAATATAAGCTGCACATTGTTTATAAGCCTGATAAATATAATAACCTAAAAAGGGAACACATCAAATGTATATGAAATAAAATTTAAAGTTTATTACATAGATAATAAAACCAGGTAAGGGAAATAGGATGAGGTGTCCAAAAAAACAGAGAGCAAGCATAGGGGGTACAGAACGATGGTAGTATACAACTCTGCTTATTGCAATAAAATAAAGAAGAGAAGTAGATACTGACCCCCAGCGCTGCCATGTTCCTCGTTTAAAGCATTGGCGAAACGCGCGTCGGACGAGCTGTGGCAGCGCTGGGGGTCAGTATCTACTCCATCTTCTTTTGCACTTTTACGTTGCAGGTTTTGCACATATAATTCATCCAGTTATTCTATGTCTAACTATTCACTTCAATAGGTCACAGCACTTACATTATAAACATATTTATAGCACTATGCACTTTACAATTCATGTTTATGATATAATGGTATACACTGTGATTTAATTAGGTTTTTGATTATATCTGTGCTCCCTGACAATTTTATTGCAATATGCAGAGTTGTATACTACCATCGTTCTCTACCCCCTATGCTTCCTCTCTGTTTTTTTGGACACCTCACCCTATTTCCCTTACCTGGTTTTATTATCTATGTAATAAACTTTACATTTTATTTCATATACGTTTGATGTGTCCCCTTTTTAGGTTATTATATTTATAGACACACAAATTACCAACAGCAGTTGGGTCCTAACATGCGGTACTGATAAATATTATGTAAAATGAAAGTTCACTATTTTAACAAAACGGGACGATGTGCTAAAATTGTGATAATTAGCACGTTCACACCATTTTCTCTCAGCTCTGACAAAGTGGGCGAAGCTGGGACAGGGGCGCGAAATTCGTGACGAGCGGAGACTATCACCACAAATCTTACTCCAGCAGGGTCAAGAGTAGGATTTGTAGCGAGGTGCACTCCACTCGTCTGACGCTCCTGATTCATGAAGAGGCGCGAGTCTGACTCCAGAACATCTCTTCATCAAGAACCAGTGTGAACAACATAGGTTTTAATGAATTGGGCTCTTAAAACTATGCGTGACGGTGCACATTCTGATCTCCTTTTATTTGGCAAATATTTTTTTAGTCATCTTTGTTTTTAATCCCTTCCTGACCGGTCGTTTTTTTGTTTCTTTTTTTTTTGCTTCTCCCTCCCGTTTTTCTCTCTCCTTCTTCCAGAGGCCTTAACTTTTTATTTTTTTTTCCATCAATTATAGCCATATGAGGGCTTATTTTTTATTTTTATTTTTTTTTTTAGTGGAACTAATTGCAATTCGAATGGTAGAATGAATTGTCATTTAAATCTACTGGAAAACTGGAAAAAATTCCAAGTGCAGTAAAAAAAAAAAGACTTTCCAGTATTTTGGGTTTTGTTTTTACAGAGTCCATTGTGCTCTAGAAATGCTGTGGCAACATGAAACTTGTATTGTTTTTTTTTTTCCATATTAAATGGTGAATAAAAAAAAATATTCCATCAATGTCTTTTTTTGCATGGCTAGCTCCCATTTATTATACCATTTTAATCGCTTTGTAGTGCATTTTTTTGTGCTGTTGTGAAAAAAACAATTTCTGGCGTTTCGATTGTTTCCTGCTGCTGTAGTTACAGGTAGATTCCATCTGTGTGTTACAGCTGGCATCTGCCTTCTACGGTCTTAAGTTGGGAAGGGGGTTAAACAAAGCAAATTTCCAGTTCTCAATACCATAGGGGGGTTATGTTGCCATATCATTCTCCTTGTGGATTTGTGCAGGGTATGCCAGAGCAATGGGCACGGCTGCTGCAGACCTCAAACATCACCAAACTCGAACAGAAGAAGAACCCCCAGGCCGTGCTGGATGTGCTGAAGTTCTACGACTCCAAGGACACCGCGAAACAGAAATACCTGAGCTTTTCAGCACCAGGTAAGCGATCTGCACTACAGATGGAAGATGTAATCCACTCTGCCATACGGCGAAATGGGGATCAGTCAACACGAAGATTCCTGTAGTATTCACCACTCCTTTCACATATGACTGCAAGTCTCATAACAGCATTTTCTTGTTTATTCAGATAAAGATGGCCTTCCTTCTGGCGTGTCACCCGCAGTAAGTATCCATACATTTTCATCTTTATGCTGACATAATAAATCCCATCATATATTCAGTGATTATTGGGTTAAAGGGAAATCCAGCTTCTACTGGCTCACTTGACTATGGACACTTTGCATTTAATTTTTTTATTTTATTTGTCTTTTCGCTTCCTAAACGCACAATAAACCAAGTTTCTTTATACTAATTAAAACTTCGCTAGCTGTCAGAGTCTCTGCAACCCGTGTACATAGCTGGCTGTGAGACTGCTTCTGACATACATCCCACTACATAGCTGGCAGTACCGGCGCTCTCTGCTCTTTCTCCTCACTTCTCTCAGTGTTAGAGATACCGAAAGAGAGGAAGGAGGTTGCACATGCCCAGTTAGTGTTGAGAGGGGGCATTCTTATCCGTAACAGGTGATCAGCACCATATAATTTACTGCTTTTTATCAGTATCTCCCAACACAATATGATGCCTCCACAAGTACTGACAATTTGACAAAAAGAAAAATTAACACTACTCTCCTAACCCTGTTCTCCTACTGCTCCAGTCTGTGCAGTGTATGGAGGCACAGCTGGAGCGCTGCCGTGACCTCCATGGTGCCTACTTCTGTAACTTCATCGTTACAGCTGAGATGGCGGAAATCTCATGGTCTTTTTCATTGGTGTTTGTGCGAACAAGAGAGAAGAGATCTCTGGTGGGCTACAGAAGGAGAAATCAGTACAAGAATGAGTCTATATTCTGATACATGAAGGCTGCAGCACCGTGCATACACAGACCTCACACCCAGCATGCATCACCAGGAGGGAAACCTCTGCATGATAGAGGCCTGAAACTAGGGAATACCTGCTACATATTGTGCTGACATTTAGTAAAATCGCGTCCGCAATGCTTGTACTGTGACGCAGCAGATTTAGCACTGCATATCCAAATCCATGTGAACTAATGGTGTTTTTTTTCTTTCTTACTAGCCAAATGCTAAAGGATCTGAGCCTACAAGAGGACATGCAGATGATGACGATGATGATGATCATGTTCCTCCAGTTATTGCGCCACGACCCGAACATACAAAATCGGTAGGCAAACTGATAGAGAGCTCTTCAATTGATCGTTTTATGCAGCCAGAAGTTTAATTAGGCTGTAACATCTGGCACTGTAGGGGTTAAATGGTATTATGAAAAGCATTTATGGCATGTCCATTTAATATGGCAAATATTCCTGATCAATAGGACCCGATGAGCGATATGAAATTGCAACCACCTCTTTATTAAAGGTGAAGCACCATCTTTGCATCGGTGAATGTGCAATTGGACAAGAGCATGGTCTCATCCTGTGTGACAGATACAATGAATGTTTTATCTCCTGTATGGGGTCTGTCGCAGGACTGCAGGGTATAGTGCTTGGCTGCTAAGTTTGGAGAAGTAAGAAATGTGACACTGACTGTATCTTTTTCCTCCAGATGTATACCCGATCTGTAATTGACCCATTACCTCCCCCTGCTGGAGATGCTGACAGCGCAGCAAGGAATGCAGACAAGCAGAAGAAGAAGACAAAGATGAGCGATGATGAGATCATGGAGAAACTACGTGAGTTATATCACCATGTCGCTTAGTGTGCGGCTTATACTGTATAGCTGTGTGTGTGCATAAAAAAATACATATATAGATCTTTTTTTTTCCTTCTTTTTTGGAGGAGGGCGTTTGGAGGAAATCGGCAAGCATTATATAAAACTTTTTTAATAGAAAAAATAGTATGTGTAATAGCTATAGATATATAAATATATAATTTTGGTGTACATTGTAAAACAAATCAATTTTTATTTTTTGTATGTGTTTTTATAGGCTAGTTATACTTAAAGGGTTGTTCCCATCTCGAAGATCCTATCCCAATATGTAGAAGGTGTAATAATATTAACAAATACCTCTAATTAGAAATGTAGTAAAGTTCTACTGATTCACTATGTTGCTTACCTCATGCTGGGCAATGCAGTAGCTTAAGTATCCATGGTTAGGCTGAGTTCACACGATCCGGTTTTAATGCGTTTCCGCGGCTGTTTTTCCTTAATAGGTCTGCCATGTAGAGCAATGATACATGGCAGACCTATTACCAAGCAGTTTTAATGAGTTTAAAAACCGCTGCGGAAACGCATTAAAGCCACTTGGTAATAGGTCTGCCATGTAGAGCCATGATAATCCACATGTGCTGTGCACATGATGCGGACGTTTCCGCTGCGGATTATCATTGCGGCACAAACCGCAGCACAACCAATTCAGGCGCTATTTAGCGGCGAAATCGCGCCTTTGACTTGCATTGAATCGCAGCAAACCCACATGTATAATATCTATACATGCTTATTTGCTGCGTCTCAATGTAAAACAATAGGCGCAAAATCGAGCCGGAATCGCGCTGCGGCTGGTACCCAGGTCGGGAGAGGAGACTGCTGCTCCTCTCATCTGACCACTGCTCTGGCTGATAACAGCGAGAGCAGCGTGGATGGAAGAAGCAGCAGCCTGCTCCTCCCAGCCTGCGTGCTAGCGGCAGTAAAAAAATACTCACCTGTCTGGTGGCCCTCTGTGTCCTCCCCAGCCATGCTTCCTCTTCGGCGGCTCGCGGTACACTGCAGGGCGCGGGCTCGCGGCCCACAGTGTACTTCCAGGACCTGCGCTGACGTCACTGATCACCTGAAGGTCATGTGACCATCAGATGATCAGTGCCGGCAGCAATCAGATGATGGTACTGACTGACTATGACTGATCCCCCTGACACTGCCTTACCTGTCTTGTCCCCTGTGTAATCCCAACAGTTACCGACATTACTTCTGGTCCTGTGATGCTGGTTAGAAGCTCGGTGCATAAGGACCATGCAGCACTAACAGTCACCATGTGCTGTGTTCTTTGCATAGGTGTTCTGGCAAACCTCAGTTATTAACTGCACAGTTTTTAACCCCTTCCAACACTGCAGCATAATTTTTTGATGCACTGAGTTGATAGTTGCCACGTGATGCTGAATGTAGCAATGCAAACGTTTTTTTCCTTTTTTTTTTTTTTTTTTTTTAATTAAAAAGTAATAAAACATAACCAGTTCTTCACCAATACGGTTTTTAAGTCGTAAGTGTTACATTC
This sequence comes from Phyllobates terribilis, assembly GCF_046119375.1. Taxonomy (NCBI): domain Eukaryota; kingdom Metazoa; phylum Chordata; class Amphibia; order Anura; family Dendrobatidae; genus Phyllobates; species Phyllobates terribilis. The sequence continues at coordinate 187,797,349 of NW_027362763.1, forward strand.
TGTAAATTGGATTGAGTCAGTTGTGACCACAATGGTCAGTACCAGGAGCGGTGTGGACCACAAGGGTCAGTACCAGGAGCGGTGGGGACCACAACGGTCAGTACCAGGAGTGGTGGGGGTCAGTACCAGGAGCGGTGGGGACCACAAGGGTCAGTTCCAGGAGCGGTGGGGACCACAAGGGTCAGTTCCAGGAGCGGTGGGGACCACAAGGGTCAGTACCAGGAGTGGTGGGGGTCAGTACCAGGAGTGGTGGGGGTCAGTACCAGGAGTGGTGGGGGTCAGTACCAGGAGCGGTGGGGACCACAAGGGTCAGTACCAGGAGCGGTGGGGACCACAAGGGTCAGTACCAGGAGCGGTGGGGACCACAACGGTCAGTACCAGGAGTGGTGGGGGTCAGTACCAGGAGCGGTGGGGACCACAAGGGTCAGTACCAGGAGCGGTGGGGACCACAAGGGTCAGTACCAGGAGTGGTGGGGGTCAGTACCAGGAGCGGTGGGGACCACAAGGGTCAGTACCAGGAGCGGTGGGGACCACAAGGGTCAGTACCAGGAGCGCTGGGGACCACTTCTTTTTAATATCTTTATTAATGACTTTGTGGATGGGATTGAGATTTCAGTGTCAGTCTTTACCGATCTATTTATGATGATAAACTGAGCTTGGCAGTACGATATTGCCGAATGGTCTGGATAAGAGTCTGCATGGGCAAACACTTAGCAGATGAGCTGTTTTGTTAATAAATGCAGAGTAATGCACCATGGCCAAGAGAATAATTAATTAGTATAAATTTATTATAACGCCATTTATTCCATGGCACTTTATATGTGAAAAGGGGTATACATAATAAAAACAATTAGGCTATGTGCCCACGATGCAGAAATGCTCTGGATTTTTTCCTGAGCATTTCTGCATCTCCCTGGCAGAAAAAACACATGCGGATTGTACATGCGGCTTGTACATGCGTTTTTCCTGCCAGGGACATGCGGATGTGAAGCGTTCTTCACATGCATTTCCGCATGCGGGTTGACAAGCGCTTTCCAAGCGATTTTAGCATCACTTGGAAAGTGCTTGACAACTTGGTCACACTATATAAATCCATGCAAACGGCATGGATTTATATAGTGTGACCCCAAAGAATGGTAAAATATAAATATATACTTTCCTTCTGAAGGCGCCCGCATTCTTTATTCGATACGTCCTGGCTTGCCGGCAGATCGCGGTGGACTGAAGGACCTGCGCTGACGTGATTCAGTCATGTGACGGCAGGTCCTTCAGTGTACCGCGAGCTGCCGGCAAGCGAAGACAAGCGCATCGGGGGCCATCAGAAAGTAAATATAATATATTTTTTTTTATTTTATTTTTTTTTACAGGTTCTATGGTACCCGGGTTTGAAGGAGAGTCTCCTCTTCTCCAGACCCGGGTACCATCCGCACATTGAACGCATCGATTCCGCATGTACAGATGCAGTGATGTGTAATCCATGCGTTCCAATGCAAGTCAATGGCGGCGAAACCGCAGCGCTTCCGCAAAATAATTGGTAGTGCTGCGTTTTTTTCCGCAGTGGAAATTTCCGCAGCATGTACACAGCACATGCTGATTATCATTGGGGAACATGGCAGGCCTTCTACAAAGCGTTTTTTAAGCTTTTCTGCAGCGTCATTGCCGCTGCGGAAACGCTTAAAAAATGCATCGTGGGCACACAGCCTTACAATAATCTTAGACAATAGAAGTCACTGACTGGTACAGGAGGAGCGAGGACGCTGCCCGCGAGGTCTCACAATCTACGAGGGATGGGTGAGGATACAGTAGGTGAGGGTAGAGCTGGTCGTGCAGCCTTATGGTGGAGCGGTGGTTACTGCAGATTGTAGGCTTGTCGGAAGAGGTGGGTCTTCAGGTTCCTTTTTGAAGGTTTCCACGGTAGGCGAGAGTCTGATATATTGGGGTAGAGCGTTACAGAGTAGGGGGGATGCGCGGGAGAAATCATGTATGTGATTGTGGGAAGAGGGGAGTAGAGAAGGAGATCTTGTGAGGATTGGAGATTGCGTGCGGGTATGTAATGGGAGACTAGGTCACAGATATATGGAGGAGACAGGTTGTGGATGGCTTTATATGCCATCGTTAGGGTTTTGAACTGGAGTCTCTGGGTAATGGGGAGCCAGTGAAGGGATTGACAGAGGGGAGAGGCCAGGGAATAGCGGGGGGACAGGTGGATTAGTCTGACAGCAGAGTTTTGGATAGATTGGAGGGGTGCGTGAGTGTTGGGAGGGAGGCCACAGAGCAGGAGGTTGCAGTAGTCGAGGCGGGAGATGATGAGGGCGTGCACTAGGGTTTTTGCAGATTCTTGAGTAAGGAATATGTTGATTCGGGAAATATTTTTGAGTTAGTCGGCAGGAAGTGGAAAGGGCTAGAATATGTGGTTTGAAAGAGAGATAATAGTCCAGGGGCAGCGAGCTTGCGGGACTGGGGAGAGTGAGTAACCATTTACTTTAATTGATAGGTCAGACAGGGAGGGTTGAGTGAGATGGGGGAAAGATGATGAATTATGTTCTGTCCATTTTAAGTTTTAGAAATGTAGCAGAGCGGAAGGATGAGATAGTGGACAGACATTGTGGGATTCTGGGTATTAAGGAGGCGATATCGGGTCCAGATAGGTAGATCGGTGTGTCATCAGCATAGAGGTGATCCTGAAAGCCGTGAGACTCTATGAGCTGTCCCAGGCCAAAGGTGTAGATAGAGAAGAGTAGGGGTCCTGGAACTGAACCTTGGGGGACACCGACAGATAGGGGGCGAGATGAGGAGGTGGTGTGTGAGAGGGAGACGCTGAATGTCTGGTCTGTTAAGTATGACGCAATCCAGGATAGAGCAGAGTCTGTGATGCTGAGAGATGAGTCTGTAGTAAGAGGCAATGGTCCACTGTGTCAAAAGCTGATGATCCGTCCAGGAAGAGGAGGACAGAGTAGTGTCGCTTAGATTTTGCGGTTAGTAGGTCGTTGGTGACTTTAGTCAGGGCAGTTTCAGTTACATTTCATTATTTATAAATGGTACTCAACTTTCCAAATTTCAATTACTGGAAAAAAACAGCACTACTCAATGTAAGAATGTCAGGCATCAGCTGCAAAAGCAAACAAGATTTTAGGGTGTATAAAAAGAGATGAATCCTGTGATTACTCTTCTATATCACTTGTAAGGCCACATCTTTCCAAAAATGATATTGGGAAGTCAGTTAGTTCAAAAGTGGGGAACTGGATTATTACATGGGATAGAAGGCCTCCCCTGTGATGAGTGGTTAGAGAATTTAGCTTAGGGAAAGGACTGCTTAGCGGCAAGGTCTTTTAAATGTATAAATATATGTGTGATTGGTACAAAGTACTGGTGCATGACTTATCCCTTTCAAAGACCTTCCAAAGGACCAGGGGGCACTCATTACGGAGGAAGAATGATTCTGGCAGCTAAATAGGGAAGGGTTCTTTACAGTTACAGCAGTCAGACTGGAATGCCGACCACAAGAGGTAGTGATGGCAACATTTCAGAAACGTCTGGATGCTTTAATGGTTAATGGGGATATAAATTTAGCGGTAAAATATATTGCTGATTTAAGAACGGATGTCATCCAATGTAACTTATAAATTTGGTCTTATCATAATCCTAATGGACCACAAAATAATGTTAGTGTGTCATTAATATGGCAGTAACAATAGAAAAATTAATTTATAGCTTCCACAAAATGGAGAAAAAAAAAAGAAAAGGCTTAAACCGAATCCATAGATAATCTTCTCACTTATAGTACATCCCATAAGTGTCTGATGGATGCAGGTCAGGTGCTTTTGTATTCTGGTTCTCACCGCCTTTTGTCCTTCCAGGAACCATAGTGAGCATAGGTGACCCGAAGAAGAAGTACACCAGATATGAAAAGATTGGTCAAGGGTAAGGATCTCTGTTGTACCTGCCAGAATTATCTTGTCACCCTTCATGGACTCTGTCCTCCCCATGGTTGGACAGGACTCCGATAACACTGAATTATGTTCTGTCCTTAGGATAGAAGAGCCCGGGGCTCTCCCTTCATTTTTTTTGCGGTCACTACGAACCATTTTAATGTGATGTATATAAGAGCTACTGAAAATATTCTAATGTAAAGTAGAAAGTATAATCTATATTTGACCACAATGTACAAACAAGGTTATCAATCCCCTTACTACAGCACAGTTGTGTTGGCTAGTAGCATTGAAAAATACCCATTTTACAAGATATAAAGTTAACGCGTAAACGGTGTACCCCCACTGACTTTGAGAACGGGGCTCTAACACCATGGCGGAATTCATTCTGAATTGGCCTGCTGGAAAAAAACAGCATTGTAAATGGCCATCAGTCTAATAGAGAATGAAAAGACTGGAGGCATGAGACATTTAGAAGCCTCGGTTCTCAGGATCGGTGTTGATCTGTCGCTGTCAGTCTCTGACAGCAGCATTTAACACATGCAGTCAAGGGAACACATCATTCCACCCATCAGCGCCCCCCTCCCAATGACGTGATCGCGGGGTGCCAAGGGATGCCATGACAGACGGGGGTCTGCTTAAAACCATTCTGTAGCTGATGTTCATAGATCGTGATTTTCACTATACATAGCAATGCTGATGCGCCGCTATGTATAGCACAAGCTATCTGATGATCGCAGCTTCAATTTCCCTAAGTGGACAATTAAATACAGTAGAAAGGTAAAAAAATGTTTTAAAAAATGTTCAAATCACCCCCCTTTTGCCCCATTAAAAATAAAACAAAAAAAAAATACACGTTTGGTAAAGCTACGTTCGTAAAAGTCCAATCTAAGAAACTAAAAAATAAATTAATCCGATCAGTAAATGTTTTATTGGCCGCTGCAGCATTGCAATAAGAGGCGATGAAAACATTGTATCTACCTCAAAATGGTATCCGTAAAAATGTCAGCTCAGGGCGAAAAATAAGCCCTCATACAGCCCCATGTACCGAAAAATGAAACCGTTGCATGTCTCAGAAAATGGAGACACAACCCAAAAAAAGTTTTTTTGTTTTTTTTACATTTCCGAATTATTTTCACCAGTTAAATAAAAAAAACTATACATGTTTGGTATGAATGGTGTCATTAAAAAAGTACAACTCGTCCTGCAAAAAACAAGACCTAAAAATAAAAAAGTTATGATTCGTGGAAGAAGAGGAGGAAAAAACAAAAATGGAAAATTGCCCAGGTGTGAAAGGGGTTAAAGAGATCTATATTGCTGACTGCCAATCACTACAGCAAATACAGGCTAATCTCCCCATTGTATCGCTGAAATCTTTGTCTTGTCCTTTTAGTGCCTCTGGAACGGTCTTTACTGCTATTGATGTAGCCACTGGTCAAGAGGTAAGAATGAACCCGTAGGAAAAAACGTAGATTATGGGCTTGTTCACACTATATTTTCCCTTGGAAAAATACACCTTTTACAATATTACCAAAGTGAGTGTAGTTTCTGAAATCTCATGCACACGTTGCTTATTTTTTGCTTGCAGATTTGAACCATTAAAGCATATTTTTCAAATGCGCAGCGTGTCAATTCTTTCAGCATTTTTGTAGTGTTTTTTACCCATTCAAATAAATGGGTAAAAAAGCTGCAAAAGAAGTGTTTTTTCTGCCAACACTTGAGTGTTTGCAGCAGATGTTTCTGCTGCAGCAAAAAACAAGCACATGCTCCTAGTCTATTGCTTCTATTCACACATCATAATTCCGTAGCAGTCCACAGTCTGGTTTGTGGTCTGCTACGGAATCCAACCCATACCTTCTATAAAATGTGAAGTGTGTTACGTTACAAATAACTGTTGTAATTTGACAGTTTTTCATACATAATTTTTTTTCCATAGGTTGCTATTAAACAAATCAACCTCCAGAAGCAGCCGAAGAAAGAATTGATCATAAATGAAATTCTTGTGATGAAAGAGCTGAAGAACCCAAATATTGTAAACTTCCTGGACAGGTACAAGTCTTTTGTCCCATGTGCCTACTGAAAATGTGTTCACCGATTCTTGTATCACTACAGTTAGGCTGCTAGTGGTAATAGGTGCCTATGATTAAAAGAAATAAGTTGTCCCCGTGCACACAAGGGATTTCCCACACAGACTGAGGAAAAAAAATCATAGTGTGCAATAGTTTCTGTATAACAGACTAGGCTACTGCATGTAAAAAAAAAAGCTGGTCATATCTGCAATTTTGACTCTCCCATTGTTTTTTCATACAGATGTCTGAAACTGGCTTTAGAGGGACAGCTAAGCTCCTCTGCCCCTTCATTTTATTTATGGGTGCAACCAATCACCCAGCTATAACAATTTTAAATGACACTAATCAAATATATACACTCAGCGTGTATCAGAAAATGGCTTTATGTTTGACTCTGAAATGCTGCAGTTTCAGAGTAAAACCTACATTAAATGCTGCCGAGGCCCGAGCCACACAAGAGACTAGATGGACACACAGGTCCTGGTGGTTTTTCCCCACCCACTCCCCTGAAGTGACCGGTCTCTTCCTATCCACACATACTGGGAGAGACCCTTACTCAAGTGGAGCTGGCGGGGAGATACCATCTTGGACCAGTCTGTCCTACCAGTGTCTGTCGGGCTTTGTCCTTGGTGGCTTTTGGTGCGTGTTTTCTCTGAATTCCGCAGCGTTTCACAGTCAAATTTATCTGGCTGAGATCATAGAGCCAGCGTCAGATACATGTTGTCTGTGGATTGCAGCATGTATCAGCTGTCAGGTTCACTTAAGAGATTAAATAGGTTGTACTAACGAGAAAACCAATGTCTTTATGTCCTACTTATTTTTGGATGTCATGGTGGTAGGCAGTTGTGTTCGGCCAGGGTTTGGAGTTTGCAATATGAATATTGGTTACCTACATTTTCAGCAGTTTTGATGTCTCTTAAGAAAAGGAGGTAGAATACGGTCTTTAATATATTTTTTTCCAATTGTCTGAAATACTAGTACAATAAATGAGCACCTAAAAGTGACAGTAATAGACTGTATTGTCCCAATGCATGAATGACCTTCACTTGCATGTTTCAGAATTTGAACACTTCTGGTCTCTGGTAAGGCCTTCTTCATATGTCTAAACCGGAATTGGAGGTAGTGAGGTATAACAGAATAACTCATGGACTTTCATGCAGACCGTTGTACATACATGACAGTTGTGACGTTATAAACTTTGCTCCCTGTTAATTATGTTCTTCCTATATTCCCTGCTCCCAGTCTCGTACATTGTGTCTCCTCTTCTATAGTTTCTGCTCCCAGTCTCATACATTGGGTCTCTCCTTCTGTAGCCCCGGCTCCCGGTCTCGGACATTGTCTCTTCTTCTGTAGCCCTTGCTCCCGGTCTCGGACATTGTCTCTTCTTCTGTAGCCCCTGCTCCCGGTCTGATACTTTGTGTCTGTTGCAGCTTCCTAGTTGGAGATGAGCTCTTCGTTGTGATGGAGTACCTGGCCGGTGGCTCGCTCACTGATGTTGTAACAGAAACCTGCATGGATGAAGCGCAGATAGCGGCAGTATGTAGAGAGGTATGTACAGCTGTAACCAAAGCATAACATGGTGAAGCCCCATGAGAAGAGCACACAAGCACTTGCAGCATGTAAATAAGCTTGGCCACACTTGACCTCTTCTATACTGACACATGGAATGAAAAGTTATATCCGCCTTTCTAGGCTTAAACTGTATTTTAGTGTCCCTATTGCAGGCACAATACCCTGACTTCATGTGGTTTTAGTGAACTCAACTTATCTACAGTGATTTAATGCTGGCTTAACCCCTTTACAACCCAAGGTGGTTTGCACGTTAATGACCGGGCCAATTTTTACAATTCTGACCACTGTCACTTTATGAGGTAATTACTCTGCAACGCTTTAACGGATCCCCCTGATTCTGAGACTGTTTTTCGTGACATATTGTACTTCATGATAGGGGTAAAATTTCTTCGATATCACTTTTGTTTATTTGTGAAAAAAATGGAAATTTGGTGAAAATTTTGCAATTTTCAAAATTTGAATTTTCATGCCCTTAAATCAGAGAGATATGTCACACAAAATAGTTAATAAATAACATTTCCCACATGTCTACTTTACATCAGAACAATTTTGGAACCAAATTTTTTTTTTATTGGGGAGAGCTATAAGGGTTAAAAGTTGACCAGCGATTTCACATTTTTCCAACAAAATTTACAAAACCATTTTTTTAGGGACCACATCATATTTGAAGTCACTTTGAGGGGTCTTTATGACAGAAAATACCCAAAAGTGACACCATTCTAAAAACTGCACCCCTCAAGGTGCTCAAAGCCACATTCAAGAACTTTATTAACCCTTCAGGTGCTTCACAGGAATTTTTGGAATGTGGAAGAAAAAAACTAACATTTAACTTTTTTCACAAAAATGTTACTTTAGACCCAATTTATTTTATTTTCGCAGGGGTAACAGGAAAAAATGGACCCCAAAATTTGTTGTGCAATTTCCCCTGGGCACGCAGATACCCGATATGTGGGGAAAAACCACTGTTTGGGCGCACAGCAGGGTTCGGAAGGGAAGGAGCGCCATTTGACTTTTTGAATGCAAAATTTGCTTGAATAATTAGTGGACGCCATGTTGCATTTGAGGAGCCCCTGATGTGCCTAAACAGTGGAAACCCCCCGCAAGTGACACCATTTTGGAAACTAGACCCCTCAGGGAACTTATCTAGATGTGTGGTGAGCACCTTGAACCCCCAAGTCCTTTACAGAAGTTTATAACATTGAGCCGTAAAAATAAAATTTTCACATTTTTCCCACAAAAATGTTTTTCAGCCCCCACTTTTGCATTTTCATAAGGGTAACAGGAGAAATTGCACCATGCAGTTTGTTGTGCAATTTCTGAGTAAGCAGATACCCCATATGTGGGGGGAAAACCACTGTTTGGGCACACGGCAAGGGAAGGAGTGCCCTTTCACTTTTTGATTGTAAAATTTGCTTGAATAATTAGCGGACGCCATGTTGCATTTGGGGAGCCCCTGATGTGCCTAAACAGTGGAAACCCCCCACAAGTGACACCATTTTAGAAACTAGACCCCTCAGGGAACTTATCTAGATGTGTGGTGAGCACCTTGAACCCCCAAGTCGTTTACAGAAGTTTATAACATGGAGCCGTGAAAATAAAAAAATCAAACTTTTTCCACAAAAATGATGTTTTAGCCCCAATTTTTTTATTTTCACAAGGGTAAGAGGAGAAAATGGACCCCAAAAACTGTTGTGCAATTTCTCCTGATTACGCCAATACCCCATATTTGGGGAAAGCACAGTGTTTGGGCGCACGGCAGGGTTCAGAAGGGAAGGAGCACTGTGTGACTTTTTGAACGCAAAATTGGCTGGAATCGAGAGCGGACACCATGTCGCGTTTGGAGAGCCCCTGATGTGCCTAAATAGTGGAATCCCCCCACAAGTGACCCCATTTTGGAAACTAGACCCCTCAAGGATTTTATCAAGGGGTATAGTGAACATTTTGAACCCAGAGGTACGACACAGAATTTGATAACATTAGGTCATCATATTGAATAAGTTGTCATTAGTCTTGAGCACAAGTGCTCGCTACTTGAGTTTGCATCGGGTACTCAGGTATGCACCTTGCATCAAGGGTGCTCGAGTCCCCGCCCGCATGTTTCACGGTTATTAGACACCCCCAAAAAAACATGCGGGGATCGCTCGTGCATGGCAGGCAATCCCCGTGAGGTTTTTTTTGGCCGCGAAGCATATGGGGCGGAGACTCGAGCATCGGCGATACTCCATGCATACCCGAGCACCCGATGCAAACTCAAGTAGCGAGCACTTGCGCTCAACACCTTTTTTTTTATTTTTTTTTTTACTTTTGAAAAAACAAACCCAACCCCAGCCCTAGCGTTTATTTTTTACGCCGTTCCTAGTGCGGTAAAAGTGATTAGACGACTTTATTCTTCGGGTCGGTGCGAATACAGAGATACCAGAATCATATCGGGTTTTTATGATTGAGAGCTGTCACATACTAAAAGACGCATTTTTTTTGTAAAATCTAGTTTTTGTATCGACATATTTTGAGATCTATAATTTTTCCATATTTTGGCCGACAGTCATGTGACGACTTGTTTTTTGCAGGATGAGTTGACGTTGTTGGTGCCATTTTCAGGCACGTGACATTTTTTGATCACTTTCTATTCCGATTTTTGGGAGGCAGAATAAACAAAAACCAACAATTCAGGAATTGTGTTTTTTTTTTTACATTTTTTTATTCTGCTCCGCGTGTGGTAAAATTGATAAGGTAGCTTTATTCTTCGGGTCAGTATTTTTACAGCGGTACCACATTTATATCGTTTTTCTATGTTTTGGCGCTTTTACACAATAAAAGCTATTTTATAGAAAAAATTCTTTTTTAGCATCGCTTTATTCTGAGAGCTGATTTTCGGCTGATGGAGCTGTATGGCAGCTTGTTTTTTGCGGGACAAGATGACCTTTTCAGCGGTACCATTTTTATTTATATTCGTCTTTTTGATCGCGTGTTATTCCATTTTTTGTTTGGCAGTATGATGATAAAGCATTGTTTTTTGCTTCATTTTTTTATTTTTTTTTACCGTGTTCACTGAAGGGGTTAACTAGTTGGACAGTTTTATAGGTCATGTCGTTCCGGATGCGGCGATACCAAATATGTATACTTTTATTGTTTTTTTGTTTTTTTTTCATAATAATATTTATTGATGGGTATATTATATTTTTATTTTTTTGGTGGATTATTTTTTTTTTATTTTTAATATTTTTACAATTTTTTTTCTATTTTTTTTTCCCTTTCTGACAGTTTTTTTATTTTTATACTTTGTCCCACTTTGGGACTATCAGATTTTATTCTGATCGCCTGCCTAGCACAGTAATGGAGCACCATCTCTGTGCCGTGCAGGCTGTCAGAGCTGCACAGTGAGAAGATAGTTTGGTCATGTACTGCACATGACCAAAAAATCTTCCTGCTGTCTGGTGACCCGGATGTTGTCATGACGACATCGGGTCGTCATGGCAACATCCGGGAAGCCGCGTTAGACAGCGCTGGAGGCCGGAAGAGGAGGTGAGTATTGCGATCACCTCCCCTTAGCCACCGCAATGCTGCGATCGACTTCGATCGCAGCACTGCGGGGGTTAATGTGCCGGGAGCGGTGCGATCGCCCCCCCCACAGCCTGTGTGCGTGCGCGATCGCCATGACGTATTAATACGGGTCAGGCTCTTAAAGCCCAGTGCACAGACGCGTATTAATACGTCATGGGCTTTAAAGGGTCGCTACACTATTTTATTTTGATGAAGTAGCACAATATGGTAGGCACACAATGGCAGATTGTTTGGGGGTTCAATGGTAGAAAGAGATCCGAGGCACTCCAGATTCCGAAGGAAAATTAGTTTTAATGTAGTACGGTCATCAAAAATTCTGTGTGAAACAATAGGCCATCATTTTGGTCACATGACCTTGATCATGGCCACATGGTGAATACAGAAAAAAGGCAGGCTGATCTATATACCCTATATACCTACAGCAATGTAGTTGGTAAAAGTGCCAGGACGTGCTTATAGCCGCTGCTTTCAGTGATGTGAGCGATGACACTAGCCGTGCCTGCATAACTGAAAGCTGGCGGCTCCCGGGAAGGAGAAAGTTAATTTTCTCTTGGGAGCAGCACTTTTAGTAAGGTGGACAGAGACATTTCTAATGCTATTGACCTTCAGGTTAACCCTATATCTGCAGTTTAATAGCACTATCCGATGATACAGGTTCCCTATCAGTGAGCCTTTTGTTTTTTAAAACATTCTCCTTATTTGTTGGTCTTCCCAGCTATCCACGTAATGGAGAAAGCCACTTTTCATCACTATGTATTGGACACTACATTTTTAGACCATATAAAAACATCTCTTCTAGTTACGAAAAAATAAAAGTAATATTTCATAGAAGACTGATTTGCAAAATGTTCTGATTTTAGTGTTTGCAAGCACTGGAGTTCCTGCACGCCAACCAGGTTATTCACAGAGACATCAAGAGTGATAATGTACTTTTAGGAATGGACGGCTCTGTCAAACTTAGTGAGTATATCCTGGATTATTATATATAGGTAGATCGGTATTATATCTATCGCTACTGTGCAAAAATTTTAGGTAAAAAAATGCTGCAAAGTAAGAATGCTTTCAAAAATAGAAGTGTCAATAGGTTTCACTTAGATAAAATTAAAGTGATTGAACAAAGGAGAAAGATAAATGAAATCAATTCTTGGTGTGACCGCCCTTTATTTTCTAATCTGCATCAATTCTTCTAGATACACTTGCACAAAGTCAGTTGTTTTGTAGGGTTATAATCAGCTGTAAGAGTAATCAGTTACATCGATCAGGTGATAACGATCATTTTCATGTGTAGGTTGAAACAATTATTAAAAAAAATTGCATGTAATTGGCTTCCAAGCCCCTGCTTTTTCCCATGTTTATTTGCCTGGCATTAGCTGAATGACATCAGCAGTACTCCAAATGATTGCGATCTGATATCAAGTGAAAGGCTCAGCACTTGTGTCTCACTAAAGCCCCCGTCTCACATAGCGAGATCGCTGCTGTGTCACGGTTTTGGTGACGCAACAGCGACCTCACCAGCGATGTCGCTATGTGTGACACTTTGCAGTGATCAGGCCCCTGCTGTGAGGTCGCTGATCGCTGCAATGTGTCATGGACCATTTTTTGGTCCTTGCCCTCCCGCTGGTCAGCACACATCGCTGTGTGTGACCAGCGGGAGCAGCGATCAGGCTGGTAACCATGATAAACATCAGGTTACTAGGGGCACACGCGCACTTAGTAACCCGTTGTTTATCATGGTTACGAGCCTGCTAAAGTGAGCGGTAACCTCCCTCTCACTGTAGCAGAGTGGTAACCATGATAAACAACGGGTTACTAGGTGCGCGTGTGCCCCTAGTAACCTGATGTTTATCATGGTTACCAGCCTGCTCCTGCTTCAGCAGGCTGGTAACCAGGAGCAGGACATCGTGGAAAGATTCTTTCCACGATGTCGCTGCTCCCCTGATCGTTGGTGAGCCTGCCTGTTTGACAGCTCACCAGCGATCACATAGCGACGCAGCAACGATCCCTGACAGGTCGTATCGTTGTCGGGATCGTTGCAGCGTCGCTAAGTGTGACGGGGCCTTAACTCTGGGGAAAGTCTGCTGTAGGAGATTGCTCTGATAATAATGCAGGTAAATATACTGGAGTTTGGAAGCCACTTACAGTTGAAACCAGAAGTTTACGTACACTATATAAAAAGACACATATGCATGTTTTTCTGAATATCTGACATGAAATCTGAATAAACCTTTCTCGTTTTACGTCAATTAGGATTACCATAATTTTTAATATATGCCAGAATGAGAGAGAGAATGTTTTAAGGCATTTTTATTACTTACTGCAAAGTCAAAAGTTTACATACATTTCATTTAGTATTTGGTACCATTGCCTCAAAAACTGAATGACTTGGGTCGAACGTTTGGGATAATCTTCCACAAGCTTGTCACAATAGTTGGTTGGAATTTGGGCCCATTCCTCCTGACTAGTGATGATCGAGCGTGTTCTATTAACCCCTTCGGCGAGCAAGCGAGTGCTCGTCGAGTATTTTGGCATGCTCGGCATTTCTTTTAATGTCGTTGCGCCTGCAAGTGTCACGGCTGTTTGACAGCTGTGACACATGCAGAGATTGCTTGTCTGTCAGGCAATCTCTGCATGTGTCACAGCTGTCAAACAGCCATGACACTTGCAGGCGCAGCGACATTAAAAGAAGTGCTGAACGTGCCAAAATACTCGGCGAGCACCCGAGCGTACAAAACTGGTGTAACTGATCCAGGTTTGTAGGTCGCCTTGCTCGCACCTGCCTTTTTTGCTTTGCCCATATTTTTCAATAGTATTGAGATCAGGGCTTTGTGATGGCCACTTTGTTATCCTTAAGCCACTTTGTTACCATTTTGGCAGTATGCTTTGGGTCATTGTCCATTTGGAAGACCCATTTCCGTCCAAGCTTTTACTTCCTGGCTGATGTCTTGAGATGCTGCTTCAGTATTGCCACAATCTTCTTTTCTCATGATGCCATCTATTTTGTGAAGTGCACCAGTCCCTCCTGCAGAAAAACAACCCCAAACATGATGCTGCCACCCCCTTGTTTCACAGTTGGGATGGTGTTCTTAGGCTTCCAAGCTGCTCCCTTTTTCCTCCAAACGTAACGATGGTCATTATGCCTAAAAAGTTACATTTTAGTTTCATCAGACCACAGGACATGTCTCCAAAAAATAAGGTCTTTCTTCCAGTGTGCATTTGCAAACATTAATCTGGCTTTTTTATGTTTCTTTTGGAGTAATAGCTTCTTCCTGGCAGAGTGGCCTTTCAGCCCATGTTGATGCAGTACTCGTTTCACTGTGGATATTGACACAATCTTACCAGCTGCCCCCTTCACGAGCTTTTTTGCTTTTGTCCTTGGGTTGATATGCACATGTCGGACCAAAGCACGTTCATCTCTGGGACACAGAACCTGTCTCCTTCCTGAGCGGTATGATGGCTGGACATTCCCATCTTGTGTGTACTTGTGTATAATTGTTTGTACAGATGAACGCGGCACCTTCAGTTATCTTGAAATTGTACCCAAGGATGAGCCAGACTTGTGCAAGTCCACAATTCCCTTCCTGATATCTTGGCTGATTTCTTTAGACTTTCCCATGATACTACACAAAGAAGCAGTGTGTTTCAGGTGTGCATTAAAATGCATCCACAGGCATGTCTCTAATTAACTCAGATGTTGCCAAAAAAACCTCTCAGAAGCTTCCAAACACATGACATCATCATATGGTCAGTCCAGAATTGTTTAAAGGCATTGTAATCTTAATATATGCAAAGGTTTGACTTTGTAGTAAGTAATAAAAATGTCTTAAAGCATTTCTCTCTCTCTCTCTCTCTCTCTCTCTCTCTCTCTCTCTCTCTCTCTCTCTCTCTCTCTCTCTCTCTCTCTCTCTCTCTCTCTCTCTCTCTCTCTCTCACTCTCTCTCTCATTATTCTGGCATTTGGCAAATATTAAAAATTATGGTAATCCTAATTGATCTAAAGCGGGAAAGGTTTATTCTGATTTCATGTCAGATATTGAGAAAAACATGTATATGTGTCTTTTTATATAGTGTATGTAAACTTCTGGTTTCATCTGTACATAAATTTTTTTTTGACAAATTCCCTAATTTAAGATATTTACAAAACTTCATGTGTCTTAAAATTCTTTAAAAAGAGGGTTAGTTACAATTTAATTTAAAAGGAAAGTGTCATCAGAAAATAGTCTATTGTTTAAATTTAGGTTTTTGTGTTAGATTTTTTCCCCATATCACAATCTTTATAAAAAAAAAATAAAAAAAAAGTCTTGCCATTTTCACATTGGCCACTGGGGCTATTTTAGACTATTTTTTTAAATTTCTTGTTAAAGGGAATCTGTCACCCCCTGGGACATTTTAAGCTATTTATATGGGCATACCGGTGATAGAATTGATCAAATGGTCATACCTGTATGCCTCATGGCTGCGGTCTTGTTGTTGAGAAATAATCTTTAAATCCTGTATGTTAATGAGTTCTTCCAGGCTCTGGGGCGTGCGGTGCCTGGAAGAAAACTGCCTCCTGAGTTCATTTGCATACCACCTCCTCCCATCAGCGTCACAGTGCCCTGTGACATGTGCTGGTGGCCCCAGAACCCTGCGCCCTGCAATAGTGCGATTATACTTACCTTTTCCACCCTTCTATAAGCATTGACTTCATGGTTCTTCTGCGCAGGCGCCGGCGAGTGGTAGTGAAGTAGCAGTGACTCGCCAGCGCCGGAGAATAATGCTATGAGGTACACAGGTATGACTATTTGAACAATTCTATCACCCATATGCCCATATTAATAGCTTAAAAATGTCCCAGGCGGTGACAGATTACCTTTAACTCCATAATATATTGGAAAGTCTGCTCACCCACCAGGAGACAAGATGCACGGAAACTTGTAGTGCCACAAGGTAGAATTCTGTAGTAACAAGATAATCCGGTATCGTGTTCCTCTAATGAAACATGTCTTTTATTAATAGTAGTAAGATATAGCTTCCATCACCAAAAATGACAAGCAGACATGTTTCAGACAGTCTTTAGTCATTGCATAATATACATGCACTTTTTTTTATTGGCAATATGTTTGTTCTTTTTCCATATCACAATCTTTGTTAAAACCTTTCACTAAATTGTTCATGTTGAACTGGACATTAGATGTTATAGTGGCTGCAGAGCGGAATCCTTTTTATTTTTTTATATATTTCGCCTCGTTGCTGAGATATTAGCAATTAAAGTATTTGGCACCTGAGGAGTTAACTGTTTTGGTAGGTCCAAGTGGGTGTTATCAGACAGCTTTCACTGGGGGTGTGTACTTCTCCCTGTATGATGCTGACCAATCATAAGCAAGCAGCAACACTCAAAGGAAAAAAGATCACGCCCCACCATAGCTTAGAGCAGCTTCTCAGTGTGTGAGATGTAATGAATACAGCCCTGACCTCTTGGTCTAACCTCTTCCATGAGTCAGTGTTGGGGGAGGGCAGTGCAGCTGAGTTTAGCGATGTCACATTACAAAACCTACTGTCAACTCTGCTGTACTGCCCCTCTTTCACACTGACTGTCCAGAGATGTCAGTAATCACTCTCGCTAACCATCTTCTTTTTTTTTTTTTTCTCTCTTTTGTCGTCTTCAGCGGACTTTGGTTTCTGTGCCCAGATCACTCCTGAGCAGAGCAAGCGGAGCACCATGGTGGGGACACCATACTGGATGGCACCTGAGGTGGTGACCAGGAAAGCATATGGCCCCAAAGTAGACATATGGTCGCTTGGAATCATGGCTATTGAAATGGTGGAAGGAGAGCCACCTTATCTCAACGAGAACCCCCTAAGGGTAGGTACTTTTGTTTTTCACCCCAAGTGGCACTAGGAAAGGTCTGCTCAATGTAGTATGAGGCCTACCACTTGATCTCCCAAAGTTAATTTTAACCAAAATAAGAGTAGTAGTCTTCTGTTTAAAAACGTTGAACGTTGTAGTTCCTATCGCTTTTCTTTTTTTATTTTTTCAGGCTTTGTATTTGATTGCTACTAATGGCACCCCAGAACTGCAGAACCCTGAAAAGCTTTCACCAATTTTCCGAGATTTCCTGAATCGTTCTTTGGAGATGGACGTAGAAAAGAGAGGATCAGCAAGAGACCTCCTACAGGTTAGTGGAAGAAATGCTCTAACATTATGGACATTTTTTTGACCTTTGTTGATTATTTGGTGCAAGTTCCACTGCAAAAAATCTGATCTGCATTGGACAGAATTAGAGACCCCTTCTACATTTGACATCATTCTGAGATTAGATGATAAATCCCTTCCCGACATATGACGTACAATTATTGTTGCAATTTCAGGATCTGGGCTTGTATCAATGCCAGCAGCCATTGGCTGTGTTATACAGCCAGCATCTGCCTCTAACAGCAGCTTGAGGAGCTGAGCTTCAGACATTGCAGGAAATGAAGCACTTTGGCGTTATCATTAGGTTTGGGTGGAGATTACACTGTTACAGGTTGCTCATTGAAAGATCCATGAAATTTAGTGGTGCTCCACCTACTGTTCTTCCTCTTAAATGTTGTTGTCAGTCTCATGAGGATAGCATTTAATGGTGGCTGTCTCGGGGTGCACTGTTCCAAGTGCCCATCCATTCCCATCACAACTTTCCCACGACAGTCACGGGTTGTTGATGGGTTCCTATGGCAGTCAGGCGTCTGCTGAAGGCTCTTTTGCTGGACATTACGGTACTCCCGTGACTGCCATTACTAATATTACTACAATTGAAGAAAAAAAACTAAAATGTTACACGTCTTGGAAATAAGCAACAGACAATTTTTTTTTTATTATTTACGAATTTCCTAGTTTTTTCTTCAACAATTGAATAAAAACAAGCTAAACAAGTTTGGTATCACTATAATTGTACTGATCTGCGGTTGTAAATAGATTCATGGCTAGAGCACCGACAGAGGCAACGTATTGTACGTCTGCATGTCTACTGCGCAGGTACCTTATCAGCAGTCTGTGGCTGATTGGTCCCCTCTGCAGTGATGTGATGAGAACCTGTGCGGGATCGCCTTTCCAGAGGAAGTAGATAAATAGCAAACAAGGGGGTTGGTTTTGGACAGAGTCATGACCTATTGTCTCATGTTTAGCAAATGGTCCTTGTTTTTCTCACTAAACTTTATGGGGCTGTTCATGTATCTTGTTTTGTTTTGTTTTTTTCTGTCCGGAGTATCCGCAAAAAAAGAAAACGAATCTGAATCACATGTTAAACTTGATCATTCAAATCAGTGGTTGGTGGGAAAAAAAAACCTGATAGCATTCAGACTCCATCCATGCATCATTTGAGCGCTGTTCATTTTTTACTGTTTAATGCTGAAGAGAATCTTAGAATTTTATTTTATTAAAAAAAACTCATGCTTCACTGGTTTTAAAAAATGGATGAAAATTGTTCTGCACATTAATGAAAAACTATTCTCTTTTTTTTTTTTTTTTTTTTTTTTGAGACCTCAGTGTCACCCTGGTTATTGGGCTTAGAAATCAGAAGTCCACCGTACAATAATTCTGCTAATGAATCTTAGGCTATTTTCACACGCAGCTTTTTTTACTCTGTGTTTTCTGCAGAAAATAAACTGCATTTTACAGTACGAGCAAAAGCTTTGAGACTTTAGAAATCTGATGCGCTTGTGTTTTTTTTTTCTTTTAATTTCCTGACTGAATTTGAAATCTGCAGCCTGTCATTTTTTCAGTATTTTTGCAGCATTTTTTTTCACCGATAGAAAGCAATGAGAATGCAAAAAACAAACAAACAGGTTTTGCCATATTTTTACTGAATAAACCTAACTTTATTAAACATACTGCACTGTAGACTGGTTTTGGCAACAGAAGAAAAAAAAACGCTGTGTGTGAACATAGCCTTAGTGTTCCTGGGAAAATAAAATGTCAGAATTCTAATTTTTTTCTTTTTGTCTGAGTATAGTTATATTTTAATATTTTTTCATCTTCTTTTTTTACAGCACCCATTCTTGAAACTTGCGAAACCACTGTCCAGCCTGACTCCTCTCATCCTGGCTGCAAAAGAAGCAATGAAAGGCAACCGTTAACGTCCAGCCATCCCTTCCTCCATTACGCCCTCTGCCCTGTTAACCCTCCTAACATTTTACAAGTGCCACTCCTCTGCTCATCGGCAGCTGAGACAATAATCGACAAAAAAAAAAACGGACCAGAGATTCGCGCTCTCTTCTTGTCGTGGCAGTGAAAGTACAGAGTGCGAGCGAGGACGTGGCACCCCCCATGCTGTGCGTCTTTCTTCCTGAAAGAAGGATGAAACTGTTTGTGGCCATTTCAGATCCCGATCTTTTTGGGATTCCGACTGCATTGTGGGAATAAGTTTCTACGTCTGTGCCCTCTGAAGATGCCTGCTCTTGTTTTCTGGCCTTTTCTTGATACTTGAATAACTCTCATGCCAGTGCCAGAGCTTTTATCTCTTGCTGGCTCCTTTTTATTCCATTCACTGCCCGTGTGCCTGGGATTCACCCGCTGTCTTGTCCTCGGGGCAGTGTGAATGCGTTGCTTCCGTAGAGCGGCATCCAGAGAATTTCATTGACTCTCCTGACCATCGCTGTTCAGGTCTATGATGTACGAGGCATATCGCTGGTGGGGAAGTGAATTGAAACCGTCTTAACTAACACTTACTTCATTGATTTTTGCAGTAGGGAAAGGGCTGAGGATATGAGGACTGTCCTTGCCTGCGCCATGCTGTGTCAAGAGCAAAATGATTCTTTCACAACAGTGGCCTCTTCTTCTTTTCTTTTTGTAATTAATATGGACACTTTTTGTAACCTCCAAGTGCTCTTAACTTAACAGCCAAGGAAAAACCATCTGATAATTTTTTAACTGCCTTATATAATGTCACATTAAGGGAAGTTGTGCCAAAGTTACTACCATTTTTTGTGCAGGATACTTTTTTTTTTGTATACTCAATTTAATACATTTTTTTTAATGTTCTTTCAAAAATACTGTAAGAATTGACAACGTTAAGTGCCTATGAGTAAGTATCCTTTGTTAGGCAAGTAAGATCCCCCAGAGCATCATAAAGTACTTTCTGGAACGGAGCTTTTGCTCTCAGTTAAAAGTTAATGTTTTCCCTTTCCTTCCCCAACAGAAATCGGGGACTAATTATAGTAGTCCAGTTTCTTCTAAAACTTTGCGATGAGGTGTAGCATGTGCCAAAAGTCCAAAAACGTCAGTGAAACTACATACGGTCCTACTTGTAAAGAAGTTGCCAGATGTGCGAATCCTTTCATTGTGTTCTAACCCATTGGACAAAAGGGAATTCTAGTATCATGATACTTGGCGCCTTGTGTGTCCCTGCATTGCTTTTCTCGTCCCACGTTTTCTAGCTGGAAGTTGGAGCTAGGCCTTGGACATTATATTGAACTATAGCTGACCCTGCCAACACCAACAAGACGTAAAGAAAGACCACATTGTCTTATTCTGAAAAAGCTGTGTAATTGTGTAATATGTACCTTTAACGTTTGCAAACAGCCTAGTATCTGCAGTTTCCTCTCATACCCTGTAAACATATCAACTGCTGGTATTTATTATTCCAGACCGGTTTGTAGATTATCCTATGTGACCTTGTGCTGTATATGTTAAGCCCCCGTCACACTATGCGAGATCGCTAGCGAGATCGCTGCTAAGTCACAAGTTTTGTGACGCACCAGCGACCTCATTGGCGATCTCGCTACGTTTGACACGTAGCAGCGACCAGGTCCCTGCTGTGAGATCGCTGGTCGTGTCGGAATGGTCTGGACATTTCTTTGATCGTTGAGGCCCTGCTGGACAGCATGCATCGGTGTGTTTGACACCTTACCAACGACCTTGTTGACGACTCAGACACAGAAACACATAGGCGTGCATCGTTATACAGATCGTTGCTGCGTCGTTGGGAAGATCTGACTGTTTGACATCTCACCAGCGACCACATAGCGACGCAGCAACGATCCCTGACAGGTCGTATCATTGTCGGGATCGCTGTAGCGTCGCTAAGTGTGACGGGGCCTTTAGTTTTGACTTTCTAAGCCCATTACTCTGCACCTGTGCTGCTGGCTAGAAACGATTTTATAGCAAAGAACTGTAATATCGCAGAAAGCACAGTCGTCACTTTTCTTGAGCTAATGGTATGTAGTCCAAGTTGGTGATAAAGCCTTAAGCGAACCCAGAAGAAAGAAGTGAGATATTGGAGGCCTCTGTGGCTAGTTGGTGTATAACTATCCCATTGCTGAGTGTTCAGTTCCTCAGCTTGAGCCTGTCCCCGCTTTTGCCTTCATTAGTTCTTACAAGACTGACGGCAGTGTGTTCTCCGATTATAGCAACTGGTAAATTTCTAAATCTGGTATTTGATAAATGTCTGGTCAATTATAGGGGATATTCGGGACTTGCGCCTAAGCACTAACAGGCAGGTAGTTGTTACCTACCTGCCTGTTGTGCCCGGCGCCTTTCATCGCCGGCACAGAGCGGTCACAGACAGCTCCTGACGAGGGTTCAGCTGTCTGCTGTGCTGACGTCACATCGACAGTGCGGCGGCTTTTTTTCTGCCCTGCTCTGTTGACAGGATTGGACTTTGACATCATTCTGATTGACAGCCGAATTCCCGATGCCCAACTGAGGGAGCCGACTGTCAATCAGAATGATGTTGGAAGCCATGCCCCCTCAACAGAGCAGGGCGGAAAAGAAGCCATCACTCTGTCGACATGATGTCAGCAGAGACAGCTGAAACCTCAGCAGGAGCAGTCTGTGACCACTCTGTGCCAGCGATGAATGGCGCCGGGCACAACAGACAGGTAAGTAGCAACTACCTGCCTGTTAGTGCTTAAGCACATTTTTTGTTTTTCACAAAGTCCTGGATATACCCTTTAATATGTGTGGGGATAACTCGAATTTCCCATGACTGCAGATACTGGGGGATGGGATAGTGTACAGTTGAGCAAAAAGCTTTGCAGTACCCTGGTCCTGCATCCATATCAGTAATCCATGGCCTTGGTCACTAGGCTTCTTGAGATGCCATGCCTTTGCAAAGGCCTAGTTATCCCTTGAAGCGCCAAGTATTTCTGCATTCAAGTGGTGGCTGAGGAAGTTTGGACTTTCCTAGTCCACCTACTATGGAGAGCCAACTTGTACTCTGTATCAGCAGCCTGCAAACATTTGCTCAACTCTAGGATCGGGCTGTTTGATTTCAATATGCCCAGTCCTTTTGTTCCCAGACATGATCTGAGGTCGGAAATGACTAGGAATGGCTGATTCACCTCTCCCCCTCAGTCCACACTGAAATGGAGATGTCTTTGGGAGGAATAATTTCCGGCCAGTTGGGCTTTAGAGAGCTCTTTCTGTAGTGATTTCCCAGCTTTAGAGAAGAGGACATATCAAACCTATGGTGCTGACGAGTGTGGGAATCTAGGGCTGCGGTTACAAAGAACCTTGGAAATATGCAGTGATTTTCTATTTAGGAGGCTTTTCTGCTTCTAACAATACAGGTAGCGTCATCGGTTACGTTTGTCAGGTTCCCTTAAGAATTATACACGTCTTCACTGATTGTAGAATGAAATGTAGACTGTTCTTGATTTCCTAAAGGGCTCAGTGGTGTCGGCCACCTGTTCTGTCCATATTGATGCGGCACCGGGCAGCAGTCCGTGATTACTGCTTAGTATAGAAGTTGCCGCATTTGACGAATCATACTGTGTCTGAGTTGAGTGAAGATGGCTGTAATATTTCAACCTTAATGCTTAGAAATACGTGTACATAGCTAGGATCTAGAAGTTGAATACGTGAATGTTGTGTCCTTTTGAGTTTTTGTCGGAGATTGCATTAACAAAAACAGGGCATTTGTAATGATTTCTCTGCATTGACAATACCTTGGTTCCTTATTAACATTTGAGACTTGAAGGGAGACCTCATTTTCACAATATACACACAGGGTTTCGAAAGTGTTTTATAAAGCATTATAATATTTTTCCTTGAAGACACAGATGCAAAAGTCGGACATCTTCAGGAACCAGCATCTCTTTCTGCAAACCTTCACGGCGCTCTGAAGTAGGATCTCACAACTTCTCCTAAACCAAGAAAGACTTTGAGATCCGTAAAGGTGACAGAATATGGGAAAGGCTTTCTGGTTACTTTGTTGAAGTTGCTCGGTCCCTCGTCATGAGACTCAACAAATGTCTCATGTTTGGAAGAGTGTGGTCTCCGTTCATAATAAATCCAAGATACTTGCCTTTCTGTCTTATGTTTCTTCTTCTCCCTGTAGCTTTTGCATGCAGATGTTACATATTTTTGTGGTTCCATTCTCTGCATAACGTCCTTTTCCTGTCTTGTTTAATTTATCCCATCTTTTTATTTAATTACGGCAATAACTACTGAATCATTTGTGTGCGTCAACTTTGCTTGGAATAAACATTTTTGTTTTATTTTAGAAGTATCCATCCCATTATTGCTGTGGCTTTATAAGTTCACTGTGTTTATGTAGATTGTATACTCAGGGGTGCACATCCTTTTTTGGTGTAAAGTGTAACATTGACAAGATTTGGTGCTTGAAGAATATACACCACTCACCCATAACATTAAATCAACCTGCTTAATATTGTATAGGTCCCTGTGCTGTAAATTGCTTTCACTCTTAATGGCGTTGCCCATGTAATTTCCAGCCCAAAATCCCACTATCATTGCATCCAAGCCAAAAAAATCACTGAAGAGGATAGACCTCCATTGCCATTTTGCTCTGCACCATGATGGCCTTTGAGAGAGGGAGGTGAATGGGATCACCTTCACAAGGGAACATCACGACGGTCCTACTACTGACATTATGGTGTTGGGTGGCATATTGTACAGTAGTCTTCTTTCCAGGTGCGTGGTGTTACATTGATTTGGTTGTGTAACAAGTCAGTCATTTCTTCAATGTATCCCAGGAGACCTTTATCAACATGGCAATGCCAAGAAGCACATGTGCTAAGGTGAGCAGCTGTGTGTCCTAAATGTACTAGCATGGCCTGCAGCATCTCCGTAATTGTCTACCATTGAGCACATCTGGGACATCATTGATTAGCAATTGCACAGGCAGCTGCCAGCAGTGGATCTTGATTTATGTGCCTTCAGCGTGGCAGATCATTCTCCATGTCGCTCATACATAATGCTGAATGAATCAAAGTGCTTTGAAATTTTGTTACCAGTTTTTCATTATTTGCACATCATTAACATGTCTATGGATCTTGTGGTTTCCATAAATGCTAAATATTGAAAGTTGTGCAATGTTGGGCCAATTTATTGATGCTAATTTTTTACTTTGGCCAGTTCTAACATCACTGTAACTTGGCCCACCTTTAAAGTGTCTAGTCTAAGTTTGCACTATCTCTTAGTTGCAACATATACCATAACTCGGCTCACTGTTTGTGTTTTGAGGACAGTCGGGTTGCATGGACATCCCCACTAGATCCACAAATGTCTCAATCCAAAACATAAAAAAGTCCAGCAATGCAGAGACCATCCCAGAAGACTTGCCTTATTCTAAGCATGATGGAATAAACGTTGGCAAATAACACAGGAGCCCTAGACCTGGCCTGAATCTTTCTACAGGTTATGCCTATGAGTCACACCAAAATAAGGCAAAAAAAACAAAACATAGCCCAAGTTGAAATTTGCCAAAACTTTAATAAAGACATATAAAGATAAATACACACAATAATAAAATCAAAGACACACCACAGAAGGAAAAGGATGGAGAGCCTGGACCTCAATAATATGTAAGGTAATATATCCTACTTGTAGTTCCCCCAGGTAGATATATAACAGCTAGTATAAAATTTATGGGCATTAAATACAAAGCTGCAAAAAATATGTAATATAAAAGATGACTAAGAGGCAAGTGAAATATAGCTTAATAAAGTGCATAAATATATATGGTGTATAATAACACCACCCAATTATACATATATAAGCATAGCTGCATACATAAATGACCAGTGTCAATAAAAACAGCCCATAATAGTATTTAGGAAGTAACCATAATTACCCAAAGGCACAAGTCAATGGTTCAGGCACACACCACACACCCGACGCGCGTTTCGCATAGGAAATGCTTTGTCCAGGTTATGCCTATGGCCAACAGCAAGTTTCTATATGTTGGCTTTTGTACCCTAATTTGCATCACATTGTGGAGCAACTTTGCTGCGTGGCATCACCATTTACACCACATTGAGCATATTGAGAAATATACAATTATTGGTAGCAAGTTAAGCCAGATATCTTACAGACGAGAACTCCATAAATGATCAATCTCCTAAGAGGTGAGGGGAATCATGTGAGCTGTAGATTTATATTGGTAAGTATACCCACAGCAATCCTTGGCGGCATTAAAACAACTGTGGCAGTAAGAGCTGAGCAAGATGACGAAGGTGAAAAGAGTTGAGCTATAACGGAAAATCTTTTTCTGTCACATATACTGTATGTTACCTATGCACATAGGGCCCGATTCATCAAAGTGATTTTATTAGATTTCTGTCATGAAATACATTAAAAAGTTGTTTTGACCAGCTTCACCAAAATGGGTGTAGCATGGGAGGGATGAGCATGGCAAAGCCCACCCGATAAATTGATCAAAAGTTGTGACGTAACTTATGCCAGAAAAGTGACTCCAGTCTCTAAATGGAGTAACATTTCCAGCCAGGTGCATACCGTGGATGAGATACGCCTAATTCATTAAGATGCACATCTCACTCTTGTTGGCCCCTCATTAAGCCTGGTGTACGAAATGCCAGTCTTAATGGGGCCCATAGTGTGTGAACGTGTGTGTTTTTTCTAAAGATCTCACTGAACCCGAGGATACTGTACTTTTCCAATAGGGCACTACCAGTGTAACAATTAGTGAAATGCCTTTCCTCCTAAATATTCCATGTTCGACTGTGGATGATATTATTGAAAATTAGAGATGTGGAAACAATGTAAAGTTACAAAACTGTGAATTGAGCTGCGGGGAGCATAGTGTATAAAAATTACCCAAACTCTTTGCTGACTGCGTAACTATGGAATTCAAAGCCTGTGTCCCTGGAGCTTCATGGCGAGTGTTTCCGTGCTAAAGGAACTGCATGCGTTATATCACCCAGCGTAATGCCAAGCATCGGATGGAGTGGTGTAAGGCAGCCACTGAACTCTGGAGCAGTGAAAATATGTTCTCTAGGGTGGTGAATCATACTTGTCTATAAAAACAAGTGCATTGAAAGCCAATGTGTAAACCTTTTATTCAAGGGGTTTCCCCACAAAGTACATTTTAATCAATAGATCTTGGAAGAATAATAAGTTCTACAGTTGGATGCATTTTAAAAAATGTTCCTGTGCTGAGATAATCTTATAAATGTGCCCCTGCTGTGTACTGTGTAATGGCTGTGTCTTACCATACAGGAACACGGTCTGATCATACCACAGCTCCTGGGCAGGGGGGAGAAAAGAGTGTACAGACATTACAGCAGAGGATCGCAAATAATTCTTATTGTGAGGAAAAACATTTCAGTGCCTGTTTTTAAGCAAAGTATTACCAGAAAGAATCAGCTGCTATCTCTGCTGTAATGTCTGTATACTCTTTTGCGTCCTCCTCTGCCCAAGAGCTGCGGTATGATCAGACCATGTCCCTGTACGGTCAGACACAGCCATTACACAGTACACAGCAGGGGCACATTTATAAGATTATCTCAGCACAGGAACATTTTAGTTAAACACATCTAATTGTGGAACTTATTATTATTCCAAGATCTATTGATTAAAATGTTGATTAAAATTAACTTTGTTCATGGGAATCCCCCTTTAAGTCTCACGACAGCTTTTCAAATATATATTATAAAATTAGTCTCTAACGAGGAAAAAAAAAGTCACACGCACCTAGGGAGTATCGACAGTACAGAAGGTACAATACATGCACAATCAACAATGTGGCACAAAACAGTGGCTAACAAAATACCCCAGTATAAGAGATAAGGGGGTAGCACCACACCAACAAGAGGACAACTTTATTGGTAACCTATTTATATTCATGGCATTCAACGGTTTGCTCTTAATACTGTACATGCCTTATTTCACATTGGACTATATCTATGACCAGTGTTTCTACTTTTTCATCCTGAATATACCTGTGACCTACAATTATATTGATTTCATTTGCACTTTATATAATATTGCAATATATATTCTTTGTTATATAGCTTGCTCTGTTCATTTACTGTATCACTCAATTTAAGAGATATTTTGTCAGCAGCTATTTTGTGCAACATCCATGTATTGTACCTTTTGTGCTGTCTATGCTCCCTAGGTGTGTGTGGCCTTTTTTTCCCCACTTTTGAGACTTTTTTAATATGCTAATGTGAGACTTAGAGGTTGTCCATTAGTTCATCATTGATGACCCATACTTGGGAAAGGTCATCAATGCCTGATTGTTCGGGGTCTGACTCCTGGCACCCCCGCTGATCTGCTGTTATCGGTGTCGGCGGCCGCTGGCCAGAAATGCTCATTTGCAGAGCTGCTCCGTCTTCTGACGCGGCCGGATCCTGAACATCTGCCTCCTATTGATTTGAATAAGGATAAAAAAAAAAAAAAAAAAAAAGGTTTTTAATATAGGCAGTATAGGTACCGTCCCAATTTAGGGTCACCTTGCCGCTGGTGGGACGGCTTGTATACTTTTTTTGATCAAAAATAGTTCACTAAGTACCCTATATTTATTATGCAACTTTGCTTTACATTTATATATAATGATGGTAGGGTATGAGATATATTTTTGTCTTTTGTAGGTTTTGCTTCTTTTTGCTAGTGTGAACATGCTCCTATTTCTTGCATGTCTACCATCTTAGACCTCAGTTCACATTGCTTGGTTTTTTGTCTTGTTTGCATTCTGTGCAATTTAAGGGTGTGGCATCCCCTTTGTTGAGCTGATTAGTATATATGTAGCTTACCACGGGCCTAGGTGGTCTGGAGTTGGGACCCGGTCCTATTTGTCTACCCTTTTATATGCATTACTTCAACTTTGATATACAGTAAGGTTTTTAATATAGGCAGTATAGGTACCGTCCCAATTTAGGGTCACCTTGCCGCTGGTGGGACGGCTTGTATACTTTTTTTGATCAAAAATAGTTCACTAAGTACCCTATATTTATTATGCAACTTTGCTTTACATTTATATATAATGATGGTAGGGTATGAGATATATTTTTGTCTTTTGTAGGTTTTGAATAAGGATAGGTCAACAATGATAAAGTAGAAAGTAGACAGCCTCTTTAATAAAGGTTTAACTCGTCTTCTAGGCTATGTTCCAATGATGAGTTTTGAGTTTTCCACGCTGCTCATTTTTAAAACAATGCAGGCAACCTATTTTACTTAATGGATGCAGGAATGGTGCAGAAAATCAGCATAAAAAACTCACCGACGGCTCACTGTGGGAATGTAGCCTTAGACATTGGGTTCAGGGCACTTGATCTACAGTTTATTTGCTTGTCTTGGTGCATTGCCGTTACCGTGCTTGTGCCTTTGGTGGCATGTGGCTCATATTAAATTCTCAGTGCTTGTGCAGCCCATGTCACACCTTTGTGATTTTGGTTCATTCTCTACCTGCTAGTCTGATGGATGAGTCTGGGTTCAGTGAATGCAGGAGAACGTTACCCTCCTGGTTGCATTGTGCCAACTGTAACCAACTTTTGGTGGCAGAGGGATAATGCTTTGTGACTGTCTTTCAGGAGTCGATCTAGGTCCTTTATTTCCAGTGAATGGAAATCTTAATTCTTCACTATACTAAAACATTTTGGACAATTGAATGTTTCCTAATTTGTGGGAACAGTTTGAGGAAGGCCCTTTTCTGTTCCACCATGACTGTGTAGCTTTTTACCTTTTTGAATGTTATGACCCAGCAAAAAAAAAAATTTTGTCGGCATGGTCTGTTATTAATATGATCACTTACTTAGAATTTAATCAAACTGTAACGTTAACCACCAATATGGTTCCATTTCTTTCTTTTTTTGTTCGAACATGTGGTCAGTGCTGCCAAATATAATATTGAAGTCTCTCAAAGTAAATAATTCTGGTCTTCGCTGCTGCTTAAACTTCTGATTTTACATTACATTGAAGTGTATAATTTTTCATTTTGGGATCCAGTTCTGGAATTGTTGATCATTTTAGATGACTGTAAAGCCATGAAAGTAGCTGATTCCTATATTTCTGCTTGGTGTCCTTACTACTGTTACACTTCGGTTAGAAGCTCTATGATGTGCTGCATGCACAGCTGCACTGGTTCCCGCCTGCGTCCTTGGTCCAGCTAGTAGCATTGAGCCACGTTTACCATCACTAGACCTGTATAAGTACAGAGTCACTTCTTCCTAAGTCTCCTCTATCACTGACCCTCCTTCCTCCCACCATGGCCGGACTGAACATGGTAGTAGGCTTCTTTGTTTCAGTCATCGCCTTATCTCAACTTATTCGTTGGATAAGTAAGAAACTGCTGCCAGCCCGGATTTATGGATGCTCTGTCAGTGAGTTTGCCAGTTCTCTGCAGCTATGTGCCTGCTATATGGAAGTCCACATGCTGGTAGAGATTGGCATGTGGGGTGGTGGATTTGGCCCAGATGTGGTGTCTACGCTTCTCTTTTTGCTGTTTTTAGTGCATGGATTCACTTTTGATGGGTCATCGGCCAATTCATCCGTCTCTCTTCAGGAGTTCTTGCTGAAAGATAGCCCATTAGTAGACACAATAATTAAGTTAGTGGCTCAGATTGGAGGCATGGTGGCTGCCAGATTCTTAACCAGCCTCTACTGGAGACTGGAGCTGACCGAATTTCACACAATCCAAATGATGATGATGGATGATTGCAGCTCCTCTTTACAAACCACGGTGGCTCAGGGAATTTTCGTTGAAGCACTGAGCGCCTTCTGCTATCACATAGTGCTACTTCGCTTCCAAAGCACACGGTTGATTTACAGGTCACCAATACTTGCCCTGACTGTCACTTTACTGGCATATGCAGGTAAGTCGCCACTCACTTCTTTACTTATATATTTACTTTGATTATTGTACTGTTTAACATCAGATTATTGGAGAGCGATTGGGTTCTATCATTGGAACAGGGAACTACTTAGATGCTATAGTCTGAGCTTTACCTGACTATACACTGACATAATGGTTACAAGGGACCTTTATGTCAATGTCAGCAGAACTGACCAATTTCAGCAGGATCGTCTGACCATCTGAACAGTATGAGTCTCCCGACTCTCCCCTGTCAGATGTTGGGGTGAAGAAGATATGAAGAAGGTTGAGTTTAAATGCCTGATACAGTACTTCTGTTCTCGTGTGAGAGAAGACATTGGGAATAGTGTCTGTGGGTTACTACAATCCTCTCCAAGCGGAGTATGACATGTACAAGGTGTCCAACACCTATCTACAGCGTATAGCCTCCTAAAGTCCATATTGTCTACGGGGTGAAAAATGAGTGTAGGAAAAGTGCCAGTGATCACAGGTCCTTATTCCTACATATTGTCTTATTAAAATAAACACAGTTTTGGTCTCATTTTCTATAGAACAGCTGTTGGTGTCACTTCTGCTCTTGGTTAGATATAGCCTTGGCGTCTGGGGATAGTTAATGTCCTTGTCACCAATTTTTGTCCACTCTCTTTAGAAGAGATGAGCTGTTAACTGGACATACACAGGAAAAGTAGCCTAAATCAGTGAATGCATAAACCTGTTAGAAGGTTGCTGTCCTTATAAAGAGGTGTCATGAGATATCTTGGCACCATGTTGTAGAATGACATCCTAGCTTTCTAAGAAATTTGCATTAGAAAGTGAACATTATACAAAAGCTGGATTGTGATCTGCTTCAGGGGTTAAGATGCGTTTTAAGTTTGATATAGATTCCAGGTTCTTTTCTGATGACTTTTATCTATATCTTTATAGGGAGTCAAAGTTCTGATTTTTCTGGTACAGAGCCCCAAATTCCCTGCATGATAAAATGTAGGCAGTCTGCTATAGGGAAAACCTCCCTGCATACAAATTTTTATAGAGGACGTTGAAATCAATACTAAGTGTATACGTCTTTCATTGAATAGTTGCAGTCAGGGTTGCCAACTTGACTTTATACTTTTTCTGGACAAGTTACCAAAAAATCATGGTCATGTATAGACAATACTTTTTATGAACATATTAGAAAACTATAATGAATCTTTATAAGTGATCCATGTCTACAGGCCAAAATTCTGATCTGAAGACGTCAGCTGTATTCACTGTAAACTGTCAATTACAGTCATAATAATCTTTCTTCAGCTTCAAAAAAATCACTGATGCCTTAAATTTATTTTATGAAAAAGTTAATAAAGTTCCCTATTGATATGGACTGTCCTGGAATTTCTAGATGGTTCATAACCCTGGTTGCAGTACAACAGGATCTTTGAGGCAGGACACCTGATGGCGGCACAATATGTACTGCCTGATGGTTTTGTTAGAAAACTTACGCTGGATTTTTGAAAGATTGTTATGGCAGCACGGTGGCTCGGTGGTTAGCATTGCAGCCTTGCAGCGCTGGGGTCCTGGGTTCAAATCCCACTAAAGACAACATCTGCAAGGAGTTTGTATGTTCATAGAATCATAGAATCATAGAATGGTAGAGTTGGAAGGGACCTCCTGGGTCATCTGGTCCAACCCCCTGCTCAAAGCAGGATTCACTAGATCATCTCAGACAGATGTCTGTCCAGCCTCTGTTTGAAGACGTCCATTGAAGGGGAACTCACCACCTCTCGTGGCAGCCTGTTCCACTCATTAATCACCCTAACTGTCAAAAAGTTTTTTCTAATATCTAATCTGTGTCCCCTCCCATTTAGTTTCATCCCATTGCTTCTAGTCTTTCCTTGTGCAAATGAGAATAAAGATGATCCTTCTACAATGTGACAGCCCTTGACATATTTGTAGACAGCTATTAAGTCTCCTCTCAGTCTTCTTTTTTGCAAGCTAAACATTCCCAAATCCTGCAACCGTTCCTCATAGGACATGGTTTGCAGACCAGTCACCATTCTGGTCGCTCTTCTCTGAACTTGCTCCAGTTTGTCTATGTCTTTTTTAAAATGTGGTGCCCAAAACTGTACACAGTATTCCAGATGAGGTCTGACCAAAGAGGAGTAAAGACCGATAATGACTTCACGTGATCTAGACTGTATGCTTCTGTTAATACATCCCAGAATTGTATTTGCCTTTT
This sequence comes from Phyllobates terribilis, assembly GCF_046119375.1. Lineage (NCBI taxonomy): Eukaryota > Metazoa > Chordata > Amphibia > Anura > Dendrobatidae > Phyllobates > Phyllobates terribilis. Next base: position 187,829,725 of record NW_027362763.1, read on the forward strand.
TTGCTGCTGCATCACACTGTTGACTCATGTTCAGTCTATGATCTATTAGTATACCTAAGTCTTTTTCACATGTACTGTTGCTTAGCTCTATTCCTCCCATTCTGTATATGCTTTTTTCATTTTTATTGCCCAGATGTAGTACTTTGCATTTTTCCCTGTTAAAAACCATTCTGTTGGTTGCTGCCCACTGCTCCAGTTTATTTAGGTCTTTTTGAATCCTCTCTCTCTCTTCTCTAGTATTAGCTATCCCTCCTAGCTTTGTGTCATCAGCAAATTTAATCAGCTTACCCTCAATTCCTTCATCTAAATCATTGATAAAGATGTTGAACAATACAGGTCCGAGGACGGAGCCCTGTGGTACCCCACTTGAGACATTCATCCAGCTGGATGTGAAGCCATTTACAACCACCCTTTGAGTCCGATCACTAAGCCAGTTATGAATCCACCTAACAGTTGCCTGGTCCATTGCATACTTGGTCATTTTTTCAATAAGGATGGTGTGAGATACTTTTTCAAATACTTTGCTGAAGTCAAGATATACTATATCTACAGCATTTCCCTGATCCACCCAGTCAGTGATTCTGTCATAGAAGGAAATTAAGTTAGTCTGACATGACTTGTTAGTTACAAACCCATGCTGACTCTTGTTAATCACTTCATGATTAACTCCCTTCATGTTCTCCCTGTGTTTGTCTGGGTTTCCTCCGGGTTCTCCGGTTTCCTCCCACACTCCAAAGACATACTGATAGGTAATGTAGATTGTGAGCCCCAATGGGGTCAGTGCCGATTATGTCTGTAGAGTGCTGTGGAATTAATAGCGCTATATAAGCAAGTAAAATAAATAAATCCTACATTAGTAATAACCTGTTAAGAACCACTTTACTCATACTTCCGTTCTTTACTTCAAGTCTTTTCAGAAGACTCACTATCCTTACAGTCAGGAATCCTATGACAGGTGACACCTCTATACACAGCTGATAACATACGATCCATCTATCACCACCGCTCGCTCTCCCTTCCTTTACGATCACTTTTGTACACGCTCAGTCGATGCTTCAAGACAAATCATAGGGTCTGGTCAGTCTATTGCTGCTAAAGTGCATGTGAGTTTCTTAAAAGAACAGGAAATAGGAGTCTGAAAATAAAAAGCTCTAGTGGCCATCTTGAACATTTCAAGGTTTATATTTGTTTTTTTAAATACAGATTGTGATCTAAGGAAAAGAAAATACCAAACATTTTGTAAAAAATTTTTTAAACATAATCTGATTTTTTTAAAAATAAGTCATTTTCTGATGACCCATTCCCTGGAGTTCATTTAGTCCAGCTAGACTGTCAAAGAAGCAAACTGAATACATGTCTATTATACAAGATCCGGTCTCTGATCCTGCCTGTGGTTTGGGTAGCATAATTATTGTGACATGTTCCCTTAAAGCAGATGCAGATCTGTTCAGTCAGTGACTAATGTCACCACAGGTGTCACATACACACTTCTCAGCACGCAACGTGGAGTGCACCTGCAAGATTTAATTTTTCTCCAATTACTCAATCCAGCTCTCAACCTCTTTTTGGCTATAAAGTGAGCATAACTCACACCCCGACACAGTCCACACACCCTAATTTCTTAACACGCTGCTACCACTCATCAAACGCACGAGGTGATGAGTCCCCAAAGTATGTTACTGTCAGACAATCAAAAGGTCACACACACTCTGACAGCCCTGGCCCCGACGTGCAGCAGCATGATGAGGTCAGCACGCTATGATGTCATCACACTGCTGCCGGCACCTGAGCCCCGAAGTGCCGCAAAGGCAAAGAGACAGCGCGGCCAATAGTAAGCGCTCCATGAAGGAGCTGAAGATCAAAAGCCTCATTATTGTGGATGAAGGGGTTAATGTTACAGTGCGGGCACATAATGGGGGTGACAACTGCGAAAAGTGGCGCAGTTTTGCTAGAGGTGGCGGTGGTACTTTATTCATAGGGACAGTGTGGGGGATAGTTTACAAAGGGGCAATGTTTGTGGGGGGATATTTTGCAGAGGGGCAGTGTGCAGGGGATATTTTGGAAAGGGAAATTGTTTTGGGGGATATTTTGGAGAAGGGCAGAGTGCTGGAGGGGGAATATTTTGGAGAGGGACCGTGTGCAGGGGGGAATATTTTGGAATGGGGCAATATAGGGGGATATTTTGTGCAGGAAGCACAGGCAATTATTTGATGGGAGCAGCATGGGAGATATTTTTATTTATTTGGCAGTATAATGATACTTTTATTTTTAAGGGCACTGTGTCGGTAAGTCTGCAGAGATGAACTCTGCCCGTGAAATCTCATCATGGCGTCTGTGCTACATAGTGACAAAAGGGATTGGAACAATTTAAATCAGAGAAAATGTTACCTATAAAGTACCTGGGTCTAAATGTCTATTTATGATACTGCCAGCTGGATGATGACTGGTAACAGAAACTCCCAGTATCTCCTTACCATTGGTAAAGACATACTGGGAGTTGTAGGTTCATGCTATACAATTGTATATGGGGTTAACCTGACCTTGCAATTGATTGCTGTACTAAGCTTGATGATTTATTCATATAGAGACGGTGGTTCTGGCACTGCATTCAAGTGCTGGCGGTGATTCTGTTGCTGCATTCATGTACTGACTGTGGTTCTGGCACTGCATTCATGTACTGATGGTGGTTCTGATCTTGTACACATGTAGCAATCCAAAACGTGCTTCATGGCTATGTTAAAAAGTAAAAATCCTCAAAACTTACAGTTTCTGCTCCAAAAACTCAGTGTAAGTTAGTGCATGTTCACACTTAGTTTTTGGAGCAAAAACTGAGCATAAGCTCTCCAAATCCTTCTCAAACACTCAAAACTTGGATCTAGTGATGTATTCATATACTGATGGTAGTTCTGGTGATGTATTCATGTACCCCTTTAAGTGTATTGCGGCCCTTGTATCAAAAAATGTTGTGCACCCTGGATTTAGAGATTCATATAAGAGTCTTAACCCTCATAAAAATCATACTTGTAACTGTAGATTTTAGTAACTTGGTTTCATATAATAACAGTTTTATTAGATATGTAAATGAGGAGGCTTCAGTGCACCATTCCCTACCTTAGTTACCATCATCTCACCTTATGCTGATTGAGAACACTCGCTCTGTAGAGTTGCCTGATTTAAATCCCCAGTCCTGCACTTACTAATCCTGCAGCGGCTGAGGCACACTCAGTGTCAGTGTGTGGAAGACTGATATCATCATTCTCCTGTTTTTAGCCTTTGGCCACACCAAGGGTGCTCAAAAACCCTCATAAAACAAAATGAATAAAACCTACAGTACCAGTATGATTTGTTTTTATAACTTCTATGTTTCCTATATGAATGTCTAATTTAAATTTTTCAGTTTTAGGGGGGGTGAAAGACTCCCTTTCAAGTGTACCTCCATGATTCTATTAAAATCCTCTTAGGATATGTACGTTGGTGGGTAAATTCAGCATAACCTGAAGATCTTGGGCTCCAACTAACATTTTATTTATTGTCCGTCTCTTCACATGGGACCTTTATAAGGCCCTAAGGCCAAAGCTTACAGAGATACCAAACATGACTGTTTACTGGTTTGTGACATTTTGTCTTTAAAAAGTATGTTACAAAAAAATGATTACCGCAGTTGTTTTTAAACCACTATTTTTTATTATCTTTATGGGGGAAAAAATCTTTAGTTTCCTTATTGTTCCAACCTGCAGTGTATTGGTTTACAGAGATGTATCTTTATGTACCAGTACAAAATGTCTGAAAAGGAGCATAAATACCATTTAGAAAATACCATTCTGCAAATTATTTTATACTTAATAGTGCAGCATGTGGCTCACGGTTAATGTTTCCGCCTTCCATACTAGAGGTCCTGATTTTAAATCCCTGGAAAACGCAGAGTGCAAATTAAAGCAACATATTTTGAGGATGGAACTGAAGGCCGCAATATACCTGAAGGATGACACAGACCATCCCCGAAACGCGTTATTTTTATTTACACCCAAATAAAGACTCTAGCTCATGGCTCAATACTCAAACGCTTTTGGGATACCAGCAAAATTCTCCATGAAACTCCTCCTTGCTTGCTCCTACCATTATCTGCCTCTACAGTCACGCCACTGACAACAGCCTTGGCATTGTTTGATATTGGCAAAGAGGAGAGGAAAGATGAGTGGTAGGATTAATATCTAGCAGGCTTGCAAAGATGCTGGCTGGTGACTGGGCTGCAACCCCATAAAATCTCTTTCATAGCTGATAATAAACTGCCTTTTAGTGAATTGGGCAGAAGATGACGCCATCCTGATCAGCTGATCTTTGAAGGCAACACCTTTGCAAAGGATCTAGAATTACAAAAAGGACTATTTTTCACAGGATCTACTCTTTAAAGGGGTCACATCAGCCATTCACGGCTGAGATGGGAGTATCCGTCTTTGTGTGGCAATAACTACAGTAATTAGCCGAGCATTCTGCGACTGTACTACTTTTTCCACAACTTTTTCACATCTATGGAAGTTTTGGAAACAGAGTAGCTCAGCCCACTTGGATATTCCCATAGCTGTCATGGGAATACCCATCTAATTGTTCAAACAGTTCCACTCATATAATGATGGCAGCTTTATTCTTAAATACTTTACTTCTCATTGTGTTTAATTCTTTTCTTAGGTGGTCCATACACTGCAGCTTACTTCAACCCAGTCCTGGCCTATGCCTTGACCTTCAACTGTCCTGGGAAGACATTACAGGAGTATTCTATTGTTTATTTTGCTGGTGCTATAATTGGTGAGTAGAGGATTTTCTTTTTATGTGTGGTTAGAAACGTAGTGAAATTGGTGATTGTGTATTTTCATATAAATTCTTTTTTAATATTTGGCTACCAATATTGCATATTGGCCATAGATTGATTTCATTTGCTAAAGCGTTGAATCATCGAGTATATTCTTTATTAAGATGCCAGTCCACTGTGGAAATTAGTATACAGACCACAAGACCACCGGGAATACTACATATTATTCCACTATCCACTCTGTGCAAATAAGGGTGTGGCTACTCTTTTCTTTGAGCTGGACATTACATTCATGTAGTTCCTCATGCCTGGGTGTACATTAGCCGGGTTCAGTCCTTCTCAGCCCTTATCCACATGTACGTCACTTGACAAATGGTAAGGTTTTAAAACTAAAATAGGGTCACCATGATGTGGTGGGACGGCTTAGACATTTTTTTGATCAAAATTATATTAACTGAGTACCCTATATTATTTTCATGCACTATTGCTATTTATTTACTGCAGGGTATTTTCTCATTATGTTTTTATCTTGGGTTTTGTCTGTTTAGAGGCCAGTGTGAACATGCGCCTACACGCTGCATGCACACCAACTCATATTCCAGTTCATCTCTTTAGATTTTTGTTTCCGTTTTTTTTTTTTCACTCTGTGCAAACATAGGTGTGGCCTCCCTTTTCTTTGAGCTGGACATTCATGTAGTTCCCCATACTTGGGTGTCCATTAGTCAGGTCTCAGCCCTTATCCACATGAACGTCACTTGACAAATGATAACGTTTTAATACTAAAGGTTATCACCATCCCAAATAGGGTCATCTTGACGTGGTGGGATAGCTTAGTTAACATAATTTTGAACAAAATAATGTCTAAGTGCCCAATATTATTTTCACTATTGCTATTTATTTATTTACTGCAGGGTATTTGCTTATTCTGTTTTTATCTTGGGTTTTGTATATTATTCCACTGGAAGTCAAGATGAATTATCCCTTTTCTGACGTGGAGCGTAATAGTACTCCCCATGTGAGATCCCCCTGTTTGATGCTGAGCCCACACCTTTCAGAGCACATGTCAGCTGATCTATACAGCTGACTTATGCCCGCAACAGCCGCGGGTGGAATCGTGATCCACCCGCGGCTGTTAACCAGTTAAATTCCGCCAAGAGTGTGCAAAGCAGTCATCAAAGCAAAAGGTGGCCACTTTGAAGAACCTAGAATATAAGACATATTTCCAGTTGTTTCACACTTTTTTGTTAAGTATATAATTCCACATGTGTTAATTCATAGTTTTGATGCCTTCAGTGTGAATGTACAATTTTCATAGTCATGAAAATACAGAAAAATCTTTAAATGAGGTGTGTCCAAACTTTTGGTCTGTACTGTATATATACACATACATACAGAGATATACCGTCTGATGTACTGTATATACTGTACATATGAGGAAACACTTGCAGTGATCAGCATATATTTGGCCGGTATTTGCTAGTACACTATTGACTTCAAATTCAATGGTGACAACTCCATGACACAATCGCAGGAACCTGATAGGTGGTTGTTGTTAAGGCATCCATGAACCCTTAAGGTGGCCAAATTGGTCCTTTGCTATGTGGCACAATGATTCCTATGTACACCATTGTGTATTTTTTTGCGCTACAAGTTGCCCTACACCGTCGCATAAATCTGGAGCTTATGTTCAGCACCACTTTTCAAACATTAAAAATGGCATAATATTAACAAATTTACTATAACATCTTTGGTTTTGAAGCATTTGTTGATTATTTTCACACTTACTAAACTGTTTGATTTCTGTGAATATTATACTTGAGATGTTTTATGAGCATAAGATTTCTGCCACCATAATGGACAATGTACTATGTCATGGACACCTACGGACACTCTTTATATTCTACGTAAACTCTTTATACGGTTCTTTCCTAGGAATGGTTTTGGCCCTTTTCCTGTATATGGGACACATTCCTCGTCTCTTCCAAAAGAACCTTCTCTACAACCAAAAGAGCAAATTCAGAACCCCAAAGGCAAAAAGTGTTCAGTCTAGCGTTCCAAAGAACGTCCCATCTTCACCAAAAGGCTCGGAGAAAAAAAGCTGGAAAAAAAGTGAAGAAGGTCACAGAAGAGAAGAGTAGCTAATCCTACCAGAATGTGAAAATCTGAATTTACAATATTTTTCAAAAAATGAACAAATCTCATATAGCTACGTATAATGCAGTTCTCTGAGTAATGTATACGTGCATAGTTACTAAAATATTTCATGCAGCGTGAATGATGTGAAACTCATGGGATGGTGAACTACAGGTAACAGCTAGTAATTAATGAGGATGGTTGCATAGTTCTGGGACCCCAATGCAAATTTTGTATTGCAGTGTATGACTGCTATTCCTCCCCTTCATTTCTCATTCATACCTCTGCACCTCTATAGCTATACCACTTGACTGTCATCCGAGAGTCATGCCTATCTGGGCTCTACAATGACTTTAGGGCTTCCACAAGTTTTTCCAAGTTTCCTCATTGATCAAAAAGTACTGATTGATTTGCCTGACAATTTTTGCCTAAATGAGGCTGCATTAGGTTTTGGCTACACAGTGATTTTAGTTGCGACACAAGTTGCGTAGCCAAACAACGCTATGTGCCGATACTATATTGCAGCGTAAGGCAGGTGAATGTGGTGAATGGCGATCCTGAGGGTTCCACAACAGTGACAAACAAATTACAAAAAAATCACCCTACGGGTTGCAATTCACCACATTCATTATGCTACAATGTAGTAGTGGCACAAGACAATCTTTTGTGGCAAGACCTGTTTCTTGGCCAAAGTTGCCATGTAGCCCCAGCCTTAATTTTGCAATTTAAGAACTCAGGCAGCCAACAGTTGTTGTGCGGCCCTTGCCTGATCCCGTTGCTCCATGCTGATCAGACCTCCAAGGATATTATATCTTTGTAACTCACTAAGTTGTCTTTTTTATCTCATCCCTGACTCTACGTATAGCTTATGATGTGTTATTAAGAAAATTAAACATGATGACATACTCTACTCTTTGTAAATCGTCTTTTAAAGGAGCAAGAATGTGATATCCAGTGCGACTTTCAAAAAAAAAAATCATGAAGGAATCAGATTACATAATTGTAAATTGTTTTTATTCCACATTGATTATTTCCATTATAACATAAGATAATACAGTAAGCAACCAATCTGACCCTTTATTTTCCAATATGCCTAGGCGGTTGTCCCACGAACAAAGTACAGTTTAATTAATAGATCTTAAAAATAAGTTACCACATCTCCTGGGCAGGGGAGGAAGGAAAAGAGTATACAGACAGGACAGCACAGGATCACAAATGGTTCTTTCTGTGAAGTAAATCAAGTTTTCAAACAAGGAGGGAAATGTTTTTCTTTACAGAAAGAATCAGCTGTGATCCCCTGCTGTAATGTCTGTATACTCTTTTGCGTCCTCCTCTGCCCAGGAGATGTGGTATGATCAGACCATGTTCCTGTACGGTCAGACACAGCCATTACACAGTACACAGCAGGGGCACATTTATAAGATTATCTCAGCACAGGAACATTTTATTTAAACATCTAATTGTGGAAGTTATTATTATTCCAAGATCTATTGATTAAAGGATACTTTGTTAGTGGGGCAACCACTTAAGACCTTGGACATATGAGTACGTCCTAGATCACCTCCCCCTCTCATTGCTGGAGTCCACACTTTTCCGGGCACATGACAGCTGATCTGATCAGCTATCATAAGCCCCTAACAGCTGCGGGTTGAATCGCGATCTACCTGCGGTTGTTAACATGTTAAATGCTGCTGTCAAACTCAGACAGCGGCATTTAACATGGCTGCTCCGGAAGCACGTCACATGACCGCGTGTTGCCGATGGGTTGGCATGAGAACCCGGGGTCTGCAGGAGACCCCTGTGGTTGTCATTGCTGGGATGCTATGAGCACTGCTCGGCAGTCGGCGCTCATAACAAGTGAGTATTTCTGCTACGAAAACGCAAAAACAGAAAAACCCAAAGTCGCAAAGGGGTTAAGAAAAATGGAGTCTTTAATTTGGTGATCAACTCGTGATTTATACTTTTCTGGTCATGTGGCTTGAAATGATCGAATCTCCGAAGATTCAAATTCACAAAATGTTGTTGATTTTACCAGGAAATTCTATTCGCAGCAAAATTATTCTCTGCCAATTGAGCCTTCCTTATTATATTGTGGGGTGTCTCCATACTTAGAAACCTAGATCATAATAAACAGTGTAAAAAAATAATATTTTCACCTTACTGCTGAACCTGCCATCCCCGCAGCCCACTCTGGGCCTCTTCTTTTCCCCTTACCCCGTTGCACGCATTCTCTTCAAACTCTTCACTCCAGCACCTGGCTTCAAGTAAGTTTCAGACGTCATTGCGCGACACTCTGTTACTTGGGTGATGCTCGCCATAAAGTTGTGACTTCACGATGTCCAACGTGACAGCCCAGCATAAAGTGATGTCAGAGGCCTAGGTGAGCTGGAAGCCACGGCCCGGAGTGAAGAGGTCGAAATGGGGATGCATGTGATTGGGAAGGGAAAATGAAGAGGTACAGAGGTCAAGATGGCAAGCTGAGGGGGTGGCGGGTAAGAGAAGTGGTGAGGTATTAAGATTTTATTTCTCTGTTTCATGGCCCTCTATGCTTCAGCAAAATAGTGGCAGCATCTGGCCGCCATTTGCGAGGAGTCAATTACAAAAAATTAGTGTTCTGGAAAATACAAATGTTTGTAAAATTCAAGGAGTATTCAATAAAATTCATTCATCTCTATACATCACCACTTCAGTTGCCATTTGAAAAGAAACTCCTCGTAACTGATGAGTAGTGTTGAGCGATACCTTCCGATATCGGGAAATATCGGATCGGATTGGATCGGACCGATACCCAAAAAGTATCGGATATCGCCGATTCCGATACCGGAAACCAATGCAAGTCCATGGGACACAAATATCGGAATAAAAATAAACCCTTTCTTTCCTTTTAGTGTTTTCATGCACCGTCTCTTTAAAAAAGCCGGCCGGCAATTCAGCAGCGGTACCCGACAATTTGGAATAGAAAGAATAGAGAATCACACATAGATTAGATAGATAGAAATATGTCAGTCACATATATAAGAAGTACAGTGATAGTGTTGGTTATTGTTCTTGTCATTTAGTGTTAAAATAAATTATTTATTAAAAAAAAATTGGCGTCGGGTTCCCCATAATTTTAGGCTCTAGCGGAGGTTAAGCAGACAGCTGGGGCAGATGTTTGAAGCCTGAGAAGGGGTTAATACCCACGGAGCTTCCCAGGCTACTAATATCAGCCCCCAGCTGAATACCTAGCCTTTACTAGCTATTAAAATGGGGGACCCCGAAAAAAATGACGTGGGGTCCCCCCTATTTTAATAGCTAGCAAAGGCTAGGCAGACAGCTGGGGACTGATATTAATAGCCCAGGAAGGGTGCCATGAATATTGGCCCCCTCCCAGGCTAGAAACACCAGCCGTCAGCCACCCCAGAAATGGCGCATCCATAGGATGTCATGTGAATGTAGCAGAGCTGAAGCTGTCGTGGGAACCATGGAAAGGTAAGGATGATGTTGCTTTATTATTTTACTTTTATTGCAGAAGACATTGGCTTCAGCTGGAATGGGCGTGATGGTAAGTATGGTTTAATTTAGAACAATAAAGAATTGTGTCTTTATTTCAATTAAAGGACTTTATTCTGGGTGTTTGTGGTTTTTTGTTTAACTTTGACTATGGGGTTAGTAATGGGAGTGTCTTATAGACGCCTCTCCATTACTAACCTGGGCTTGATGTCAGCTGGCATTATAAGCTGACATCAACCCCAACCCTATTACCCCACTGCCACCGCTACAGGGCAGTGGGAAGAGCGAGGCTATGTGCCAGAATTGGCGCATCCTATGGATGCGCCATTTCTGGGGCGGCTGACGGCTGGTGTTTCTAGCCTGGGAGGGGGCCAATATTCATGGCACCCTTCCTGGGCTATTAATATCAGTCCCAAGCTGTCTGCCTAGCCTTTGCTAGCTATTAAAATAGGGGGGACCCCACGTCATGTTTTTGGGGGGGTCCCCCATTTTAATAGCTAGTAAAGGCTAGGTATTCAGCTTGGGGCTGATATTAGTAGCCTGGGAAGCTCCGTGGGTATTACCCCCTTCCCAGGCTTCAAACATCTGCCCCACCAGTCTGCTTAACCTCTGCTAGAGCCTAAAATTACGGGGAACTCCACGCCAATTTTTTTTTAAAATAAATCCTTTATTTTAACACTAAATGACAAGTACAGTAATCAACACTATCACTGTACTTCTTATATATGTGACTGACATGTTTCTATCTATCTAATCTATGTGTGATTCTCTATTCTGTCTGTTATAAATTGTCGGGTACAGATGCTGAATTGCCGGCCGGCTTTTTTAAAGAGACGGTGCATGAAAACACTATTATTTTTTTTAATAAATCCTTTGCAGTAAATGACAAGTACAGTAAGCAACACTGTCACTGTACTTCATATATATGTGACTGACATGTTTCTATCTATCTAATCTATGTGTGAAGCTCTATTCTGTCTGTTATAAATTGTCGGGTACCGCTGCTGAATTGCCGGCCGGCTTTTTTAAAGAGACGGTGCATGAAAGCACTATTATCTTTTTTAATAAATCCTTTAACACTAAATGACAAGTACAGTAAGCTGAGCGCTGCCATCCAGCTTGTCATCCTTCAGAGCGCAGGCATTTTGGGCACTTCCGATTCCGGTATTCGATATTCTAAAAGTATTGGAACTCAGTATCGAAACTCCGATACCGCGAATATCGGTAGATACCCGATATTTCAGTATCGGAATGCTCAACACTGCTGATGAGCCATTTTAGTAGACTCTTAAATATTTTGATTTTTGCTTGGTTCCCAGTAATGTAGAAAACTGGAAACCAACACAATTTACAGATACAAACCTCTAGTTGGACCTGTGCATAAGATGGTTATCTTATGATGTCTACCCCTTTTTCTAAATAAATCTGAAACAGCGATCCAAGGAAGCCACTTCCAGCTACAAACCAGTTTACCCTGAATAATCCGGATTCATCATTGCATGGTTGCAATCAGTGACAGTCCCTGCATGGATGTGCCGGGTGTGTCAGGACAGGAGCCACCACCATGATGTCAGTAAAGCATAAAAAGAGGAGCTGTCCCAGTGACCAACAAAATGGTGCAAAATTGATCCATACAGAGCTATATCTTATGTGTCATTTGAAAAAAATATACCTTTTTTTTACTAAACTGAAGATTATTTAGACTCTGACTAGAAAGAAAATAACCACAACTGTGATGTTGCCAACCACAGGCCCTGTTCAAATTTTGCATATTGATGCAGTTTTTTTTTAAGACAAAAAGCCAAATTATATGTACCACTAGCTATTGAACCCGTTCTATGCCTGGGTGGTGAGCATTTTTATTGGTATATGGTCTCCCATGCTGGTATGTGCTGCCCCCATCCTGTCCCCATCATCCTATCCTGGTATGCATGGCACCCCTCATCCCCAATCCTTGTATGCATGGCACCCCTCATCCCCAATCCTGGTATGCATGGCACCTTTCACCCCCAATCCCGGTATGCATGGCACCCCTCACCCCCAGTCCTGGTATGCATGGCACCCCTCATCCTGTTATGCATGGCTCCCTCATACCCAATCCTGGTATGCATGGCACCCCTCATCCAAATCCTGGTATGCATGGTTGCCCCACATCCCTATCCTGGTATGCATGGCCCCCTCATCCCCAATCCTGACATGCATGGCACCCCTCATCCCCAATACTGGCATGCATGGCACCCCTCATCCCCAATCCTGGTATGTATGGTACCCCTCATCCCCAATTCTGCTATGCATGGCACCCCTCATCCCCAATCCTGCTATGCATGGCACCCCTCATCCCCAATTCTGCTATGCATGGCACCCCTCATCCCCAATCCTGCTATGCATGGCACCCCTCATCCCCAATCCTGCTATGCATGGCACCCCTCATCCCCAATCCTGGTATGTATGGTACCCCTCATCCCCAATCCTGCTATGCATGGCACCCCTAATCCCCAATCCTGGTATGTATGGCATCCTTCATTCCAAATCTGGTATGCATTGCACCCCTCATCCCAATCCTGGTATGTATGGTACCCAATCCCTCATCCTGATATGCATGGCACCACTCATCCCCCCAATCCTGGTATGCATGGAACCCATCCCTCATCCTGGTATGCATGGTACGCCTTATCCCTATCCTGGTATGTATGGCATTCCCTGTTTTGCCGGAGGCTAGCATGGGGGGGGGGGGGGGGAGTGCGGGCCCATACCGTACTTTCTGGCGCCATTTTGCTGAAGACACTGCAAATATGTCATCAGTAAAATGGCGCCAGATAGCGCTATGCGTATGCACCGATTCCGACCCTCACTCCTGCCCCGGTCTCCGGCGAAGAGAAGCGCCGCGGCAATGCTCCTCCCGGTCAGGTAAGTATGTAAGTATGGCGCCGGAGATCGCGGTATGCGTTCAGTGCCTACGCATACCGCGATCTCTGGCGTCATACTCTCCTCTGACCTCTAACGGCTCCATGCGTTCTTCTGTCTGGAGCCAGACTGTGCAGGCGTGTCGCGCTTGTGCAGTCTATAAAGGCTTCAGACAGAGACACGCATCTCTCGTTATATTATAGATACTAAACAACTCCTGAATACAGTGGGTAATGTATTTCGCCTTGTTTTCATGCAGCAGTACATGCAGATTTTGTTATACAGAATGGTCATAAAAAGTGCATCATTCTTCATACAACACCATACTGTCCCTAGAAAAATTAATTCTCATGCTTCATTGATGAAGTAAAAGCTGTGGAATACAGCCCCACACTGAGAACATTTTTGCCTGTTGTATAGTCCCTTATTGTACATTGTATTACATGGGGTGCATAATCCTGTGCACGAAGCCTCAGCTAAAGCTTGAAATTAATAAAAAAAAAAAGAGAAACATAAAGCCACCACTCACAGCCACTTATCTGCCCTGAAAACAAAAGGATCAAGTGCTGAAACTTCAACTGCTACATCATATTCTGTTAGAGAAGAACTGGGGATCTTGACACATATCAGATGGTTGGCAAGGTCCATTGAAATCTGCAGGGTTGGATGACTTTTATCTACTGTGTTGAGCGCTAACGTTTTTACACAACAAAGAAAACAATATGAAAAAAAAAATGAAATCAAACAGTACAGTGTGACTGGTCCTCAATTGTTGCTCACTTGCTGTGCCTAGTTGTTTTTCTTCAGTGCCACAGAGTTTGAATGTATTGGCATAGAGCATGCTTGACCACTAGCTTCTCGTAGAAGCGGTCTGCTCTTAAGAGGAATAGAGGACCAGTTTACCCCAATTTGGCGATTAATGAATGTCTGTGTGGTTGAAACCATTATTGATCTAACATTTATCACCTTTGTGGATGGGTGATAAAAATACCCTTTTAGTGCAGTCTTAAAAATTAAAGCCGTTACTGTCAATGACTACAACATGTGTCAGGTTTTAGAGTCTTTGCCACATCTTGTTCCTGTTTACAGCCCAATGTTCGGACTTTTGATTTCGTATGCGTATGCGATGTTTTTGTTGGGAAATCTTTTTCCCTTTAATTGTCCCTTGCCTATTTTGCTTGAAAAACAATAGTTCTGTATACTGAATTTCTGGGGTGACCAGCTGGCGACATAGACGTTGCTCATCCTTTTTGAGTCCTGGCTTCAGATTGTAACCAAGGATTTTATGTATTCCTATCTGAAATGGTCGTAGGAAGTTGTCTTTCATTTTTGCTGGGTCTGCTTGATCTTGTAGACAGATCTCAGATTGTGCTGCCCTCCTCCTCTGAAGTTCCTGCACCTCACGTTGCATCCGATCTTGCCCAAATTTGTCTACCTTTTCCCAAAAAGACTTATTGAAGTAAACATAAAGCTGCCAATCAAGCTGGTTCCAAGTTTTAATTTTATGTTGAGTCTTTTCAGAAAGGACTTTTCGGTTGGAGACATTCCTGCTATTTAGAGGAAAAGACAATACATCATCAAAGCTCCAACAAAGGGCATCCTTCAAAAGAATCAATGATTCATCAAAGTAATCTGTGATCAAGACCAAGTTAAACATGATTTCTACAGTTGTTTGGGCCAGCTTGAAGTGTTTAGGAGTTTCAGGCCCGTGTTGGTCAAGACCAAGATCAAAGGCCATAAGGTTTTTGCCATAACCGCTGTTTATACTTGTTTGGTTGTAATAATTGTAAGGATTATTCAAGTATTCTTCTAAGCTGTTAGCTTTAACAAAAATGTCTAAATCCTTGTAATACGAAAATGATGACTCCATGAGAGACACAGGATTTCTCATTAAGGTGAAATAAAAAGTGTCCATGGGCATCACCTTTTCCACCTGTAATAAATTGAACAATAGAGATCAGTAGAGATCAAATTGATATAGGTAGAAACTCTATAGGGTGTAACCATATGGGGTGGTACGTTCCCCTTGTGAAGGCAATTACCTAAACCACGATTTGTTGGTAAGAATAGGAATGAACTGGCATAAGACCCAAATTGGAATAAAACAGAGTGGAGTTTTATAAATGATAGCTCAGTTTTTCTTCTGCCAATTAATTGTCTCTTGAATTAATTCCAATGTTTATAGGTACTAAATAAACCTGAAATGTGAGTTTCCAAAGTTCATCATAACCAAACTACTGTAAGTAACAGGTTTGTGCAGAAGATGTGCCCAAAACAACAACCCTCTTCTCAGACATCACTCCGTATTCACTATTGTCTGAAGCTGCACCGATTTTCTACTCTTTCCCCCTGCATTCGTTCTGCACATATTCATTATTTGTAAATTCCAATATTTATCACTGTTAATTAGTATTAATTACAATAAATGCATAGCTATTGTTAATATACAGACTAAGCCTAACATAACATTTCTTTCTTGTACCTTTTTGTTTTTTTCATCTTTATCTGCCCCTCTGTCCATCCAGCTTCACATAGCAGAAGGGATGGTCCTATTCCTACACTGCTAAAGCTAACATTTTCCAGCACAACCCTGCTTCTCCTCAGTACTGCAAACCCCTCCCTCCCTCTCCAGGGTGTTAGTGACTAGGCTCACCTCTCGGCTGCATCCAACACCAATGTTTGTCATGTTATCAAACTATTCTAAGTGTAATATTCACTTTATTTGTATGTGCACTGCATGCTCCTGTAAAACAAATCTGCCTGCCCAATCTTATCTTCTCCCAGCTACATTAGTATAAGTGCCTGTGTGTTTTGCATCATTGCTCTGTTAGCTATTTTTCAGCAGAGCTCCGCTGTCCTGCAGTCCTCCACAATGGAGCTTGTAATAACTTAGCTCAGCAGAGGTGACACAAGCAGAACTGTGCCATATGCATAGTGGCATTTGCAGTTTCACATCACATGTGTTGCAGGCAAGCTCTGATGAACACTTTACACACCCTTGACATTCTTTCAAGCAGCTTCATCCCGTAGTCACCTGGTATTGCTTTCCAACAGAGCTCAGAGAGCAGGAGCTGAGATGCCTCCTTCCTGCCTGTCAGACGCTGATCTGATGCTCTCCAGTGCAGATGCACTGCAGAGTATCAGATCACTGATCTCACTGTGTAAAGTTGATGTCCCATACTGGCAAAATGCGAAAAAGTATAAAGAGTCAATACAAATTGCAAAAAAAAAAAAATAATAATCACAAAATAAAGAACAAAAAAATGGAAAAAATGTAATGACCCGACCTATAAAACTGTCCCACTAGCTAACTCCTTCAGTGAACACCGTAAAAAAAATAAATGAAAAACAAGGCAAAAACTATGCTTTATCATGATACTGCAGAACAAAAAATGGAATAAAACGCGATCAAAAAGATGCACGTAAAAAATATGGTACCACTGAAAATGTCCTTGTCCCACAAAAAAAAAGCCATCATACAGCTCCGTCAGCAGAAAAATAAAAAAGTTACAGCTTTCAGAATAGAGCGATGCAAAAACAATTATTTTTAATAAAATAGTTTTTGTGTAAAAGCGCCAAAACATATAAAATCGATATAAATGTATTACTGTAATCGTACTGTCCCGAAGAATAAAGCTGCCTTATCAATTTTGCCACACGTGGAAAGCATACTCCAAATCTCCAAAAAACAATTCCTGAATTGCTGTTTTTTGTTTATTTTGCCTCTCAAAAAACAGAATAGAAAGCGATCAAAAAATGTAATTTTCCCGAAAATGGTACCAATAAAAACGTCAACTCGTCCCGCAAAAAAAACAAGCTGTCACATGACCGTTGGCAGAAAAATGGGAAAATTATATGTATCAAAATATGGCAATGCAAAACTTGTTTTCAAAAAGTGCCTTTTACTGTGTGACAGCTGCCAATCATAAAAACCTGATATAAATCTGGAATCACAGTAATCGCACCAACCGAAGAATAAAGTAGTCTAATCACTTATACCACTGCCTCATTAAAGTGAATGGATCCCATGGGATAGGGTTAGGGTTGTGTTAGGGTTGTGGTAGCATTAGGGTTGTGTTAGGGTTAGCGTTGTGTTCGGGTTAGGGTTGCATTAGGGTTAGGGTTGTGTTGGGGTTGAGATTATATCAAAAGTAAAGAAAAAAAATGATGATATGGCGACTAGTGTTGAGCGCATGTGCTCGCTACTTGAGTTTGCATTGGATGCTCGTGTATACACTGAGTATCACAGGTCCTTGAGTGACATGCTCGAGTCTCTGACCCATATGTTTTGCGGCTGTTATACAGCCAAAAAAAAACAAGCGGGGATTGCCTGCAATACACGTGCAATACCCGCATGTATTTTTGGATGTCTAACAACTATGAAACATGCGGGGCGGAGACTCGAGCATATCACTCGAGTACTCGCGATACTTGATGCATACCCGAGTACACGATGCAATTGCGCTCAAAACTAATGACAACATATTCAATATGATGACCTAATGTTATCAAATTCTGTGTCATACCTCTGGGTTCAAAATGTTTACTATACCCCTTGATAAAATCCTTGAGGGGTGTAGTTTCCAAAATGAGGTCACTTGTGGGAGTTTCCACTGTTTAGGCACATCAGGGGCTCTCCAAATGGGACATGGCATCCGCTCTCGATTCCAGCCAATTTTGCGTTCAAAAAGTCACACAGTGCTCCTTCCCTTCTGAGCCCTGGGCGTTGAAGGTGGTCACCACACATCTATACAAGTCTAGTTTCCAAAATGGAGTCACTTGTGGGGGTTTCCACTGTTTAGGTACATCAGGGGCTCTCCAAACGTGACATGGCGTCCAATAATTATTCCAGCAAATTTTACAATCAAGAAGTCAAATGGTGCTTATTTAGTTCTAAGCCCTTCTGTGCGCCAAAACAGTAGTTTTCCTTCACATATTGGGTATTTGTTTACTCAGAAGAAATTGCACAACAAATTGTATGGTGCAATTTTTCTTGTTACCCTAGTGAAAATGCAAAATTTGGGGCTAAGCAGAAGAAATGCTAGCACAGGCTTCCAGTATCCATTAGTTCAGATGCTGCACATCTCCTATCTTCACAGCATAGACAATTGCCTTCAGATGACCCAACAGATAAAAGTCTAGGGGGGTCAGATCGGGAGACCTTGGTGGCCATTCAACTGGCCCACGATGACCAGTCCACTTTCCAGGAACCTGTTCATGTACGAATGCTCGGACCTGACACCCATAATGTGGTGGTGCACCATCTTGTTGGAAAAACTCAGGGAATGTGCCATCTTCAGTGTATAAAGAGGGCAACACATCATCATGTAGCAATTTCACATATCCAGTGGCATTGAGGTTTCCATTGATGAAGAATGGCCCCACTATCTTTGTACCCCATATACCACACCATACCATCAAGATACGAGATATGCAGCATCTGAAACAATGGATACTGGAAGCCTGTACTAGCATTTCTTCTGCGGTGTTGCTATCTGTGTGTCAGAGTGGGAGAAGAAGGTTGCATTGACAATACAACACAATGGGCAGCACTTTGAACTCATTTTATAAGTGGTCATAAACTTGTAAAAAACTCATGAAAGAATAAAGTTATGTTAAAACCAAGCACACCATTATTTTTCTTATGAAATTCTCAATAAGTTTGATGTGTCACATGACCATCTTCCCATTGAAAAAAATAAAGTTGGATCCAAAATGGCAGACTTCAAAATGGCCGCCATGGTCACCACCCATCTGGAAAAGTTTTCAGCCTCCCATATACTAATATGCCACAAACAGGAAGTTGATATCACCAACCATTCCCATTTAATTTAGGTGTATCCATATAAATGGCCGACCCTGTATATCCGGAGCTTAGTTCATTTGTTATTACTACCATAGATTCAGAGTGAGCGTACCTCTGTGAGACGGAAGCGCATGTGATGACACATTATATCATAATTAGGCCGGGTTTTTGTGATGTAGCCTTCCACAAAGTAAGCCGTGAAATGGTAGGGATAAAAGAGCTGTGTTTGGTGATTAGCTGGTAGGGCAAACGTTAAGTTGTGTGATTCACCAAACCGGAAGAGAACGTTCATGATGGTGCTACTGGCTGTTTTATGGGTTTTCAGGAAGAATATGTGTGTGTGAGGCTGGCAAGATCTCTCCTCTTTTCTTCCCATGTTTGATGGTCTCTTTTCACCCTCTGGCACTTGTTCAGGTGACTGCACCACAAGCTTCTGTATAACACTGACATTCTTCTCATTAACAGGACCAATGTCTAAATGTACCGAGGATGGCAAAATGGCGTTCTCGGGGTACCTGTAATAGATAATGCATATTTAATAATTTTCGTATAAAGAGTCAGAAACAGTAGAAATTTATGGACAGTGCCCAGTTTTGAGGCATTTTGGCTTAATAAAAATAAGATAATAACTAAAAAAATATATATTGCTCTTCCCTAATTAAAGTGTCTGGAGAAGCTGCAAGAAAAAAGTAGGAATGCATGGCCCTGTTCAAATCAATGGGCAGACAAGCCATGGCTTCCAAATGGAAGGCCAAATTTTTTTTCAGTGGCTTCCTTTATTTTAGCTGATAGATGGAGAGGAATTTTTTTTATTATACACATAAAGGAGACAAAACCTTTTATCATTATTTATATTCCTGTTGTTTTTCACATGAGCAGGGATCTAGTACAGTCTAGGAATATTGATAAAATCCCGGGGACACAGAATAATAAATGGGTTTATGATAACATCCCTGGGGGTATAGTGTAATAAAGGGGTTAGTGATAACATCCCTGGGGGTATAGTGTAATAAAGGGGTTAGTGATAACATCACTGGGGGTATAGTGTAATAAAGGGGTTAGTGATAACATCCCTGGGGGTATAGTGTAATAAAGGGGTTAGTGATAACATCCCTGCGGGTATAGTGTAATAAAGGGGTTAGTGATAACATCCCTGGGGGTATAGTGTAATAAAGGGGTTAGTGATAACATCCCTGGGGGTATAGTGTAATAAAGGGGTTAGTGATAACATCCCTGGGGGTATAGTGTAATAAAGGGGTTAGTGATAACATCCCTGGGTATAGTGTAATAAAGGGGTTAGTGATAACATCCCTGCGGGTATAGTGTAATAAAGGGGTTAGTGATAACATCCCTGCGGGTATAGTGTAATAAAGGGGTTAGTGATAACATCCCTGGGGGTATAGTGTAATAAAGGGGTTAGTGATAACATCCCTGGGGGTATAGTGTAATAAAGGGGTTAGTGATAACATCCTTGGGGGTATAGTGTTATAAATGGGTTTATGATAACATCCCTGCGGGTATAGTGTAATAAAGGGGTTAGTGATAACATCCCTGGGGGTATAGTGTAATAAAGGGGTTAGTGATAACATCCCTGGGGGTATAGTGTAATAAAGGGGTTAGTGATAACATCCCTGGGGGTATAGTGTAATAAAGGGGTTAGTGATAACATCCCTGGGGGTATAGTGTAATAAAGGGGTTAGTGATAACATCCCTGGGGGTATAGTGTAATAAAGGGGTTAGTGATAACATCCCTGGGGGTATAGTGTAATAAAGGGGTTAGTGATAACATCCCTGGGGGTATAGTGTAATAAATGGGTTTATGATAACATCCCTGGGGGTATAGTGTAATAAAGGGGTTAGTGATAACATCCTTGGGGGTATAGTGTTATAAATGGGTTTATGATAACATCCCTGCGGGTATAGTGTAATAAAGGGGTTAGTGATAACATCCCTGGGGGTATAGTGTAATAAAGGGGTTAGTGATAACATCCCTGGGGGTATAGTGTAATAAAGGGGTTAGTGATAACATCCCTGGGGGTATAGTGTAATAAAGGGGTTAGTGATAACATCCCTGGGGGTATAGTGTAATAAAGGGGTTAGTGATAACATCCCTGGGGGTATAGTGTAATAAATGGGTTAGTGATAACATCCCTGGGGGTATAGTGTAATAAATGGGTTAGTGATAACATCCCTGGGGGTATAGTGTAATAAAGGGGTTAGTGATAACATCCCTGGGGGTACAGTGTAATAAAGGGGTTAGTGATAACATCCCTGGGGGTACATTGTAATAAAGGGGTTAGTGATAACATCCTTGGGGGTACAGTGTAATAAAGGGGTTAGTGATAACATCCCTGGGGGTACAGTGTAATAAAGGGGTTAGTGATAACATCCCTGGGGGTACAGTGTAATAAAGGGGTTAGTGATCACATCCCTGGGGGTACAGTGTAATAAAGGGGTTAGTGATAACATCCCTGGGGGTATAGTGTAATAAAGGGGTTAGTGATAACATCCCTGGGGGAATAGTGTAATAAAGGGGTTAGTGATAACATCCCTGGGGGTATAGTGTAATAAAGGGGTTAGTGATAACATCCCTGGGGGTATAGTGTAATAAAGGGGTTAGTGATAACATCCCTGGGGGTATAGTGTAATAAAGGGGTTAGTGATAACATCCCTGGGGGTATAGTGTAATAAAGGTGTTAGTGATAACATCCCTGGGGGTATAGTGTAATAAAGGGGTTAGTGATAACATCCCTGGGGGTATAGTGTAATAAAGGTGTTAGTGATAACATCCCTGGGGGTATAGTGTAATAAAGAGGTTAGTGATAACATCCCTGGGGGTATAGTGTAATAAAGGGGTTAGTGATAACATCCCTGGGGGTATAGTGTAATAAAGGGGTTAGTGATAACATCCCTGGGGGTATAGTGTAATAAAGGGGTTAGTGATAACATCCCTGGGGGTATAGTGTAATAAAGGGGTTAGTGATAACATCCCTGGGGGTATAGTGTAATAAAGGGGTTAGTGATAACATCCCTGGGGGTATAGTGTAATAAAGGGGTTAGTGATAACATCCCTGGGGGTATAGTGTAATAAAGGGGTTAGTGATAACATCCCTGCGGGTATAGTGTAATAAAGGGGTTAGTGATAACATCCCTGCGGGTATAGTGTAATAAAGGGGTTAGTGATAACATCCCTGCGGGTATAGTGTAATAAAGGGGTTAGTGATAACATCCCTGGGGGTATAGTGTAATAAAGGGGTTAGTGATAACATCCCTGGGGGTATAGTGTAATAAAGGGGTTAGTGATAACATCCCTGGGGGTATAGTGTAATAAAGGGGTTAGTGATAACATCCCTGGGGGTATAGTGTAATAAAGGGGTTAGTGATAACATCCCTGCGGGTATAGTGTAATAAAGGGGTTAGTGATAACATCCCTGGGGGTATAGTGTAATAAAGGGGTTAGTGATAACATCCCTGCGGGTATAGTGTAATAAAGGGGTTAGTGATAACATCCCTGGGGGTATAGTGTAATAAAGGGGTTAGTGATAACATCCCTGGGGGTATAGTGTAATAAAGGGGTTAGTGATAACATCCCTGCGGGTATAGTGTAATAAAGGGGTTAGTGATAACATCACTGGGGGTATAGTGTAATAAAGGGGTTAGTGATAACATCCCTGGGGGTATAGTGTAATAAATGGGTTTGTGATAACATCCCTGCGGGTATAGTGTAATAAAGGGGTTAGTGATAACATCCCTGGGGGTATAGTGTAATAAAGGGGTTAGTGATAACATCCCTGGGGGTATAGTGTAATAAAGGGGTTAGTGATAACATCCCTGGGGGTATAGTGTAATAAAGGGGTTAGTGATAACATCCCTGGGGGTATAGTGTAATAAAGGGGTTAGTGATAACATCCCTGGGGGTATAGTGTAATAAAGGGGTTAGTGATAACATCCCTGCGGGTATAGTGTAATAAAGGGGTTAGTGATAACATCACTGGGGGTATAGTGTAATAAAGGGGTTAGTGATAACATCCCTGGGGGTATAGTGTAATAAATGGGTTTGTGATAACATCCCTGCGGGTATAGTGTAATAAAGGGGTTAGTGATAACATCCCTGGGGGTATAGTGTAATAAAGGGGTTAGTGATAACATCCCTGGGGGTATAGTGTAATAAAGGGGTTAGTGATAACATCCCTGGGGGTATAGTGTAATAAAGGGGTTAGTGATAACATCCCTGGGGGTATAGTGTAATAAAGGGGTTAGTGATAACATCCCTGGGGGTATAGTGTAATAAATGGGTTAGTGATAACATCCCTGGGGGTATAGTGTAATAAATGGGTTAGTGATAACATCCCTGGGGGTATAGTGTAATAAATGGGTTAGTGATAACATCCCTGGGGGTATAGTGTAATAAAGGGGTTAGTGATAACATCCCTGGGGGTACAGTGTAATAAAGGGGTTAGTGATAACATCCCTGGGGGTACAGTGTAATAAAGGGGTTAGTGATAACATCCCTGGGGGTACAGTGTAATAAAGGGGTTAGTGATAACATCCCTGGGGGTACAGTGTAATAAAGGGGTTAGTGATAACATCCCTGGGGGTACAGTGTAATAAAGGGGTTAGTGATCACATCCCTGGGGGTACAGTGTAATAAAGGGGTTAGTGATCACATCCCTGGGGGTATAGTGTAATAAAGGGGTTAGTGATAACATCCCTGGGGGAATAGTGTAATAAAGGGGTTAGTGATAACATCCCTGGGGGTATAGTGTAATAAAGGTGTTAGTGATAACATCCCTGGGGGTATAGTGTAATAAAGAGGTTAGTGATAACATCCCTGCGGGTATAGTGTAATAAAGGGGTTAGTGATAACATCCCTGGGGGTATAGTGTAATAAAGGGGTTAGTGATAACATCCCTGGGGGTATAGTGTAATAAAGGGGTTAGTGATAACATCCCTGGGGGTATAGTGTAATAAAGGGGTTAGTGATAACATCCCTGCGGGTATAGTGTAATAAAGGGGTTAGTGATAACATTTATGGTAGATTACAGTGGTTAATAATGCATGGAAACAGATAATATATATAAATGTCGCTGGAAGTGAAAATTATGTGGTCTGCTCGGTGAGTGGGGCAGGTGACAGCCACAAATATCTGGTGGATCGTATGCCTGAGCAGAAGGTAATGAATACGACTGGTGCAAGATATCTACCACTCGCACACGCAACTAAGCAGATGTCAGTAGACATGACATCACCGGTCCCATTCGGCTTCTAATGCGAAAGTGAGCAGAGCCGGATTATCATTTTAATGTTTTGAGCAAAAGCTGAACTCATGGAATTAGCCAGATGAGCATGGAATTCTTGTAGTTCTGGAAAAACTGGTCCATTTTTTATAGCCATGATCAGAGCACAGATCTTGTCACTTGGAGAAGGTAAACTGTTGCATTTAACACCTTTGCGCTTTTCATACAGTTAATAATGTGTTTGCAACCTATGACTTATATTTCAGAATGTGATAACCATGACTTTTTGCTATGAGTTACTGTCAACCTGTAGAGTTAGAGACATCACCTGGTTACCTAAATTGCGGGTTTACTGTATGCCCACATTAATATACAGTGGGGAAAATAAGTGTTTGATACACTGCCGATTTTGCAAGTTTTCCCCCCCTACAAAGAATGGAGGGGTCTATATTTTTATCGTATGTACACTTCAACTGTGAAAAACAGAATGTAAAAAAAAAAATCAGAAAGTCACATTGTATGATTTTTAAATAATTAAATTGCATTTTATTGCATGAAATAAGTATTTGATCACCTACCAACCAGCAAGAATTCTGGCTCTCACAGACCTTTTGGTTTTTCATTAAGAAGCCCTCTTGCCCTGCACTCATTACCTTTATTAATTGCACTTGTTTAAACTCGTCACCAGTATAAAAGACATCTCTCTACACTCTCAATCAATCACACTCCAACCTCTCCACCATGGCCAAGACCAAAGAGCTGTCTAAGGACACCAGAGACAAAATTGTAGACCTGCATAAGGCTTGGAAGGGCTACAGGACAATAGGCAACCAGCTTGGTGAGAAGGCAACAACTTTGGCGCAATTATTAAAAAATGGAAGGACACAAGATGATTGTCAATCTTCCTCGGTCTGGGGCTCCATGCAAGGTCTCGCCTCATGGGGTAAGGATGATTCTGACAAAGGTCAGGAAGCAGCCCAGAACTTCACTGGAGGACCTGGTCAATGAACTGAAGAGAGCTGGGACCACAGTCTCAAACATTACTGTTAGTAACACACTACGCAGTCATGGATTAAAATCCTGCAGGGCACGCAAGGTTCCCCTGCTCACGCCAGCACATGTCCAGGTCCCTTTGAAGTTCACCAGTGACCATCTGGATGATCCAGAGAAGGCATGGGAGAAGGTCACGGGGTCAGATGATACCAAAATACACTGCTCAAAAAAATAAAGGGAACACTCAAATAACACATCCTAGATCTGAATGAATGAAATATTCTCATTGAATACTTTGTTCTGTACAAAGTTGAATGTGCTGACAACAAAATCACACAAAAATCATCAATGGAAATCAAATTTATTAACCAATGGAGGCCTGGATTTGGAGTCACCCCCAAAATTAAAGTGGAAAAACACACTACAGGCTGATCCAACTTTGATGTAATGTCCTTAAAACAAGTCAAAATGAGGCTCAGTATTGTGTGTGGCCTCCACGTGCCTGTATGACCTCCCTACAACGCCTGGGCATGCTCCTGATGAGGTTGCGGATGGTCTTCTGTGGGATCTCCTCCCAGACCTGGACTAAAACATCCGCCAACTTCTGGACAGTCTGTGGTGCAACGTGACGTTGGTGGATGGAGCGAGACATGATGTCCAAGATGTGCTCAATCGGATTCAGGTCTGGGGAGCGGGCAGGCCAGTCCATAGCTTCAATGCCTTCATCTTGCAGGAACTGCTGACACACTCCAGCCACATGAGGTCTGGCATTGTCCTGCATTAGGAGGAACCCAGGGCCAACCGCACCAGCATATGGTCTCACAAGGGGTCTGAGGATCTCATCTTGGTACCTAATGACAGTCAGGCTACCTCTGGCGAGCGCATGGAGGGCTGTGCGGCCCTCCAAAGAAATGCCACCCCACACCATTACTGACCCACTGCCAAACCGGTCATGCTTAAGGATGTTGCAGGTAGCAGATCGCTCTCCACGGCATCTCCAGACTCTGTCACGTCAGTCATGTGCTCAGTGTGAACCTGCTTTCATCTGTGAAGTGCACGGGGCGCCAGTGGCAACTTTGCCAATCCTGGTGTTCTGTGGCAAATGTCAAGCGTCCAGCACGGTGTTTTGCTGTGAGCACAACCCCTATCTGTGGACGTCGGGCCCTCATACCACCCTCATGGAGTCAGTTTCTAACCGTTTGTGCAGACACATGCACATTTGTGGCCTGCTGGAGGTCATTTTGCTGGGCTCTGGCAGTGCTCCTCCTGTTCCTCCTTGCACAAAGGCAGAGATAGCAGTCCTGCTGCTGGGTTGTTGCCCTCCTATGGCCCCCTCCACATCTCCTGGTGTACTGTCCTGTCGCCTGGTAGCGTCTCCAGCCTCTGGACACTACGCTGACAGACACAGCAAACCTTGTTGCCACAGCTCGCATTGATGTGCCATCCTGGATGAGCTGCACTATCTGAGCAACTTCTGTGGGTTGTAGAGTCCGTCTCATGCTACCACGAGTGTGAGAGCACAACAAACAATCAAAAGTGACCAAAACATCAGCCAGAAAGCATTGGTACCTGGATGTGGTCTGTGGTCCCCATCTGCAGAACCACTCTTTATTGAGTGTGTCTTGATAATTGCCAATAATTTCCATCTATTGTCTATTCCATTTGTACAACAGCATGTGAAATTGGTTGTCAATCAGTGTTGCTTCCTAAGTGGACAGTTTGATTTCACAGAAGTTTGATTTACTTGGAGTTATATTCTGTTGTTTAAGTGTTCCCTTTATTTTTTTGAGCAGTGTATAACTTTTTAGTATCAACTCCACTTGCCATGTTTGAAGGAAAAAGAAGGATGACTACAACCCCAAGAAAACCGTCCCAACCGTGAAGTATGGTGGAGGAAACATCATACTTTGGGGGTGCTTTTCTGGAAAAGGGCCAGAAGGACTGCACCGTTTTGAAGGGAGGATGGATGGGCTCATGTATTGCGAGATTTTAGTCAACAACCTCCTTCCCCCAGTAAGAGCATTGAAGATGGGTTGTGGCTGCGGCTTCCAGCATGACAATGACCCAAAACACAGAGCCAGGACAAGTAAGGAGTGGCTCCGTAAGAAGCATTTCAAGGTCCTGGAGTGGTCTAGCCAATTTCCAGACCTGAACCCAATATAAAATATTTGGAGGGAGTTGAAACTCAATGTTGCCCAGCGACAGCCCCGAAACGATAAGGATCTGGAGAAGATCTGTATGGAGGAGTGGGCCAAAATCCCTGCTGCAGTGTGTGCAAACTTGGTCAAGAACTACAGGAAACGTCATGACATCTGTAATTGCAAACAAAGGTTTCTGTCCCAAATATTAATTATGTTTTTCTATAGTATCAAATACTTATTTCATGCAATAAAATGCAACTTACTATGTAAAAATCATTCAATGTGGTTTTCTGGATTTTTTTTTAAGATTCTGTCTCTCACAGGTGAAGCTTACCTACGATAAAAATTACAGATCTCTCCATTCTTTGTAGGTGGGAAAACTTGCAAAATCGGCAGTGTATCAAATACTTATTTTCCCCACTGTATGCCTTTTATATGAGAACCAACACTGTGGATGTTTACTGTGCTTCATTATAAAACAATCAAAGTGACTAAGGGCTCATTCAGACATATGTTTTTCTCATATGAGTGCTAGCTGGGTTTCTTCATAGATAGCACTCATCCATATGATAGTTTATGGAGCTGTTCACATATCCGATTATTTCCTTGCAAAATCACGGAGACATGTCCGATATTGATCCAAGTGTCGGATCAAAATCAGCAATGCAAGTGTAAGGCACCATGGAAAAAAAATAAATTTTTCACTGACTGATAAATATGAGAAGGTGTTGGATAAGATGACTGAATGGGCAAACACTTGGCAAATGAGATTTAATGTAGATAAATACAGAGTAATGCACCTAGGATGGAGTAATCCTATTACTACATAGATAAATACAGAGTAATGCAACTAGGATGGAGTAATCCTATTACTACATACACATTAAATGGGAGTATACTCAGGACTACAGAACAGGAGGAAGACTTGGGTATTCTGGTTACAAGTAAGCGGAGCAGCAGTGCTCAATGTCAAGCAGCAGCCACAAAAGCAAATAAGATTTTAGGATGTATAAAAAGAGAAATAAAATCCTGCGATCCCAACGTATTGTTACCCCTTTATAAATCACTGGTGAGGCCACATCTGGAATATGGGATCCAGTTTTGGGCTCCACATTTTAAAAAAGGATATTCAGAAGTTAGAGTCAGTTCAAAGGCGGGAAACTAGCTTATTACAAGGGATGGAGGCCTCTCATATGATGAGAGGTTGGAAAAGTTGAGTCTGTTTAGCTTAGAAAAAAGACGCCTCAGAGGAGTTCTCATTTACATGTATAAATATATGTGTGGTCAGTACAAAGGACTAGCACATGACTTATTCCTCCCAAAGACTATACTAAGGACCAGGAGGCACTCATTACGGGTGGAAGAAAGGCGATTCCGGCACCTAAACAGGAAAGGGTTTTTTACAGTCAGAGAAGTCAGACTGCGGAATGCCGACCATAAGAGGTAGTGATGGCCGACACTATAAAAGCCTTCAAAAAAGGACTGGATGATTTCCTCAGTACACATAACATTGTGGGCTATAGTTAAATTAGTGACAAATTATGTAATTGCTGGAGAAAGGTTGAACTTAATGGATCTAGGTCTTTTTTAAAGTTGAAACTTTTTTTTCTCATCAGTGAAAAAAACTGTTGAAACTCTGACCAAACTCTAATGAAACTCAGTCCATTTATCTCGTACGTGAAAAAAAACCCCGATGAAAACAGTGAAGTCTGAAAGAAGCCTGAGGTCCCTGGAATATAGTTCAGAATAAGCAAAGGTCAGCACATTATTAATACCCTGTCAGGACACATACTTGTAGCTTTTTATACCTGAAGGCGGCTTCCAAAACAAATTGAGATAAAGTGAGAAAATATACCTTGCAATAAATTCTCACTGATAAAATGTTATCAGAATATGCTTGAAAGAACAATACAATTAATAAGACCAAGTAGTAAAAACAGAAAATCTGTGGAGTGTGAGGTAGTAGAACATGTAGGTGAAAAAAGGTTGATGAAAGATATTCAGAAATAATGGTTCTCTTGTGTGTGAGGGCATCATTCTTTGTTACATTTTCTATAAATAATTTTCAAAAATTAACCAGTGATCACAAAACTTAAAGGGGTTGTCTGGTGGAAACAAGTTGATAAGTGATAACTTATTGATGGATGTTGGTCTGACGTCTGGGACCTTCACCAGTCGGCAGAACTGGGAACTTTTATCACAGTTAGAATGGAGCGGCACTGCACATGCTCGACCGCTGCTCCTATCATTCCCTATGGTGCTACCGAGCGCTGCGCTCGTCTTTTTCTGGAAGCCACGTAGAGGATGAATAGAGTAGCGTTTTGTCAACCAACCTGCCAGTCCATCTTGTAATGGGGATAGAAGTTCATCAATGGGGATAAAAATCCTGTTCTGCCAATTGGTGCAGGTCCCAGCGGTCAGACGCCACAGCAATTAATAATCCAACCACTGTAGCTTTAATTGTATTGTGTAATAACGCCAGACAATACTGCTACTAATAATAAATAGTATATCACCTACAAAGAACAAACTGAGTCAATATATCTCCAGAAAGTTATAAAAACAATCATTTTTGTATGAAGTAAACAATAACACACAATGATAAAAAAGAGGCCATGCTGCTTAGCACTGGCACTCAAGGAAACCATTTTCCATCTATACAGATCAATTGAGGTAAACAGGAATGAGCTCAAAAAAGGAAAGGGAAACACAAAGGTGACATGGAGTATAAATTATTATTATTTATTATTATAGCGCCATTAATTCCATGGCGCTTTACGCGTTTAAAAGGGGTATACATACCAAACAACAAGTACAATAATTTGAACAAAAATGAGTTGGCGACTGGTACAGAAGGAGCGAGGACCCTGCCCGCGAGGGCTCACAATCTACAGGGAATGGGTGAGGATACAGTAGGTGAGGGTAGAGCAGGTTGTGCAGCAGTATGGTGGAGCGGAGGTTACTGCAGGTTGTAGGCTTGTCGGAAGAGGTGAGTCTTTAGGTTCGTTTTGAAGATTTCCATGGTAGGCGAGAATTTGATTTGTTGGGGTACAGAGTTCCAGAGTAGGAGGGATGCGCAGGAGAAATCTTGTATGCGATTATGGGAAGAGATAAGAGGGGAGTAGAGAAAGAGATCTTATGAGGATCGGAGGTGGCATGCAGGTAAGTACCGGGAGACTAGGTCACAGATGTATGGAGGAGACAGGTTGTGGATGGCTTTATATGCCACAGGGTTTTGAACTGGATTCTCTGGGCAATGGGGAGCCAGTGAAGGGATTGACAGAGGGGAGAGGCCGGGGAATAACGGGGGGACAGGAGGATTAGTCAGGCAGCAGAGTTTAGGATAGATTGGAGAGGTGCAAAAGTGTTAGAAGGGAGGCCACAGAGCAGGAGCTTGCAGTAGTTGAGGCGAGAAATGATGAGGGCGTGCACTAGTGTTTTTGCAGATTCGTGGCTGAGGAATGTGCGGATCTGGGAGATATTTTTGAGTTGGAGTCGGCAGGAAGTGGAAAGGGCATGGATATGAGGTTTGAAGGAGAAATCAGAGTCAAGGGTTACCCCGAGGCAGCGAGCTTGCGGGACTGGGGAGAGTGGACAGTCATTGACTTTGATAGATAGGTCAGATGGGCGGGTTGAGTGAGATGGGGGAAAGATGATGAATTCAGTTTTATCCATATTAAATTTTAGGAATCTAGCAGAGAAGAAGGATGAAATAGCAGACAAGCAGTGTGGGATTCTGGTTAGTAAGGAGGTGATATCAGATCCAGATAGGTAGATCTGTGTGTCATCAGCAGGGCCGGCGTCAGCACCCGGCGTACCCGGGCAAATGCCGGGGCCCTGAGCAGGCAGAGGGGCCCACTGGCGGTCGCGCACCCCGCTGGGCTATGGGCGGAGAAGAGCGGTGTCAGCGCCCGCCCTTCTCCGCCGCTTGCTCAAGGCCCCGGCAGCCGGATACTTACCTCTCCCCGTGCCTCCGCAGATCAGCTGTCTTCCTGCTCTACGCTCCCTGTGACGTCTCAGGTCAGAGGGCGCGGTGACGTCTTTACACCGCGCCCTCCCCTGAGCCGTCACAGGGAGCGCTGAGCGGGAAGACACCGACAACGCTGGAGTTCGGAGCCGAGCAGCGGGCAGCGGGCAGCAGGTAGCAGGTGAGGAGAAGGGAGGTGAGTATTTGATTTTTTTTTTTAATGTATGGAGGCATGGGGCATTATAAAGAGGGGGGGGGACATCCTGCATGGGGCATTATAAAGAGGGGGGGGACATCCTGCATGGGGCATTATAAAGAGGGGGGGGACATCCTGCATGGGGCATTATAAAGAGGGGGGGACATCCTGCATGGGGCATTATAAAGAGGGGGGGGACATCCTGCATGGGGCATTATAAAGGGTGTGGCAGCCTGCATAGTGCATTATGTGGGGGGGAACAGCCTGCATGGAGCATTATAAGGGGGGGCAGCCTGTATGGGGCATTATGTGGGGGGTAACAGCCTGCATGGAGCATTATAAGGGGGGGACAGCCTGTATGGGGCATTATGTGGGTGGTAACAGCCTGCATGCAGCATTATATGGGGGCCAGTATCCTGTATGGAGAGTTATAAGGGGACCGGTATCCTGTATGGAGCGTTATAAGGGGACCGGTATCCTGTATGGAGCGTTATATGGGGGCCAGTATCCTGTATGGAGTTTTATAAGGGGACCAGTATCCTGTATGGAGCGTTATATGGGGGCCAGTATCCTGTATGGAGCTTTATAAGGGGACCAGTATCCTGTATGGAGCGTTATATGGGGGCCAGTATTCTGTATGGAGCCTTATATGGGGGCCAGTATTCCATATGGAGCCTTATATGGAGGCCAGTATTCCGTATGGAGCCTTATATGGGGGCCAGTATTCCTTATGAAGCGTTATATGGGGGCCAGTATTCCGTATGGAGCCTTATATGGGGGCCAGTATTCTGTGTGGAGCGTTATATGGGGGCGAGTATCCTGTATGGAGCGTTATATGGGGGCCAGTATTCTGTGTGGAGCATTATATGGGGACCAGTATCCTGTATGAAGCGTTATATGGGGGCCAGTATTCCGTATGGAGCCTGATATGGGGGCCAGTATTCTGTGTGGAGCGTTATATGGGGGCCAGTATCCTGTATGGAGCGTTATATGGGGGCCAGTATTCTGTGTGGAGCGTTATATGGGGGCCAGTATCCTGTATGAAGCGTTATATGGGGGCCAGTATTCCGTATGGAGCCTTACATGGGGGCCAGTATTCTGTGTGGAGCGATTCACCGGTTTCTGAGCTATTCTGGAATTTACAATAGATATCACTCATGTAATGTAAGAAGTGAAATCTTTGCATTGTACTATATATATATATATATATATATATATATTTCTCCGCTGTATCTCTGCATCATGAATCGTGGTATGTGTTAAAGGGCCCACTGAGACTCTTTCGCCCGGGGCCCAGAAAAACCTGGAGCCGGCCCTGGTCGTCAGCATAGAGGTGATACTAAAAGTCGTGAGACTATGTGCTGTCCCAGGCCGAAGGTGTAGATGGAGAAGAGTAAGGGTCTTAGAACTGAGCTTGGGGGACACCGACAGATAAGGAGCGAGATGAGGAGGTGGTGTGTGAGTGGGAGACACTGAAGGTCCGGTCTGTTAGGTATGAAGAGATCCAAGATAGGGCCAAGTCTGTGATGCCGAGAGATGAGAGAGTCTGTAGTAAGAGGGAATGGTCAACTGTGTCAAAGGCAGATGAATATTTTTCATGGTTCCGTTGAGATATAAAATACACTGTTACTCCGTGTTACCTAGCTGAACTATTTAATAATGTTATATTGCATGTGTTTGTCCTCTCTATATCACACTTGATTTTTATTATTTGATTGATGTGGATCACACATTGTACGTTAGTTGACAGCAATGACAGATACACAGGTATCGTTTTTTCTGCATACATATACACACATATATGCTTTTTTAAGCTCCTGATCGCACAATTTATCTAGATTTATACTCCATGTCACCTTTGTGTTTCCCTTTAATTTTTTTAGCTCATTCCTGTTTACCTCAATTGATCTGTATAAATGGAAAACTTTTTCCTTGTGTGTCAGTGCTAAGCAGCATGGCCTCTTTTTAACATTGTGTGTTAATTTTTACTTAATAAAAATGATTGTTTTTATAACTTTCTGGAGATATATTGCCTCAGTTTGTTCTTAGTAGGTGATACATACATTGTTGAGTTTTTATCGCCAAATATGATTATTGCAGTTCTGAAATCCCTTTTTCTATTATAATAATAATAAATAATACAACAATATGGATGTGAATTATAATAGACCAATCTATAAAAGAATAAATAGATATACATTTTTGCACCCAAAGTCATTAAATTCTCTTATCCAAATTCAATTTTCTCAAATTACTCACCTTATCAGATTCTGTAATAAAATCACAATGGAAATTATTCCAGTGATGATAAACACAATATATAATTGCCTCAGATGTATGATTTTTCTTTTCCTGCAGGTAAGACAAAAAGTCAATTCAAATCCAAGGAAGGTAGATGACCTGGTATGGGGTGGGTTATATGGTGACTATTGGGAGTTGGATTATCTAGTGTCTAGTGGGGAAGGTTGGGTAACTACCTTATGTTTGTTGGGGATTATTGGTAGATATTAACACCTTCACCCCCCCAAGCCTGTTTTCACCTTCATGACCAGGCCAAATTCTGACCAGTGTCACTTTATATGGTAACTCTGGAAAGCTTTAACGGATCCCACTAATTCTGAGAATGTTTTTTTGGAGACATATTGTACTTCATGATAGTAGTAAAATTTGTTCGATATGACTTGCATTTATTGGTGAAAAAAATGTAAAATTTGAACAGTTTTGCAATTTTCAAACTTTTAATTTTTATGCCCTTAAACCAGAGAGTTAAGTCACACAAAATAGTTAATAAATAACATTTCTCACATGTCTACTTTACATCAGCACAATTTTTTAAACATCAATTTGTTTTTGTTAGAAAGTTAAAAGGGTTAAAAGTTGACCAGCGATTTCTTATTTTTCCAACAAAATTGACAAAACCATTTTTTTTAGGAACTACATCACATTTGAAGTTTCTTTGAGGGGTCTATATGACCGAAAATACACAAAAGTGACACCATTCTAAAAACCACATCCCTCAAAGTCCCCAGAACCAACATTCAAGAAGTTTTTTAACCCTTCAGATGCTTCACAGAAATTAATGCAAGGAAAAAATTAACATTTAACTTTTTTTTTTTACATTTTTTTTTTATTTTAGACTCAAAGTTTTTTATTTTTTCAAGGGTAAGAGGAGAAAGTGGACCCTAAAACTTGTTGTTCAATTTCTCTTGAACACGCTGATACTGCATACAGTACAGACCAAAAGTTTGGACACACCTTCTCATTTAAAGATTGTACATTCACACTGAAGGCATCAAAACTATGAATTAACACATGTGGAATTATATACTTAACAAAAAAGTGTGAAACAACTGAAAATATGTCTTATATTCTAGGTTCTTCAAGGTAGCCACCTTTTGCTTTGATGACTGCTTTGCACACTCTTGGCATTCTCTTGATGAGCTTCAAGAGGTAATCACCGGAAATGGTCTTCCAACAATCTTGAAGGAGTTCCCAGAGATGCTTAGCACTTGTTGGCCCTTTTGCCTTCTCTCTGCATTCCAGCTCACTCCAAACCATCTCGATTGGGTTCAGGTCTGGTGACTGTGGAGGCCAGGTCATCTGGCGTAGCACCCCATCACTCTCCCTCTTGGTCAAATAGGCCTTACACAGCCTGGAGGTGTGTTTGGGGTCATTGTCCTGTTGAAAAATAAATGATGGTCCAACTAAACGCAAACCGGATGGAATAGCATGCCGCTGCAGGATGCTGTGGTAGCCATGCTGGTTCAGTATGCCTTCAATTTTGAATAAATCCCCAACAGTGTCACCAGCAAAGCACCCCCACACCATCACACCTCCTGAATTCATGCTTCACGGTGGGAACCAGGCATGTAGAGTCCATCCGTTCACCTTTTCTGCGTCGCACAAAGACACGGTGGTTGGAACCAAAGATCACAAACTTGGATTCATCAGACCAAAGCAGAGATTTCCACTGGTGTAATGTCCATTCCTTGTGTTCTTTAGCCTAAACAAGTCTCTTCTGCTTGTTGCCTGTCCTTAGCAGTGGTTTCCTAGCAGCTATTTTACCATGAAGGCCAGCTGCACAAAGTCTCCTCTTAGCAGTTGTTGAAGAGATGTGTTTGCTGCTAGAACTCTGTGTGGCATTGACCTGGTCTCTAATCTGAGCTGCTGTTAACCTGCGATTTCTGAGGCTGGTGACTCGGATAAACTTATCCTCAGAAGCAGAGGTGACTCTTGGTCTTCCTTTCCTGTGGCGGTCCTCATGTGAGCCAGCTTCTTTGTAGCGCTTGATGGTTTTTGCAACTGCACTTGGGGACACATTCAAAGTTTGCCCAATTTCTCGGACTGACTGACCTTCATTTCTTAAAGTAATGATGGCCACTCGTTTTTCTTTACTTAGCTGCTTTTTTCTTGCCATAATACAAATTCTAACAGTCTATTCAGTAGGACTATCAGCTGTGTATCCACCAGACCTCTGCACAACACAACTGATGGTCCCAAACCCATTTATAAGGTAAGAAATCCCACTTATTAAACCTGACAGGGCACACCTGTGAAGTGAAAACCATTTCCGGTGACTACCTCTTGAAGCTCATCAAGAGAATGCCAAGAGTGTGCAAAGCAGTCATCAAAGCAAAAGGTGACTACTTTGAAGAACCTAGAATATAAGTTATAGTTTAAGTTGTTTCACACTTTTTTGTTAAGTATATAATGCCACATGTGTTAATTCATAGTTTTGATGCCTTCAGTGTGAATGTACAATTTTCATAGTCATGAAAAATACAGAAAAATCTTTAAATGAGAAGGTGTGTCCAAACTTTTGGTCTGTACTGTATGTGGGGAAATACTACTGTCTGGGTGCACGGAAGGGCTTGGAAGGGAAGGAGCACCGTTTGACTTTTTGAATGCAAAATTGGCTGGAATCATTAGCAGACGCCATGTCGCATTTGGAGAGCCATTGATGTGCCTAAACATTGGAAACCCATCAGAAGTGATCTCATTTTGGAAACTAGACCTCTAAAGGAATGTGCAGTATCCAGACCCCTTTAAATTTTTCACTCTTTGTTTCATTGCAGCCATTTGGTAAATTCTAAAAAGTTCATTTTTTTTCTCATTAAAGTACACTCGGCACCCCATCTTAACTGAAAATAAAACAGAAATGTGGAAATTTTTGCAAATTTATCAACAAAGAAAAACTGAAATATCACATGGTCATAAGTATTCAGATCCTTTGCTCAGACACTCATATTTAAGTCACATGCTGTCCATTTCCTTGTGATCCTCCTTGAGATGGTACTACTCCTTCAGTGGAGTCCTGCTGTATATATATGATATGACTTGATTTGGAAAGGCACACACCTGTGTATATAAGACCTCATCGCTCACAGTGCATGTCAGACCAAATGAGAATCATGAGCTCAAAGGAACTGCCCAAGGAGCTCAGAGACAGAATTGTGGCAAGGTACAGATCTGGCCAAGGTTACAAAAAAATTTCTGCATTACTCAAGGTTCCCAAGAGCACAGTGGCCTCCATAATCCTTAAATGGAAGAAGTTTGGGACCACCAGAAGTCTTCCTAAACCTGGCAGTCCAGCCAAACTGAGCAATCATGGGAGAAGTGCCTTGGTGAGAGAGGTAAAGAAGAACCCCAAGATCACTGTGACTGAGCTCCAGAGATGCAGCAGCAAGATGGGAGAAAGTTCCACAAAGTCAACTATCACAGCAGCGATCCACCAGTCGGGCTTTATGGCAGAGTGGCCCAACGGAAGCCTCTCCTCAGTGCAAGACATATGAAAGCCCGCATAGAGTTTGCTCAAAAACACATGAAGTACTCACAGACTATGAGAAATAAGATTCTCTGGTCTGATGAGACGAAGATAGAACTTTTTGGTGATAATTCTAAGCGGTATGTGTGGAGAAAACCAGGCACTGCTCATCACCTGCCCAATACAATCCCAACAGCGAAACATGGTGGTGGCAGCATCATGCTATGGGGGTGTTTTTTAGCTGCAGGGACAGGACAACTGGT
Source organism: Phyllobates terribilis (assembly GCF_046119375.1). NCBI lineage: Eukaryota > Metazoa > Chordata > Amphibia > Anura > Dendrobatidae > Phyllobates > Phyllobates terribilis. The sequence goes on from NW_027362763.1 coordinate 187,867,428, forward strand.
TGCAATTGAAGGAAACATGAATACAGCCAAGTACAGTGATATCCTGGATGAAAACCTCTTCCAGAGTACTCTGGACCTCAGACTTGGCTGAAGGTTCACCTTCCAACAAGACAATGACCCTAAGCACACAGCTAAAATCACGAAGGAGTGGCTTCAGAACAACTCTGTGACCATTCTTGACTGGCCCAGCCAGAGCCCTGACCTAAACCCAATTAAGCATCTCTGGAGAAACCTGAAAATGGCTGTCCACCAACGTTCACCATCCAACCTGATGGAACTGGAGAGGATTTGCAAGGAAGAATGGCAGAGGATCCCCAAATCCAGGTGTGAAAAACTTGTTGCATCATTCCCAAGAAGACTCATGGCTGTACTAGCTCAAAAGGGTGCTTCTACTCAATACTGAGCAAAGGGTCTGAATACTTATGACCATGTGATATTTCAGTTTTTCTTTTTTAATAAATTTTCAAAAATATCTACATTTCTGTTTTTTTTTCAGCCAAGATGGGGTGCAGAGCGTACTTTAATTAGAAAAAAAATTAACTTTTTAGAATTTGCCAAATGACTGCAATGAAACAAAGAGTGAAAAATTTAAAGAGGTCTGGATACTTTCCGTACCCACTGTATATAGATGTGTGGTGAGCATCTTCAACTTCCAGGTGATTCACAGAAGTAGAGCTGTGAAAATAAAAAAATTACATTTTTCCCATAAAAATGTTCTCTTAGTCCCAAATTTTGCATTTTCACAAGGGTAACAGGAGAAAATGCACTGTACAATTCTTTGTGCAATTTCTCTTGAGTATGCTGATACCCAATATGTGGAGGAAAACTACTGTTTTGGCGTACAGCAGCCCCATATTTTGCATTTTCATAAAGGTAACAGGAGAAAATGCACAATACAATTTGTTGTGCAGTTTCCTGAGTACACCGATACCCAATACCCGATATCAATCACAACATTAAGGGGGTTAAACTGCCGGGAGAGGTGCAGGCACCACTCCTGGCAGTGAGTGCCGGGTGTCAGCTATGATATTAGCTGAACACCCAGCGACGATCGCATAGCTCCTGTGAGTCAAAATCGCAAGGACGTACCCAGTACATTCAAGGTCGGGAAGCACTTCCCAACCATGACTTACTGGGTACGTCCACGGTCAGGAAGGGGTTAATGTCAAAGGGTTATTCCAGCTCTGCTGACTTCTGTATCTGGAGGTGAGAGTGATGTCATATCTACAAATACCGGCCAGGACACACACTACAGTTATCGTGCACTTATCCTATACACTAGAATAATACAGGAGCAGACAAGCTTATATATTTTTGATTGGACAGCACACTGACCCATGTTATTCAATAGGGCTGTTCAGATGAACGATTTTTTTCTTGGTCCAACTGTCTGTAGGAAAAGAGTTGCAGCACCTACTTTTACCGATACATTTCTATTATAAACCAAGAAACTGTATTTGATCATGTACCTTTTTTAGAGTAGATGTATGAAAAGGGATGTAAAACAATGGACACACGGATGAAAATGAGAAGAAAATCATCCAATTTCCTGGATGAGACTCAGATGATTTTTCATACGCTCGTCTGCAGCCGGCCTTAGTCCTAGTCCTGTCTGTTTTTTTTTTTTTTTTTTAGAATTTCATTAAGTGATTCGCAAATCATTATTAAAAATGGATCTGTGTCTCAGGTTTGTGAGACTCTGAGCAGGTCCTAGCCTCATCTGTTTTGAGGATCAGACCCGGCCATTTAAAGTCTATGGGTATCTATGAGCAATGGATGACAGACTGAAGACAGACTTTGTACATTAGTGTTACATTTAAGTTTCATGCGTTTTTAACTGATACATTTAGGCTATGTGCGCATGATCAGGATATGAAGCAGAAATTTCCTGACCATTTCTGAATCTCTTTGGCAGGAAAAATGCTGCGGAAAAACCTAGCAGTTTTGCCACATTTTTGATGCGGTTTTTGAAGCGTTTTTGTACATCAAGGAATGCTTTTTGGAGCTTAATAACGTTATTTGATGGGACATTGCTTAAACCCTTGGATTACCTTCAGAACTGTGTGAGTATATTGGTTAATCTAAATGATTAAAGAATGTGTCTGTTGTATTTCAAATAAAGTGTTTGCTCTGTGTCTGTATGTTTATTTAACGCTTTAATTAGGTTTGGTCATGAAAAGGTCTGAGTGACACCTTGTCATAACCAAACAAAAGAGCTAGATGTCAGCTGATCCCATACACCCAATCTTCATTAGCATTTCCATTTATGTAATTTATGCAGTAGTTGTGAGCTGCTATTTTTAGCCTAGGAAGGTTCCATTTCCATACATACACTGTGTGCAGAATTGTTAGGCAAGTTGTATTTTAGAGGATTATATTTATTATTGATCAACAACTATGTTCTCAATCAACCCAAAAGACTCATAAATATCCAAGCTTAATATTTTTGGAAGTTGGAGTGTTTTTTTTTTTAGATTTGGCTATCTTAGGAGGATATCTGTTTGTGCAGGTAACTATTACTGTGCAGAATTATTAGGCAACTTAATAAAAACCAAATATAATCCCATCTCACTTGTTTATTTTCACCAGGTAAACCAATATCAGTGCACAAAATTTAGAAATAAACATTTCTGACATGCAAAAACCAAAAATTCCATCCATAGATTCTGTGAGTTTCTTGATCTATTTTCGATCAACATTGCGTGCAGCAGCCACCACAGCCTCCCAGACACTGTTCCGAGAAGTGTACTGTTTTCCCTCCCTGTAGATCTCACATTTTATGATGGACCACAGGTTCTCTATGGGGTTCAGATCCGGTGAACAAGGGGGCCATGTCATTATTTTTTCTTCTTTTAGACCTTTACTGGCCAACCACACTGTGGAGTAGTTGGATGGATGTGATGGAGCATTGTCCTGCATGAAAATCATGTTTTTCTTGAACGACACCGACGTCTTCCTGTACCACTGCTTGAAGAAGTTGTCTTCCAGAAACTGGCAGTAAGTCTGGGAGTTGAGCTTCACTTCATCCTCAACCTGAAAAGGTCCCACAAGTTCATCTTTGATGATACCAGCCCATACTCGTACCCCACCTCCACCTTGCTGGCATCTGAGTCGGAGTGGAGCTCTCTGCCCTTTACTGATCCAGCCTCTGGCCCATCCATCTGGCCCATCAAGAGTCACTCTCATTTCATCAGTCCATAAAACCTTTGAAAAATCAGTCTTAAGATATTTCTTGGCCTATTCTTGACGTTTTATCTTACGTTTCTTGTTCAAAGGTGGTCGTTTTTTAGCTTTCCTTACCTTGGCCATGTCCGTGAGTATCGCACACTGTAACATCCCTTGTGGTGTGCTGGCATGGCTTACCACCTCTCACCATGCAAGGCCACCATCTTACCTATCAATGTAGGCTGCACACTTTGCTCCAGTGCCTGCTGTGTCTCTTGTCTGATTGCTTAGGGTGGCGGCGCGGTTACTGCCTGATTCTTATAGTTACTGTGTGTGCACTCCTAAGGTCTCCCCAGCCTTTTGCTGTGAGTCACTGGATACTTAAACCCCCTACACCCAGTAGGGGGTGCCTGAGCATCACTTTCATTCAGTGTGTTCTGTGCAACTGAGTTGCCAGGTCCTGTCCTGTATCTTGTCTGTTTTCGCCCCTGGGGGCTGTATACCCAGGTCTGTTACCTGTATTTGTGACTTCTAGTCTGTCTCCGCCACCCTGGGGGCTGAGTTCCCAGGCTCGTTCCTGTATCTTGTTCCTGGTTCAGTTCCTGTCTGAACTGTGTCCTAGCCCGTTACCTGTTTCTCTCTATGTCTGAACCTTCCCTTTTCCTGCAGTGTCTGAACCTGCACCTAACTCCAACTCGTTGTCTATGAACTTCTGTTTGTGAGTTTTGTGTACACTCGCTACTTCATTGTAAGTACCTTGTGTGTATCGGTTTTTTTTGTTCACCGCACTTGCGGTTTTGCTCTGCTCTGCGTGTTCACCGCACTTGCTGTTTCGCTCTGCTCTGCTTGTTCACCGCACCTGCGGTTTCGCTCTGCTCTGCTTGTTCACCGCACCTGGGGTTTTGCTCTGCTCTGCTTGTCCACCGCATCTGCGGTTTCGCTCCGCTCAGCTTGTCCACCGCACCTGCAGTTTCGCTCTGCTCTGCTTGTTCACCGCACCTGCGGTTTTGCTCTGCTCTGCTTGTCCACCGCACCTGCGGTTTCGCTCCGCTCAGCTTGTCCACCGCACCGGTGGTTTCGCTCTGCTCTGCTTGTTCACCGCACCGGCTGTTTTGCTCTGCTCTGCTTGTTCACCGCACCTGCGGTTTTGCTCTGCTCTGCTTGTTCACCGCACCTGCGGGTTTTGCTCTGCTCTGCTTGTTTACTGCACCTGCGGGTTTTGCTCTGCTCTGCTTGTCTACCGCACCTGCGGGTTTTGCTCTGCTCTGCTTGTCTACCGCACCTGCGGGTTTTGCTCTGCTCGTCTACTGCACCTGCGGGTTTTGCTCTGCTCTGCTTGTCTACTGCACCTTCGGGTTTTGCTCTGCTCTGCTTGTCTACCGCACCTGCGGGTTTTGCTCTGCTCTGCTTGTCTACCGCACCTGCGGGTTTTGCTCTGTTCTGCTTGTCTACCGCACCTGCGGGTCTTGCTCTGCTCTACTTGTCTACCGCACCTGCGGGTTTTGCTCTGCTTGTCTACCGCATCTGCGGGTTTTGCTCTGCTCTGCTTGTCTACCGCACTTGCGGGTTTTGCTCTGCTCTGCTTGTCTTCCGCATCTGCGGGTTTTGCTCTGCTTGTCTACCGCACCTGCGGCTCCGTTCCTGTATCCCAGTCTGTACTGGTCCCTATCCTGCCTGCTTTCCTACCTGCCAGTACCCGCCTGTCTGCATGCCAGCCGTGCCTGCCAGTGCCCACCTGTCTGCATGCCAGCCGTGCCTGCCAATACCCACCTGTCTGCATACCAGCCGTGCCTGCCAGTACCCACCTGTCTATATGCCAGTGTAACCTGCCTGTTCCTGCATTCCCCGGTGTGGGTCAACAGCTGTGACCGGGGTCTGACCTGGAGTAGCACCTGGTCCCTCTGCTCGGTTCCTCCCTGGTTCACAGAGTCGACTGAGCCGCCGTGCGACCTTGGTCGGACCGGGTTGATACTTAGTTATGCCCCTCCAGGCACTCCTCAGTTCATGGTCCAGTGGGATCACTAACCACGCTCACGCCAGTCAGTCCGGGCACAAGCGTAACACACACCTTGTGATTTTTGATACTCCAGTAATGTTGCAGCTCTGAAATATGACAAAACTGGTGGCGAATGGCATCTTGGCAGCTTCACGCTTGATTTTCCTCAATTCATGGGCAGTTATTTTGCGCCTTTTTTGGCCAACATGCTTCTTGCGACCCTGTTGGCTATTTGCCATGAAACGCTTGATTGTTCGGTGATCACGCTTCAAAAGTTTGGAAATTTCAAGACTGCTGCATCCCTCTGCAAGACATCTCACAATTTTGGACTTTTCAGAGCCCGTCAAATCTCTCTTCTGACCAATTTTGCCAAAGGAAAGGAAGTTGCCTAATAATTAAGCACACCTTATATAGGGTGTTGATGTCATTAGTCAACACCCCTCCTCATTACACAGATGCGCATCACCAGATTTACTTAATTGGTAGTTGGCTCTCAAGCCTATGCAGCTTGGAGTAGGACAACATGTATAAAAAGTATCATGTGATCAAAACACTCATTTGCCTAATAATTCTGCACACAGTGTAGTCCCTGGCTATAATTAACAGCTCACAGCTGTTTCATTAGCCCCTAGGTCCCCCCGATCAGCACTCAGCAGTGCTTTGGACTCTGCATATTTTTGCTGCGTTCAAACCACGGTGTTCTAATTCTGCTCTTTTGTTGTTGGTGCATTCTGCTACTGAAATTGACATGCTGCAGGTGAGTTTGAGTACGTGGCCACGGTCAGGAGCCGCTGCAGGTTTGACGCTGCGTGTTTATACAGCATCAAACCCACAGCGTCCAGAAATTACAGCATGGTGGATGGGATCTCTAGAAATCCCATGTCCATTATGCGTGCATCAGAGGCTGCGAATCACCCGCGGACACTGACATGCGGTGCATCTTTCAGGACTGCAGCATGTCAAATTCTTTTGTGGAGTCGCTAGTCTCTGCAATTTAACCACTAGAATGTGTTGAATGCGGTAAATCCACATGGCTCAGTGAACACGTGGATTTACCTGTGTTCAATAGAATTCAGCGTTTTGGACACAGCAAAAATATGCGTCCAAAGTGCTGTTACGTCTGTATTGTGGGCACAGACCCTAAAATTAAAATAAAAAAGGCGTGGGCTCCCACGTCATTTTTAGAATTAGCAGAGGGAAAGCCAAAAGCTGAAGGCTGATAGTAGTATCCGGGGAAGGGGCCATTAGCCAACAATATTCCCTGGCTATTAATATCAGTCCACAGCTGTTTGTTTAGCCTTTACTGGCTAGATTACAGAGGGACCTCAGAAAAAAATTGATGTAGGGTACCCCTACAAAATCTAACCAGAAAAGGTAAGACGCCCACATTACTAACCGCATACTAAAATGGGCGCCTATTTTTCAATAAAAGACACGGCCAGAATAAAGTATTTTAATGAAATAAAAATCACACGGTTCTACAATTTTTTTATTACCCTCTCAGTCCCTGAATCCCTTGATCTACTGAAAAAAAAGTAAAATAACAAACAACCATATCCTTCACCTGTCCGCCGTCAACGACGCAGTCCACGTACCGCCAACGATTGTCCCACCACGATCCGGGTCACTTCTACAGCAGTGACATCAGCAATCACTGATGTCACTGCTGTAGAAGACAACAGTGTATACTGACAGGAGTGTAAAAACACTCCTGTCAGTATACATGCTGCTGCAGGAGTGAGGTCACTGGCGTTCATCAGCTGAAGTTCAGCTGATCAGCCCCGTTGAACTCACCACCATGGGAACATTCTTTAGAATGTTCCCATGGTGAGGTTATGTGAGCTCACAGCTCCCAGCTCCCAGCAGTATACTGCCGGCCGCCGGGAGGAGAGGATCTCCGGGGACCACAAGGACACCGAGGGCCGCCAGACAGGTGAGTATAAAGTTTTTTTTTCTTTCTTTTGTTAACTGCTTTGCTGCTGGCTTTGCTGAGGAGAACTACTGCTCCCCCCAGCCACGCCGTTCTCGCTGTTATTAGCGGGAGTGGTGGTCGGATGAGAGGAGTTGTAGTCCTCCTTTTCCGACCTGGGTACCACCCGCACCGCGTTTCCGCTGCGGATTCGTGCCTATTGGCTTTAATTGAAATGCAGCAAATCCGCAGGTGTAAATATTATACCTGTGGTTTTGCTGCGGTTCAATTCAAGTCAATGGGCGCAAATTCGCGTTGGAAATGCCCGAACAATGGTCATGCTGCGTTTTTTTCCGCAATGGTAATCCTGAGCGGAAATTTCCGCATTATGTGCACTGCACATCAGGTTTGCCCTCAGTTTGCTCCAGGCAATCACTTGTGGTACTTCTATGTAGTGTTGAGCCACCCCCGTAGTGTTCGGGTTCAGTTCGTCAAACACCGGGATGTTCGTGGAACTGTTCGTCGAACACCATTTAAACCAATGGCAGGCAAACAAAAACACATAGAAACACACAGAAAACACATAGAAAACACCTTCAAAGGTGTCCAAAAGCTTACAAACTGCTCAGAAGACACTGTCTTTAAAAAAGTCGGCTGGCAATTCAGCAGTGGCATACACCGGTACCCGACAATTTAGAACAGAAAGAATAGAGCATCACACATAGATTAGATAGATAGAAACATGTCAGTCACATATATAATAAGTACAGTGACAGTGTTGATTGCTGTACTTGTCATTTAGTGTTAAAATAAAGGATTTATTTAAAAAAAAATTGGCGTGGGGTTCCCCATAATTTTAGTCTCTAGCGGAGGTTAAGCAGACGGCTGGGGCAGATGTTTGAAGCCTGGGAATGGGGTAATACCCACAGAGCTTCCCAGGCTACTAATATCAGCCCCCAGCTGAATACCTAGCCTTTACTAGCTATTAAAATGGGGGACCCTCAAAAAAATGACGTGGGGTCCCCCCTATTTTAATAGCTAGCAAAGGCTAGGCAGACAGCTGGGGGCTGATATTAATAGCCCAGGAAGGGTGCCATGAACATTGGCCCCCTCCCAGGCTAGAAACACCAGCCGTCCGCTGCCCCAGAGATGGCGCATCCATAGGATGCGCCAATTCTGGCACAGAGCCTCGCTCTTCCCACTGCCCTGTAGCGGTGGCAGTGGGGTAATAGGGCTGGGGTTGATGTCAGCTTATAATGCCAGCTGACATCAAGCCCAGGTTAGTAATGGAGAGGCGTCTATAAGACACCCCCATTACTAACCCCATAGTCAAAGTAAAAAAAAAAAAAACACAAACACCCAGAATAAAGTCCTTTAATTGAAATAAACACACAATTTTTTAATGTTCTAAATTAAACCATACTTACCATCAGGCCCATTTCAGCTGAAGTCAATGTCTTCTGCAATAAAAGTAAAATAATAAAGCAAACTCATTCTTACCTTTCCATGGTTCCCACGACGGCTCCAGCTCTGCTACATTGACATGACAGGCTGGATCGCAGCCGAAAGCTGCCATCCAGCTTGCCATGCCGCAGACACTGAGAAGTGCAGGCATGCTTGCGCTCCTCAGTGTCTCGCTGTGACGGCATCCAGATGAGCCGAGGTCATGTCCAATGAACTCAGCTCACCTTATGCATGTCACTGACAGCGTGGGAAAATTCTCCTGCGCTCAGCACTTCAACAGGAGAATTCTCCCACGCTGGGATGGCATTGAGATGACAGGCTGGATGGCAGCTGAACGCTGCCATCCAGCTTGTCATCTTTCAGAGACACCACAGAGCGCAAGCATGCCTGCGCTCTGCAGTGTCTATGAAGGATGGCATGCTGGATGGCAGAGCTCAGCTGCGATCCAACCTGTCATCTCAATGCCTTCCCAGCGTGGGAGAATTCTCCTGTTGAAGTGCTGAGCGCAGGAGAATTTTCCCACGCTGTCAGTGACGAGCATAAGGTGAGCTGAGTTCATTGGACATGACCTCGGCTCATCTGGATGCTGTCACAGCGAGACACTGAGGAGCGCAAGCATGCCTGCGCTTCTCAGTGTCTGCGGCATGGCAAGCTGGATGGCAGCTTTCGGCTGCGATCCAGCCTGTCATTTCAATGTAGCAGAGCTGGAGCCGTCGTGGGAACCATGGAAAGGTAAGAATGAGGTTGCTTTATTATTTTACTTTTATTGCAGAAGACATTGGCTTCAGCTGGAATGGGCGCGATGGTAAGTATGGTTTAATTTAGAACATTAAAAAATTGTGTGTTTATTTCAATTATAGGACTTTATTCTGGGTGCTTGTGTTTTTTTTGTAACTTTGACTATGGGGTTAGTATTGGGGGTGTCTTATAGACGCCTCTCCATTACTAACCTGGGCTTGATGTCAGCGGGCATTATAAGCTGACATCAACCCCAGCCCTATTACCCCACTGCCACTGCTACAGGGCAGTGGGAAGAGCGAGGCTAAGTGCCAGAATTGGCGCATCCTATGGATGCGCCATTTCTGGGGCGGCTGACGGCTGGTGTTTCTAGCCTGGCAGGGGGCCAATATTCATGGCACCCTTCCTGGGCTATTAATATCAGCCCCCAGCTGTCTGCCTAGCCTTTGCTAGCTATTAAAATAGGGGAGACCCCACGTCATTTTTTGGGGGGTCCCCCATTTTAATAGCTGGTAAAGGCTAGCTACTCAGCTGGGGGCTCATATTAGTTGCCTGGGAAGCTCTGTGGGTATTACCCCCTTCCCAGGCTTCAAACATCTGCCCCAGCCGTCTGCTTAACCTCCGCTAGAGACTAAAATTATGGGGAACCAAACGCCAATTTTTTTTTTAATAAATCCTTTATTTTAAAACTAAATGACAAGTACAGTAATCAACACTATCACTGTACTTCTTATATATGTGACTGACATGTTTCTATCTATCTAATCTATGTGTGATTCTCTATTCTTTCTATTCTAAATTGTCGGGTACCGATGCTGAATTGCCGGCAGCTTTTTTAAAGAGACGGTGCATGAAAACACTATTATTTTTTTTTAATAAATCCTTTAACACTAAATGACAAGTAAAGTAATCAACACTGTCACTGTACTTCTTATATATGTGACTGACATGTTTCTGTCTATCTAATCTATGTGTGATGCTCTATTCTTTCTGTTCTAAATTGTCGGGTACCGGTGTATGCCGCTGCTGAATTGCCGGCTTTTCTTGTTTCACTGTGAGCACTGTTCCCATCGATTTGGGCAACCACTATAATGCCACAACCACCATGGCTGTGGCATTACAGTGAGTGGCAGACAATTCCTGCATGATTGGTGCTCTAAATAGTGCCAGACATGCAGGACACGCTTTTGGTGCAAGAACAGTTATCGAACATAACCTCGAACAGCCAAATTTTTTGCAAATCGTTCGCGTTCGTCGAACGACTCGAACACCGCCCAAAACAGCTCGAATTTGAGATTGGCGAACAGTTCTAGTCGAACACCGCTCATCTCTACTTCTATGTACCTTTGTGCATGCTTGGAGCACTAGCTGTTGACTGGTTTCTTCTCTGGTGCCCTTGGAGGACAGTTGGCGTTACTCCTCTGGTGTTTGCTCAAGCTAAGTTAATCCCCTTTGTTTGTCTGCCTTATTGTCTTTAATTTGTAGTGGGGCCAGACAAGTGCTCACCCCTCCTCCTCCCTATCTAGGGCCAAGCTCTAGGGACATACAGGGTTTAGGGTCCTGCTCGGCGATAGGTGTGGAACCTATATAGAGACGAGTAGGGTAGGCACGGGGTTATTTGATCTACCTAGAAGTCTCCACTCCCCCTTTCCCTAGTGTTTGGGCTTCCTCCCCCTCTTCCCTTCGTGTTGCACTTAGCCTTTCCCACACATTGCGTGACAGGAACTGGTATAATTAAATAGGCAAACTGATCTGCCAACAAGTTATAGAGAAAAGGGAGGTCAGCAAATAGCAGATTCATATAAATTTTGTGTGAAAAGATTCAGTAACATTTGTAACATACTGATTGAAATTTTTGTTGATTTTTGACTTATGAGTCCAGTGGGTGGTTTTATCAGTAATTATTAGCTATTGTGCCAAAACAGCTTCTTATCTTAATCAGTCAGATGTGTAGATTTGTTAAGCCAAGAGAAATACACTATTGTGTTGACTTGTGAATGTATGTGTTTTTTTGTGGCTGGTCAAGAAGGACATACTATTATGTGTATAAACCTGAATGTAGACTTCTCATGATTTTGAAACAATGATATTTGTTACTATGCTAATTTCATATTGTACTAAAACAAGATAGATCAGGGGTCTCAAACTCAGCTGGGCATATGGGCCGCACATGGAAAAACATTTAATTTGGGGGCCCGCATTATTTGCATGACAAAGTGACATTTTTAGTGATACCATTTTATTTTCTATACACCTTTTGAACTGGTCCTCATCTTGCAGACATGGTCTCCCATCCAGATTCGCCATATTGCAGACATGGTCTCCCATCCAGGTCCTTCATATTGCAGACATGGTCCCCCATCCAGGTCCCCATATTGCAGACATGGTCCCCCATATTGCAGACATGGTCTCCCATCCAGGTCCCCCATATTGCAGACATGGTCTCCCATCCAGGTCCCCCATATTGCAGACATGGTCTCCCATCCAGGACCCCCATATTGCAGACATGGTCTCCCATCCAGGTCACCCATATTGCAGACACGGTCCCCATATTGCAGACACGGTCCCTATATTGCAGACATGGTCCTCCATATTGCAGACATGGTGCCCATATTGCAGACATGGTCCCCATATTGCAGACATGGTCTCCCATCCAGGTCCCCCATATTGCAGACATGGTCCCTATATTGCAGACATGGTCCCCATATTGCAGACATGGTCCCCATATTGCAGACATAGTTTCCCATCCAGGTCCCCCATATTGCAGACATGGTCCCCATATTGCACACATGGTCCCCATATTGCACACATGGTCCCCCATCCAGGTCCCCCATATTGCAGACATGGTCCCCCACCCAGGTCCCCCATATTGCAGACATGGTCTCCCACCCAGGTCCCCCATATTGCAGACATGGTCCCCCACCCAGGTCCCCCATATTGCAGACATGGTCTCCCATCCAGGTCCCCCATATTGCAGACATGGTCACCCTTATTGCAGACATGGTCCCCATATTGCAGACATGGTCCCCATTCTGGTCCTTATCTTGCAGACATGTCCCCCATCCAGGTCCCCATGTTGCAGACATGTCCCCCATCCAGGTCCCCCCCCCATACTGCACACAGGTTTCCTCCCCCATACTGCTCACAGGGTCCCCCCCCATACTGCGCACAGGGTCCGTCCCCCCCATACTGTGCACAGGGCACCCCCATACTGTGCACAGGGCCCTCCATACTGCGCACAGGGTCTCCGTCCCCCCATACTGCGCACAGGGTCTCCGTCCCCCCATACTGCGCACAGGGTCCCAGTCCCCCCATACTGCGCACAGGGTCCCCGTCCCCCCATACTACGCACAGGGTCCCCGTCCCCCCATACTGCGCACAGGGTCCCCGTCCCCCCATACTGAGCTCAGGGTCCCCGTCCCCTCAAACTGCGCTCAGGGTCACAGTCCCCCCATACTGCGCACAGTGCCCCCCCCCATACTGAGCGCTGTATTTCACATGACAGAGAAAAAAAAAAAGAAGATTCTCACCTGACCTCCGTTCCCTCGGTGTCCTTTCTGCACCTGTGGCCCGCAGGCACAGACCCCATAACGATCGTGGCTCTCTCCAGCAGCCGCCGACATCAGCGCTGTAGTGCAGTGTATTGTCGCGCAGAGACAGGCTCTCTGCACAGCAATACCAGTGTCAGCCACCGGCCTATCAGAGGCCAGCAGCTGACATCTGCGCAAGGCAGTGACGTCATACGCCACTGCGCTGGAATGCAGATGTCAGCTGCTGGCCTCTGATAGGCCGGCGGCTGGCATTGGTATTGCTGTGCAGAGAGCTGGTCTCTGCGCGGCAATACACTGCACTACAGCACTGATGTCGGCGGCTGCTGGAGAGAGCCGCGATCGTTGCGGGGTCTATGTGCCTGCGGGCCGCAAGAAGCAGCCAGAGGGGCCGCATGCGGGCCGCGTATTTGAGACCCCTGAGCTAGATGTTCATTTAAAGAGCCACCCTGCTATACCTACTATGTAACTTCATTAAATGCACAAACAATGAGACCTGAGCCCTGTGGAATAATATCATCCCTAATCCTTGACCTGTGGTTGTGTACTTGAAAGGATAACTGTAACTATTTAAGGGACCGATGACTCTGTAGCAGTCAGAATTGAAAGAGAGACTTTACAGAGAGAATCAAAGATCAATCAGGCTCTTCAGGACATCAGCCTGGTAGCATGGCTCTATACAGAGAGACACAGATTTGGATTCTACATGATTCCAGCCTAAGGGTACATCGCCCTGACTGGAAGGATACGGATCTGCTCCATTGACCATCAGAGAACTCATAGATACATTTGGGGAGACCAGGTTGGGACGATGAAGTCACCTAGCCCCATGGATATGTTGTTGCCAGGTGAGACCCAAATAGACATTCGGAGAAGCCAGATTGGGACCAGCTGGTCACCTGGCTCCATGGAAACTCTGAGAGGTCATTGTGGGACCCTCGGGTATCCTGGACTTGTTCCCTGATGGACAGTCAGCTTCCTAAGCTTGCCGTTACCTTTTCTTTGTGGGGGGCCACTGGTTGAGGTAGTACGCCCTGGAAGTCCCAAAGTCGCAGCTGCTCTATTCTCGACGGGCCAGAGGAAGGGTGAGTCTGTGTAATACTGTACCATCTTGGATATTTGCTGGGAATGTTCTATGTGTTTATTACCTGTTTGGTGGTTCAATAATTTATTGCCACGCTGTTTTCCCTCAACCTGTGTTGTCTGAGTAGTGTTCTGCACACGGAAGACCCTGTGTCTTCACAGCTATCTATGTACGCATGCTCATATAGTGAAGGCTGTCAATCATTGAGTGACAATGCCCATGGACTTCTTAGTTAAAAAAATCAGCAGAGATTTCAAAAAACTATTAATAGGTGAGGCCACGTTCACATGGCAGTATTGTGGACAGAAGTTAAAGCTAGGAGTCAGGATGAGCGGACCCATGAATGGTCAGGTTCGCCAGGTTCGGCCGAACTTTAGTCCAATGTTCGGTTTGGGCACAATAACTTAACCTGAACTTGACCCCGAACCCCATTGAAGCCAATGGGGACCCCAACATTCCTACTGTAAAATGGCTATAAAATGGTCGTAGTAAGGGCTAGAGGGTTTCAAAATATAGCAAAATGGGGGTAAGAGCAGGACAATTGCCGTGCAAAGAAATGTGGATATTGAAATTACTTAAAATAACAGAGTAAAAAAATGAAGGAGTGGAGCAGTGCCTTGTGTGTGTAGTTTACTTTACTTATTAATAAATAAATTAAAAAACAATGTGGGGTCCTCCCTATTTTTAATAACCTGCCAAGGGAAAGCAGACAACTGTGAACTGGTCTTATTATGCTGGGAAAGGGCCAAAATTCATGGACCTTCCCAGCCTATTAATATCAGCCCCCAACTATTTGCTTTGCCTTTACTTTTTATTAAGATTGAGGGACCCCAAAAAAAGGGGTAATATTTAAGGAAGCTCTGCACCACCAAAATCAGCACATGTGCCAGGCAAGGGATGTGTGTCAAACCGGCTAGACCCAGAGCTGCTACGAGATTTCGCCCATTATTGCACACCACCAGGCTGGACTTGAGGTTCACCGGCATCAACCACTCATGTGTCTGCTGTTTGATCCCCGTCCACAGCTCCTGCGCTGTGTGCGATTTGTCCCTCAAACAGTTGAGTTTCAGTAAGCCTGCTGTCATTTCCCCCTGCCTGTGCTGAAGTTGCTGGTGCAGGTCTTACTGTGACTAAATGAGGAGGCAGTGGAGGAAGCGGAGTAGGAGGCAACCTGGACAGAGAAACATCCAACAATCCTCGGTGATGGTAGAACATGCACCTCAACGCCTTACACCTCTGGCCCTGCTGCCACTACACTGTGTTCCAAATTATTATGCAAATAATATTTTCTCAGATTTTCCCAAATTACCTATATGAATTGCAGTCATTGTAATTTTCCAGTCAAATAACTATTAGAGTACAATTGAAAGGTTTTTGTACAAACTGCCTATGATAACAGTATATTTTTAAAAAAATAAAATACTCAAACTGCACTCAAAATGCATGTTCCAAATTATTATGCACAGCAGAGTTTTCAACCTTTTCATTTTAATAAAGAACAAAAAAATGGTCATTTTTGAAATTATGAGCATTAGCAGGTTATTACAAACTGAAATCAAACAGTTTTCAACTCAAAACTTTATTCTAGGTGATGTAACATTTGCACTTAGGACCCCTTGTTCGAAAGGAGCTTCTGAACTCTCTCATTCATTGAATTTGTCAGGTTTTGGATGGTTTCTGCTTCAATTGTTTTGCATGAGGACAGAATACCCTCCCAGAGCTGTTGCTTAGATGTGAACTGCCTCCCGCCATCATAGACACTCCTTTTGTTGATGCCCCAGAGGTTCTCAATGGGGTTGAGGTCAGGGGAGCATGGGGGCCACACCATAAGTTTGTCCCCTTTTATGCCCACAGCAGCCAGAGATGCAGATGTGTTATGTGCAGCATGAAACGGTGCATTATCATGCATGAAAATGATCTTGCTGCAGAATGCGCGGTTCTTCTTCTTGAACCATGGCAGGAAGTGCTGTTTGAGAAACTCAACATACATTATGGAGTTCATCTTTACCCCTTCAGGGATCCTAAAAGGGCCGACAATCTCTCTCCCATGATTCCAGCCCAAAACATTACTCCACCTCCTCCTTGTTGGCGCCGTAGCCGTGTTTGCATGGGGTGTCCATCAACCAGCCATCCTCCACTCCATCCATCTGGACCATCGAGATCATTTCATGCATGATAATGCACCGTCTCATGCTGCACATAACACATCTGCATCTCTAGCTGCTGTGGGCATAAAAGGGGACAAACTTATGGTGTGGCCCCCATGCTCCCCTGACCTCAACCCCATTGAGAACCTCTGGGGCATCATCAAAAGGAGTGTCTATGATGGTGGGAGGCCGTTCACATCTAAGCAACAGCTCTGGGAGGGTATTCTGTCCTCATGCAAAACAATTGAAGCAGAAACCATCCAAAACCTGACAAATTCAATGAATGAGAGAGTTCAGAAGCTCCTTTCGAACAAGGGGTCCTATGTGCAAATGTTACATCAACTAGAATAAAGTTTTGAGTTGAAAACAGTTTGATTTCAGTTTGTAATAACCTGCTAATGCTTATAATTTCAAAAATGACCATTTTTTGTTCTTTATTAAAATGAAAAGGTTGAAAACTCTGCTGTGCATAATAATTTGGAACATGCATTTTGAGTGCAGTTTGAGTTTTTTATTTTTTTAAAAATATACTGTTATCATAGGCAGTTTGTACAAAAACCTTTCAATTGTACTCTAATAGTTATTTGACTGGAAAATTACAATGACTGCAATTCATATAGGTAATTTGGGAAAATCTGAGAAAATATTATTTGCATAATAATTTGGAACACAGTGTATATTTACCCAGTGGGCAGTTAGGGAGATGTAACGTCCCTGCCCGTGTTTACTGGTCCATGTATCAGTGGTTATGTGGATCTCGCCACTGATGGCGTTGCGCAGTGCACACCTGATTTTGTCTGCAACATGTGTGTGCAGGACAGGGAGCAGGAGGAGGCTCAGATCTGCCATGCTTTTTAAGATGTGTACACCACTGCCCCTCATGCTTGGAATTTAGATGCCTCGTCTTGCAGATTGTGCTCAGGTTCAGAAGATTTATGCTTCGCTTCAGGCTCTGACAGCACAGCGTGCAAACCACCCGTCGCTTGTTGTCAGCACATTGCCTGAAGAAATGCCATGCCAGGGAGCTCCTTTGAGCTGGCTTTAGTGTGCTCATTTCATCAGCGTGGTGAACAGTAGCAGCCGACATACTGGCTAGGATGCTTTTGCACCCTGCTCCCTGTTTTGCTGCGCTGCTGGGGCAGCGTAACCACCTTCTCTTCCTCAGAACTGCGCACGTCACTAGGATGGCCTTTGCTCCATGTGGGGTCTAGGGTCTCATCATCCCACGCATCACCTTCCACCCACTCCTCATGCCTAGCCTCCTTGCTGGTCTGCACACTGCAGAAAGCTGCAGCAGTTGTCATCTGTGTTTCATCATCCTCTGAGATGTGCTGCGTTGGTCCACTGACCATGTGCACTAGCCCACCCACGTACTCATCCTCCAACATAACAAGTGGTTGTTTATCAGTGCCCTCAGTCTCTTCCACTTCTGGGGCAGGGCTAGGTGGATGGCCCCAGCCAGCGGAGTCATCAAAAATCAAAAGGGACTGCTTCATGACTTGAGACTCAGATTGTTTGGCTGATTTGCAAGGGGGTGAGGTGGAAGAAAGAAGGCCATGGTCCTCAGGCTCCAATTTTGCACTTTCTGCAGGGGACCGGGTGGTAGATAACGCAAAGGAACTGGAAGCACTCTTAGCCATCCAATCAATCACTGTCTTAACATGTTCTGGCATCACCATTCGGCCAGCTGTACTTGGGCCTACAAAATGACACAGAATACCCTGTCGCCTGCATGCATCTGAGGAAGGTGTTTCACTTGGGCACATAACAGGCACAGATCGACCACGTCCTCTCCCTGCTACAGCTACACCATCACCACCAGCAGCACCACGACCACGTCCACGTCCCCTATTTGATGCTCTCCTCATGTTTTTTTCCCCTAAAAACAATTCCCAGTAGAGAAGCTGGATTAGGGCACTCTACACCAGGCTGTTAGGGCAGTATGCACCAGGCTGTTAGGGCAGTATTCACCAGACTGTTAGAGCAGTATGCACCAGGCTGTAAGGGAACTATGCACCAGGCTGTTAGGGCACTCTGCACCAGGCTGTACAAGCAGTATGCACCAGGCTGTAAGGGCACTATGCACCAGGCTGTAAGGGCACTCTGGACCAGGCTGTACAAGCAGTATGCACCAGGCTGTAAGGGCACTCTGCACCAGGCTGTACAAGCAGTATGCACCAGGCTGTAAGGGCACTCTGCACCAGGCTGTACAAGCAGTATGCACCAGGCTGTAAGGGCACTATGCACCAGGCTGTAAGGGCACTCTGGACCAGGCTGTACAAGCAGTATGCACCAGGCTGTAAGGGCACTCTGCACCAGGCTGTACAAGCAGTATGCACCAGGCTGTAAGGGCACTATGCACCAGGCTGTAAGGGCACTCTGGACCAGGCTGTACAAGCAGTATGCACCAGGCTGTAAGGGCACTATGCACCAGGCTGTTAGGGCACTCTGCACCAGGCTGTACAAGCAGTATGCATCAGGCTGTATGGGCAGTGTGCACCAAGCTGTAGGAGCAGTATGCACAAGGATGTTATGGCAGGCTGCACCAGGCTGGATTAGGGCACTCAACGCAGACGCTGTTTATGACACCAAGCTCTGAACTCAGAATGGCGGCGCAACCCATGATCCAGCCTTTACACATGTGGTGCGCAGGCCAATCACAGCCATGCCAATTCTTGGTATGGCTGTGATGGGGTCGGCAGGTGTCCGGTACAAACTCCGAGCTTTACCATTCAGGTTCACTCATCCCTATCTAGGAGTTGAACAAACAGAGAAAATGTATAATGGAAAGGCTAAGTTCACACGAATGCGTTCTCAGCCTGAGTGTTGTCCGTAAGAAATATTCAAGTCTTTTGAGACACAAAAAAAAATTGGATCCCAAATGGATAAACTGAATAGCATTTGATTCTCAAGGATACACTGCAATACTTTACATAGGAAACTGTATTTGGTAAAATATAATTACTGCTTGTGTATAAAATAGGTGACATATGGATCGGATATAACAGATATGATGTGGGGATCACAGCTACTGCAAAAAGGTTCACAAAAAAGACAAATGGGAGGATCTCAGAGAAAAATATGTCGCAGAAGCTTGAAAGGAATTTCATCCTTCTCACTACATAATAGAAATGTGGTTTTACAAGTGGGGTTAGATTATAATTTATTATCTGCTTCACTTGGTTGTCATTGGCTGCTTTAATGCCGTTGTAGAGATTTTGAAATCATACCTTTAGGGTCACATTTTTTTACCAGTTCTAATAGCAAAATTGTATGTCACATCTATAGTGGTAGCATGCTTTATGATTTATAACATTTTGCTAGTAGAACTGGTAAAAAAATGTGACCCAACAGATATGACTTCGAAAGAAACCTCTACAAGGGCATTAAAGCAACCAATGATAATCCAGTAAAACAGACAATTACTATTTGCAGTAATACTTAAATAAAAAAGCCTCCATGAATCCAAGCCTTATAGTTGTATCATATCATAGCAGTCTAACAATTGTCACTTTTACAGAATTGCAGTTTTCCTGTAATCACAGGGAGAAGTGCCCACAAGCCTTAAAGGGGTATTCCCATCTCCAAGATCCTATCCCAATATATAGTAGGTATAATAATAATAATATTAGCAAATACCTACAATTAGAAATGTAATAGAGTATTTTTGATTCGCTTTGTCACTTACTTCATGTGCAGGCATTGCAGGACCTTAGGTATCCATGGTTACATCCACTGATAAAGTGACAGTTAGTTAGCTGCTAGTGGTCGTAGCCATGGATACCTAAGGTCCTGCGATGCCTGTACATGAGGTAAGTGATATAGCGAATCAAAAATACTATACTATATTTCTAATTGGAGGTATTTGCTAATATTATTATTATTATTATTATCACACCTACTGCATATTGTGATAGGATCTTGGAGATGGGAATACCCCTTTAAAACTTGTTTATTGACTGTGCTGCAGTCTTTTAACAAACAGTAACACGGACTACCGTTTAGAAGTTCATGTTCGGGGTTCGGCACTAGGTGTCCGGTACGAACCCTGAACTTTACCGTTCAGGTTCGCTCATCCCTAGCTAGGAGTTGAACAAACAGAAAATGTATAATGGAAAGGCTAAGTTCACATGAGTGGGTTCTCGGTTCGATGGCTGTCTGTAAAAACTATTCAAGTCTTTAGAGACACAAACAAAATTGGATCCGAAACAGATAAACTGTATAGCATTTCATTTTCAAGAATACATTGCAATTCATCACATATTTGGTCTTGTAATATATAACTACTACTTGTGTGCAAAACCGATGACGTATGGATCGGATATGGATGACCACAGAGATGAAAAAATTGTCTTTTTTTCTGGATGAAAATTGGATGATTTTTTTATATGCTCACATTAATTTAGCCAAACTCTTCTGAGGCAGGTACCAAGATGTGGTCAACTGGGTTGTGGAACCCCCCTCAAATAGGTGGATGTGGAGGAAAATGATGTCTCTGTCTGCATCAATGTAGCCAATGGCCCTGTTAGCGCATGCGCTGTTTTCCAGGGCTTCAAACGTATGTCTTGAAAGTGCCCCTGATGTGGGGATCACAGCTACTGTAAAAAGGCTCACCAAAAATATGGAAGGGAGGATTTCAGTGAAAGATATGCAGCAGAAGCTTGCAAGGTATTTCATCCTTCTCATCTATATAGAAATAAAAATGTAAATGTTCGTTTGTTCAAAATCTTGCTGTTGCCTGTGCTCTGCTCCTTTCATCTCCCCCGTGGATGTTGTGGGGAAGGGGAATGAAGAGACCATCTGTTCGAAGCCGAAAAACTCTGCTGCTCATCACCACCACCGCCTGAGAGGCGGCCGCCTCTGCTTTCTGTCACCGCTGCTGCCGCTTCTTCTTCTCCAACAGGTGAGTCTATTTCCGACTGCGCAACAACAAGCGGGGGAGAGAGGGAAGGAGAGAGGAAGGCTGCATGGAGAGGTGCAGGCCGCTGCCTCTGCTCTGGGCGCTGAGCTGGGCCCGAGCCGCGCAGCACTGGGTGGATAGCGAGCGAGTGCAAATCCCACTGCGCCACCGGCGGGAGCGGCGCTGTGATCTGGCTGGTCCCGGCCCGGGACATGTCAAGCGGATCACCTTTCTCATCTGCCGCCTGCCTTCATCTCTGCCTCCCCCTCCTGTCACATTTTCTCTGTACTAGGGAATTGAGATTGACAATCCCTGACATGACCGGCCCCATTGTGACACCTGACAGCAAGTACCGACCTCTTTAATGACCTGTGCAGGGGTCACAGGGTACAGGCGACCACCATGCCTGCCTGATGGGCACAACTATCAACAGCGCCAGCATTGCCCCATCTGTTGTACGTAAAAGCAACACACGCTATACTAAATAGAATCTTTAGAATTGTGTGGTTTAAATCTAGACACGGATAGCTTCTCACAAGGACAATTATGTGTTGCGTGTTCTAGAGTCGGCAAACCAGACAATCTCTATATCTACACAGACAATGGAACAACAAAAAATATTGTATACCCACAAGCATTGTGAAATTAAATATTTTAGAATATTAACCAAACTGAGCCAATGCAACGCGTGGCCGGGTACAGCTAGTTACTAGTGTTGAGCGAGCATGCTCGACACTGCTCGGTACTCGCCCGAGCATCACGCTACTCAAGAAGTTCGGTGAGCACCGAGCATTTCCGGGTTACTCGGGCAGGAGCTCGGGTCTCCGCCCTGCATGTTTGGCGCTCTTTACAGAGCCAATGAACATGCAGGGATTGCCAGCCAGTCACTGTAATGCCGCAGACATGTTGGTTGTGGGCATTACAGTGATTGGCTGGCCGCACAGCGTCACCTTGAGTATTTAAAACCGGGCGCCGCCATCTTGGACACAGTCGCCCGAGATCAGACAGTGTAGGGTCAGTGCTGCTGAGTTAGGGAGAGATATATAGTGCAAAATAGGTAGTGTAGGGTTTCTAAAGGCTGCCAAATCAAACAAACAGTCCTTCTCAGGACTAATATCCATCCCAGATATCATGCAGGCAGGCAGGCTGTATAGGAGATGCAGTGGTTATACCAACAAACACTGCATTACAGGCATGTGTGCTACCGCTGCTCAAATTGCTAGACTTAGCCTCAGGTCTCAGGGGCCAGGAAAAATTATTTTTTTTTTCACCTAAATCCTCTTTTTTTTTTCCCTCAGTCAGACTGTACAAAAACCCATCTTATTAACCTTTTGGTATTCCCCCCAACCCCCCCCCCCAAAAAAAAATTTAGTGTGTCTGTGAGTGTTCAGACACAAATATATCTGTTTAAAAGAGTCTGGTGTATACCAGATAACTAGAAGTGTTGTTTTGCAGTTCCACGCTTCAAATCTCTGTATTATCCACTTTTTTGCATTAAAAAAACATTTTGAGTGTCTCGCTGACTGTTCAGACACAAATATATCTGTTTAAAAGATTCTGGTGTAGGCCAGATAACCAGAACTATGATTTTGCAGTTCCACGGTACAAATCTCTGTATTATCCACTTTTTTGCCTTTTTGCATAAAAAAAAACATTTTGAGTGTCTTGCTCACTGTTCAGACACAAATATATCTGTTTAAAGAGTCTGGTGTAGGCCAGATAACTAGAACTGTGGTTTTCCTCTTCCACGGTTCAAATCTCCTTTTTATTACCCTTTTGCCCATGATAGTGCAAGTGTAAGCAATTTAACTTCATTTACAATGGGAAAGGTGCGTGGCAAGGGACGTGGAACTGGACGTTCTGGTGATGGTGCGTGCAGAGGACGGGGCCGTGGCCAAAATGAAAAAATGTGCCACAACCAACAGCCACATCTTCTCGCTCCCAGTTCTTGACCGAATTACTAGGGAAGCACACAACAGCACCACTATTGCAAACTGATCAGTGTGAACAGGTTATTAATTGGATAGCAGATAATACTTCCAGTCACCTGGGCACCACCACCTCCGGTCTGTCTTCCACACGGTCAAATCTTAGTTGCCGTGAGTCTCGACCGCATACTCCTCCTCACCCTGATGCTCCTTCCTCCCACCATGCCGAGTGTCGTCAGACAGCAACTGATCCCACAGTTGGACACTCTGAAGAGCTGTTCACTGGTCCATTTCCATATTTGTGCCCCTCGCCTGCTCCGCTTGAAGTGGTGGAAGAGGAGATCCCATGTAGTAATGGCCAAATATTTGAACAGCCACGGCCACAGTAAGGCGACGCTGGCAATTTATCACAAGAGGTGGACGATGACGAGACACAATTGCCAAAAAGTGAGGAGGAGGACCGTGGTGCAGAAGTGGAAGAGGAGGAAGTAGTGGATGACCTAGTAACTAATCCAACGTGGCAGGAGGACACGCAGAGCGAGGCCAGCAGCACACAGGGGGAGGGAGGCAGAGCACCCCAACACGCATTAAGAAGCAGTGTGGTGGCCACAGACAGAAGGCGGGCAACCATTCCCCGTAACACCAATACGAGGGACGTTGCCAGTACAACCGGTAGGTCTTCCAGAGTCTCAAATTTTTTTAAAGACTCTGCTGATAACCCCAAAAAGGCCATTTGTACCACCTGCCAGGCCAGCATCAGCAGGGGTGACAAAACTACCAGCCTGACCACCACCAGCATGATCAGGCACATGTCAGCAAAGCACCCGACTTTGTGGGGCAAACCCCAGGGTCCACGACCAGTGTCAGTGGGTGTCACCACTGCTTCTTCCGCTGTTGTGTGTGTAAGAGAACCCCCTGTTGTGCGTGCAAGGCAATCCCCTGTCCATACTGCATGCAAAGATGCCCCCTTCTCTCTGTCTTCACTTGTTATGGCAGTTTCTCAAGAAACAGCATCAACGTCCACATCCCACCGCAGCATTCAATTGTCCATATCCCAGACCTTTGAATGAAAGCGCAAATCCGCAGCCAACGCCCCACAGGCCACAGTCTTAAATTCGCACATTTCACGACTGCTTGCATTGGAAATGCTGCCTTTTAGGTTGGTGGAGACCGCCATCCCTTGGTACTCGGTCCCCAGCCGACACTATTTTGCCCGGTGTGCCATCCCCACACTACACAAGCACGTATCCCAAAACATCCGCCGTGCCCTCAACAACACAGTTACTGGGAGAGTCCACCTGACAACGGACATGTGGACAAGTGCTTGTGGCCAGGGACAGTACATCTCCCTGACGGCACACTGGGTAAACATAGTGGACCCAGTCGGACCTTGGGACGGAACACATCCTCCCCACACCGAGGATTGCAGGCCCTATGTTAGTCAGAGTTGCCCCCACAGTGTACAGCTCCTGCGCATCATCCTCCTCCTCCTCATGTTCAGCCTCCATCTCAGATATCACCACATCAGTTACAAGCTGGTAGCACTGCAGTACTGCCTCAGCCAAGCGGCAACAGGCAGTGCTGAAACTCATAAGCTTAGGTGATAAACCTCACACTGCTTGTGAGTTGTGGACAGCTGTGAAAGAGCAGGCAGATCTGTGGCTGAGACCGCTGAACCTACATCCAGGCATGGTCGTGTGTGACAATGGCCGTAACCTGGTGGCGGCTCTGAGGCGAGGCGAGATCACACATGTACCATGCCTGGCTCATGTGCTTAACCTCGTGGTTCAGCGGTTTCTTAAATCGTATCCCGAGTTGCCAGATCTGCTCATCAAAGTACGCCACCTGTCAGCTCATTTTCGGAAGTCGGCTACTGCTTCCACCGACCTTGCTGTGTTGCAGCAGCGTTTGCAGCTTCCGGCACACCGACTGGTGTGTGATGTCCCCACACGTTGGAACTCTACCCTCCACATGTTGCAAAGGATTTGTGAGCAGAAGAGAGCAGTTGTGGAGTACCAGCTGCAACAAGGCCGTCGATATTCAGGTCAGACTCCACACATAAGACCTCAGGAGTGGACCTGGATGTCGGACATATGTACCATCCTGACAAACTTTGAGGAGTCCACCAAGATGGTGAGTGGCGATGACGCCATCATTAGCGTCAGCATCCCACTTGTCTGTCTTTTGCAATGCTCTCTGCAGAGCATTAAAGAGGAGGCATTGCAGCCAGAGTATGATGAGATGGATCAAGAAGCCGTAGTGAGCGATTACACACAGCCCAGCCTCATCTCATCCCAACGTGCATTGGGGGACAATGAGGGAGAGGAGGAGGAGGAAGAACAGGAGCTGGTATCATGCGCTGTAGACGGTAGTACCTGTACAACTGTCATACTGTTGGTTCAGCGTGGGTGGCCTGAGGACAGGGGGGAGGAGGAGGAGGAGGAAGAGAGCATGGTCAGTCGTCATCTTGGTGAGGACACGGAAGTCTTGCCCGTTACCAGTCTGGCACGCATGGCTGACTTTATGTTATGCTGCCTTAACCGTGACCCTCGCGTTGTCAAAATGTTGGGTGACAGTCATTACTGGTTGGTGACACTTTTAGACCCCCGCTACAAGGAGAACTTTCATTCTCTTATTCCTGAGGTGGAGAGGTCTACAAAAATGGGGCACTACCAGAAGGCCCTTGCTGCAGAACTGTTAAAAAAATTCCCATCTGAACACGCTAGCGGCAGAGGTCACAGTTCGTTGCCCAACCAAGGCGTACAGGCGAGAGAGATGCAACTCCAATCCAGAAGAGGCAGGGGAACACTGTCAACGTTCTGGGACAGTTTTCTGAGACCCGCCCAGCTTACAGGCCCTGAGGCGCGGGTTACTCTCACAAGGAGTGGAAAGTTTCAAAAGATGGTGAGGGAGTACCTTGCCGACCGTACCAGCGTCCTCCGTGATTCCTCTGTGCCTTTTATTTATTGGGTATCCAAGCTGGAAACTTGGAATGAACTCGCTCTGTATGCCTTGGAGGTCCTGGCCTGCCCTGCCGCTAGCGTGTTATCGGAGTGTGTTTTTAGTGCCGCTGGGGGAATTATAACTGATAAGCGCACTCGCTTGTCAACTGACTATGCTGACAAGCTGACCCTTATCAAAATGAACAAGGGCTGGATTGGGCCAGACTTCTCATCACCACCAAATGACAGCAGAGTAACATAATGTCAAATTCACTGTGTTATTTCGGGAGGTGTATTCCCATGCACCGCTTCACACCCACACATGGGTATATGCTTCCTCATTTCGACTGTTTTTTGCTCTTCTCCTTATCCTCAGCCTCCACCACCACTATACCACCAGGGTGACTGTGGTCCGTGTTGCCAGCATTACAAGTTCCTCCGTCCTAATTTTTGGCAGCTTTTGCTTGGAAGGCATAGGTAAAGTCTATGGGAGACCCACTCCCCAATAATGGGAATAATGTTTTTAATATGCTGTACTGCATGGCTCTTGTAAAGGGCATTAAAACTGTCTTGTTAAGCTACTGTGACCTCCACGACTCTTCCAAGGGGCATTAAAACCATCTTATTAAGCTACTGTGACCTCCACGTCTCTTCCAAGGGGCATTAAAACCGTCTTGTTAAACCACTCTGACCTCCACGTCTCTTCCAAGGGGCATTAAAGCTGTCTTGTTAAACCACTCTGAACTCCACGTCTCTTCCAAGGGGCATTAAAACCGTCTTGTTAAGCTACTGTGACCTCCACATCTCTTCCAAGGGGCATTAAAACCGTCTTGTTAAACCACTCTGAACTCCATGTCTCTTCCAATTGGCATTAAAATCATCTTGTTAAGCTACTGTGACCTACATGTCTCTTCCAAGGGTCATTGATATTGTCTTTTTATTCCACTGGGACCTCCACATCTCTTCCAAGGGGCATTAAAACCATCTTGTTAAACCACTCTGAACTCCACGTCTCTTCCAAGGGGCATTAAAACCACCTTGTTAACCTACTGTGACCTCCACGTCTCTTCCAAGGGGCATTAAAACCATCTTGTTAAACCACTCTGAACTTCACGTCTCTTCCAAGGGGCATTGATACTGTCTTTTTATTCCACTGGGACCTCCACCACTCTTCCAAGGGGCATTGATATTGTCTTTTTATTCCACTGCGACCTCCACCACTCTTCCAAGGGGCATTGATATTGTCTTTTTATTCCACTGTAACCTCCACCACTCTTCCAAGGGGCATTGATATTGTCTTTTTATTCCACTGGGACCTCCACCACTCTTCCAAGGGGCATTTATATTGTATTTTTATTCCACTGGGACCTCCACGTCTCTTCCAAGGGGCATTAAAACTGTCTTGTTAAACCACTCTAAACTCCACGTCTCTTCCAAGGGACATTAAAACCATCTTGTTTAGCTACTGTGACCTCCACGTCTCTTACAAGGGGCATTAAAACCGTCTTGTTAAACCACTCTGAACTCCACGTCTCTTCCAAGGGGCATTAGAACCATCTTGTTAAGCTACTACTACTGTGACCTCCACGCCTCTTCCAAGGGGGGCATTAAAACCGTCTTGGTAAACCACTCTGAACTCCACAGCTCTTCCAAGGGGTATTGAAACCTCTAACCTCCACGACTTTTCCAAGGAGAATTGGTATTGTCTTTTTATTCCACTGTAACCTCCACCACTCTTCCAAGGGGCATTGATATTGTCTATTTATTCCACTGTGACCTCCACGTCTCTTCCAAGGGGCATTAAAACCATCTTGTTAAACCACTCTGAACTTCACGTCTCTTCCAAGGGGCATTGATACTGTCTTTTTATTCCACTGGGACCTCCACCACTCTTCCAAGGGGCATTGATATTGTCTTTTTATTACACTGCGACCTCCACCACTCTTCCAAGGGGCATTGATATTATCTTTTTATTCCACTGTAACCTCCACCACTCTTCCAAGGGGCATTGATATTGTCTTTTTATTCCACTGGGACCTCCACCACTCTTCCAAGGGGCATTTATATTGTATTTTTATTCCACTGGGACCTCCACGTCTCTTCCAAGGGGCATTAAAACTGTCTTGTTAAACCACTCTAAACTCCACGTCTCTTCCAAGGGGCATTAAAACCGTCTTATTTAGCTACTGTGACCTCCACGCCTCTTACAAGGGGCATTAAAACCGTCTTGTTAAACCACTCTGAACTCCACGTCTCTTCCAAGCGGCATTAAAACCGTCTTGTTAAACCACTCTGAACTCCACGTCTCTTCCAAGGGGCATTAGAACCATCTTGTTAAGCTACTGCTACTGTGACCTCCACGCCTCTTCCAAGGGGGCATTAAAACCGTCTTGTTAAACCACTCTGAACTCCACAGCTCTTCTAAGGGGTATTGAAACCTCTAACCTCCACGACTTTTCCAAGGAGCATTGATATTGTCTTTTTATTCCACTGTAACCTCCACCACTCTTCCATGGGGCATTGATATTGTCTATTTATTCCACTGGGACCTCCACCACTCTTCCAAAGGGCATTGATATTGTCTTTTTATTCCACTGGGACCTCCACGTCTCTTCCAAGGGGCATTAAAACCGTCTTGTTAAACCACTCTGATCTCCACATCTCTTCCCAGGGGCATTAAAACCGTCTTGTTAAGCTACTGTGACCTCCACGTCTCTTACAAGGGGCATTAAAACTGTCTTGTCAAACCACTCTGAACTCCACGTCTCTTCCAAGGGGCATTAAAACCGTCTTGTTAAACCACTCTGTACTCCACGTCTCTTCCAAGGGGCATTAAAACCGTCTTGTTAAGCTACTCTGACCTCCACGCCTCTTCCAAGGGGCATTAAAACGGTCTTGTTAAAGCTCTCTGAACTCCACAGCTCTTCCAAGGGGCATTGAAACCTCTAACCTCCACGTCTCTTCCAATGGGCAATGCATTTCCTCCTAATTTTAGTCAGCTTTTGCTTTTCAATGCATAGGCGAACACTAAGGGAGACCCACTCCCCAATAATGGGTAGAAGGTTTTTAGTACACTGTAATCCACATCTGTTTCAAGGGGCATTGCAGTTCCTCATAATTTTTGTAAAGCCTTCCATTCACTGCTTAGGCCAACAGTGTACAGGAGACCCAGTTGCTATAAATGGAAAAAACGGTTTAGTTAAGGCCCTCTGACCTCCATGTCACTTCCAAGGGGTATTGGAGTGCCTCGAAATTTTTGGTAGGCATTGCACTCACTGTATGCCCTATAACTGTGTAGCCGAACCGCTCCTTTTGGTACAGAAACATATCCTACAAGACATGTGTGGTTGACTGGACTGATATTGATGTGAATGGTCCCTGTTCCTCCTGCTCTTTCTCCTTTGCCACCACCTCATCCATCATTCATCACCTGAAGCTTTGTTTTAACGGAAGTCATAGAACTGGGATAGTAGCAGGAAAACATCCAGCAATCCTCGGAGGAGGTAGGATATGCGCCAAAACGCTGACCACCTCAGACCTAGCCGCTACTACATACATGTGCTTGCATTCCAAGGAACAGAAAGCTAAGGAGATGGATGGCCTCATGATCATGAATAATTTACTCATTGTGTAGGAGGCCGACCACTGCTGCTGTCTACCTTCTAAACTTTGTGTTGAAGCCTGATTGACCCAGGACCCGCAATCCTCTATGTCTGGAGGACGTGTTGTATCCCAATGTCCAACTGTGTCCCGGCTTCCACACTATTAACCCAGTGTGAAGGCGTCAGTGAGATCGATCATCCCTGGCCACATTCACTTGTCCACGTGTTTGTGGTTAGGCTGTGCTTCCCACTAAATACACTGGGGAGGGTACAGGTAATGTTTCGGTATGCGCGCTTTTATATTAGGCGCACAGGGGCAAATAGGGATGGCTGGGGACCGATAATGGACACCCGGCCACCCCCAGGTGGCTGGGGACCGTGTGTGGGCACCCGGCCGTGGGGCAGCTCAAGACCGAGTATGGATACCAGGCCACCGACGCAGCCATGACGTGGTGGCCGGATTCCGCCTCCACATGCCTAAAAAGCCCAATTTCAAGTGCAAGCAAGCAGTATGGTATTGCAGCCTGGGGGTGGGTGGGTGTCAGGCTGCATACTTGCGCTTGCATTGCAAGGAATGGGGGAGGTACAATTGAACACTGCCCCGGGACAAGGACTTGCACGGGGATAGTTGCAAGTCTGCATCTTCTGATGCGGCAAGGATCACTTCTGATGGGCACACTTTTAGGCAGTGACCTGGGTGTCAGAGATGCTTCCAGGGTTCTCCCCCATGCTGTTCCCATGTCTTTTCAGCACTGTATGCATGTGTCACACAGCACATGGCCAGATAAGGTTGTAAAATGCTAAAATGACATTTCCCGGTGAATGCATATGTCACGGTTGAAAGCAATACAAAAGTGCAAAAACGCATAAAAAATGCTACTTGTGAACATAGCCCAAGGTGTGGGGGAGTATTTTTGTTTTTGGTTATTTATTTTACCTTATACACAAGTCTTTACCCTGGAAAGGATGTTCCTTAACATATTTCACAGGAAAGCAGTTTCACTTTCGTTTTTGAACGTTTTATTGTGAGCCCCTTAAAGTGGCTTAATACCTCTGACCACATTGTTGACAGCAGTGACCTGGGGGTCAGAAATGCTTCCTGGGGCGATCCCCATGCTGTCCCCATGCCTTTTGAGCACTGTCACTATCGTTTTGGGCACTTTTTAGGCTTTCTACAGACTGCCGGGAGTGCCGCCGCAAAAATGCTCGAGTCTCCCATAGACTAACACTGGGCTCGTTGCTCGGGTCAAGCACCCGAGTATCACGGTGAGCTCGGCCCGAGCTTCGAGCACCCGAGCATTTTAGTGCTCGCTCAACACTACTAGTTACATAATAGAAATGTGGTTTTACAAGTGGAGTAGGTGTGACGTAGAATTTTGCTAGTAGGTAGGATTGGTAAAAAAATGTGACCCTAAAGCTATGATTTCGAAATAAACCTCTACAAGGGCATTAAAGCAACTTCCAATGACAACCAAGTGAAACAGACAATTAGTATTTGCAGTAATACTTAAATAAAAAAGCCTCCATGAATCCAAGCCTTATAGTTGTATCATATCATAGCAGTCTAACAATTGTCATTGTTACAGAATTGCAGTTTTCCTGTAATCACATAGAGCATTATATTACAGGGCAAGATGAGGGTCTGTAGGACCCTCTTCTAATATTGTTGACTAAAGGGGGTAAGAATAACTCTGGAAAACTGGACAGCTGGTGAACATTGGAAGTGACACAGCTAAAGTAACTATCCTAATCATCAGTTCAATTCTCACACTCTCAGCTCCTGCACTTTAAAGAGAATCTGTCAGTATAATCAATGCTCCTAAACCATCTACATGGGCATATGAGTCATAGGAAGCTGAATAAAATAATACCTTGATATCTGAGATCCAATGTCTTATGCCAGTGAAATCTGATTTTTTCTTATATGTAAATGAGTTGTTAAGATCTGTGGCAGGAGATACAGTTGGGTGAAAAAGGGTGTTACCCCTTCCTGATTTCTTATTCTTTTGCACGTTTGTCATACTTAAATGTTTCAGATCACAAAGCAAATTTAAATATTAAACAAAGATAACACAAGTAAACACGAAATACAGTTTTTAAATGAATGTCTTTATTATTATGGGGAAAAAAATCCAAACCTACAGGGCCCTCTGTGAAAAAAGTGATTGCCCCTCTCTTAAAACATAAATTAACTGTTTATCACATTTTTGGGAAGCTGTTTTCAATTTCCATAGCCACACACAGTCCTGATTACTGCCACACCTGTTTTCAATCAAGAAATCTCTTCAATAGGACCTGGCTGACAAAGTGAAGTAGACCAAAAGATCCTCAAAAGCTAGACATCATGCTGCAATCCAAAGAATTTCAGAAACAAATGAAATATGTCAGCCTGGAAAAGGTTATAAAGCCATTTCTAAAGCTTTGGGACTCCAGTGAACCACAGTGAGAGCCATTATCCACAAATGGCAAAAACATGGAACAGTGGTGAATCTTCCCAGGAGTGGCTGGTCGATCAAAATTACCCCAAGAGCACATCCAATAGGTCACAAAAGACCCCACAACAACATCCAAAGAACAGCAGGCCTCAGTTAAGGTCAGTGTTCATGACTCTACCATAAGAAAGAGACAGGGCAAAAATGGCATGCATACAGAGTCCCAAGACAAAAACTACTGCTGAGCAAAAAGAACATAAAGGCTCGTCTCAGTTTAGCCAGAAAACACCTGAATGATCACCAAGACTTTTGGGAGAATACTGTGTGGACTGACGAGACAAAAGTTTAACTTTTTGGAAGGTGTATATCCCATTACATCTGGCGTAGAAGTAGCACAGCATTTCAGAAAAGGAATATCATACCAACAGTAAAATATTGAGGTGGTAGTGTGATGGTCTGGGGTTGTTTTGCTGCTTCAGGACGTGAAAGACTTGCTGTGGTAAATGGAACCATGAATTCTGCTGTCTACTAGTGATGAGCGAGCATGCTTGTTATTTGAGATTTACGAGCATGCTCGGGTGTTTCCCGAGTATCTTCAGCATGCTCGAGTGTAAGGTTTTAGTTGCGCTGTGTGCATGATTTGCGACTGTTTGACAGCTTTAATACATGTGAAGAATGCCTGTTTCTTAGGCATTCCTCACATGTATTAAAGCTGTCAAACAGGTGCAAATCTTGAGCACTGAATGACGAAAACATAACACCGAGCACCGCTGAAGATACTTGGCGAGCACACGAGCATACTCGCCGAAAGAGTTAACAGAACATACTCGTTCATCACTACTGTTTATCAAAAAATCCTGAAGGGGAATGTCCGGCCATCTGTTCGTGACCTCAAGCTGAAGTGCACTTGGGTTATGCAGCAAAATCCAAAACACACCAGCAAGTCTACCTTTGAATGACTTAAAGCGGTTGTCCGATACTTAAAAAAAAATGGCAGTGTGTTTGAATGATAAATATGTAACACTCCTTTAGGGCTACCATGGTACTCTGGGTGTTATGGGGGGTCCCACCTCTCTAGGGCGCAGTGCCTCCACCCGAATCTTGATTGGAGCTCTCACTGGGACTGCAGAAGGACTGTTATCTTCTGCCAGGGACTGATTTGGGAAGCCCCTGCCGCAGCTCAGTACACACTCACCCGGAACAGGAGTAAAACTGTTTAACAGGTTTATTGCTATGCAGCAGAAATTAGGTGGATTTAAAGAAATAACATACAATACAAGTAACGGTGCTCTGTAAAAGTCATATACATATCACAATCTAATTCTACCCCGACCCTGCAAATATAACGTAGCAGGTTTTCCCTTTTCTGTATTAACTCAGTTGCCCAGTTGCCGCGGATGTTGGCGCGCAAATTATAACCGTTGGTGCACTTAGATGAATATTAATGTCAATAGTCTGGGTTGTAGTGTACTCACTGTAAATAGTGCTGGTAGAACCACAAGTCTCAGAATGGCACTCACGGTGCATCTCAAACGGTCGTATGTTTCCCTGGACACCAGCTGGGGGCAGCAGGATTCAGTCCTTTATATGATGGGGGTGCCTGCAGAACTCTCCGAGCCCTTGATGTCACTTGCTTCACAGGGTGACAAGGCCGCGCTCTCTCCAGCAGCACGGGTATATCAGAGGGGACGGCAACACTCTGCAGCGTAGAGGAATACAAATCCACAGCGCTCCGTTTTCACAGCAAGCTGCCACGCTCTCTTTCCTCTGAACTTTTTCTTTCACTTTCACTTCCTGCCCAGCTCCCTCCCCCAAGTCCCTCCTCCTCCAATCCACTCTCTCTCCTTCTATCCTTCCAGGCTGTGTCTTCTGACTGAAACAAGGTTCCCTGGGAATTGTAGTCCACTGCAGCTCAGGGGAAAAACGATTAATGTCTGTAGGTCCCTGTTTAACAGCAGCTGCAAAGCTCTTCTTAGTGTCTGTAAGTCCCAGTATACCAGTAGCTGATCTGACAGTTCCATGTGCAGGTGTTACATTCTCCCCCTGGTGATTCATTGAAAGTGTCCCATCAGGACATGAGGACTCACCACCTGAAACATGAATGGGGGTTAAGGCATCCTGACAAACACCAAATTTACATGCACACAAACCACCACTTGGACACATGGGAGATACTGGGAAATAAGGCCAATCAGAATTTGAATTAAGGTGTAGCAGCCTGGGGACCTCAGTGGTATGTCCCATTCTATCATAGGTCAGCATCATGGGAGGCCTAGTGTCCCGTTTGGGATGAGTGTGTACTGAGGAGGCCCCCTCCTCAGCCCCCGACTCTTGTCACTCAAGAATGGGCTCCTCCAGGTGGATCTCTTCATTCAATAAAAGTCCCTCTTCTGAACTTTCCCCCAATTGTGGGCAGGGTGCACTCGCCTCCTGACAAATGTCCCTTTTCTTTGTTTCTACTTCAGGAGTCTAGTTTACAGGGTCCGCACCCATGGGGCATGGGTCCTCGGTCCACCTGTAGCTCCATTGACCGTCGGGTCCCCATTCATCCCCAGACTCGCTGTCACTTCCTCCTGAGGCAACCCCAGGCTGGGGTGGTTTTTGACACCTACAACTTCTCCTATTGCACGGAAGGGTTGTATGACCTCCTTGAGCTGGCAATGGGGGTAAAGGGATGTTTTTTCCCACAGGCAACAGATGGTGTCGATGATAGGGTTTGACAGCTCCACTCCGTTTCTCGGGCTTCACTCTGAAGGCCGGGACACCGGGCAACTTCTCCATCACCACATAAGGGTCAGGACACCACCGATCAGCAAGCTTGTGCTTCTCAGGAAGGCCCAGAATTTGGATAAGGACTCTATCTCCAGGCAGTAAAAGTTGTTCTCGAACCCTACAGTCGTAGCGAGTCTTATTGCGCTTCCCTGACCGACCAGAGGCCTGCTCTGCCAATCTGTAAGCTTTTGTCAAATCTTCTTTTAGCTGGGACACATATTTTAAGTAGGTCTTCCCATTAGAACGGTCAATGGATGTCCCAAAACTAATATCCACTGGTAGTCGGGCTTTTCTTCCAAACATGAGGAAATAAGGAGAGTATCCAGTTGGCTCATTTGTGGTGCAATTGTAGGCATGAACCAACTGGCTCACATGCCTGCCCCAGTGTCCCTTCTTCCTGGGATCCAAAGTGCCTAACATGTTCAGAAGGGTACGATTGAATCTCTCAGGTTGAGGGTCCCCTGGTCGGTGATATTGTGTGGTTCTGGATTTCTTGATCCCACAGAGAGCGCATAGCTCCTTGATTAGTCTACTTTCGAAATCTCTTCCTTGATCGGTATGGATGCGGGCAGGCAGCCCATAATGTACGAAGAACTTCTCCCATAGAGTTTTTGCCACAGTAATTGATCTTTAGTGGGGTAGGCTTGGGCATATAAGGTGAAATGGTCAGTGACCACTAACACATTACTGACATTGCTTTCATCAGGCTCGATGGAGAGGAAATCAATGCACACTAGCTCACGTGGGCCATCACTGGTAATGTTCTCAAGGGGGGCTGTTCTCAAAGGCAAGGTTTTTCTCAACACACACCGGGAGCATGATTTGCAGTATTCTTCAATATCCGCTTCCATGCGAGGTCAGTAAAATCGGTTGGCCACAAGACTCGCGGTCTTTTCGATGCTAAGATGTCCATGGTCATCATGAAGGGACTTCATGACCATCCTCCGAAATCGGGTGGGTAACACCAGCTGTCTGCGGACTCCTCTCTTCTGGCACTTCGCCTCCCGCTATAGTAGTCCATTTCTTACTACTAGAGACTCTAGCTGCCGAGTCAGCAGGACAGACTCCTCTGTTCTTAATGCATTCTTTTCAGGCCTCCAGCCGCTCTTAATCCACCATCGGACTACCCCCCCTGATCGATCTTCCTGCTGCGCCTTTCTGACTTGATTAACCCTAGAACGCATGACCATAAAAATCTACACTTTCACATACCTGGGGCCTTTTAGGCCCGTGTGCAAATAACATGGAATAACTCAAACTCAAATGACAAACAACTATATACATGAAGAATACCTAGAGTTTCAAAATTCTAACTAAAGTAATCTTGCAGAAAATAGAAAACAATTAACGGGGCGGGCCTGTGAGGCCCCAGGTATGCGTTCTAGGGTTAAGAGTCAGTTGAGGGAGAGAGTCTGAATTCACATTTGTCACTCGGCAGTACAACAACAGGAGCGCTTCATTGGATACTCCTAAGAATTTAGTACAGCACTGCATAGGGAGGGCATTAGTTTGATGTCTATGGCACGGAGTCTTCACCTCAGGGTCAGGGACCTCTATCCATCCTCCTTCTTCTTCCTCATTTAAAGGTTCCCTAGGCAGGCGAGAGAGTGTGTCTGCATCAATGTTACTGATCCCCGGTCGATACTTTAAGCTGAAATCATACAAAGAGAGTGCGGCAAGCCACCGGTACCCCGTGGCATCCAGTTTTGCGGTGGTTCTCACGTAGGTTAATAGATTGTTGTCGGTATGAACCACGAAGTGTACCCCATAGAGGTAGTCATGCAGCGTGTCCACTACAACCCATTTCAAAGCCAGAAACTCCAATTTGTGAGCTGGGTAGTTGCGTTCACTGGGAGTCAATCCTCGACTAATGTAGTAAACGGGACGTAGACAGCCATCATGGTCCTGATAGAGAATCCCTCCTAGTCCGTCGAGAGAAGCATCTACATGTAACACATATGGTTTACTGGGGTCTGCATAGGCCAACACTGGAGTTTGGGTCAAACATGACTTCAGTTTCTCGAATGCCTCGTCGCATAAAGGTGTCCATCTTTTCCCAAAAAGTTCATTAACTCAGAAGTAGACCCTCTTTCCTGACCTTGAGGAGTGGGCTGTCCTGCCGGAAGGGGGATACCCCTGGGTAAGGGCAGTTAACGGCTTGGCAATCCGAGAGTACTGGGGTACAAATCTTTGGTAGTATCCACAAAATCCTAAAAAGGACCTAAGTTCCCTCAGCTTGATGGGCTTAGGCCAGTTTACCACAGCTTCCACTTTGGCGGGGTCGGTGGAAATTCCTTCTCTGCTGACTATGTGCCCCACATATTTCACAGTCGTCTGGCAAATCTGGCACTTGTCAAGGGACAACTTCAACCCAGCCTCCTTCAGCCTGTCCAGCACCTTGAACAACCGCTGGTTGTGTTCTTCCAGAGTCTTCCCAAAAACAATAAGATCATCTAGATACACCAAGACCTCACGTAAGTGCATGTCCCGCACTACTTTGTCCATACATCTCTGAAAAGTGGCTGGAGCACCTGTCAATCCTTGAGGTAGTCTCTGAAACTCGAAGAACCCAATGGGGCAGATAAAAGCGGTCTTCTCCTGATCTTCTTTTGACATGGGTATCTGATAGTAGCCACTCTGGAGATCTAACACAGAAAACCATTGTCTCCCTTGCAGGCAATCCAAAGCTTCATCTATTCGGGGCACAGTGTACTGGTCAGGGACAGTACGTTTGTTCAAGGTACGATAATCCACACACATCCGAATAGCTCCATTTTTTTTTCGAGCTATCACGATGGGGGAAGCATAGGGGCTACTAGACTCTATGATGACTCCTGTGTCTAACATACCGCGTAGATGCGGCCTGACATCTTCAATATCCGCAGGGGCCAATCTTCGGGATCTCTCTCTGAAAGGCGTTTGATCCTTCAACCGAATGACATGCTCTACTCCTTGGGTGAGGCCCATGTCCCATTCACCTAAAGAGAAAGCTGCCCCCCACATCATCATGCCATCGATGACCAACCCCCTCTCTTCTCTTTTCAGCTCACTTCCTTCAAAACAAGGGTCAAAGCTTTCAGGCTGCAGTTCCCTCTTCTCCTCCTGCGTCCTCACATAGGCTTCCAGACAGACTGGGTGGATGGATAGGGTCTGCGAGTAATTTTCTCCCCCAACTTCACGACACCACTGAGCTAACGTACGGAAGATGTTGGCATTTGTTCCCACTATGACAGGTGTTGGTCTCTCATCTGCCTCTGCCTCCGGGCAGATTAGCGCTATGATGGGTATCTCTTTATCCACTCCAACAACAGTCTTTGGGAATCGTAGTGTCACGGAAACGTATCCTCGGTAGGGGTAGCTGTGCTCACTCAGTCCCCACACCACGAGTCCAGACAACGGTTTCAGAGGCACATTGGATAAATATATCTTATACCATCCTTCGAAATGATGGACACTTGAGATCCGCTATCCAGCAACACTGAACAAGGTTGACCATTGATACATGGGGGGACATGTGGGGCTGGTCCCACTAACCCTTTAGGCAGTGTTTTCAATGAGGCACTATTAGATGGGGAGGTAGAGTAGGTCTTAGTTGCTGATGGGGGCTCAGTATGGGGTTCTACTGGCCCCCTTTCCCGTTTCCCGACTGCCTCTGAGGGTGATGGGGAAGATGTGAAGAGTTCTTTGAGCTCCACCTCTTCGGACACTGACAAGCTATATGGCCTGGACTCCCACAGACAAAGCACCCTTCTGGTTTCCTACTCTCCACTCTACAGAGGTCATCATTCTCTCTTCCTGAAGCCAGGGTTTGCTTCTCGGCTACCTCCGCAGCACTTTGTAGCCACTGTATTGTCTTGGCCTGGGCACTTAACAATTGTGTAATCTGCTCCCCCTGTTTCTCGATGACTTTCAACAGTTCTGTCTCTCGGCAGTCGGCTGCTGGCTTCAGGGCAACAGTAGTCACCCGAGGGGATGTCTTCTCTCTTGCGTCCAAAATAACCTCCTCCTTGTGAACTTCCTTAAGCAACTCATGAAAAGAACCAGGAATCTTCTCCCTATCACAAGACCTCATCTGCTGGGCAATTGGATCATGAGTGAGAGCTCCTCTGAGTACTTGGTCCAGACGACACTGATCAACTTCTTTAGGGCTGACTCCACCTTTAGATACTATTCTATGAACCAGCTTATCTAGTCGGTATAGATAGTCAGACATCTTCTCATCTGGTTGTTGATAGGTGGTACGGAGTTTATAGAGTAGATCAGTAGCATCTTCATGGGATCCAAAAGCATCTTCTAAAGCACTCATATAATCTTGATAAGTTGCTAGTGGCTTGCTCCGCCAAGCAGCCTGCACCACTTCCATAACAGTACCCTTCAAACTTTCTACTATTCTCTGCTTCTTTATGGCATCAGTGCACTGCAACTCTTCTAAGCACAGTAAAGTGACATCCCTCCAAGTATCATATCCTTCTCCAGCAGGGGTGGGGAGGGCACCCGAGAAAGTTCTTAAACGACGGTAATTCCCTTCTGTCTGCATCTTTGCAAACTGACTGACTAACTTTTCCATAGCTGTCATAAGCACATCAGCAGGGGCCCCTGTCTCTTCAGGATTGACTCTAAGTGGAGTAGAGGGCGGACATATACTAATCTTTCTAGGCTGAGTGGTTGATTCCTGTTGCCGGGTCTCAATTTCGGACCCAGTAGGCCAAGTGATCTTCCATTGTCGACCATACTCTGGGGACATGGCTATCATAGATGGAAAGTATTCTTTCCTCAAGATTTGCCCGGTTGAGATCAGGGCTGTGGGTAACTGTCCCCCCTTTTCCTTCCTGCGGTCGACCACTTTAGGGTGGACAAGTTCAGTGAGTCGGTTAACTATTTTCAGTATCTCTTCATCAGACGCATCACAGAGCTCACCACTCACTGCAAAGCTTTGTTTAGCTGTAACATCCATCTCTTCACACCACAAATACACTTCTTGCTCTGTTAAAGTCTCCATGGTAAATACTCCTGTGTTAGTTCTGGATCTCAGCAGTGCCTCCACTGTAACACCCCTTTAGGGCTACCACGGTACGCTGGGTGTTATGGGGGGTCTCACCTCTCTAGGGCGCAGTGCCTCCACCCAAATCTTGATTGGAGCTCTCACTGGGACTGCAGAAGGACTGTTATCTTCTGCCAGGGACTGATTTGGGAAGCCTCTGCCACAGCTCAGTACACACTCACTCGGAACAGGAGTAAAACTGTTTAACAGGTTTATTGCTATGCAGCAGAAATGAGGTGGATTTAAAGAAACGGTGCTCTGTAAAAGTCATATACATATCACAATCTAATTCTACTCCGACCCTGCAAATATAATGTAGCAGGTTTTCCCTTTTCTGTATTAACTCAGTCCAAACATTGGGGCCCAGTTTCCGCGGATGTTGGTGCGCAAATTATAACCGTTGGTGCCCTTAGATGAATATTAATATCAATAGTCTGGGTTGTAGTGTACTCACTGTAAATAGCGCTGGTAGAACCACAAGTCTCAGAAGGGCACTCACGGTGCATCTCAAACGGTCGTATGTTTCCCTGGACACCAGCTGGGGGCAGCAGGATTCAGTCCTTTATATGATGGGGGTGCCGGCAGAACTCTCCGAGTCCTTGATGTCACTTGCTTCACAGGGTGACAAGGCCGCGCTCTCTCCAGCAGCACGGGTATATCAGAGGGGACGGCAACACTCTGCAGCGTAGAGGAATACAAATCCACAGGGCTCCGTCTTTCACAACAAGCTGCCACGCTCTCTTTCCTCTGAACTTTTTCTTTCACTTTCACTTCCTGCCCAGCTCCCTCCCCCAAGTCCCTCCTCCTCCAATCCACTCTCTCCTTCTATCCTTCCAGGCTGTGTCATCTGACTGAAACAAGGGTCTCTGGGAATTGTAGTCCACTGCAGCTCAGGGGAAAAACGATTAATGTCTGTAGGTCCCTGTTTAACAGCAGCTGCAAAGCTCTTCTTAGTGTCTGTAAGTCCCAGTATACCAGTAGCTGATCTGACAGTTCCATGTGCAGGTGCTACAAATACAACCTTTTTTCTAATTACCTTGCGCTGCTGATAATGCCTGTGAGCGGCGCTATTGGTGGCTGCTCACAGGCAGCACGTGACCCCATGTTGACGTCACGACAAGTGAGGCGTGACTCAGCGCTGGGGTCCCCACGGTGGCTGCTGGGTTGTGGGCGGGATTATTCCCCTGTGTCACACCCAGCATCCACCGCACGCTTTCCCAGTGAATGAGGACAGGGAGAGCGCGCAGTGGATGCCGGATGTGATGCAGGGGAATAACCCCGCCCACAACCCAGCAGCCACCAGTGGAACGCGAAAGAGGGACCCCCGGCTGCAGCCGCAACTTGTGATATCAGCGGATGTCAGCGCCGGCTGCAGCCGGGGGTCACGTGCTGTCTGTGAGCGGCCACCAATAGTGCCACTCACAGGCAGTATCAGCAGCACAAGGTAATTAGAAAGAAGGTTGTATTTATCATTAAAACACACTGTCATTTTTTAAAAAGTACCGGACAACCCCTTTAAGATAAAATGAAGACTTTGGATTGGCCTAGTCAAAATCCTGACCTTAATCCGATTGAGATGCTGTGGCATGACCTTAAAAAGGTGGTTCATGCTAGGAAACCCCCCAATGTGGCTGAATCACAACAATTTTGCAAAGATGAGTGGGCAAAAATTCCTCCAAAGCATTGTAAAAGACTCATTACCAGTTATCACAAACGCTTGATTGCAGTTGTTGCTGCTCAGGGTGGCCCAACCAGTTATTAGGTTTAGGGGGCAATCACTTTTTCACACTGTGCCCTGTAGGTTTGGATTTCTTTTTCCCTTAATAATAAAGACCTTCATTTAAAAACTGCATTTTTTGGTTACTTGTGTTATCTTTGTCTAATATTTAAATTTGTTTTGTGATCTAAAACATTTAAGTGTGACATGCAAAAGAATAAGATATCAGAAAGGGGGCCAAACACTTTTTCACTCCACTGTACATCTCCCTGAGAATCTGCCTCCATAGATTATTTTAAATGAAACTTTACCAGTGTGAGATATTAATGACTGCCAGTCTGCTCTCATAATCACACACAGCTCTGAAGTGCTGAGTTGTCTATGTAGTAATTGACAGCTCAGTTGTCCAGTCTGGTGCAGGGATGTGCTTAGCTGTCTGTGCAGTGATTGACAGTTCAGTTGTCCAGTCTGGTGCAGGGGCATGCTGAGCTGTCTGTGTTTTGATTCACAGCTCGGCTGTCCAATCTGAGACTGGGAGGTACTGAGCTCTCGTCAGGTGCTCCCAGTTCCCATAATTGCTCAGCTATTTGACTGAGCTGACAGTCCCAGATAGCTGTCAGCCGTAGCTTGTGATTTGTTTGTGGTTGCTTTACTCTGTGCCTCGTATTTTACTCATTGATATATCGCTGCCTGACCTTGGACCTCGTTCTGACCATTCATCTGTTTAACCCCTTTGCTCTGATCCGCTATCCTCCGGGTATTTTGACCTCGGACCGTTACCTGACTACAACTTTGTCTCTTCCCACTGTTTATGATGTACCCTCCTGGTCATTGACCTTGGAGTCCTCAATTATCCCGACTCACGGCTTGTCCCTGAGAAGTGACTCAGCATCACAGTCTCATTAGACACATTTGCATCTACAGTTGTCCTCTCATAGTGCTGACATTTCTGCTGCAAAGCTATGCCTGATTATGACCAACACAGCACAGCAGAAGCAAACTTTGTCTCATTACAAACATTTGCAGCAGCACATGTGTGGCACCCCAGGAGTCCAGTTGCCACAGTGGCATTGCCTCCCTCACAAGGGGTGATGCCATGCCTGGAAGCCTGGAAGCAAGCAGGGGTCCCCTAGTCAGGTATACTAACCTGCAACACTTTCCTGGCTCCAGACCAGCAAGGGGAGCTCCTCCCCTTAGCAACTGGAATCTGGAGGCGGGGTTAGTTAGAGTTAGTGAGCAGTTGAATTCAGGACAGCGAAGAGGAAAGACCTGGGGAGTGGGGCTGCACGGCAGTTCACCCCAGAGAGGAGCGTAGAAGAACCGGACACCAGAGTCCGAGGTTGTGGGTAACTGAAGGCCCAGCAGCAGAAACCGGAGGGCAGGAGACTGCAGGTCTCCTGGCCCCATCAGACCCCTGGAGGCTCAGCAGCACATAGGGCCCAGTACCGCCACGTGGGAGCGACACTCCAGGAAGGCCCGAGCTGCCTGCCATACGGGTGAGCACAAAGACGTTTTACTCAGGGACAAGGGCCACAGCACAGCTACAAGCAGCAGGGCCAAAGAGAATAGCGCAGAGGGAAGGCCTACAACTTTACCTGGCGAGGTGGATCCCCAACTTGCTTCCAGGCTGCCCGGACCTCTACTACCAGCTAGTGCCCATGCCCCGGTCTGCCTAACCACCTCAAGTAAAGATAAGAGGAAACCGACCATTAAGTTGTGGACTGATTATTAACTGCGCCATCCCCTGCATTACACTGCACAGCAACATCTATAACGTCACCATTTCCTGCCCTGGAGCTAAGCTCTGCCTGTGGAGAGCTGAACCAACTCTGCTGCGTCATCATCAGCTCCAGCGGATCTGCACCGCAGCGGCGGCCCCATATAGCCACATACTACAGGTGGCGTCACGAACATTTATATAAAACTTTAATTCCCCTTTTCTCAACATCCCCTTTTATTGACTGCCCTGGGTCACGGACCGGGTCACCGCCACTGTGACACCCCCCAGCATCGACCGGCCCGGCTACCGAGTACCCCACAGCCCAGGGGGCGCGTCATATGTTCTTTCATAATGCCGGTAGCTCTGCTGCAGAGCTGTGAATGATTACAACCTATGTAGTACAGCAGAGCTGAACCTTGTCTCATTAGAAACACAACAAGCACATATCCAGTTGTCCTCTCACAGAGCTATTAGCTCTGCTGTATTGCCTCCCCCCCCATTGGCTAGCTGTGAGATGGAAGCTGATGCACTATGAAAGGAACTGTATATGCAAATGTGTTTGTAATGAGACAAATGTCACTTCTGCTGTACTATGTTAGTTCGGCTGTATTGTTAGTTTTTACCTCTCTACAGATAAATGTGTGATTATGACAGCAAAGTGCCAGTCATTACATGTCTCACTGGTCGTGCCCCCTTTCATTTAAAATCAGCTCTGTTGGCAGATTCTAGTAAGTGAATATCACCCAATGATACAGCCCACACATATAGTCATAAGGGTTACTGCTCTGACAGATTGAACAGGATGGGTAATGTAACAATAATTTTAACCTAAAATAACAATATAACCTACCCCTATGGTCAACAACGCTGGAATGCCACCATCC
Source organism: Phyllobates terribilis (assembly GCF_046119375.1). Classification (NCBI taxonomy): domain Eukaryota; kingdom Metazoa; phylum Chordata; class Amphibia; order Anura; family Dendrobatidae; genus Phyllobates; species Phyllobates terribilis. The sequence goes on from NW_027362763.1 coordinate 187,911,417, forward strand.
CAGGTGAAAGTAATGCCAAAATGCACAGCATGGTTGACAGCATTTCAGCTTGTGGAGGACCATATCGGTAAGTTATTTCTTACATAAGGATATGCTATACCTCTGTATAACTTGCAAAGACCTGAAAAGAAATAGTAATTTAATATCTAAAACTATATAACCAGTGGTGTAACTAGAGTCCGATGGGCCCCAGTGCAAGATTTTGACCAGACTCCCCCACATTCTGGTATATACTGAATATATGTCCTCCATTCTGGTATATACAGGTATGTTTCTCATCCCGGCCCCATCATTGTATATGTATACAGTATATGCCCTCCATCCTGGTATATATGTCCCTCATCCTGGCCCCATCCTGGTATATATGTCCTCTATCCTGGTATATATATCCCCCATTCTGCTATATATTTACCTTATCCTTGGCCCTATCCTTGTGTACTGTATATATCCCTCATCCTGGGCCCCATCCTAGTATATATACAGTACAGACCAAAAGTTTGGACACACCTTCTCATTTAAAGATTTTTCTGTATTTTCATGACTATGAAAATTGTACATTCACACTAAAGGCATCAAAACTATGAATTAACTCATGTGGAATTACATGCTTAACAAAAAAGTGTGAAACAACTGAAAATATGTCTTATATTCTAGGTTCTTCAAAGTAGCCACCTTTTGCTTTGATGACTGCTTTGCACACTCTTGACATTCTCTTGATGAGCTTCAAGAGGTAGTCACCGAAAATGGTCTTTCAATAATCTTGAAGGAGTTCCCAGAGATGCTTAGCACTTGTTGGCCCTTTTGCCTTCACTCTGCGGTCCAGCTCACCCCAAACCATCTCGATTGGGTTCAGGTCTGGTGACTGTGGAGGCCAGGTCATCTGGCGTAGCACCCCATCACTCTCCCTCTTGGTCAAATAGCCCTTACACAGCCTGGAGGTGTGTTTGGGGTCATTGTCCTGTTGAAAAATAAATGATGGTCCAACTAAACGCAAACCGGATGGAATAGCATGCCGCTGAAAGATGCTGTGGTAGCCATGCTGGTTCAGTATGCCTTCAATTTTGAATAAATCCCCAACAGTGTCACCAGCAAAGCACCCCCACACCATCACATCTCCTCCTCCATGCTTCACAGTGGGAACCAGGCATGTAGCGTCCATCCGTTCACCTTTTCTGCGTCGCACAAAGACACGGTGGTTGGAACCAAAGATCTCAAATTTGGACTCATCAGACCAAAGCACAGATTTCCACTGGTCTAATGTCCATTCCTTGTGTTCTTTAGCCTAAACAAGTCTCTTCTGCTTGTTGCCTGTCCTTAGCAGTGGTTTCCTAGCAGCTATTTTACCATGAAGGCCTGCTGCACAAAGTCTCCTCTTAACAGTTGTTGAAGAGATGTGTCTGCTGCTAGAACTCTGTGTGGCATTGACCTGGTCTCTAATCTGAGCTGCTGTTAACCTGCAATTTCTGAGGCTGGTGACTCGGATAAACTTATCCTCAGAAGCAGAGGTGACTCTTGGTCTTCCTTTCCTGGGGCGGTCCTCATGTGAGCCAGTTTCTTTGTAGCGCTTGATGGCTTTTGCAACTGCACTTGGGGACACTTTCAAAGTTTGCCCAATTTTTCACACTGACTGACCTTCATTTCTTAAAGTAATGATGGCCACTCGTTTTTCTTTACTTAGCTGCTTTTTTCTTGCCATAATACAAATTCTAACAGTCTATTCAGTAGGACTATTAGCTGTGTATCCACCTGACTTCTGCACAACACAACTGATGGTCCCAACCCCATTTATAAGGCAAGAAATCCCACTTATTAAACCTGACAGGGCACACCTGTGAAGTGAAAACAATTTCCGGTGACTACCTCTTAAAGCTCATCAAGAGAATGCCAAGAGTGTACAAAGCAATCATCAAAGCAAAAGGTGGCTACTTTGAAGAACCTAGAATATAAGACATATTTTCAGTTGTTTCACACTTTTTTGCTAAGTATATAATTCCACATGTGTTAATTCATAGTTTTGATGCCTTCAGTGTGAATGTACAATTTTCATAGTCATGAAAATGCAGAAAAATCTTTAAATGAGACGGTGTGTTCAAACTTTTGGTCTGTACTGTATATCCCATCCTGGTATATATATCCCTTATCCTGGGCCCCATCCTGGTATATATATATCCTATCCTGGTATATATGTCTCTTATCCTGGGCCCCATCCTGATATATATATATATATATATATATATATATCCCATCCTAGTATATATGTTCCTTATCCTGAGCCCCATCCAGGTATATATGTCCCCCATCCTGGTATATGTCCACCATTCTGCCACTGTTCTTTAATGCAAATAAAAGAATTAACAATTATACTCACCTCCCATCCACTCCCATACCACGTGGCGTCCTCTTCTGAAGATGTCAGATGACTTTAGTGTGCAAGTGACGGAAGCTCATGATGTCACTACCATTTGCCCCCAGTCATGTGCACGTCAACTTCAGCTGCAGGCCTCTGATTGACCGGCAGTGTGTGTTACCACGCACGTCTCTTCGCCGCAATACTCTTCAGTTGAATGTGAGTCCGAGGATGCACATCCAGTTGAAGTTTGTGCTGGCGCTAGCATGCCCCCAGCGCTTGGGCCCGGTCGTATCTGCGACCTCTGTGACCGCGGTCGTTACACACCTGTATAAAACTGTAAATTATTTGAATCATGCATTTTATTACTATATACTATATACAGTACAGACCAAAAGTTTGGACACACCTTCTCATTTAAAGATTTTTCTGTATTTTCATAACTTGGAAAATTGTACATTCACACCGAAGGCATCAAAACTATGAATTAACACATGTGGAATTATATGCTTAACAAAAAAGTGTGAAACAACTGAAAATATGTCTTATATTCTAGGTTCTTCAAAGTAGCCACCTTTTGCTTTGATGACTGTTTTGCACACTCTTGGCATTCTCTTGATGAGCTTCAAGTGGTAGTCACTGGAAATGGTTTTCACTTCACAGGTGTGCCCTGTCAGGTTTAATAAGTGGGATTTCTTGCCTTATAAATGGGGTTGGGACCATCAGTTGTGTTGTGCAGAAGTCTGGTACATTTACCAGCATGTGTTGGTAAAAGTAACTACCAGCATGTGTTGGTAAAACTGCTCTTACAACCCTCCTCAGCTACATTTACCAAGAAGCCGTGGTAAATGTGCACATTTACCAACTGAGCTTGGTTAAAGTCAGATGTTCCATCTTCACACCTGATATTTCTGACTTTTACCACGCTCGACGGTAAATGTTAACATTTACCAAGACTTCACAGGTAAAAGTCCAATTTTGCTTTTCATTTTGAGCTTTTACCGACGGCCTCGGTAAATGTCCAGATTGACCGGTAAATCCTAGGTTTTACCGGCCTTCTGACTTTTACAGTAACATATATATGGAGGTCAGCAGTCACTATTGAGGGGGCAGAAAAATCACTCCCCTATTGGATACAGAGGACACATAATCATGTATTCTTTGTTACTTGCCATTAGCCAAATGCCACAATGTTTTTTCTTCCATTTGGACAGAAATTACAGAAGTCGAGTCCCTATATTATACTGCTCTTACAGAGGACACCATAGTCAGGTAACAGATCATCTAGAATATCCCTATGTTATTTTACACCAAACCCAGCTGCTAGGGTCAGCATTTAACATGAGGATGTACAAGGGAACACTCATATGTCAGTGATTTTCTTGTATGCAAAAATGCACCATTTTCATCACTGTTTTCGATCAGATTTCCATCAGCTTTTGGTCCATGGGTCAGTTTTTTTTATTTTGTGCACATAAAGCTTCTCCTATCAAACATGAAAATGAGACCGCACACTGATGACACATGGATGTCATGTCAAACTCATTAAGAGGCGCATGCCACTTAATGGATTTGGTGCATCTTATCAGTGACGTGTGTCTCATAGTGATGAGCAAGCGTGCTCGTCACTGCTCGATACTCGATCAAGCATCAGGGTACTCGGATACGCTTGTTACTAGATCGAGTATCGTGGGTGTTTGAGTGCCATGCTTGAGTGCCTGTCCCGCGGCTACTATACAACCAATAAACATGCAGGGCCGGCCATGCCATAGCCATGTTGGCTACTGGAATTACTGTGATTGGCCGGGAGAATCGCGTCTTGGAGTTTTATATGAGACTCGGTGATACAATGCTCGGCACCCTGTCCTCAGGAAGCAGTTCAGGGAGAGTTGTTATAGGATGGAGAGTTTATGTTTAACCTAATAAATAAATAATTTAAAAAAGTGATGTGAGGTCCCGCACATTTTTGGTAACCAGCCAAGGTAAAGCAGACAGCTACAGGCTTATATTATCATGCTGGGAAGGTCCATGGATATTGGCCCCTTCCCAGCCTAAAAATACAAGACCACAGCTGCTCCAGAATTGGTGTGTCACCTGGTGAGGTGGCAATCGGGGTAATATTTTTTGGAGTTGATGTCAGCTGTGTAATGTCAGCTGGTATCAAGCCCAGGGGTTAATAATGCATAGGTGTCTATCAGACACCCCCATTACTAACCCGATAATGAAAAATAAAAATATACACAGAAAATACTTTGTGGGAACATTTTTATAATAAATTGGTGATTGCAGGTTAGTGAGGGGGGAGTCTTTATTCAAATAAAGTATTTTTTCCTGTGTATGATTTTTTTTTGTATTACTGGGTTAGTAATGTGTCTTCTGATTAGACACCTCTCCATTACTAACCCCTGGGCTTAATGCCAGTGGACATTACACAGCTGACATCAACTCCAAAAATATTACTGCAATTGCCACCACACGAGGACAATTGGGAAGAGATGGGCAAAGTGCCAGAAATGGCGCAACTAGTGAATGCACCAATTCTGGGGCGGCTGCGGGCTGGTATTCTTAGGCTGGGAAGGAGCCAATGTCCATGGGTTTTTCCAGCCTGAGAATATCAGCCCCCAGCTGTCTGCTTTACCTTGGCTGGTTTTCAAAAATAGGCGGGACCATACATTATTTTTTTAAATTATTTATTTATTTAGTTCCTAACAGCGACCTGGGAGTCAGGGAAACGTCTAGCCATCTTCCCCATGCTGTTCCCATTCCATTTGAGCACTGTGTCCACCCATTTCAGTAATTTTGCTAACCCCCCCGACCCTCCTGATAGGGTCTCCTGGAAAATTGCTCGAGTTACCTATTGACTTACATTATACTCATTACTCTGTTTGTCCGGCCTGTACGATTCGAGCACCGAGCACTTGAGCATTTTAGTGCTCAATCATCATTAGGTCCTCACCAAAAATGTTACTCAAATCAAGAACTGGAGAAACATTTCTGTAGTAAGAAATGATGGCACTTTTTATGAATTCGTCAAGTGGGTCTTGCCATGACTCATCCCTATCCATCCTCTCCATGTCCAACCGCATTGGCAAAGCTGACAGAAAGTGGCATTAAAATGCCAAAAGTTGCGGTTTTCTTGAGCAACTTCAGGTTGTGCAAACTTTTGCAACTTTTCAAAGTGTTTTATGCCATCATTCTGGAATAAATACTTTGATGAACTGGGACCATAATTTTGCATTGGCGGGTTTGATCTATGACTCAGATCAAAGTCGGACATGTCTCTGTGCTTTGATGTGGACTACTCGGTCCGCTAAAATACAATGACATGTGAACAGCCCCATAGACTATCACAGGAACGAGTTCTATCAGGGAAGAACTGGATAAGGTTGCTTGATACAGAGGTCATGAGAGTTTGTGGTTCAGTTGCTGAATGATTGCACAAAGAATAATTTTGTTATTGTAGATCATATGCCACTACGTATATGCAAATATCACACATTATAGGTATAAAAGGACCTGGCCTGCAATAGCCTTTCCTCTGTGTTGTCCTCAGTATATTTAAATATGCTTCTCCAGATACTTTATACAAGCAAATTCACCCCATTTGCATGCGGTATGTTGTCATTTTTGTGCTTTCATTTTTCCTCCTATACTTCCAAAATAAATATCTTTTTAATTTTCAAATTAAAATAGCTACATGAGGACTTGTATTTTTTTAATTACACCATTTATTTTACTATATAGTGTACTGAAAAATAGAAAAAAAAGGTTTTGAAATTATGACAAAAATAAAATTTTTCCCTTGTTTTTTGGGCTTTCTTTGTTATGGTGTTCAGTGTGTTTTAACAAGAAAAGATCTGGTAACATTATTCTCCAGGTCTGTAAGTTTATGGTGATACTAAAATTGACTAGGCTAGATTAATATTATAAGGAGAAGAAAGATGGCAGTGACGGAGTCATCTGAAGGCCATGGCTGCCATAATAAACCATCATTTTGCTGGGTGGTGGGGGTAGTGATGGCTGCACACAAGTAACAGAAAAGTTTGAATATTATTGAATGGAGCCCCATGTAAATGCAGCTGAGGACAATCTTGCGCACTATCACTCTATTATATATTAATGGGACCCCCAAAGATAGCTGAGCCAAGGGCAGACATATGATTGGTGCATAGCACTAGTGATGAGTGAGCACTAAAATGCTCGGGTACTCGTTGCTCGGGTCGAGAAAATTGGAATACTCAGGTGCTCGACCCGGGCAACAAGCCCAATGTAAGTCTATGGGAAACTCAAGCATTTTTCAGACGGCAGACAGCCTAACAATTGCCCAAATCGATGGGAAGGGTGCTGAAATGACATGGGGACAGCATGGGGAAGACCCCTGAAAGGATTTCTGACTCCCAGGTCACTGCTGTCAACAACGTTGTCAGAGGTGTTATGCCACTTTTACGGTCTCACAATAAAACATATAAAAACAAAACCAAAAATGGATTTTCCTGGGAAATATGTTAAGGAACATCCTTTTCAGGGTAATGACTTGTATATACAAAAATAAAATAAATAGCCCAAGCTGTGGAGGAGCATTTTTGTTTTTGGTTATGTTCACACGTAGCGATTTTGATGCGTTTTTTTCACTTTTGCATTGCTTTCAACCGTGACAAAAGCATTCACCAGGAAATGTCATTTTAACATTTTACAACCTTATCTGGCCATGTGGTGTGTGAAATATCATCAGACACATCGTGTTTCATTTATGAAGGTGGGACTCTGAAAGTCACAAAGCCTATTTTTATAGGGCCATCAGGCGACCTTTACTATTCTTAAAGGGCCAGCAGTCGGCCCTCACTATTCTTAGAGAGCCATAAGCCAGATATGTTTTATTGTTCCCATTACTAAAGAGTGGGTCTCCTATACTGTTATTGCGTATGCAGTGAGTTGCAGGACTGCCCAACATTTGGACGCACCCCAATGCCACTTTGAAAATTTGGATACACCCCAATACCCCTTTGAAGAGACTTAGAGGAGGGCCTCCTGTAAACAATGTTCCCATTATTAGGAAGTGGATCTCCCATTGTGTTTGCCCATGCAGTGAATGCAAGGGCTGCCAAAAATTGGAAGGCACTCCAATGCCCCTTGGAATAGACGTGGAGGAGGGCTTCATAAAAAAATGTTCCCATTAGAAAGGAGCGGGTCTCCTATACTTGTAATGCCCATGCACTAAGTGTCTGGGCTGACAAACATTTACCCCTGGGGGGTATACATGAACATACTGTATAAAAATTTTTTTTTACGGGCATCATAAACACCCTTTAAAAAAATTATGTGGGTGTTGCATCATGGACCACGGTCACCCTGGTGATATGGTTGTGGAGGATACCCCATATGTGGGTATGAAGAGGTGCATGGGAATACACCTCCCAAAAAAAGACACAGGATTTGAGTTTATATTATGCTGCTCTCATTCGGTGGTGTTGAGAAGTCCGGCCAAATCCAGCCCTTGTTCATTTTAATAAGAGTTAGCCTATCAGCAATTTCAGTTGACAGGCGGATGCGCTAATCAGTTATAATTTCACCAGCAGCACTAAAAACCCGCTCTGATAAAATGCTGGCGGCAGGGCAGGCTAGGACCTCCAAGGCATAGAGAGCCAGTTCATTCCACGTATCCAGCTTGGATACCCAATAATTATAAGGCACAGAGGAATTACGGAGGACGTTGGTACGGTTGGCAAGGTACTCCCTCAGCATCTTCCCAAACTTTGCACTCTGTGTGAAAGTACCCCGCGCCTCAGAGCTTGTGCGATGGGAGGGGCTGAGAAAATTCTCCCAGAAATTTGACAGTGTTCCCTTGCCTCTGCTGGATTTAAGTTGTGTCTCTCTTGCCTGTACTCCTTGGTTGTCCAACAAAGTGTGACCTCTGCTGCCAGCATTTTCAGATGGGAATTTTTTTAATAGTTCCGCAACAAGGGCCTTCTGGTACAGCCCCATTTTTGTAGACCTGTCCGCCTCAGGAATAAGAGATATAAAGTTCTCCTTGTAGCGTGGGTCTAGAAGAGTCACCAACCAGTTATGACTGTCACACAAAATTTTGAGAACGCGAGGGTCATGTGAAAGGCAGCGTAACATAAACTCAGCCATGCGTGCCAGACTACTAACAGGCAAGGCCCCCGTGTCCTCATCAAGAGGATGACTGACCATGCTCTCCTCCTCCTCCTCCTCTCTGTCCTCTGGCCATCCACGCTGAACAGACGGTATGACAGCTGTGCAGGTAGTATCATCTATAGCGCATGAAACTAGCTCCTGTTCTTCCTACTCCTCTTCCTCATTGTCACCCAATCCACGTTGGGATGAGATGAGGCTGGGCTGTGTGTAATCATCCTGTATGGTTCCTTGCTCCATCTCATCGTGCTCCGGCTGCAATGCATCCTCTTTGATTATGAGCAGAGAGCATTTCAGAAGACAGAGAAGCGGGATGGTGACGCTAATTATGGCGTCATCGCCGCTCACCATCTTGGTGGAGTCCTCAAAGTTTTGGAGGATGGTACATATGTTTGACATCCATGTCCACTCCTGAGGTCTTATGTGTGTAGTCTGAACTGAATACTGATGGCCTTGTTGATGCTGGTACTCAAAAACTGCCCTCTTCTGCTCACAAATCCTTCCCAACATCTGCAGTGTAGAGTTCCAATGCATGGGGACATCACACACCAGTCGGTGAGCTGGAAGCTGCAAATGCTGCTGAAACACGGCAAGGGCGGCGGAAGCTGTAGGTGACTTTCTAATATGGGCACACAGGCGGCGTACTTTAACAAGCAGATCTGGCAGCTCCGGGTAGGATTTGAGAAACCGCTGAACCACGAGTTTAAGCACATGGGCCAGGCATGGTACATGTGTGAGCTCGCCTTGCCTCAGAGCCGCCACCAGGTTCCGGCCATTGTCACACTTGACCATGCCTGGCTGTAGGTTCAGCGGTGTGAGCCACAGATCTGCCTGCTCTTTCAGAACTGTCCACAACTCTTCAACATTGTGCGGTTTGTCACCTAAGCATATTAGCTTCAGCACAGCCTGTTGCCGCTTGACCGAGGCAGTGCTGCAGTGCTTCCATCTTGTGACTGATGTGGTCATTTCGGAGATGGAGGCTGAAGAGGATGAGGTGCAGGAGCTGTAGACTGTGGGGGCAACCCTGATTGACCTAGGGCCCACAATCCTTGGCATCGGGAGGACGTGTTCCGTCCCAAGGTCCGACTGGGTCCCGGCTTCCACTATGTTAACCGAGTGTGCCGTCAGCGAGATGTCCACGAGGGCTAACAGTCTACAAGGGATGGGTGAGGATACAGTAAGTGAGAGTAGAGCTGGTTGTGCAGCGGTGTCGTGGAGCGATGGTTACTGCAGGTTGTAGGCATGTTGGAAGAGGTAGGTCTTCAGGTTCTTTTTGGAGGTTTCCACGGTAGGCGAGAGTCTGATGCTTTGGGGTAGAGAGTTCCGAAGTAGGAGGGATGCACAAGAGAAATCTTGCATGCGATTGTGGGGAGAGGAGATAAGAGGGGAGTAGAGGAGGAGATCTTGTGAGGATCATAAGTTGCGTGTAGGTATGTACCCGGGAGACCAGGTCACAGATGTATGGAGGAGACAGGTTGTGGATGGCTTTGTATGCCGTGGTTAGGGTTTTGAACTGGAGTCTCTGGGCAATGGAGAGCCAGTGAAGCGTTTGACAGAGAGGAGAGGCTGGGGAATAGCGGGGGGACAGGTGGATTAATCGGGCAGCAAAGTTTAGGATAGGTTGGAGGGGTGCGAGAGTGTTAGAGGGGAGGCCACAGAGCAGGAAGTTGCAGTAGTCGAGGTTGGAAATGATGAGGGCGTGCACTAGTGTTTTTGCAGATTCGTGGTTGAGTAATGTGCGGATCCGGGAGATGTTTTTTGAGTTGGAGTCAGCAGGAAGTGGAAAGGGCTTGCATATGTGGTGTGAAGGAGAGGTTAGAGTCCAGGGTTACCCCAAGGCAGTGAGCTTGTGGGACTGGGGAAAGTGGACAGCCATTGATTTTGATGGATAGGTCAGCTGAGTGAGATGGGGGAAAGATGATGAATTCAGTTTTATCCATGTTACGTTTTAGAAATCTAGCAGAGAAGAAGGATGAGACAGCGGACAGACATTGTGGGATTCTAGTTAGTAAGGAGGTAATATCAGGTCCAGAGAGGTAAATCTGTGTGTCGTCAGCATAAAGATGATGCTGAAAGCCGTGGGATTTTTATGAGCTGTCCCAGGCTGAGGGTGTAGATTGAGAAGAGCAGAGGTCCTAGGACTGAACCTTGGGGGACACCAACAGATAAGGGTCGAGATGAGGAGGCTTTGTGTGAGTGAGAAACATTGAAGGTCCTGTCTGTTAAGTATGAGGAGATCCAAGGTAAGGCCAAGTCTTTGATGCCAAGAGATGAGAGAGTCTGTAGTAAGAGGGAATGGTCCACTGTGTCGAAGGCAGATGACAGGTCCAGGAGGAGGAGGACAGAATAGTGTTGCTTGGATTTGCCTGTTAGTAGGTATATGTGCTTGAATAGATATATTTGGTAGACACAGCACTTATATACCATGGGATTATGCCCTGGGACATATAGGCTCAGATCTCCTATATACAGAGGGTACGGAAAGTATTCCCTTCAAATTTTTCACTCTTTGTTTCATTGCAGCCATTTGGTAAATTCTAAAAAGTTCATTTTTTTCTCATTAAAGTACACTCTGCACCCCTCTTGACTGAAAAAAAACAGAAATGTAGAAATTTTTGCCAATTTATGAAAAAACAAAAACTGAAATATCACATGGTCATAAGTATTCAGACCCTTTGCTCAGACACTCATATTTAAGTCACATGCTGTCCATTTCCTTGTGATCCTCCTTGAGATGGTTCTACTCCTTCATTGGAGTCCAGCTGTGTTTAATTAAACTGATAGGACTTGATTTGCAAAGGCACACACCTGTCTATATAAGACCTCACAGCTCACAGTTCATGTCAGACCAAATGAGAATCATGAGCTCAAAGGAACTGCTCAAGGAGCTCAGTGACATAATTGTGGCAAGGCACAGATCTGGCCAAGGTTACAAAAGAATTTCTGCATTACTCAAGGTACCTAAGAGCACAGTGGCCTCTATATTCATAAAATGGAAGAAGTTTGGGACCACCAGAAGTCTTCCTAGACTTGGCCGTCCAGCCAAACTGAGCAATCGTGGGAGAAGAGCCTTGATGACAGAGGTAAAGAAGAACCCCACAATCACTGTGGCTGAGCTCCAGAGATGCAGTAGAGAGATGGGAGAAAGTTCCACAAAGTCAACTATTACTGCAGCCCACCACCAGTCGGGCCTTTATGGCAGGGTGGCCCGACAGAAGCCTCTCCTCAGTGCAAGACATATGAAAGCCCGCATAGAGTTTGGTCAAAATAACATGGACTCCCAGACTATGATAAATAAGATTCTCTGGTCTGATGAGACGAAGATAGAACTTTTTGGTGATAATTCTAAGCGATATGTGTGGAGAAAACCAAGCACTGCTCATCACCTGCTGAATACAATCCCAACAGTGAAACATGGTGGTGGCAGCATCATGCTATGGGGGAGTTTTTCAGCTGCAGGGACAGGACAACTGGTTGCAATTGAAGGAATCATGAATGCTGCCAAGTACAGAGATATCCTGGATGAAAACCTCTTCAAGAGTGCTCTGGACCTTAGTCTTGGCTGAAGGTTCACCTTCCAACAAGACAATTACCCTAAGCACACACCTAAAATCACAAAGGAGTGGCTTGAGAACAACTCTGTGACCATTCTTGACTGGCCCAGCCAGAGCCCTGACCTAAACCCAATTGAGCATCTCTGGAGAGACCTGAAAATGGCTGTCCACCAACGTTCACCATCCAACCTGACGGAACTGGAGAGGATCTGCAAGGAAGAATGGCAGAGGATCCCCAAATCCAGGTGTGAAAAACTTGTTACATCATTTGCAAGAAGACTCATGGCTGTAGTAGCTCAAAAGGGTGCTTCTACTCAATACTGAGCAAAGGGTCTGAATACTTATTACCATGTGATATTTCAGTTTTTCTTTTTTAATAAATTTGCCAAAATTTCTACATTTCTGTTTTTTTTTCAGTCAAGATGGGGTGCAGAGTGTACTTTAATGAGAAATAAAAGTGAACTTTTTAGAATTTACCAAATGGTTGCAATGAAACAAAGAGTGAAAAATTTAAAGGGGTCTGAATACTTTCCGTACCCACTGTAGGTATGGTTTGATAAGCTTAAAATATATTATAGTGTGACTGATATAACCTGCTACACCCCATTGAGTCATTTGTACTCTCTACAACTGTAGTCTGTAATTCTGATAGCCTTGTATCCCAGTGAGTGGGATGGATTGTCTTGAGCTTTCTGTTTCTGGTAATTTGCTCATAGATTTATTATTGATTATATGATATATGTGCTGTTATATGTGTAATATTTATACTAAAAATCATGTATTTTTTATCCCATATACTCTGTTGTGTTCTTGGTTGGTTTTCATATCATTGGTGCAACCTGTGCAGCCTCACAGGGGCCGGAGAAATAAGGGGGCAAATTTCAACTTCAAAGCCGGTAGAATTGTGTATTATGATAAGCTATTGGACTGCAAAGGGTCTATATATTGTTCTTGCACTGGGCCATCTTTTTTTCTGTGCCTGCCACTGAGCTGAGCATTGCACTCGGGTGATCTTCCTTCAGACCTCCCATAAGAATAGATCAGCAGTGTGCATGATCGACCTCCACACCATTCACATGTACAGTGTCCATTTTAGGACATGATAAGATATCAAAGTCAAACATCAGAATCATGTCAGTTTGAGGCCAAAGACCCTGTCTGAGAACTGATTTTGACAAGTGACTTTGACAAGTGACTTTTATTTGATCATGTCCTAAAATGGACACTACACATGGGGCTAATCAGAGCTCCAGTTATCTGAATTCTGAGAGTCCCAGCAGTCAGACACCCAGCCATTGGGAAGCAATTGTGAACTTTTCCCCTATCCTGAGGATAGGGAATAACTTCCAAACTTGAGAATATCCCTTTACAAGTATACAGTAACCTAGTTGTGACTGCAGGCTGTTGGAGCAGTGGAGAGAGGTCATTAAAGTATAGTAAGCGTGGATTTATTTTCCTGTCTCTAGGACATGCTAAAGATGAGCCAAAGTTACGAAGCTAATTTTTCAGGAAATCTACATCAGAAATCCAAGGCTGGCCTACAGATTTCTGTTGTGAATTTTTAGTTGGGAATGAAAGAGGATTAGCCTTATTCAATGGGGCAAATCCACCTGTGACTACTGAATCCGCTCGGAAATTGCTTTAATACGATATATGTTTATTATTTGCTCCCCACAAAGCAGATATGGATTCCACTGTGGAATATTATGTAGCTGTATGACTGACAATGCAGATATCCTATTAAAAAATGGAGATGGTTTGTGGGCAGATTTTACATAGATTTCTGTTGCTACTGTAAAATTTTCACCTGCAAACACGAATGGAGAATTCACAGAATTTGTGCAACAAGTAAACCTAATTTTACAGGGCCCTCCACTTACATCTGTCATTTGTGTCATTGCGTCCCCCAGAAGCCCCACCAGGCAATTTGCCAACCTGATCCATAACCTGGACACCCGACAGGACAGCAAACTGATCAGAATTCCAACTGCTCCCAATTTGCTCCAATATTGATAATTTGTTCCTTTAAGAACCAGTTTTCCATTTTTTTCTTTGTTTTAAAACATCTCTGAGTATAACAGAAAAAGATGTCACAGCCTTCACATCAGGAGCTTTTAGATGCTTGTGAAGATCCGGGGTCTTCCGTGGGCGTAATACTACTCAAACAACACAGGGTCAGGGTAAAACAGTGTGGCAATACTTTATTGAACCACCAAACAGACAATAAACATATAGAACAGTCCCAGCTAATACCCAAGATGGTGCAAAATTACAGACTCACCCTTCCGCTGGCCTGCCTGGGAATAGAACAGCTGCGACTTTGGGACTTCCAGGGCCAACTACCTCAACCAGTGGCCCCCCTGCTTTTGGCGGGCCCCCACACATAGGAGGTAGAGGAATTAGGAAGCTGACATTCCATCGAGGTACAAAGCCAGGAGACTCAAGGGTCTCACCCTGGCCTCTCCGAGAGTCTCCATGGGGACAGATGACCATCTGGTTCCAATCTGGCCTCTCCGAATGTCTCCATGGGTTCCAGGCGACCGAAGGGTCCTACCTGGCAACCCCAATCAACATATCCATAGGGCCAGGTGACTTCATCGTCCTAACCTGGTCTCCCCAAATGTATCGATTGGTTCTCTGATGGTCAATGGAGCAGATCCATATCCTTCCAGTCAGGGCCGTGTACCGTTAGGCCGGAATCATGTATAATCCAAATCTGTGTCTCTCTGGATCGAGCCATGCTACCAATCTGCTGTCCTGAAGAGACGTCTGATCTCTGATTCTCTCTTTCAATTCTCCCTGCTACAGAGACATATGCCCCTTAAATAGTTACAATTGTCCATTTCAAGTCAACATCCACAGGATAAGGATTAGGGAGGGTATTATTCCACAGGGCTCAAGTCTCAATGTTTGTGCATTTAATCAATTTGCATAGTTGGTATAGCAGGGGGCTCTGGTAAATCAACATTTAGCTGGCTTTAGTATAATATGTAATTAGCATATTAACAAACATTATTGTTTCCAGACTTCAAGAGAAGTCAACATTCAGGTTTATACACATAATAGTATGTCCTTCTTGACCAGCCACAGAAAAACATATACATTCACAAGTCAACCCAAAAATAATAGTGTATTTTTCTTGACTTAACAAATCTAAATGTCTGGCTGATTAAGATTAGAAGCTGTTTTATCACAATGCATATGTGTTTTTTTTTCGTCAAATACGTTGTTATACAGTACCTTGGCAATATGCCTTAAAGAGGTTGTCCACTACTTTTACATTAATGGCATATCCTTCGGATAGGCCACCAATGTCTGATCGGTCCGGGGTCCAACACCCCTGTCGATCAACTGTTACTGGTAGTGGCCACCAGTCATAAGTACTTACTTGCGGAGCTGGCTGTCTACTTGTAGTGGCTGCCACAGGGTACTACACATCTGCCTCCTATTGATTTGAAAAGGAGGTGGATGTACAGTTCCAAGCCCTGGCTAAGGATAGACCATACAATGTAAAAGTAGTGGATAACCTCTTTAATTAAATTGTTGTCGAGTCAAAATTGATAAGTCTGCAGTCACTCTGTGCAGACTCTGCGCAGATCGGGGTGTATGTATGCATTATACATACTACTGGCCAGAGCCCGTCCAGTG
The DNA here is from genome assembly GCF_046119375.1 of Phyllobates terribilis. Taxonomy (NCBI): domain Eukaryota; kingdom Metazoa; phylum Chordata; class Amphibia; order Anura; family Dendrobatidae; genus Phyllobates; species Phyllobates terribilis. The sequence continues at coordinate 187,927,119 of NW_027362763.1, forward strand.
GGCTTGGCCTCGCTTTCATACACTCACGTGGATAGCCACATGACTAGATGCGGAGCAGCATCGCTCAATGCAAGTGTTTGGAGCAAAGCTGCGCCAACTGGATGGGCTCTAGCCGGGAGTATGTATAACTCATATGACGCACCCCTGGGCCGTGTGCAAGGGATACCCGGAGCCGGATCTCGATGGGGGTAGTAGTCCTTGTGGCGGTGACCCGGTCCGTGCCCAGGGTGTCAAACTAAGTGGCAGTATATGGCAGTAGATGTTAACTTGGATGTCGACTACGCCACCCGTTGAGTGTGGCTTTGCAGCCGCCGCTGCAGAACAGTCCGCTGAGGCCGGTGGTATGGGTGCAGCGATGATGGTATAACCCCCAACGGGAGGGGTATGGCCTCAGGGCAGCAGGTGAAGATGATGGGGGTTGTGACGGTGCAGTAAGAAGAGTCAGAGTCAGGAGATGCAGTTTTCAGGGGTGTTCTCTCAGTCACTCTGGCCTTGAGTGACCACCCGAGCCGTGCTGCGTCCACCAGGTCCTGGACTCGGCTAACCCCCAGGCAGTTCCGGAGCGTGGTCCTGAGCTCCCTTCTCACTCTCTTTCTCCTGGCCGTTCCCACCAGGGATCCACCTTTGGCCGGCTCCCTTGGGTCTCTTAGTGGTCAAACCTCCTCTGGGTTCCCTGACCCTATGCTTGGTGTGCCTTTCTGGTGGATTTGGTGAGGGTCGTGGCAAATCTTGACCACGACCTCCGGTTCCTGGCTGAGGATAAGTGGCCTCCACCAGTTCGGGTTCCGGTACCCGTGTCCGCCAACCCTTCACCCTTTTTGGTCTGATTCTGGGTTCTTAGGGTTCCCTCTGGTCTTCCACTCTGGGCCTTTCTTTCTCCTCTCTCCTCTGCAGGCTTGGCTCTGGAGCTGGGCCCAACTGGAGCCACAGCTCCCAGTCAGCCCTCCTGGCTGAGCTCCCCTGCTCAAAAGACCCTGTCCTAAGATGGTGCCCACCATATATACTCCCTCTATGTGTGAGCCCAGGTGACTAGCACCCAATGAGCTCCTAGCTTTACCCAGACTACTCCCCCTATCTGCCCCTACACTACTGGGATGTTCCACCCCCCTCCCACTCCAGCCAGGGACAGACGCTGTCGTACCTGCACATATACTGGTGGGAGTACCGTTGTTCTGTCCCCCGGAAATGGGATGTATGTAGTGCATGCAGCCTACTAAGCTCAGTCCCACACTCCATCCTTACCCGGGAGTGGAATACCACACCTCTGGCTTGAGGTGTAATACCCCTGTAGCAGCCGAATCCTCAGGGTGCTACATTCCCCCCTGGTAAATCACAGCACGTCCTCGGGCTGTAAAAGAGCAAAAAACATAAAACATACAAGCTTTTTAAAGTGCACTACATATAAAATATATAAACAGTAACCTTCAATCATCCCTTTATGGGAGGTACTTCTCTTTTAAAATGTTACGGACACATCATAAAATAATATTAACTCTTTCATCATAATAAAACTTTTCATATAAAACATTTTTGACCTCTGGCCACTTGTGCAAATTGTGACCAGGTAAGTGCCACAGTCTCTGGTAGAAAAAACAGTTTCCTATAAAACCAGTAGGGGGCGCTTTAAGAAGCGCAACTATTTACAAGGGATATGGCCGCTCTCAGTCCTCGGCCAGTGGGGAAAAGGGATGGCTGCTCACAGTCCTCAGCCTGTGGGGAGATGGGACACACTGGAACAGTTCACTGGTCCCAACGGGGACTATATCTTACTGGCAACAGTTATTGTACCTTCACGGGTAACTATTTACAGTGCTCCTACTGTACATCAGTGGCGACGTCCTCCTGCTCCTGCCTGAGGGTAATCTTCAGACCCGTCCGGGTCCTCTTGTTCCTCCTCACACCGCAGCTCCTCCTCAGTCAGGCGATGTACATGAAGGGCATAGGGTCCTTTGGCACACTGGTGCCGGGTGAAGGTGACCTCATCTCCCAGGTAAAGGTCACGACCTCTGTGTCCCTCCGGCAGATGGCTTTCTACGTCTCTGCGGGTGACAAAGACGTCGCCGGGGGTTCTGTGGTCCCATATAAAACCCCACCCGTTCTCCATTTGGAATTTTATTACAGTCCCGCTGGCACGGGGACCGTGGGCAGTACGGGGGTTTCTGCGGGCCCGGCGCTTTTGCTCGGCGCTCTGGACTTGGAGCCGCTCCTCGCGGACCCGCCTCTCTCGTCGCTCCTTAGCAAAAACCTCCAATTGTTGCCGGCAGCACTCCGTACGCTGGGCTGCGGCTGCCCGGGTCTCCTCGGTGAATCCCATCAGGTCCTCACCGGTAGGGTCCCACTCAAATTGGGCGTCCTCCAACGGAAGCGGATTGAGTTTGGCGGGCGCAGGAGCCGGAATTAGAGGCTCATCCAGAGGCCGTTCCCTCCGGAATAGAGGATGAATATATTCAGGTGGCCACACGAAGAGCAGCCCGTCCTGGGTGGTGTTTTGTGCAGAGCGGTCTTCGCCCAGACGGGGTGCTGTGGAGGCAGAGGGCGCTGTGGTGTTTGCGGCGCCCAGGGGCTCCTGGCCTTGCGTCCAGGCCGATGGTAGTCTGAATACAAAGGGCGCTTTAAAGGCTGCGGCGCCCGGGTCTACCAGGCCTTGCGACCAGACCGGTGGCATGATGGAGGTAGAGGGCGCTGTGAAGACGGAGGCGCCCGGGGGTACTTGGCCTTGCGACCAGGCCGAGGGCGCTTCTTGCTTGGCCGCGCTCTGAGTCGAGGCGCATGACGTAGCAGGGGGCGTGGCCGCGGCTCCTGCCGCTTGAGGCCTAGCTCGGAGCGGTGACGATGCAGCAACGTGAGTGGTGAGTGGGGTCTCGGGCTCTGCGACGGGGAGCTGGGGCAGGCTTGCGACCCTCGGGCACGGGGTGTTGTCGTCCCCATTACCTGCTCCCTTTCCTTCAACTCCCTCCGCGGCGTCGTCTCCGGCCGTCGTCCCTCCTGCACCTTCCTCAGAGGCGGACATGCTCCTTGTCGTGGGTGGCGTGCTTCGCTGGCGGGTTCCAGCCTGCTGGGCCATCTCCTTGCTCCACTCCGCCAGCGCTTCCTGCTGTACCCGGGCCATCTTCCGTGCGAGGCCCTCCAGCGCGGTCTGTGCACGCTCCCGATCTCCGGGGAGCTGCGCCAGAATCTCCAGCAGGCCTTCTGGAGTGGCGGCCTGCAACAGGCTCCTGACCACAGGGTCGGTGCTGCCTGACTCTCCCTCCATCTCCGGGTGTGTTCTCTCTAGACTCCTCCAAGCTGCTCCCATCTTCTCTCTTTTGTTCTGTATCCGCCCCCATTGAGGGCGGTCCTGGGGCAACTTGGTGATTGTCAGTTCCAGGGGCAGACCCCCCACGCTGATGGACATCTCAATCATTGCAGTCTCTGCTGGTGGGGGCGGTCTTCGTTTTCGGCGCCATTCTTGGTCCTGGCCCACGATGGGAGGTGGCCTCTTGCCACCCTCTGGCACGCCCATAATGGCGTCCGCTCTGCCAGGGCGGGAAATCTTCTTAGATGGCGGGAATCGCTTCCCAGTGGCGGGAAACACTGCAGATGGCGGGAAAAGACTGCAGATGACGGGCAAATGGCGGGAACCGATCCGAGATGGCGTCCGATGGCGGGGACCCTCCGGAACCGGCGGGAGACTTCTTTTTGAGGTAAATGCGAACTTTTCTTCAGGCACGCAGTACCCGGTGGTTGCGGGCACGTGATGCTGCCGACTACGCCAAAGTTGACGCGCCCCCTGGGTCGTGTGCAAGGGATACCCGGAGCCGGATCTCGATGGGGGTAGTAGTCCTTGTGGCGGTGACCCGGTCCGTGCCCAGGGTGTCAAACTAAGTGGCAGTCTATGGCAGTAGATGTTAACTTGGATGTCGACTACGCCACCCGTTGAGTGCGGCTTCGCAGCCGCTGCTGCAGAACAGTCCGCTGAGGCCGGTGGTATGGGTGCAGCGATGATGGTATAACCCCCAACGGGAGGGGTATGGCCTCAGGGCAGCAGGTGAAGATGATGGGGGTTGTGACGGTGCAGTAAGAAGAGTCAGAGTCAGGAGATGCAGTTTCAGGGGTTTTACTCACGGGTGTTCTCTCAGTCACTCTGGCCTTGAGTGACCACCCGAGCCGTGCTGCGTCCACCAGGTCCTGGACTCGGCTAACCCCCAGGCAGTTCCAGAGCGTGGTCCTGAGCTCCCTTCTCACTCTCTTTCTCCTGGCCGTTCCCACCAGGGATCCACCTTTGGCCGGCTCCCTCGGGTCTCTTAGTGGTCAAACCTCCTCTGGGTTCCCTGACCCTATGCTTGGTGTGCCTTTCTGGTGGATTTGGTGAGGGTCGTGGCAAATCTTGACCACGACCTCCGGTTCCTGGCTGAGGATAAGTGGCCTCCACCAGTTCGGGTTCCGGTACCCGTGTCCGCCAACCCTTCACCCTTTTTGGTCTGATTCTGGGTTCTTAGGGTTCCCTCTGGTCTTCCACTCTGGGCCTTTCTTTCTCCTCTCTCCTCTGCAGGCTTGGCTCTGGAGCTGGGCCCAACTGGAGCCACAGCTCCCAGTCAGCCCTCCTGGCTGAGCTCCCCTGCTCAAAAGACCCTGTCCTAAGATGGTGCCCACCATATATACTCCCTCTATGTGTGAGCCCAGGTGACTAGCACCCAATGAGCTCCTAGCTTTACCCAGACTACTCCCCCTATCTGCCCCTACACTACTGGGATGTTCCACCCCCCTCCCACTCCAGCCAGGGACAGACGCTGTCGTACCTGCACATATACTGGTGGGAGTACCGTTGTTCTGTCCCCCGGAAATGGGATGTATGTAGTGCATGCAGCCTACTAAGCTCAGTCCCACACTCCATCCTTACCCGGGAGTGGAATACCACACCTCTGGCTTGAGGTGTAATACCCCTGTATCAGCCGAATCCTCAGGGTGCTACACATACATACCCTCCAGTCTCGGCTCACAGACTGGCGAATCCCTGCAATGCACAGTGTGTGCGCTGGGAGATTCATAGGTCTGCAGTCACATAGAGTGACTGCAGACTTATCGATTTGGACTGGACTACCTCTTTAAATATTCACTGTGTTCTCACAGTGTCTAATGTATTGTACTTTGAGAATCACTGCTGGAAAATGTTGTCATAATAGCTCCTTTTAAATATTAGTTTTAGATAATGAGGCAGATACCCAGGAAAATGTATTACAGGGCCAACAACAATAGAGATAATTATCTTGATCTTTTTGTTCTCAAAGTCAAAGTCATGTTCCTTAAAGGTGAAACTGTCAGGTTGTGTACAGCCCTGAAACTGCTATCAATATTCTACAGAGCCTTATCTCTTTGAGCTGCAAAGAAAACACCACTTGTGGTGTGCTAATTAGCTGGGACCAGTCCAGCAGGGAGTCTACAACCCAGACCAGTCCCAGCCGTGGGTGCTATAATCATAGCCTCTCAACGTGATTGACATCTTTTTCTACTGTGCCCAGTTATAGCATCATTGTAGGACGTTGTGCGCCTGCTCGTCTCCTCCTGCACTGAAGCTTTGACTTGGTACAAAGCTTCAAAGAAAAATGGAGTGATGCTTTCATTATGTCTGAATGATGACGAGTATTAGAAATATTAGTACTTAGAAATAATAATAATACACTGTGTTCCAAATTATTATGCAAATAATATTTTCTCAGATTTTCCCAAATTAATTTTCCAGTCAAATAACTATTAGAGTACAACTGAAAGGTTTTTGTACAAACTGCCTATGATAACAGTATATTTTTTAAAAAATAAAACACTCAAACTGCACTCAAAATGCATGTTCCATATTATTATGCACAGCAGAGTTTTCAACCTTTTCATTTTAATAAAGAAGAAAAAAATGGTCATTTTTGAAATTATAAGCATTAGCAGGTTATTACAAACTGAAATCAAACAGTTTTCAACTCAAAACTTTATTCTAGGTGATGTAACATTTGCACATAGGACCCCTTGTTCGAAAGGAGCTTCTGAACTCTCTCATTCATTGAATTTGTCAGGTTTTGGATGGTTTCTGCTTCGATTGTTTTGCATGAGGACAGAATACCCTCCCAGAGCTGTTGCTTAGATGTGAACTGCCTCCTGCCATCATAGACACTCCTTTTGATGATGCTCCAGAAGTTCTCAATGGGGTTGAGGTCAGGGGAGCATGGGTGCCACACCATAAGTTTGTCCCCTTTTATGCCCATAGCAGCCAGAGATGCAGATGTGTTATGTGCAGCATGAGACGGGGCATTATCATGCATGAAAATGATCTTGCTGTGGAATGCACGGTTCTTCTTCATGAACCATAGCAGGAAGTGCTGTTTGAGAAACTCCACATACATTATGGAGTTCATCTTTACCCCTTCAGGGATCCTAAAAGGGCCGACAATCTCTCTCCCCATGATTCCAGCCCAAAACATTACTCCACCTCCTCCTTGTTGGCGCCGTAGCCGTGTTTGCATGGGGTGTCCATCAACCAGCCATCCTCCACTCCATTCATCTGGACCATCGAGATCATTTCATGCATGATAATGCCCCGTCTCATGCTGCACATGACCTCAGCTCTGGGAGGGTATTCTGTCCTCATGCAAAACAATTGAAGCAGAAACCATCCAAAACCTGCCAAATTCAATGGACGAGAGAGTTCAGAAGCTCCTTTTGAACAGGGGGTCCTATGTGCAAATGTTACATCACCTAGAATAAAGTTTTGAGTTGAAAACTGTTTGATTTCAGTTTGTAATAACCTGCTAATGCTTATAATTTCAAAAATGACCATTTTTTTGTTCTTTATTAAAATGAAAAGGTTGAAAACTCTGCTGTGCATAATAATTTGGAACATGCATTTTGAGTGCAGTTTGAGTGTTTTATTTTTTTAAAAATATACTGTTATCATAGGCAGTTTGTACAAAAACCTTTCAATTGTACTCTAATAGTTATTTGACTGGAAAATTACAATGACTGCAATTCATATAGCTAATTTGGGAAAATCTGAGAAAATATTATTTGCATAATAATTTGGAACACAGTGTAATGCTAAAGATAAATGACTACTAGTACTACTACTGCTATTACTACCATGACTGTGGAGTCGGTAAGCCAAACCTCGGACTCCAACTCAATTTCCCTGACTCTGACTCCATGACTCCGACTCCACAGCACTGCCTCACTACTGAGCATGTAAAGCCCTGGAGTATACTACAAAGGAAGTATGCAATAATGCTTCATACTGTAAAGGAAACGTCCATAAAACTTGTAACCGCTAGCCCTTGTATATAACCCTTACCAAGTTACCATTCAGTAAAGAGTTTATTTTGGCGAGGTGGTCTCCCTCATTGAACTGTGCAACATCTGGTCCTGGCCAGCCCACACCTCAGGCTACATGTAGCCTGCATGGGCGTAAGGCCCTCACAGCACAAGTCCAAACACCCAGCCAGGACCCACACATTCATGTAGCATGATGAGGCGCTGAAAACAAGTGCCTTGTCCGCGGCTACCACCCCGCTCCACGTTACATATGAAAGAAAACAATTTTTCATACCAAAAGCAAAATCTTCAGATCTTCACGTATCCTAATAGATAAATCACTCTGAATGACACTAATGATATTAAGACATTATTCTGAGAAAAGAACCCAAAGTATTGGGTTATTATTTGCATAATAATTTGGAACACAGTGTAATGCTAAAGATAAATGACTACTAGTACTACTACTGCTATTACTACCATGACTGTGGAGTCGGTAAGCCAAACCTCGGACTCCAACTCAATTTCCCTGACTCTGACTCCATGACTCCGACTCCACAGCACTGCCTCACTACTGAGCATGTAAAGCCCTGGAGTATACTACAAAGGAAGTATGCAATAATGCTTCATACTGTAAAGGAAACGTCCATAAAACTTGTAACCGCTAGCCCTTGTATATAACCCTTACCAAGTTACCATTCAGTAAAGAGTTTATTTTGGCGAGGTGGTCTCCCTCATTGAACTGTGCAACATCTGGTCCTGGCCAGCCCACACCTCAGGCTACATGTAACCTGCATGGGCGTAAGGCCCTCACAGCACAAGTCCAAACACCCAGCCAGGACCCACACATTCATGTAGCATGATGAGGCGCTGAAAACAAGTGCCTTGTCCGCGGCTACCACCCCGCTCCACGTTACATATGAAAGAAAACAATTTTTCATACCAAAAGCAAAATCTTCAGATCTTCACGTATCCTAATAGATAAATCACTCTGAATGACACTAATGATATTAACACATTATTCTGAGAAAAGAACCCAAAGTATTCATATAAAAGGGTTCTTGATGTACAAAATTTAGGAGCCACTGGCATGCATTATATATACAGTGGTTTGCAAAAGTATCCACACCCCTCTTCGGCTTTTTACCTATTTTGTTACTTGTGGAGAAGTACAAGTCAGGGTTGGGTTAGAAAAAATTATCCCAATCTTTGATGATCCCCATGAGCACAATCAAATTCATTATTGACGCGCCCAGGGGATGGGGAGGACTCGGCGCCCGGGCCTTGTTGTTAGTTTTGGGGGATGTCGCGGTAGTCGGCTCCCGGGCCCGTACCCTGGGCCTCTCTTTTATAGGGGGTGGATAATTATGTGGAAGTTCGTGACGCCACCTGTGGCGTCTGGTGAGGATCACCAGCACTGCGGCAGCCCACTGAGGCCGGTGTTAAGGCAGCTTGGGTGGTATAGCTCCCCACCGGTGGAGTCAGGCCTTAGGGCAGCCTAGGAGAAGGGAGGCAGGACAGAGGAGAACCAGCCGGGTCTGAAGAAGGATAGGCAAAATCACAGTTCACTTCAGTACCTTTTACTGATGGAAGTTCAGGCACATTCCGGCGCACTGGAGAGTGAAGAGTGCATATCAGGATTCTCCCCTGTGAGCGGGTATAGGGCCTCCTGTTTCTTGCCTTTGAGCAGCAAGTTTCCGACCTGCCTGGAGCTAGGCCTAACTTTGTCTCTATCCTTCACCGGCTGACTTTGTGGTAGGGCCTTCTCTTGGAGTACACGCTTCCAGATTGCGGGGCTTCCGTGACTCCTGGCTCTGGTACGTATCAGCTCTTGGGAGATCCTGGGACCTGAAGTCTTCCAGGGGTCTCTGGTTTTCTCTACAGGGGGGGTATACGGCCCTGTAGACGCAGACCCGGTGTCCGGTATATGTTTTCTGGGGTGAGATGGTACAGCTCCTCTGCCCCCAATGCTACTCACTCCTCTAGACTTCGGCCTCGCTTGGGGCCCTCACTAGGCTATACATACTAGGGGCAGCTTGCCACGCTTCACCGCTCTTATGGCGTCGGCACGCCTTAGGCTCACTAACCTGAGCTCTCTGAGTCTTGGCTGTGCTCCACTGCAGGCTGACCTCTCAGGCTCATGCACTGCAGGAACTGTCTCCACCGACTGAGCTGCCTAACTCCACCTCCCCTTTTTATATCCCTAACGGGCTCCCTCTTGTGGTGTGTGGAAGGTGGAGGTGTGTGTATGCTGTGAGGGCCTCTTGTGGAGGAATCCGTCCATGCACCCCTCTAGGATATGTGGCACCAAGCACAGCAGTGCGCCACATTATCATCAAATGGAAAGAACATGATAGCACAACAAATCTGTCAAGAGAGGGCCGCCCACCAAAATTCTCAGCTGGGGCATGGAGGGCATTAATCAGAGAGGCAGCACAGAGACCAAAGGTAACCCTGAAGGAGCTACAAAGTTCCCATGCAGAGACTGGAGTATCTGTCCATACGACCACAATAAGCCGTACACTCCATAAAGGTGGCCTTTTTGGAAGAGTGGCCGTCAGAAATAAGCCTTTAGTTACACACAAAAATTGTAAGGCTCGTTTTCAGTTTGCTAAAAGACATGAGGGAGACTCCCCAAATGTATGGAGGAAGGTACTGTGGTCAGATGAGACCAAAAATTAAACTTTTCGGCCATCAAGGTAAACAGTATGTCTGGTGCCAAACCAACACAGCTCATCACCCCAAGAACACCATCCCCACAGTGAAATATGGTGGTGGCAGCAGCAGTATGCTGTGGGGATGTTTTTCAGCAGCAGGAAAGGGAGAATGGCCTAAGTCGAGAGAAAAATGGATGGTTTGAAATACAGAGATATTCTAGAGCATAACCTGTTTTAGTCTGTCAGTGGTTTGAGGATGGGACGGAGGTTCACATTCAAACAAGACAATGATGCAAAGCATACTGCTAAAGCAATACTCAAGTGGTTTAAGGGGAAACATCAAAGCCCAGACCTTAACTCAATGGAGAATCTGTGGTCAGACTTGAAGATTGCTGTTCACCAGTTAAAACCATCTAATTTGAAGGAGTTGGAGCAGTTTTTCCTTAATAAATGGGCAAAAATCCCTGTGGCAAAATGTGGAAAGCTCATAGAGATTTATCCAAAGCGACTTGCAGCTGTAATTGCTGCAAAAAGAGGCTCTACAAAGTACTGAGTTTAGGGGGGGAATAGTTATGCACACTGATTTTCAGTAATTTTGTCCTATTTGTTGTTTGCTTCACAATGAAAAGAAATCCAAATGTTCGCAGTTGTAGGCATGTTTTTTACATGAACTGATGCAAACATGAAAAGTTTGAAACATGAAACATGAGGTTGCAAAATATGAAAAATGCCAAGGGGTGAATACTTTTGCAAGCCACTGTAGATACGAGTAAGCAAACTGCAGCCAGAAATTCTAAATATTGCCGTTCCCAAAATCACAACTTATCAACTATCCACAGGATATGTCATGAATCGCTGGACGTCTCACCTTCGAGACTCTTCTGATTCCAAGAGCGGTAGACCCCTACCAATAGAAAAAATAGGGCTCCTGGTTATATCTGTCAGTCTAACAGGTTTAAAAAACAATAACAATGGTCATACGAACTGCAAATCAATTCAAATTGAGGAAGGGACCCCTGAAATCATTATTAGTGGGGGTCCCAGCATTATTACCTCCCTGCAATCAGCCCCTAGCTGTCTTGCCTATAGCCAAGATCACAGATTGCTTTTTCTGTAAAAACTAGACTAGATTTCAAAAGATAAGACAGATATCTATCTGCTGACTCGGTAACATCTATAATTTTCCTTCCTATAGAATAGTAAGATAATATGGTGTAAAATACTACAAAACGTAAAATATATTCATCCCAAAGCTATACAGATCCATTTACAAGATGCTCATGTTTTCTTGCTCCTAGAGTTTGTGTACTTACCAGTACTGCCATCTCAGCAGGAACATCATAATTATAGGACCAGTAGCGAACACGTATTACCCTATGTGCACATCAGCGATCACTGAATCACACCGTACTTCTCTACCTGTTCTCTCTGGATTTTTGACTGCACACTGCATTGGCCTGTGCTGTGCCCTCCCCAGTGTTCACACCACTCCTCCTGCTCCAACCAGTGTAGTAACACAGGTGATAACTGCAGACTGGAGCAATACTCCAGCATTTGCCTGTTCTGCACCACAGTTAGGGTGAATATTCAATATATTCATTGCATTTTCCCTTGTAGGAATACCAGGTATTAGAGCAACAGAAAGGTCAAATTTGTAATTTTTTTTTCTTGGAAGGAAACAAGACCCACAAGTGTGAACATTTTACAGCAACCAGAATGCATTCTTTATTCTTGCGAAAATTTTCATCCACCAAATAAATATCAAGAACATGACTGGTAATTTAACCCCTTCAAGACCTGTGCATTTTTCATTTATTCTTCACTTTTATTTTTTTCCCCTTTTTCTTCCAAGAGACCTAATAGAAGCAATTCATTATTGAATTTGAGCCTGTTTTTTTGGGGGGCTCAATAGTCATCTTTCTGATTGTACCTTTTCTATAATATGTATTCTCTAATGTAGGCAGAGTTTGGGGTATCGAGAACATTTTGCTTAATTCTTCATTTATGATTTTTCAATAAGTCGCAAACTATGTCTCCAAAATGTACTCCAATCCCGCCCTGCAGTAGTTTTATGTATGCCAAATATTTTGGTACAATTTTTGTATCACTTTGGGAAACATGTCACTTTATGCCCTAAGAAAGCACAAAAAAGGTTAAATGTTGAAAATAATGCAATTGTAGCTTTGTTTTTTTGGGGTTTTGTTTTTACATTTCTTATTGTGCAGTAAGTGATATAGCAATATGAATCGCATGGTTTGTACGATGCAATGAGGAATACGGTGGTTCAGAGTCCGCGCTGCCCTATGGCTCAAATATACGATCGCACACAAAGGTGAAGCATGAATGCGATTTATTTTGTCAATGCGTTTCAAGGTTTTCAAACCTCTCAGGACCAAACCACAATGATACATGGTCTGATGCCAAACTTGTATAGTTTTTTCTAGAGGAGTAAAAAAATTCTGACATTTATCTGGTTTGTTTTGCCATTTTCTGAAGCCCGTAACTTACTTTTTTTTTCTCTTGAAACACCTGTAAGAGGACATGTTTTTTTTTTGCATGACGAGCTGTAGTTTATATTGTTATTTTTGGGTACATACAACAATTTCAGAAACTTGTATTGGAATTTTTAGGAGAGGTTCGGTGACCAAAAATAATTTTGATTTTCTTTTATCTTTGCCGCATTTAACTTAAGCAAATTTTATATTTTGAGAGATTTCACTTTTACAAATATATTACCGTACATTTTTTTATTTTTAGAAGGGGAAAAGGGGGTTTATTTAAACTTTTACATTTTCAAATTTTTTTCTATTACATTTAAATGTATATTTTTAGTCCTCATAAGGGACTTGTTCCTTTTAATCGTTTGATCGCTTGTTCTATATACTGCAACACACTAGTATTGCAATCTACTGTATAATACAAATCATGGTCTTCTATGAAGCCAAGCCTGTGGCTTAGGGGACACTGACATCAGAGCTTACATCAGAGCTGGGCTATAGGGAAAGAGGGAAGACAAACTTATAAAAAGGGCATACCTTAACGCATAGCAATGTAACAGCAACAATACCATGACATGACCATACAATACTGTATGATTCCCAAGTCGTGGGACACAGGCTGAGATTTTATATCTAATCTGCATTTATGTAATAGATTTTCTGATATTATCAGAATATGCCAATATGCCGACTAACACAACACTGTCAGGTATCAGGTATAAGGGTGGAAATGGGCTGGGGACAAATGTATTTTTTTTTAAGTGGTTTCTCTGACTGCATTATTTTTATGCTCCTATAGTTGTCAGGTTGCTTTTTGACAGGTCTCTGTGGGTTTCTTGTACATTTATTCTCGAGTCACCATATCTTTTTATACGTTGACTCTGGCAATTATATTTATTCTTTACAGGTTACCTTGAGCCTGATCATACTCACTTTTATGCGTCGCTTTCTTGGTCAGGCTCAGATTTATTGATATCCATTATATTCTATTGTTATTTATATGTACATTGTATAACTGGTCTTCTGGTGCTATATTTTGGTTCTGTACATGTGTGTTGCATTTATTTTTCTTGGTTATGGCATGTACCCCTCACCATTTTACTTAGTGGGATGTAGTGTGTGTTTTTCATGTTTATAATGTTATTATGTTTTCATGGTTGTGTTTTTTCCTCAATAAATCTAGACTTTTACAGGTGTGCTCATCACTAGTGTACTGCTTTGTGTTTTGTCAAAAATGGGGTAGGGTGCAAAATTTATACCTGTATCGATATCTTTGCTCTTTGCCAAATGAAGAAGTGATTGCTTTATCTCGAGCCATCCAATACTTATTCTTTCAATCAGGGAGAAAAATCAGATACACTGTTTTAAATGTGAAAAAGTAATGATTTCTCAAGTTAAAGTGAATAAATTAGCCTTTTTTGGGATCCACAACAGATTTGCTAATCACAAAATGAATGAACAATTACAAAGGCTTTTTTTTATCAAGCTGTCCAAAAATTATCCCCTTTTTAGGACGCGAAAACATGAGTACTGTTTTCAAAGTGAAGAAACTATGGTTTTGTTGTCAGCAAATTTATTAATAAATTAGAAATATTTTGGGAGCTGTTTTATGTTTATGTACTATCAAGAGAGTAAGTTTTCCAGCCTCACCATTACTGTGTAGCTGCTAAGAGATGTATGGCTGGCATGGCTGTGCAGTGGCTGTGGCAACAGCAGCATGGTAGAGAGTAAGGATGGGGCAGGCAAGGAGATGTGTAGCAGTGGGCTAGCAATGGCAGCCCAGGCAACAGCTGTACTACAGTATAGGTGACACGATGGACAGGTAGTAAATGCCCAGGTGAGTGAGTTTTAATCATTGGCATCAGCTGTCGGTGCATGAAAATCCCCACTGATCCATGACTGATTCCTTTTGACCAATGTTAGGTCTTGTGGCAGATAGTCTGGTGCGCTTTGATGTGACAAATCCTCCGGCCATACCGAATACCCTCTCTGACATGACACTGGAGGCTGGCCATAACAGTACTCTCACAGCAAACTGAGCCAATTCTTCCCCCTGGTCCAATTTGTTGACCCAGAAATGTATGCAATTAGGGCTCATGGTATCTGTCTTTGAAAACACACTGTCTAGGTATGACTGAACCTGGCTATTCAGACGGTGCCTCTGTGTATGCTGAAGTAAACTGGGTTGTCACAATAGCAGAAAAAACATCGGGTCCAAATATGCTATAGGTGTTGCTGATGCTGCTGTCTTGCCTACTTGTTGGAGCCCTAATGCTGGCAAAGATGTGTGGATCGCAGAGGGGTCTGCTGGTCAGTAGTTCAAATGGCAGGCATTTGCTTGGCCAAATCTTTGCAGAGCAGGTAACAGAGTTTATCCTGTTAGTAAACAAATTTGGACTCCCTTTCGGAAGCTGGCAACAATTCCCCTATTTAGCTTTTATAACAAAGGTCTAAAACAAAGTTATATTGTGGTACCGTGTTAGTCAGAAAAATGTCACGGGTGTGTCGCCACGAAGATCGTCACGAGTACACAGCCTGACTTCTCGCAGCTGACTTGTTTGTGCTTTGTGTTTTTCGGCAGTGAGGGAGTTAATTCTCTCTCTCTCTGTGCTAGAGGAGGTCCAGCCTCGCCCAGCTGCAATCAATACTTCTGTAGTGAGACTCCTTCAAATGCCTGCTGGTCTGTTTGGGAAGTGTCGGTGAAAGCTTTTCATTCAGACTTACAGAGCGGATCGTGGTGTTTGGAGTTTCTGAGATAAGTGTACTTGGAGTGTATTTTCCCTTCCTCGCTTTATCATTTATCTCCTTTCCCGTTGGTGTTCCCTCTGTTGTAGTTGTGTAGTTGTTGTATGCAAGGTGGTTTTGGTTTTTCCCTTGTACTGTCTCGTTCGTCTAAGTACTGTGTGTGGGCATATTATTTCTTGTCCCCTTTTGTTGTGATCGGGGTCCTTCTCAGGACTAGATTACTTAGGTGCAGGGATCCTCAGGAGGTAGGGGTTACGCTGGCGGCCTGGACCTCTGTACCTTTAACAGTACCTCCAGGTTGAGGGATTAGTCAGGGCCCCAGCTTAGGGTCAGCTTAGGCCCCCTACCTCCAGTATACTGAGACAGCGTGACATTTTCACCGACCCACTTAGTTTTTCTCCAGCTACCATGGATCCAGTAGCCGGTCTAGCTCGGCAGTTGCAGAGTTTGTCCATGGAGCTGGCGGACGTTAGGTCCAAGGTTTTGCATCCTCAGGAGCAAGCCGGACCAGAACCTAAAGTAGCTCTCCCTGACAGGTTCACTGGGGGGCGGGACAAGTTTTTTGTTTTCCGAGAGGCATGCAAGTTGTACTTTCGGCTGCGGCCTCGGTCATCGGGGAGTGAAGAACAAAGGGTGGGAATTGTCATCTCGCTCCTACTAGGGGACCCACAATCTTGGGCGTTCTCTCTTCCCCCGGGCCCCCCGGCTCTCCAGTCAGTGGATAGGTTTTTCGCTGCTCTGGGACTCGTATATGATGACCCAGATCGGATCTCCCTTGCTGAGTCTAAGTTACGTAGGATCCAGCAGGGAGATCGTCTGGCGGAGGAATTCTGTTCGGAGTTCCGTAGGTGGGCCACGGACACCCAGTGGAATGACCCGGCTCTTAGGAGCCAGTTTTGTCATGGTTTATCCGACAAATTACAGGATGTGTTGGCACAGTATGACTCTCCCGCGTCACTGGAAGCCGCTATGGCCCTTGCTATTCGCGTTGACAGACAGCTTCGGGAGAGGTGCGGGATAACTCTACCCCCTGTGATGACTCCACCTCCTACAAGGTCCCCTCATATGGTGGTTCCCCTGGTCAGTCCAGAGGAGCCTATGCAATTAGGAGTGACATCATTTCGGGGGAGGGGACCGGTGGTGCGCCATAAGACAGGAAGGTGTTTCTTCTGCGGGAGAAAGGGACATTTTATTGGGGGGTGTCCATCCCGTCCCTTGCAGAGTGAAGAGTCGTCGGAAAACTGTTGATCCCAGGTTGTGTGGTGGACGGCAATCTGGGAGTAGGTATTTCGTCCCTAGGTTCGTCTCAGTTTCTCGTACCGGCGGAGGTGGTGGTGGGTACGAGAACTGAGAGGATATCTGTTCTTCTGGATAGTGGGGCCGGGGCTAATCTGGTTGATGCTCGGTTTGCCCGGGTTCAAGGTATGCGATTGAGTGAGTTGGCTAAACCCATCCCCATATTCTCGATCGATGCCAGGCCTCTCGGTCAGGGAAGTTTTTTGCAAGCTGTGCATGACTTAAAACTTCAAGTGGGGGCGATACATAAAGAACTGTTGTCTTGCTACGTGTTGGAGGGTCTTCCCACTCCTATAGTGTTGGGCCTTCCCTGGTTAGCTAAGCATAACCCGGTTATTAATTGGCAAACCAGAGAGATAAGCCAATGGAGTAAATTCTGTAATAAAAACTGCATAAACACGGTCATCGGTGCGGTTACTCCTTGGGTCTTACCTCCATTTCTGGCGGACTTTGAGGATGTATTCTCGGAGAAAGGGTGTCAGGAACTACCTCCTCATCGCGAGTATGACTGTTCTGTAAAACTGCTCCCTGAGGCCAAGTTACCTAAAGCTAGGTTGTATAACCTTTCTGGTCCTGAGAGGCAGGCCATGAAGGATTATATTTCAGAAAGTCTGGCTAAGGGGCATATTAGACCTTCATCTTCACCGGTGGCTGCGGGGTTCTTCTTTGTTAAGAAGAAAGATGGAGGCCTACGCCCTTGCCTGGATTTCCGTGAACTTAATCGGATTACGGTCCGAGATCCGTATCCGCTCCCACTTATTCCCGATCTCTTTAATCAGATCGTGGGCGCCAAATGGTTCTCTAAGTTGGATCTCAGGGGGGCGTACAATCTGATTAGGATGAAGGAGGGGGATGAGTGGAAGACGGCGTTTAACACTCCGGAGGGGCATTATGAGAACCTTGTCATGCCATTCGGTCTGACTAATGCCCCGGCGGTGTTCCAACACTTTGTTAATGACATTTTTCGCCGCCTGGTGGGACAGTTTGTTGTCATATATCTGGATGATATCTTAATTTACTCGCCGGATCTGGTGTCTCATCAGGAGCACGTTAGGCAGGTGTTACAGATCTTGCGGGATAATAAACTGTATGCCAAATGGGAAAAGTGTGTGTTCGCCGTACAGGAACTCCAGTTTTTAGGCTTCCTGGTTTCAGCGTCCGGTTTTCGTATGGACCCTGGGAAAGTGCGGGCAGTTCTTGAGTGGGATCGGCCAGAGAATCTTAAGGCACTACAACGTTTCCTGGGGTTTGCTAATTATTACCGGAAGTTCATTCGTAATTTCTCGTCCATGGTTAAGCCTCTCACAGACATGACTAAAAAGGGGACGGATTTTTCTAGGTGGTCTGACAAGGCTTGTCAAGCATTCTCCTCCTTGAAAAAATGTTTTGCCTCGGCACCCATACTCATTCAACCTGATGCGTCACAGCCATTCATTGTAGAGGTAGACGCTTCCGAGGTAGGGGTGGGAGCAGTATTGTCACAGGGTTCGTCCCCTGGTAAGTGGCATCCGTGCGCCTTTTTCTCTAAAAAATTGTCGTCCGCTGAGAGGAATTACGATGTCGGCAATAGGGAACTCTTGGCCATTAAGTTAGCTTTTGAGGAGTGGCGCCATTTTTTGGAGGGGGCAGTCCATCCGGTCACCGTCATCACCGATCACAAGAACCTGCTATATCTGGAGTCCGCGAAACGTCTGAATCCCAGACAAGCTAGGTGGTCATTGTTTTTTACCAGGTTTAATTTTGTCGTTACATATCGTCCTGGGTCAAAAAATGTAAAGGCGGATGCCTTATCTCGTAGTTTCCCTGGGGCCGGGAATACGGACGACCCGGTTCCTATCCTTCAGGAGGGGGTGGTGGTTTCGGCAGTATGCTCTGAGCTGGAGGAGGAGGTATTGGAGGCTCAGGGGGACGCCCCTGTTGGACCTCCGGGGAGACTGTTTGTTCCAGATCAGTTGCGACAAAAGGTGATCGAGGCACACCATAACTCAGTTTTTGCAGGACACCCGGGGAGTAAAGCAACTGTGGATCTCCTCTCGCGTCGGTTTTGGTGGCCTAACTTACATAAGGAGGTGGTAACTTTTGTCGCGTCCTGTGGGGTTTGTGCGCGCTCTAAGACCTCACATACCCGTCCGTCTGGGGCCCTCTTACCTTTGAAGATCCCGGAGCGTCCTTGGACTCATCTGTCTATGGACTTTATTACGGACCTCCCTCCGTCTTCGGGTAAAACGGTCATACTCGTTGTAGTGGACAGGTTCAGCAAGATGGCACATTTTATCGCTCTTCCGGCTCTCCCTAATGCTAAAACTCTTGCGCAGGTGTTCATTGGGGAGATTGTGAGGCTTCACGGGGTACCCTCCGAGGTGGTGTCTGATCGGGGGTCTCAGTTTGTGTCCAAGTTCTGGAAGGCGTTTTGTGCACGGCGGGGGATGCATTTGTCATTCTCATCGGCTTTTCATCCTCAGACCAATGGTCAGACGGAACGTATGAACCAGAGCTTGGAGACATATCTCCGGTGTTTTGTGTCAGAGAACCAGGAGGACTGGGCTTCTTTCTTACCTCTGGCAGAGTTTGCTCTTAATAATAGGCGGAGCGAGTCCACTGGTAAGTCCCCGTTTTTTGGGGCATATGGTTTTCACCCCCAGTTTTGTACTTTCAGTAGGGGGGGCTCTTCGGGGGTTCCTGAGGAGGAACGATTTTCCTCATCACTCGCTTCAGTATGGAGAGGGGTGCTGAAGAATCTGAATACTATGGGGAACCGATACAAACGTATGGCTGATAGGAGGAGAGTGTCTGGTCCGGACCTAAGTGTGAACGATCGGGTATGGTTGTCTACCAGGAATATTAAACTTAAGGTTCCCTCCTGGAAACTGGGTCCCAGGTTCATCGGGCCGTACAGAATCAGTTCTATTATTAATCCGGTGGCATTCCGTCTTGACCTCCCCCCTACGTTTAAAATTCACAACGTGTTCCACAGATCATTGCTTAAGAGGTATGTGGCGCCGGTGGTACCGTCACCTTTACCTCCCCCTCCAGTGGTGGTCAATGGTAACTTGGAGTTCCAGGTATCGAGGGTCATCGATTCACGCTTTAATCGCCGGTCCCTTCAGTACCTGGTTCATTGGAAAGGGTATGGTCCTGAGGAGAGGATGTGGGTTCCTGCGTCGGATATTAACGCAGACCGATTAGTTCGAGCCTTCCACACGACTCACCCGGATAAACCTGGCCCTGAGGGTCCGGAGGCCCCTCGTAGAAGGGGGGGTACTGTCACGGGTGTGTCGCCACGAAGATCGTCACGAGTACACAGCCTGACTTCTCGCAGCTGACTTGTTTGTGCTTTGTGTTTTTCGGCAGTGAGGGAGTTAATTCTCTCTCTCTCTGTGCTAGAGGAGGTCCAGCCTCGCCCAGCTGCAATCAATACTTCTGTAGTGAGACTCCTTCAAATGCCTGCTGGTCTGTTTGGGAAGTGTCGGTGAAAGCTTTTCATTCAGACTTACAGAGCGGATCGTGGTGTTTGGAGTTTCTGAGATAAGTGTACTTGGAGTGTATTTTCCCTTCCTCGCTTTATCATTTATCTCCTTTCCCGTTGGTGTTCCCTCTGTTGTAGTTGTGTAGTTGTTGTATGCAAGGTGGTTTTGGTTTTTCCCTTGTACTGTCTCGTTCGTCTAAGTACTGTGTGTGGGCATATTATTTCTTGTCCCCTTTTGTTGTGATCGGGGTCCTTCTCAGGACTAGATTACTTAGGTGCAGGGATCCTCAGGAGGTAGGGGTTACGCTGGCGGCCTGGACCTCTGTACCTTTAACAGTACCTCCAGGTTGAGGGATTAGTCAGGGCCCCAGCTTAGGGTCAGCTTAGGCCCCCTACCTCCAGTATACTGAGACAGCGTGACAAAAAATCTATGTAAATACTTTTATGTCCAAAAATAACAAAAGTATTCTTGACGTGATACATTTATTGGCTAACCAGGAGAAAATATATATGTGCAAGCTTTCAGAGCACAGAGGCTCCTTTGTCAGGCAATATTACAAATTAATTCATAAGACAAGGGGCACAACATTTAAGAGATATTACAGTACAACATTTGTTCATGAGGAGGAAGGGGTGATGCCTCCTAATGATAAGTCCATGAGATGTCTGTGGGAATGCTTAATTACTTGGAGACCATCTGGTGGAAGTGTGCCTTGACTTCATGTAGTGACTCATAAACCCAGGTGTTAGATTGAGTCCTGTTGTCAGTGAATTGAACTTCTTTATCAATTTGAATTTCCAGATTCTTCTCTCGCGGTCATCTTTGAAGTGACCTTTTAGTACTTTTAGAAAACTTTTAGATCTTTCATACAGTGTCCCTGACTAGAGAAATGTTTTCCCACAGGCGTGTCCTGTTTATTCTTAATAGTGTGTCTGTGTAAATTCATTCTCGTTTGCAGCCTTTGCATAGTTTCTCCAATATAATAATCTTTAGAGAGCCAATCAACATGCAGAGATTGTCTGCCACACACTATAATGCCACAGCCATGTTGGTTGTGGCATTACAGTGATTGGCTGGCCACACAGCATCATCTGGTCTATATAAGACCTGGCTCCTCCGTGCTCGTCACAGTCACTCCGGAATCAGACAGTGTAGGGAGAGGTGCTGCTGAGCTAGGGAGAGATTTGCTTGTTTCTAGTTAGTGTAGGTATGCCAGACTATAAAGACACATATCGATCTCAACTAACAGTCCTTCTGAGGACCAATCCAGCTGCAGAAATATCAGTGCTAGGCAGGCAGGCAGGGTATATAGCAGACTGCAGTGCACATAGCAAGAGGGTCCATTACAGTTCTGTCTGCTTCTTTTACAGATATTTGTAGAAATAGCCCCAGATATCAGGGGCCAGGAATATATATATTTTTTATGTTAATCCTGATTATTTGCTTAAAAAACAATCCACAGAACACTGTTTTCCTGCGCCATTTGCTTGTTGGCACTGCAGAATACAGCCAGGTCCTTTCCATATTACAGCGCTAAACATCCAGCTATTTAAAACTGTGGTCTCCATTGAAATTGTGTTTCAGTGTGTCAGTGAAGCTATTGATATCAGTTTGCTGTTAAAAATAGTTACCTACAGGCCAGCTATTTAAAACTGTGGTTTGTCCGTCTCACGGATTACATATGATTGCGCTGAAAATATTGCCATTTCTGGCCTCCATTGAATTTTTTTTTCGTGTGTCATTGAAGCTATTGACATAAGTTTGCTGTTAAACATAGTTACCTACAGGCCAGCTGTTTACAACTGTGGTTTGTCCGTCACATGGATCACATATAAGTTCACTCCAAATTCAGCCATTTGTAGTAAGCGTGGAAGATATTGTCCTCCATTTAAAATGGGCAAGGCACGTGGCAAGGGATGGGGAACTGGACGTGATGGTGATGGTACATGCAGAGGCTGAGGCCGTGGGCAAGCTGAAATTGTGCCACAACAAACACCCACATCTTCTCGCTCGACCTTCCTGTCCCAATTAATAGGGGACCACGGAACACCACTATTGAACACAGAGCGGTGTGAAAAGGTTATTGGTTGGATAGCAGATAATGCTTCCAGTCACTTAGCCGCCACCACCACCACCCTGTCTTTCACACGGTCAAGTCTCAGTAACTGTGAGTCTGGACCGCATATTCCTCACCCTGAACCTCCTTCCTCCCACCATGCCGAGTGCCCAGAGACAACTGATCCCACAATTGGACAATCCGAAGAGCTGTTCACTTTTCCATTTATAGATTAGGGCCTCTCGCCCGGTCCACTTGAAGTGGGGCAAGAGGAGATCGCATGTAGCGATGCCAAAATATTTGAGCAGCCATGGTTACACTAAGGCGATGGTGGGCAAGTGTCACAAGAGGTGGAGGATGATGAGACACAATTGCCAGAAAGTCAGGAGGAGGACCAGAGTGCGGAAGTGGAAGATGAGGTGGTGGATGATATAATAACTGACCCAACCTGGCAGGAGGACATGCAGAGCGAGGACAGCAGCACACAGGGGGAGGGAGGCAGAGCACCCCAACAGGCAGGAAGAAGCAGTGTGGTGGCCGCAGACAGCAGGCAGGCAACCGTTCCCCGTAACACCAACACGAAGGAAGTAGCCAGTACAACTGTTAGGTCTTCCAGAGTCTGGTTGTTTTTTAAAGACTCTGCCAATAACCCCAAATAGGCCATTTGCACCACCTGCCAGGCCAGCATCAGTAAGGGTGGCAAAACTACCAGCCTGACCACCACCAGCATGATCAGGCCCTTGGCAGCAAAGCACCTGACTTTGTGGGCCGAACCCCAGGGTCCAGGAACAGTGTCTGTGGGTGGCACCACTGCTTCTTCCGCTGTTGTGCATGCAAGACAATCTCCTGTCCATGGTGCATATGAAGTTTCCTTCTGCCCTGCACCTGTCGTTGCACACTCTCAAGTAGCAGCATCAGGAAGCACGTCCTTGTCCCAGCGCAGCTTTCAGTTGTCCATACCCCAGTCCTTGGAATGCAAGTGCAAATATGCAGCCAACGCCACACTACTAAATTCCCACATTTCGCGACTGCTTGCGCTCGAATTGTTGCCTTTTAGGTTCGTGGATACAGAAGCATTCTGCAACTTGATGGCAGCGGCAGTCCCTCGGTACTCAGTCCCCAGCTGCCACTATTTCTCCCTGTGTGACGTCCCTGCATTACACAAGCACGTGTCCCAAAACATTAGCCATGCCCTCAACAACGCAGTTACCGGGAAAGTCCACCTAACCACGGACACGTGGACAAGTGCTTGTGGGCAGGGATGGTACATCTCGCTGACGGCACACTGGGTTAGCATAGTGGAAACCAGGACCCAGTCAGACCTTGGGATGGAACACGTCCTCCTGACGCCAAGGATTGCAGGCCCTAGGTCAATCAGGGTTGCCTCCACAGTCTACAGCTCCTGCACCTCAGCCGCCTCCTCCTCTTCAGCCTCCATCTTCGAAATGACCACATCAGTCACAAGCTGGAAGCACTGCAGCACTGCCTCGGCCAAGCAGCAACAGGCTGTGCTGAAGCTAATATGCTTAGGTGACCAACCGCACAATGCTGAAGAGTTGTGAACAGCTCTGAAAGAGCAGGCAGATCTGTGGCTCACATCACTGAACCTACAGTCAGGCGTGGTCGTGTGTGACAATGGCCGGAACCTGATGGCAGCTCTGAGGTGAGGCAAGCTCACACACGTACCATACCTTGCCCATGTGCTTAACCTCATGGTTCAGCAGTTTCTCAAATCCTATTCGGAGCTGCCGGATCTGCTTGTTAAAGTACGCCGCCTGTGTGCCCATATTAGAAAGTCACCTACAGCTTCCGCCGCCCTTGCCGTGTTTCAGCAGCGCTTGCAGATTCCGGCTCACATACTGGTGTGTGATGTCCCCACGCGTTGGAACTCTACACTGCAGATGTTGGGAAGGATTTGTGAGCAGAAGAGGGCATTTGTTGACTACCAGCATCAACAAGGCCATCAGTATTCAGTTCAGACTCCACACATAAGACCTCAGGGGTGGACATGGATGTCAGACATATGTACCATCCTCCAAAACTTTGAGGACTCCAGCAAAATGGTGAGTGGTGATGACGACATAATTAGCATCACCATCCCGCTTTTCTGTCTTCTGAAACGCTCTCTGTTCACAATCAAAGAGGATGCATTGCAGGCTGAGCACGATGAGATGGGGCAAAGAACCAAACAGGGTGTTTACACACAGCCCAGCCTCATCTCATCCCAACATGGATTGGGTGACAATGAGGAAGAAGAGGAGGAGGAGGAAAAACAGGAGCTAGTTTCATGCACTATAGACGGTACTACCTGTACAACTGTCATACCGTCTGTTCAGCGTGGATGGCCTGAGGACAGAGAGGAGGAGGAGAGCATGGTCAGTCGTCCTCTTGGTGAGAACACGGAAGTCTTGCCTGTTAGCAGTTTGGCACGCATGGCTGAGTTTATGTTACGCTGCCTTTCCCATGACCCTCGCGTTCTCAAAATTTTGGGTGACAGTCATTACTGGTTGGTGACACTTCTAGACCCACGCCAAAAGGAGAACTTTATATCTCTTATTCCTGAGGCAGACAGGTCTACAAAAATGGGGCAGTACCAGAAGGCCCTTGTTGCGGAACTATTAAAAAAATTCCCATCTGAAAACACTGGCGGCAGAGGTCACAGTTCGTTGGACAACCAAGGACTACAGTCGAGAGAGACACAACTCCAATCCAGCTGAGTCAGGGGAACACTGTCAAAGTTCTGGGAGAGTTTTCTCAGCCCCTCCCATCGCACAGGAGTGCAAAGTTTGGAAAGATCCTGAGGGAGTACCTTGCCGACCGTACCAACGTCCTCTGTGATTCCTCTGTGCCTTATAATTATTGGGTATCCAAGGTGGATACGTTGAATGAACTGGCTCTCTACACCTTGGAGGTCCTGGCCTGCCCTGCCGCTAGCGTTTTATCAGAGCGGGTTTTTAGTGCCGCTGGTGGAATTATAACTGATAAGCGCATCCGCCTGTCAACTGAAAATACTGACAGGCTGACTCTTATAAAAATGAACAAGGGCTGGATTGGGCCAGACTTCTCAACACCACCAAATGATAACAGTGTAACATAAACTCAAATCCAGTGTCTTTTTTTGGGAGGTGTATTCCCATGCACCTTTTCACACCCAGACATGGGTATACACTTCCTGAGTTTGGCTATTTGCTCTTATCCTCCTCCTTCTCCTCATCCTCATCCTCCTTCACCATATCACCATGGTGACCATGGTCCGTGATGCAACACCCACACAATTTTTTTTAAAGAGTATGTTCATGAATACCCCCCCCAGGGGTAAATGTTTGTCAGCCCATACACTTAGTGCATGGGCATTACAAGCATAGGAGACCGGCTCCTTATTAATGGGAACATTTTTTTATGAGGCCCTCCTCCACGTCTCTTCCAAGGGGCATTGGAGTTCCTCCCAATTATTGGCAGCCCTTGCGCTCCTTGCATAGGCCAACACTATGGGAGACCCACTTCCTAATAATGGGAACATTTTTTCATGAGGCCCTCCTCCACGTCTCTTCCAAGGGGCATTGGAGTGCCTCCCAATTTTTGGCAGCCCTTGCATTCACTGCATAGGCCAACACTATGGGAGACCCACTTACTAATAATGGGAACATTTTTTCATGAAGCCCTCTACGTCTCTTCCAAGGGGCATTGGAGTGCCTCCAAATTTTGGCAACCCTTGCATTCACTGCATAGGCAAACACAATGGGAGACCCACTTCCTAATAATGGGAACATTGTTTTCAGGAGGCCCTCTGACCTCCATGTCTCTTCCAAGGGGCATTGGAGTGCCTCCAAATTTTTGGCAACCCTTGCATTCACTGCATAGGCAAACACAATGGGAGACCCCCTTCCTAATAATGGGAGCATTGTTTTCAGGAGGCTCTCCTCTAAGTCTCTTCAAAAGGGTATTGGGGTGCATCCAAATATCAAAGGGGTATTGGGGTGCATCCAAATTTTGGGCAGCCGTGACACTCACTGCATACGCAATAACAGTATAGGAGACCCACTCTTTTGTAATGGGAACAACAAAACATAGCTGGCTGATGGCTCTCTAAGAATAGTGAGGGCCGCCTGATGGCCCTATAAAAATAGGCTTTGTGACTTTCAGAGTCCCTCCGTCATAAATGAAACAGGATGTGTCTGATCATGTCTCACACACCACATGGCCAAATAAGGTTGTAAAATGTTAAAATGACATTTCCCGGTGAATGCATTTATCACGGTTGAAAGCAATGCAAAAGTGCAAAAACGCATCAAAAACACTACGTGTGAACATAGCCTAAGGTGTGGAGGAGTATTTTTGTTTTTGGTTATTTATTTTGCCTTATATACAAGTCATTACCCTGGAAAGGATGTTCTTCAACATATGTCCCAGGAAAATCCATTTTCGTTTAGTTTTTGTATGTTTTAATGTGAGTCCGTCAAAGTGGTGTAATACTTCTGACAAGATTGTTGACTGCAGTGACCTGGGAGTCAGAAATGCTTCCAGGGGTCCTCCCCATGCTGTTCCCATGTCATTTGAGCACTGTTCCCATCGATTTGGGCAATTTTTAGGTCCTCTGCAGACCGCCGGGGGAAGCCGCCTGAAAAATGCTCGAGTTTTCCATAGACTTACTTTGGGTTCGTTGCTTCGGTCGAGCACCCGAGTATTCCAATGTGCTCGACCCGAGCAACGAGCACCCGAGCATTTTAGTGCTCGCCCATCACTATCGGTGATGGATTTTTGCCTTTTCGATGGAGAAGGTGGAGGTACAGTGGGGAAAAAAGTATTTAGTTAGCCACCAATTGTGCAAGTTCTCCCACTTAAAAAGAGCAAAGAGGCCTGTAATTGACATCATAGGTAGACCTCAACGATGAGAGAGAAAATGGGAAAATCACATTGTCTGATTTGGAAATAATTTTTTTTTCAAATTTTGGTGGAAAATAAGTATTTAGTCAATTACAAAAGTTCATCTCAATACTTTGTTATATATCCTTTGTTGGCAATGACAGAGGTCAAACGTTTTCTGTAAGTCTTCACAAGGTTGAAACACACTGTTGCTGGTATGTTGGCCCATTCCTGCATGCAGATCTCCTCTAGAGCAGTGATGTTTTGGGGCTGTCGCTGGGCAACACGGACTTTCAACTCCCTCCAAAGGTTTTAGATAGGGTTTAGATCTGGAGACGGTCTAGGCCACTGCAGGACCTTGAAATGCCCTGGTGGTGTGGTTGGCATCATTGTCATGCTGAAAGACCCAGCCACGTTTCATCTTCAATGCCCTTGCTGATGGAAGGAGGTTTGCACTCAAAATCTCACAATACATGGTTCCATTCATTCTTTCATGTACACGGATCAGTCGCCCTGGTCCCTTGGCAGAGAAACAGACCCAAATCATGATGCTGCCACCCCCATGCTTCACAGTAGGTATGGCGTTCTTTGGATGCAACTCAGCATTCTTTCTCCTCCAAACGCGCCAAGTTGTGTTTCTACCTAACCGTTCTACTTTGGTTTCATCTGACCATATGACATTCTCCCAATACTCTTCTGGATCATCCAAATGCTCTCTAGAAAACTTCAAACGAGCCCAGACATGTAATGGCTTAAGCAGGGGGACACGTCTGGCTCTGCAGGATCTGAGTCCCTGCCGGTGTAGTGTGTTACTGATGGTAGCCTGTGTAACGTTGGTCCCAGCTCTCTGCAGGTCATTCACTAGGTCCCCCCGTGTGGTTCTGGTATTTTTGCTCACCATTCTTGAGATCATTTTGACCCCACGTGGTGAGATCTTGTGTGGAGCCCCAGATCGAGGAAGATTATCAGTGGTCTAGTATGTCATCCATTTTCTAATTATTGCTCCCACAGTTGATTTCTTCATACCAACCTGCTTACCTATTGCAGATTCAGTCTTCCCAGCCTGGTGCAGGGCTGCAATTTTGTTTCTGGTGTCCTTTGACAGCTCTTTAGTCTTCACCATTGTGGAGTTTGGAGTGTGACTGTTTGAGGTTGTGCACAGGTGTCTTTTATATTGATAACCAGTTCAAACAGGTGCCAGTAGTACAGGTAATGAGTGGAGGACAGAGGAGCCTCTTAAAGATTAAGTTACAGGTCTGTGAGAGTCAAAAATCTTGCTTGTTTGTAATTGACCAAATACTTATTTTCCACCAAAATTTGAAAAAAAATTATTTCCAAATCAGACAATGTGATTTTCAGGATTTGTTTTCTCATTTTGTCTCTCCTAGTTGAGGTCTACCTATGATGTCAATTACAGGCCTCTCTCATCTTTTTAAGTGGGAGAACTTGCACAATTGGTGGCTGACTAAATACTTTTTTTCTCCACTGTATACTTAATAGAAGAGGATACTTAATACAATAGAGGAGGATAACAATGATGATGGTAATGACACTGAACAGGCATTATCTAAAAGCGTGGCTTGGCTGACAGACACACATGTTGAGAACAGGGAGGAGGACAACCTCTAGTTTGATGGAGAGATGTAGTTCCTAGTCTATAAGAGCCCGGATGTCCACGGCTTATTTTCCTCTTACAGAGTCTGTAGAGTGCCAAAGAATCATCTGGTGGCAACATGCAAAATAACTCCCACACACGAGAAGCCAGAATGTTTGACTCTCCACCACCGCGACCATACCTTTCAGGCATTGTAGAGACTCCCCCATCAACATCACGTGTGGCATTACATGCTCCACAGCTGACAGCGGGAAAAGCTTATCAGGCCCCATGGATGGTTTTTAACGCCTGCTGCCTGCATTGTGTGTGACTGATGCCAGAAACTTCCTCCTCTGATGACCTATAATCCTTGTCACCCCTGTCTGGTTCCCAGATTTAGTCCAAGACAGAATTATCATCATTTTTATCTTCATCCATGATTCCACTGATAGGTGCCTCTCTGTGTAAAATGGCCAGAGCTCCTTGCCCCCTAGCCTGTTGTACACCTTGAGGTTTACCCTGGGTCAGAGTAATATTCCCTCGGACAGAGTCCTTACCACCTTGATTCTCAGAGCTTGTAAACCAGATTGGCATTAGAATCTTGTTGTCGATCTTCTCTGGCACCATGTCTCAGCTAGTGTTGCAGTTAAAAGCTACATCATCCTGCTGTGATTGAGATGAGTGCTGTGACTTATAAGCTATGTGCCCACGATGCAGAAATGCTCCGGATTTTCCCTGAGCGTTTCTGCATCTCCCTGGCAGAAAAAAAGCATGCGGGTTGTACATGCGGATTGTACATGCGGATTGTACATGCGTTTTTCCTGTCAGGGACAAGCGGATGTGAAGCGTTCTTCACATGCGTTTCCGTATGCGGGTTGACAAGCGCTTTCCAAGCGATTTTAGCATCACTTGTAAAGTGCTTGTCAACTTGGTCACACTATATAAATCCATGCAAAAGGCATGGAATTATATAGTGTGACCCCAAAGAATGGTTAAAAATAAAAAAATAAATCTATACTTACCTTCCGATGGTGCCCGGAGTCTTGCTTCACCGTCCTGGCTGCCGGCAGATCGTGGTACACTGAAGGACCTACCGACGTCAGCGTCGCTGACGTGTCACATGACTATGACGTCAGCGCAGGTCCTCCAATCCATCGCGATCTGCCAGCAAGGGAGGACGAGCGCACCGCGGGCCGCCAGAAGGTAAGTATATATTTATTTTTTATTTTATTCTTTTTTTTTTTTACAGTTTCTATGGTACCCAGGTCCAGAGGAGAGTCTCCTCTCCTCTAGACCTGGGTACCATCCACACATTGAATGTATGTATTCCGCATGTGCTTATCTAGTGAAGCGGAATACATGCGTTCTAATGCAAGTCAATGGCGGCGAAAACACAGCGCTTCCGCAAAATAATTGGTAGTGCTGCGTTTTTTCCGCAATGATAATCCGCAGCGGAAATTTCCGCAGCATGTGCATAGCACATGCGGATTATCATTGGGGAACATGGCAGGCCTTCTACCATGTGTTTTATAAGCGTTTCTGCAGCGTTTTTGCCGCTGCGGAAACGCTTAAAAAATGCATCGTGGGCACACAGCCATACTCTGCTTCCTCCCCAATAATGCACTTGGAAAGGAGGGCAAATGTGACTTGCATTTGACACTACCTGTGCCGGGATGGTTGCTGCCAGCACTACCGGTGGTGTCAGAGCTGTTGCTAGCAGTAACTACATTCTTTTCCGTGATATTTGTTTTTTATATATCGCCCTGCCACATGTCACCTGTACCATACTTGAGTTTAGTATACATTTTGGAAAAAAACTATAACATTTAATTTGTTTCTAAACTTTGGTAACAAACTTTATTAGTTTTTTATTGCAAATTCTCCTACCCTTGACAAAAAAAAGCTTAACCCTGAATAAAGAGGTGGCTATGTTGTAAGTACATGAACAGAAAGTAATTTGTAACAGCCACTAGTATTGCTGTGGCACCTATGATTGTTAAATGCGAACAGGTTCGTTTTAATTTATCTGATCAGAAAAATTTGAATACAAATCTGAAAACAGATTTTACCTCAGAATTGAGAATTTTGATAATGACTGATCAAGTTTGGCAGAGAAAAAAGTTGATTTCTCTGATAAGATATATTACAAAGTTGCTTATTTCCACATGTACTATTGACTTATTAAATAGAAATTAAAACAATTGTAACTATTTAAGCTTTTGTTTTAATTTTGTTGTTGTTTTAGTATTTTTTTTACATTATGACGTTCAACCAAAGTGAAAAGTAATTTAATGAAACCTAAAATGCTAGGTTGCGAAGTTGCTACACGTAGGTTCATGACTAGTGACATATAAAATAAAAAAAAAGTCCACATGCTTTTACCAAATAAGATGGGACCAGGAAATCTTGAATCATGTCCAAATTGCAAGCACATGCAACAGATCGCTGTATTCAGGTGGTATGTGTATGCATCTAATATTAGACTATTGGAGCAATGAAGCCGGCTCAATAAATTATTTTAAACAACGTGCCCACTTTGGTAGGTAAACACTTGGCATAAAATGACGTCCCTTGGCCAGCCTCTATATTTTATACTGCCTTTGATAGCCCTCTCGATTGGCTTTGCTACATCATGTGAAGGGATTGCTGCAGGTCATTATGGGGCTGCCATGCCAGCTGCCACTAGTCTGCTCTCTAAGTGTGCAGCATGTGTGAAATGGCTCCAGGCATTTCTTTATTTGCCGGTCTTACGGAATTGCAGATTGTTCAAATTCACGTAGAACCGCTAATTTCCAGAAACTCAACTCAAAAGAAGCCTGATGCATTTTGGAAACAAGTTCTGTGGACTGATGAGGTTATAGAACTCTTTGGCCACAATGATCAAAGGTACAGTATGTGTGGAGAAAAAAGGGCACAGAATTTCAGGAAAAGAACATCTCGCCAACCATTAAGCATGGGGGTGGATCAATTATGCTATGGGGTTGTGTTGCAGCCCATGACACGGGGAACATTTGGCTTCTACAAATGGATAATGATCCTAAACACACGTCAAAATCCACAATAGACTACCTCAAAAGGCACAAGCTGAAGGTTTTACAATGCCCCTCACAATCCCCTGATCTGAACATTATTGAAAATCTGTGACTAGACTTCAAAATAGCAGTGCATGCAAGACGACCCCGGAATCTCACAGAACTGGAAGAATTTTCTAAGGAAGAATGGATGAAAATCCCTCAAACAAGAATTGAATGACTTCCGCCTGGCTGCAAAAAGCGTTTACAAGCTGCGATACTTTCAAAAGGGGGTGCTACTAGGTACTAACCATGCAGGGTGCCTAAACTTTTGTATTAGACCATTTTCCTTTTTAAAATTTAAAATATATATATATATATATATATACTAGATGGTTGCCCGATTCTAGCGCATCGGGTATTCTAGAATATGCCCCATGC
Source organism: Phyllobates terribilis (assembly GCF_046119375.1). NCBI lineage: Eukaryota > Metazoa > Chordata > Amphibia > Anura > Dendrobatidae > Phyllobates > Phyllobates terribilis. The sequence continues at coordinate 187,959,016 of NW_027362763.1, forward strand.
AGGATGTGACTCCCCCCCCCCATATAATGCGCCATGCAGGATGTCACATCCCCTGTCCGTTATAATGCCCCATGCTGGATGTGACATCCCCCCCTCCCTTATAATACCCCATGCAGGATGTCACATCCCCCCCATAGTGCCCCATGCAGGATGTGACATCCCCCCCTCCCTTATAATGCCCCATGCAGGATGTCACATCCCCCCTATATAATACCCCATGCAGGATGTCACATCCCCCCTATAGTGACCCATGGAGGATGTCACATCCCCCTTCCCTTATAATGGCCCCTCCACGATGTCACACTTCCCCACCCCACCATTTAATGCCCTATGGCCCCATACAATAAAAAAAAAATCCAATACTCACCTCACTTGTCAGCTGCTCCTCTGGACTCCAGCGTAGCCCGCATGTTCCCGCTGTGCGCTGTGACCGGTCAGGAGAGAGCGAGGTGTAAAGACGTCACCGCGCCCTCTGACCTGACACGTCACACAGCAGCAGTGGAAGACACAGGAGCTGCTGCGCAGGCACGGGGAGGGGTAAGTATGACGCCGGGTGCCGGGGTCTTGAGCGAGCGGGGGGGGAGGGGGAGAAGAGGGGAGGGGAGAGGAGGAGAGGGGAGGGGTAAGTATGGCGCCGGGTGCCGGGGTCCTGAGCGAGCAGGGGAGGGACAGGAGGAGAGGGGAGGAGAGGAGGGGAGGAGAGAGTAGAGGAGGGGAAGAGAGGGGAGGGGCGTCACTTTTACCGTCCGGAGATAAGCGGCCGTAGCCGCTGATCTCCCGACAGTAGCCGCATGGGAGTCAGCGGCGCCTCCGGTCGGGGGACGTATGCTGCGAGCAGCCGGCTTCATCTCTCGGCTGCATCGCCGCTCACCTCCGTGCGGCAGAACAGCCGCTAACGGCCGCCATCTTTTTGTGAAATGCCGCGTCGCTGATTGGCCGCGGCCGGACCAATCAGCGACGCAGGATTTCCTGGACAGACAGACAGACAGACGGGATAAGACAATTATATAGATAGATATATATATATATATTTTTGCCTAAAATATGAAGGAAATGTGTCATCTTTAACTTTAGTCCTTTTAGAGATCATTTCATCTTCAACTTGCTTAACTGTTCACAATAACAGTAAGTTTGACCCAGAGGTGCCCAAATTTTACATGCCACTGTTTAAGACATCCAATTATCTATTACAGCCACGTGATCCTTATCACATGGTCATTACATACCGATGAAGTCACTTCTTGTTACTGGATTGTTATATCTTAGTCTTTTTATTTTATTTTGTATTATAATGTAATATTTATTTAGAATTAAAGGTGGGTTGTCTGCTTTGTTCAGGGGTCCTCACAGAATTCAAATTTCAGCCTAATTTTGTTAAATCTGGGGAGATTTATGTAATGATATTCTGCCCTAATGATATAACTGTTAACATTAGCTTAATCTCCTCACATAAAGAATTTATATTACTGATAATTTTCTTCACAATCTGATATTTTTCATCCAAAATCTCCCTTCTCACATGAAGGTCCATATAGCGATCTCAATCCTAAATCTAATCTGTTTCTTGCACAGGAGTTTGCATGAAAGAGACAGTGTTTGTGATAGTTTTTTTCTGCAGTAGTAGCTTTGGAAATAATTGTTTGTCTGCAATGTTGTGTCTGGTAAGTTACTGACATCACTTGTATTATATTCATTATTTATGGTCAGAAAGGTGGGGACATAATTATCATCATTATGTCTCTAATATGCGGTGTATGTACAGGGAAGGGATAGCAAATTGAGATGGGCTCATGTACAATAATGATATACTCCTCCTTTCTAGTGACACTATGAGACGATGGTTGGCCATAACTTCTCTTTCTGTTGTTATCTCAAGCTTCATTGGATTCAATAAATCCCTCTTATCAAGGTGACATCCTAATTATAAGCCCATTATTGGGGATCTGACCTCAACGCTCCTGAAATCAACTGGTATAAGCCATGGAAACTGAATTTCGAAATCTGTCATCTATAGTGATGGACGGACCCCTGGATGTTCGGCCAAACATCTATTAAAAGTTTGGGTTTGGGTAACCTGTATAACTCTACCTACACCACTGATTGGTATTCTGTGTACACTGTATAATGACAGAAAGCTATAAAGCTACCAATCAGTGGGTGGGGGTGTGGTTGAACCTGGAGGCAGGTGGGCAGCTTATTCTGTAGTGATAATCTCCTGCTGATAAAACACTGAAACAAGTACCAAGCCTTATTGGTACAAACACGGGCACAGAGCTTGGCAATTTATTTTAACTCCAATTTCAACTTTTAAAACAACTTACAAAACAACTTGGAGCACTAATGGCTGTTTCTCAACCCTAGAATGTGGAGCAAGCAAAGATTTATTTGCTTTACAGTTGGTCTGAGTACATCTTATTGAGCTACAAGATCTCTGTCATTTTGGAAAATTCTGATAACATAGGAAATCATTGAAGGTGACCAGTAAAAGTTAAAATTTTCATTATGATCCGAAAGTCAGAATAGGAATTCAGCACGACATGTGTCTATAAAAGTTAATAGTGCCCGATTCATCATTTACTGCTTTTTTTGAGTTACTTTTATTTATTTTTTGTTTTATGGTGTTTGTTGACATTCTATGTGTCAAATTCTTAAAGATGGCGCACATGGGTCATGAATTTTTACAAAATCAAAAATGCTCTTTATCTTTGCCTTTAACCTTTTTTGCGACTTTTAGCAAAAATAAAGCTGTAAATTCCACTAAAATGTTTCAAATTTGCACAAAAAATGCAGGTAATAACTAAATTTGATTGCAAAAAATAAATTAAAAGACAAGACAGTTCTTAATGGTAGCTGTCCCAGCAGAGAGGACATAATAGACACATATCGGGGGAAAACCAAAGGGAAAAGGACCCCTAGAAGTAATAATTCAAGTAGAAAAGATAAAACGTTATTAATTCATAATGACATATGCACAATGGAAATAAGAGTGGCATGCCAGGGGAAAATGTATTAAAGTCAAAAGTCAATTAATGTGAGGATATAATAGTATACATCCTGGTAGCCAAGGTGTAAGAATCTCACCCATCAAACACACCGGACAAGTGTTTCACGAGTACTTCATCAGGGGTGAATTTATGAAATGCCCATCATGTGTGTTTGGTGGGTGAGCCCCTTTCACCGCTGTATCTCATCTTCTTACACTCCATTGTACCAGGGGTGGTGCCACAGGATTGGAGGATGGCAGACGTAGTACCAATAATTAAGAAAGGTAAGAAGGTGGATCCAGGTAACTATCCTCTGGCAATGTGCAAAGTTTTTGAGGTCATCATAAGCGATGACCTGTAGAGATATAGAGCAGAGAATAATATAATAAATGATAATCAGCATGGTTTCTATGAGGAGGTGAGTGCAAATCAGGATGTTGGTAATGCGGCTGATGTGATTTATCTGACTTTGCAAAGGCATTTGATACTGTACCAAATAGCAGCCTTATACTGAAGCTACAGAAGCAAGGACTTGGGGGAACTATATGTAGATGGGTAAGGAATTGGCTAAATGATAGGAAACAAAGAGTCGTCATAAATGGTACGTTTTTTAAATGGAATATAGTCAGCAGTGGGGACCGCAGGGATGTGTGCTAGGACCGATTCTTTTTAACCTCTTTATTAATGACTTAGTGGATGGGAATGAGAGTAAAGTGTCAGTTTTTGCTGACGACACCAAACTATTTTGGATATTAAAATCTGATCTTGACATTACGATATTGCAGAACGATCTGGATAAGATGACTGAATGGGAAAACACTTGGCAGATGAGGTTTAATGTACAGTAGATAAATGCAGAGTAATGCACCTAGGACAGAGTAATCCTATTGCTACATACACATTAAATGGGAGTATACTCGAGACTACAGAACAGGAGAAGTGTGACACCCAGCTGCGCTTGGTATCACAGATCCTGGAAGAGTGCATTGATGGATTCCTCCACAAGAGGCCCCCATAAGCATTCACACATCTCCACCTTCCACCTCAGACCAGCAGAGGGAGCCCGCTAGGGAGATAAATAGGGAAGGTGAAGCCAGGCAGTTGAGTCTGGAGTCAACAGAGAGCCAAGTGTGTTGAGAGAGTTCCTGCAGTAGAGAAGCCTGAGAGAGGTCAGCCTGCAGTGGAGCACAGTCCAGACTCAGTTGTAGCTCAGAATAGTGAGCTTAAGGTGTGCCGGCGCCATAAAATCGGTGAAGCGCGGCAAGCTGCCGTTAGTGTGCATAGCCTAGTGAGGGCCCGAGTAGGCCGAAGGCGAGTGGAGAGTTAGTACATAGGGGGGGCAGAGGAGCTTAACTAGCTCACCCCGAAGACTCTACCGGACACCGGGTCCGAAGCTTACCGGGATCTCTATGACCCAGTAAGGCATAACCGGAATCCCTGGAGAACTACAAGTCCCAGGATCGCTAAAGTGCTGATACGTAACAGAGCCGGGAGACACAAAGGCCCCGCAAGCTGAGGAGCGTGTATTCCAAGAAAAGGCCCTACCACAAGGTCAGCCAGCGCAGGACAGAGACAAAGTTAGTCCTAGCTCCAGGCAGGTCAGAAACTTACTACGCAGAGGCAAGAAACAGGAGGCCCTACACCCGCTCATTGGGGAGGATCCTGATATGCACCCTTCACCCTTCAGTGCTCCGGGATGTGCCTGAATTTCCACCAGTAAAGGTACTGAAGTGACTACCGTGTCCGTCCCTGTTCTTGCCCTGACCCGGCAGGGTCTCGCCCGTCCTGCATCCCCTCTTCCCTACGCTGCCCTGAGGCCTAGCTCCACCTGTGGGGAGCTATACCATCAAGCTGCCTTATCATCGGCCTCAGTGGACTGCGCAGCGCTGGTGATTCTCACCAGAAGCCCCAGGTGGCGTCACGAACTTTTATAAAACTAAGAAACCTATTATCCCCTTTTTAAAGAGTGACCCCAGGGTACGGGCCCGGGAGCCGACCACCGCGACATCCCCAAGGCCAGGCTAAAGGCCTGGGTACCGAGTCATCCCCATCCCCTGGGCTAGTCATCTCTTCCTGGCGTCACGAACAGGATCGCGTGCCCTCTGCAACGACGGAGTGTTATGCCCGTTGCCACCGGGTACTGTGCGCCTTTAATTAAAAACTGTGTACGTTAAACTGTGGTGATGAGTGCCGCCATTGTTGGGCCACCGAGCGAGAAGAAGGGCGTAACCGCGGGAAACTGAGGAGCGTACCAGCAAAAGAGCTCGAAGCCCCGGACCCGTCCCATGCCTCAACGTCAAAACCGGGAAGCACCAGGTCCTGGAAGGAGTGTCGCTGAACGCTCTGACGTAGGACGCAAGCGACGCAAGGTCCTGAAGACGACCGTCACCTGCGGAGCTGCGGCCTACCGGAAGAAAAACTAGAAGGTAGGCCACGGTTAGCTAGGGGGGCGCCAGAATGTCCGACGAACAGCACAACGCTGGGATACCGGTCAACGTCCCTGATGTTCAACCCGCGTCCGATGCCGGGCAGGCCGAGGCGGCCGCTCCACCAGCAGCGACTGTAATTCCTGTTATTCCCATAACTCTACCGTACATTCCTGGAGCAAAGTGGCTCCCCCAGTACAACGGCAAACCAGATACCCTGTCTGGATTCAAACGGAAGATATGCGGTATCTTGGACATGTATTCTGTGACAGGGAAACAAAGAGCCGCCGTTGTATTAGGACAACTGACCGGTGCTGCGGAACTGGAAGTGGAAATAGGAGTCAGTGTCCGCAATATTTCAAAAGCTACAGACTGTCTTTGAGGATCTTACTGAGGCGGACCTCCGGATGAGGTTCTACAATTGTTCCCAACAGCCGGAGGACAATGTTCGGGACTACGCCTGGCGTCTACAGGGGGCCCTGCGGGCTCTGAAAAAGGTTAGTCCGACCAGCATAGAAAATGAAAACAAAATGCTGAAGGGACAGTTTGTCCGGGGACTGAGGTCTCCAGAGGAGAGAAGGACTGTGCGTTGGTGGTCCTTGGATCATCCAGATGCCACTTTTGACAATCTTAAGGACATGGCTATAAAAGGACTGCAGCCCCTGGAAACAAATGCCATCCAATGTTACCAGGGTGGGGCTACCCCAGTGCCTGCTACACCCACCTTTTCCCCAGTGGCTGCTGAAACTAAGGTTCCAGCAACGTCCCCTAGGGAGCTGGACAGTCTGCGCTCCGAAGTGCGTCAGTTGAGCAAGACCCTGACCACTGTGCTGAGTGCCCAGCAGCTGTGGACAGAGCCCGAGGAAGGAGGGAAAATCCTGTTAGCCGATAGCCCTGAGGATGTCCCCTGGATGCGAAGGAGGAGGAGGCCAACACCACCCTCTCCGAGGACCAGTGACCAGCGCCGTCCACAGAAGGATCCTACCTGCTACCGCTGCCGCAAGACCGGACACACCGCCCAGAATTGTCCTTTAAACGAGAAAACCCTGGGGCCGAGGGCCGACACCCAGGAGTAAACTCACCAGGCCCATCAGACTGGTACAACAGGTTCGTCGGAGGAAGACCTTTCCTGTCCATTGTGTTGGACGGGATCCCGACGCACGCTCTGCTGGACACAGGATCTCAGGTAACCATCATGCCTGACATCCTCTACAAGAGGTTCTGGTCCATGGACGACCTACGTCCGCCAGCTCCAAATCTTTCTGTTTATGCCTCAAACGGACTCCCCCTTAACCTAATAGGGGTTAAGAATGTGACTGTAAAGGTGGGGAGAGTGGAGCTGAAGGACCAGGGGCTAATTGTAGTAGAGACTAATCCTGATGACACCAATCCGTATATGGTACTAGGCACTAACATTGTTGGTAACTGTTTGGGAGAAGTTGTGTTCTTGCTCCAACAGATAGCTGACACTGCCAGACCAAGACAGAGGAGGGCACTGCAGAAGGACATTCGAGTCCTGATGTACCAACAGCAAGTGAGGTTAACAGAAGGTGAAATCGGTAATGTGCGGGTAACGGACCCCATACCCATTGTCATTCCCCCAATGAGTGAAATGCTCATCTGGTGTAGAGCTGCTATAGGTCTTAGAGGACAGAGCTACCAGGTGGTAGTAGAACCCCTTTGCTCCGAGCACAGACCCATGCTCTTAACCGCCAGAGGAGTGGTAGATGTACGCAATGGGAGGATGCCCGTCCGTCTTCTCAACTGTGGGGAAGATGAGGTCAGATTGCCACGTCATGCCACTGTTGCCAAATTACATGCTGTCAATAACAACTGCATTCACAAGGCTGAGTCCTTAACCTCACCAGACGAAGTGGAGGATAATGACCCTGCAACCCAGGTGGAGGATTGGTGTCAACAGCTCCATGTTGGGACAGACACCACTCCTGCCCAGAATACTCGCAGGTGTTTAGTAAACATCCACTTGACTTCGGGAGGATTAAGGGAGTTCAACATCATATCCCCCCAGGCGACCATCCCCCAATCAAAGAACGTTACAGGCCTATACCACCAGCTCACTACCAGAAGGCTAAGGAAATGCTCCACGACATGAGAAAGGCATGGGTAATAAGGGATAGTTGTAGTCCCTGGGCAGCTCCCCTAGTGCTAGTTAGGAAAAAGGACAGGAGCATGAGAATGTGTGTAGATTACCGACAAGTAAATCGCATTACACATAAAGATGCATACCCTTTACCACGCATAGAGGAGTCCCTAGCTGCCTTAAAGTCTGCAAATTACTTTTCCACCCTTGACCTCACTAATGGGTACTGGCAAGTAGCTGGGGCTGAGGAGGATCGGGAGAAGACGGCCTTCACTACCCCAATGGTACTCTGCGAGTTCAACAGTATGCCGTTTGGACTCTGCAATGCCCCTGGAATGTTTCAGAGATTGATGGAGTGCTGCCTGGGACACCGCAACTTCGAGACTGTGTTACTTTACCTGGACGATGTGATAGTGTACTCCAAGACGTACGAGGACCACTTGAAGCACCTGGCAGAGGTATTTGAGTCACTGTCCCGGTACGGGATGAAATTGAAGCCCTCAAAGTGCCACCTGCTCAAGAGAAAGGTACAGTACCAGGGGCACATTGTCAGTCTGGAAGGGGTAGCACCAGACCCGGAGAAGGTCACTGCCATCCAGAAGTGGCCAGAGCTGAAGAACCTCAAGGAGATGCGTCAGTTCTTGGGACTAGTAGGATACTACTGAAGGTTTGTAAAAGACTACACCAAGAAAGCAGCTCCTCTGCAAGACCTCCTGGTAGGGCAGTCCCCCAAAGGCAGAAATCCCCCATTCCACTGGGGTAAGGAGCAAGCCAAGTCGTTTCAGGAGATGAAGGAGATCCTGACAGGCGATGAGATCCTAGCCTACCCTGACTACAGCCAACCGTTCCTGCTGTATACAGATGCCAGCAAGGAAGGGCTGGGTACTGTCCTAAGTCAGAAGCTGAATGGCCAAGAGAAAGTGATCGCATACACAAGCAGGAAGCTCCACCCGACCGAGAGGAACCCAGAGAACTATAGCAGCTTTAAGTTGGAGTTTCTGGCCCTGGTCTGGGCCATCACTGAAAGGTTTAAGCACTATCTAGCCTCCAGTAAGTTCACTGCCTTCACTGATAACAACCCCTTGATCCATCTTGAAACAGCTAAGCTAGGAGCACTGGAACAACGATGGATGGCGCGGCTGTCAAATGACCAATTTACAATTAAATACCGGGCGGGCCGCAAGAACGCCAACACCGATGCCCTGTCCAGGATGCCTCACCAGTCAGACACAGAAGAAGAAGTGGATGACCTGGAAGAGATAGAGCTACCTGCCTTTCACCGGAATGGGATGATCCACGAGCAACGAGCCTCCAGGAGGCAGCGTGGAAAGACGTTAAACCCCCTGCCTCACCACAGCTGTAAAGAGACCCAGGACAGTGACCCGGTTGTCAGCCGCATCAAGGAGCTGATCACCCAAGAAGGTGCCTCCCTGGAGAAGGAAGCGTCTCTCCAAGCAAAGCAGCTGTGGAACGAGAGAAGCCGGCTGTTTATCTACTGTGAGAAGTTGTGCCGGAGGTACGTCAATCCAAAAACCCATGAGATGGTATGGCAGATAGTGGTCCCGAAGACAGACATCCAGATGGTATTAGAGGCTTACCAGGATCAAGCGGGGCACTTTGGCTGGAAAAAGCTAGAGACCCTGCTGAAGTGTCGATTCTACTGGGTAGGAATGCGCAGCTCCATTGAGAGGTGGTGCCGGGACTGTGGACCCTGTGGCCCTAGAAGAAAAGACTACAGCCGCCAGAAGGCACCCCTGCAACCCATCAAGATGACTCGACCCCTGGAGATCGTGGCCCTGGACCATGTTAAGCTGTCCCCCAGCAGGTCAGGGTATTCTTATGCTCTGACCATGGTAGATCACTGCTCACGTTTCTTGGTGGTCGCCCCCGTCAAAGACCTGACGGCAGAGACAGCAGCAAAGACGTTCCTAGCATATTTCTGTAGACCCCATGGTTATCCTGAGCAGGTGCTGACGGACCAAGGCCCGGCCTTTGAGGCTGAGTTGTTTAAGGAGTTCTGCCATCTATACGGGTGTAAAAAGATAAGAACTACACCGTACCACCCACAAACCAACGGTCTCTGCGAAAAGATGAACAACATCATCATCGACTTGCTAAAGACCATACCACTTGAGGAGAGAAACCAGTGGCCAGACCTACTACCTGACCTAGTGGATCTGTACAATCATATTCCAGTAAGTTCCACCAATTGCACTCCGGCATACCTCATGCGGGCAAGGCCAGGAAAGCTGCCCATGGATCTGGAGCTTGGTGTTGTTGAGCCTGAAGCTGATATGACCACTGAGGACTGGGACACGACCAGACAGGAGCAGTACAGGAGGGTACAAGCCTGTGTCGAGGACAGTCTCACTCGGGTGAGAGAAAAGCAGGAGGCGCACTACTACAAAAACGCGCCTGCAGAACCCTTCACACCTGGTGAAACAGGAAAAGACGAAATCACAAACTTGATGACCAGTGGGAAAAAGAACCTTACGCTGTGTTACCGTCAAGGTTTGATAACAGAAAGACTTGCATAATCAGTCGAGATGGAGGAAGAACGTCTACAACAGTATCCAGGGACCACCTAAAGTTGTGTCCAAACCTACTAAAACCTCAAGAAGAAGTGCCTCTCACCAAACTGTAGGAGCCTAAAGAAGCAGTGATCCACACTGACTTAGGAGATTTCCCGGCAGATTGGCCCCAACTAGGAGGAGCAGTAGTCATCCCTGTAATTACCTTCTACCCACAGCAAGAAGAACCAATAAGTGCTGCAGAAGTGCCTACTCAAGCAGAATCCCCGGAAGAAGGATCCCCGGATGGAATAGAGCAAGAAGGCCCAGCCAATGGTATGCTTGCTAGTCCAGTAGAGAGGTCAATACAGTCATGTAGCCCCTCCACACCTAGTACTGACACATTGGGAGGTAGTGCACCTGCTAGTACTTCACGCATACCGGTACTACGCAGATCAACACGTAGCACGAGAGGTAAACCCCCTGTTAGGTACACTCAGTAAAATAGTCAAATTTCTGAAAATGTAGATAGTTACCCCTGGGGTATTGTGTATTAAATTGAAAATGTACTGTATTAATTGTGTACTTTCTTATATGTATGTCTTAATTAATTTGTGCTTTGCCTTGCAAATAGACAATTCAAGTGACATGGACACTTTACCTCATTAATTTCTTTATTATTTACCTAAGAACTTCGTGGCTGAGGACTATGTGCAGCCCAAAAACTATCTTTTGTATATAATTGCACTCCCTGGAGTGCCCCTTTTAGGTGACCTCAGAAGGAAAACCTGTCTGGAGTGGCTCTCTTGTAGGTCCAACTCGGGATCTTCATGCCCTGCAGCCACCCCAGGGCCTACGTTGAGGGTTTGGGACAGGTCCCTCAAATCACCAAGTACTCTACCCTGTGAGATGGACATCCTGTATGGGAACCTCACCACAAGAGACTTGAACTCTGAGGACGCTTTGTATTTGTTAATGTTGTTATGTATCGTTTAAGATTGGAGCCTCCCATAAAGGGAAGATTGTTTATGTTATCTTATTGTTGTTTTAAAAGGTACTTCAGCCCGGGAGTGCTGAGCTTTGCTAGGGGGGAATGTGACGCCCAGCTGCGCTTGGTATCACAGATCCTGGAAGAGTGCATTGATGGATTCCTCCACAAGAGGCCCCCATAAACATTCACACATCTCCACCTTCCACCCCAGACCAGCAGAGCTAGCCCATTAGGGAGATAAATAGGGAAGGTGGAGCCAGGCAGTTGAGTCTGGAGTCGACATAGAGCCAAGTGTGTTGAGAGAGTTCCTGCAGTAGAGAAGCCTGAGAGAGGTCAGCCTGCAGTGGAGCACAGTCCAGACTCAGTTGTAGCTCAGAATAGTGAGCTTAAGGTGTGCCGGCGCCATAAGATCGGTGAAGCGCGGCAAGCTGCCGTTAGTGTGTATAGCCTAGTGAGGGCCCGAGTAGGCCGAAGGCGAGTGGAGAGTTAGTACATAGGTGTGCAGAGGAGCTTAACTAGCTCACCCCGAAGATTCTACCGGACACCGGGTCCGAAGCTTACCGGGATCTCTATGACCCAGTAAGGCATAACCGGAATCCCTGGAGAACTACAAGTCCCAGGATCGCTAAAGTGCTGATACGTAACAGAGCCGGGAGACACAAAGGCCTCGCAAGCTGAGGAGCGTGTATTCCAAGAAAAGGCCCTACCACAAGGTCAGCCAGCGTAGGACAGAGACAAAGTTAGGCCTAGCAGAGGTCAGAAACTTACTACGCAGAGGCAAGAAACAGGAGGCCCTACACCCGCTCATTGGGGAGGATCCTGATATGCACCCTTCACCCTACAGTGCTCCGGGATGTGCCTGAATTTCCACCAGTAAAGGTACTGAAGTGACTACCGTGTCCGTCCCTGTTCTTGCCCTGACCCGGCCTGCATCCCCTCTTCCGTACGCTGTCCTGAGGCCTACCTCCACCTGTGGGGAGCTATACCATCAAACTGCCTTATCATCGGCCTCAGTGGACTGCGCAGCACTGGTGATTCTCACCAGAAGCCACAGGTGGCGTCACAAACTTTTATAAAACTAAGAAACCTATTATCCCCTTTTTAAAGAGTGACCCCAGGGTACGGGCCCGGGAGCCGACCACCGCGACATCCCCAAGGCCAGACTAAAGGCCCAGGTACCGAGTCATCCCCATCCCCTGGGCTAGTCAGAAGGACTTGGGTATTCTTGTTACAAGTAAGCTGAGCAGCAGTACTCAATGTCAAGCAGCAGCAGCAAAAGCAAACAAGATTTTAGGATGTATAAAAAGAGAGATAAAATCCCGCAATCCCAACATATTGTTACCCCTTTATAAATCACTGGTGAGGCCACATGTGGAATATGGGATCCAGTTTTGGGCTCCACATTTTAAAAAGGATATTAAGAAGTTCAAAGGCAGGCAACTAGATTATTACAAGGGATGCAAAGCCTCTCATATGATGAGAAGTTGGAAAAGTTGGGCTTGTTTAGCTAAGAGGAGATCTCATTTACATGTACAAATATATGTGTGGTCAATATAAAGGACTGGCACATGACTTATTCCTCCCAAAGACCATACTAAGGACCAGGGGGCACTCATTACGGGTGGAAGAAAGGCGATTCCGGCAGCTTGATAGGAAAGGGTTCTTTACAGTCAGACTGTGGAATGCCAACCACAAGAGGTAGTAATGGCAGACACTATAACAGCTTTATACAAGGGCTGGATGTTTTTAGTGCACATAACATTGTAGGTTACAGATAATTTAGCGATAAAATGTATAATTGGTGGAGGAAGATTGAACTTTATGGACCTAGGTCTTTTTTAAACCTATGTAATTATGTAACTATGAATTGCTTACATTTTATCCTTTCTTTTTAACCATTATGAACTGTCTTGTCAACAACAACTGTCTTGTTTTTTCCAATAAAAGTTATTGATTATTTTGATTAATATTTTCCTGTCCTGCACTTTATCATTATTGCCTTCTGTTTTATGCTAATGCTATTTGGGACTCGCTACCCCTTTCTGGGTTATGCTTTTTGTTTATAAAAAATGCAGGTTTACAGAAAATCCCACATAATGGGGACTGGAATACATATGCTCAAGCATCACAAGGCTCGGTACATGTATTGTGGAACTGCAAAACTCAAAGGGGTTTTCTACTACAATGATACTACCGACTCTGTCAACAGTGTAAGTCATCCATATCAGATCAGTTTAGGTCCAACACTCAACATCTCCACCAATCAGCCATTACTAGCAGCAGCTTGATGTACACAGTGTATGAAGCAGAACACCGCCACCCCATGCACTGTTTAGTGTCCACTCTGGGGTTCGGCAGATCAGTTCCTATTCATAGGTTACTATGATGCTGGCAGAGTTGGGTGGGCCGCTGTTAGCAACAAAAGGCACAAAATAGGCACATAACAAAAAACAGGGCAAAATGTGTCTGGTCTACCGATGAAAAAAAGGAAGTTAAATTGCCAATGTAAAAGAGCAATTAGTTACCATATTATATTAATAACTAATATTAGGATCTTATATATTCTCAGTTTTGCTAAATGCTCAACCTTAACTTTCCTATAGCTCTGCATAAACTATAAGACTATGAAAACCTTTGCGGTTTTGTTATTCTATTTTTTATCAGTTTTGCTCTACTTGACATCTTTATGTGTCAAGACCACAGATACCTTATTATTATTTACCAACCTTCAGCTCGATCTTGAGCCATAGCAACTTAATGGATGAATGATCTGTAGGAAGAACGATCTTGTGCAATCCTAGATAGGTCCACCGGGGTCTTTGCCTCTATTATCTTGATAGTATAAAGCCATCGGGTTGCTGGTCTTACTCTTCACATTGTTCCTTCTAGTCTTCCAACCATGATGTCCTTCTCCATTGATTGCTCTCTTCATATGATGTGTCCAAAGTAGACAAATCAAAGCTTGGTGATCCTTGCTTCAAGTGACATGTCTGGCTTGATTTGTTCTAAAATTGATTTGTTAGTTCTTCTTGCCATCCATGGTATTGATAACATCCTTCTCCAGCACCACATTTCGAAGGCGTTGATTATTCTTTTGTCTTTGTTTCCTTATTGACCAGGTTTCGCATCCGTATGTTACTACAGAAAAGACCAAACTATGTACGAGCCGTGTCTTTGTCGCTATTGAAATGTTTCTCAATTGATCCGAATAAGTATGGAGTTATCTCTTCTGAGGACAATGGAGGGAACCACATTAAACCCATAAGTGACATACACATGATATATATAATTTATGGCTTTAATGTGGTTCCCCTCATTGTCCTCAGTAGAGATAACTCCGTTCTATATATCACACCATAACTATATTAACGTTGAGATGCAAACTTTAGATGCACATTGCGAACCAGCATTTTTTCCTTACAATATGTTTTCATAAAATGGTTGATTAGTGTGGGTCCTCTTCAAATTCATGATCCTATTATATTATAATATGTAGGACAAACCGCATTAATTTAGGCCATAATGTTGTTCGTGGCAATTCAATACTTTCCTTGTGCGGCCACTAGATGGTGGTATAGTAAAAGACTTTAGCTTAATTTCCTACAAAATCCTGGAACACAAGTGTAATCTACACTCTTCAACATTGAATTTGCAAAAGCAAGAAGAAAAAAATCCTGAAGTGATGTAAATCACAGGATGGATAGACGTGTTTAAGATATGCAAATATTAAAAAAATTAAAATTGCCGACCAATGACATCCCAAATATAATCGTCTGGAGAAAAGTCTGGAGGTGCTGGAGGGCATGGTAGTAATGGTAGCTTTGGCCATATAGGCTGCTCACAGTAGCACCAGCACGATACGGCCTGGCATTGTCATGTCGAAAAATGTTATCCAGAACACTATGGAGAAATGACCATACCACTGATTCCATGACAAAATCAATATAACGTTGAGTTGTTAGTGTACCTGGAATGAAAACCAGAGGAGTCCGGTTACTGTACATTATGCCCAACACCATAATCCTAGAAGCAGGACTGGTGTGATGTTCCCTTGTGAAGGCCTCTTTATGATGTTGCCCACATGGTTTCCAGACCATTTTGCAAGCTACCATTTCCATACCTCCCAACTTTTGAAGAACAAAAAGAGGGACAAATTATGTGATGCAAATTTTGGCCACACCCCAAGCCACACCCCAACCACACCCATTTACCATTTCTTTCTCCCCTGGCAAGAGGAGATGTCAGAGGGGCGGTGGCAGTGATAGAAATTCAGATGTCTGAGACTCAAATCCAGGACTGTACGCTGAATCTGGGACGATTAGGACTAGAGATGAGCGGATCGATTCATGGGACTTCGATCCAGCGTACAGGTCAGAAGTATTGGGCGGCTGGATGGGAGGCCGCGAATCTCTTACCTTCCGGCTAAATGGTACCCTGTGCAAAATTGCTTTTGATGCCCCCTACTCCAATGTTTTTTTATTCATTATTCCCAAGACACCTGCGTGTGCATTATACCCTAGGAAAATTGATTGAAGCTTTCTTCACATACAGGCCCCTATTCATTCATACTGACATTTTGTATGCCAATCTTAATGAAAAAAGAACTGCAGAACGATGCGCCGAATTCATTAAAGTGCTGCTCCAATACTTTTACATTGATAATCTATCCTAAGGATGGGGTCATTCATATTAGATCGCTGGGGTTCCGACCCTTAGCATCCCCACCAATCAGCTGTTCTCAGTGCGGGCAGCTGGATGTTAGCACAACTTCATCAACTGTATAGTGACCATGGCCGAGTACTGAAGATTCACTCCTATTCATTTGAATACACCTGGCAGCAGTCACTACAGAGTTGGTGAAGTTGTACTGTCCTGCTCCGCAACTGCTAACATCCAGCCGCCGGCACTGAGAACAGATGATCGGTGCAGTGCTAACGGTCGGAACCCCGGCAATCTGATAACAGTAAAAGTCGTGGAGCAATCCCATAAGGGGCATGTGCATCATACTGAATAAGGTGCACTGCCGCACACAGCCCTGACACACTGGCCGTATACCGCACACAGCCCTGACACACCGGCCGTATACCGCACACAGCCCTGACAAACCGGCCGTATACCGCACACAGCCCTGACACACCGGCCGTATACCGCACACAGCCCTGACACACCGGCCGTATACCGCACACAGCCCTGACACACCGGCCGTATACCGCACACAGCCCTGACAAACCGGCCGTATACCGCACACAGCCCTGACACACCGGCCGTATACCGCACACAGCCCTGACACACCGGCCGTATACCGCACACAGCCCTGACACACCGGTTGTATACCGCACACAACCCTGAAACACCGGCCGTATACCGCACACAGCCCTGACACACCGGCCGTGTACCGCACACAGCCCTGACACACCGGCCGTGTACCGCACACAGCCCTGACTCACCGGCCGTATACCGCACACAGCCCTGACACACCGGCCGTATACCGCACACAGCCCTGACACACCGGGCTGGATATAATAAACAACACACTAGTAATTGGAGGTTATTTAAAATGATATGTATGCCAAAAATCACCTACAAAAAGAAAACAGTCAAGATTTAAACATTGCAGGATAACGTTTTCATAACTTCCATGATGTGACTATATTTTGGCCTCTGAAACACTCTGATCCTAAGTTGCACCTTGTTGTGAAAAGAGGGGAAGTTAGTAGGCGGGGGCAGACAAGGAATTTTCCCTAGGGAAGTGTCATTTGGCCCCCAGATTCCACATTGTTAAGGACATACTGTGAGTTGTAATTTCATGCAATACAATTGTATATGGGGCTGACCTGACATTACAATTGATCTCTGTACTAAGCTTGGTGATGTATTACTGTACTGATGGTAGTTCCGGTGACGAATTTCTGTACTGATGGTGGTTATGGTGATGTATTTCTGTACTGATGGTGCTTTTGGTGATGTATTTACTGATGGTGGTTCTGATAATGTATTTCTGAACTGATGGTGGTTCTAGTGTTGTATTTCTGTACTAATAAAGGCTATGGTGTTGTATTTCTGTACTGATGGTAGTTCTGGTGATGCATTTCTGTATTGATGGTGGTTCTGTTGATGTATCCATGAACTAATGGTGGTTCTGGTGAAGTATTTATGTACTGTTTGTAGTTCTGGTGCATTATTTATATACTACTGGTGGTTCTGGAGATATATTCCTGTGCTGTTATTGGTTTTCATCCTGTACACATGTAGAAATCTATAACTTGTAAGATTACATGATACATTGCTACAATAATAAAGTATTGTGCCGTCTGACAAGTTAAGGGTTATTACAATTGCATTTATGTTAGGAGCATTAAATGGTTTGTCCAGGTTTGTGATGAAAAACTGCAGTCACTTTATGTTATTGCAGACTTCTGAGTTCTCACAAAGTGGGCACCCTGCATTGCCAGGATTCTTCAGTGTCAGTGGTGAGAGCAGGAGGACATGTAACCGCAAGTATGCGATTTGCATACATGCGGTCATGTTCTGACTAGACGTGCATTGCCTCGCTCAATTCACTTGCATTTAGAGAGGCTGCGAACATCTAGTTGTAATGTGTCGAAAGTATGCAAATTACATTAATGCGGTTTCATGACCGACCGCTTTTGTCGACTTCACGGGAAAATCCTGACAGCGTGCACTATGATGATTCAGAAGCCTGCAGTCACATAGCAAGACTGCAGACTTTTTTTCGCAAACCTGGACAATCCCTTTAAATCTAAAAATAAGTATTGTAGCGTGCCCAATTCTAACAGTGTGTAATACACTTACTGTTAGGATTTGGTTGTCAGTTACAGCGATCACCATATGACAGCTCATATGCGATTTTCATACTTATGGTCATGTGCCAATTAGCAACTCCTCCTGCACTTATCTCAATGAAGCAGGAGCTGTAGTATTTTACTGAACATTGAGATAATTAGGAAGTGTAGTTAGTCGGCACGTGACTATAAGTGTGCAAATCACATATGAGCAGCCACATGATCACTACTCAAAACGCTTAAACTGTGCATAGGAGGGTGCACCAAACTGAATTTTTGCCCCGGACGCCAGAAAACCTAAATCCGCCTCTGTAGTAGGTGATATGGGATGGCAGACTGAGACTCTCGCATGCCACAAATCTCACTGTGGCACTGGGCTGGCACTACCACCTGAATAACATTTGCAGACCTCGAGCTCAGTTCTTGTGTTCTGCCATTATGCAAATGCACATGGCAGAACACAGTGGCGGAGACGTACCACCCTTGCCTCTGTCTATGGTCACCGGACAGACCTTCAAAGTATATTTTCTCTGAAATACAGTACAGTACAGACCAAAAGTTTGGACACGCCTTGTCATTTAAAGATTTTTCTGTATTTTCATGACTATGAAAATTGTACATTCACACGGAAGGCATCAAAACTATGAATTAACACATGTGGAATTATATACTTAACAAAAAAATGTGAAACAACTGAAAATATGTCTTATATTCTAGGTTCTTCAAAGTAGCTACCTTTTGCTTTGATGACTGCTTTGCACACTATTGGCATTCTCTTAATGAGCTTCAAGAGGTACTCACCGGAAATGATCTTCCAACAATCTTGAAGGAGTTCCCAGAGATGCTTAGCACTTGTTGGCCCTTTTGCCTTCACTCAGCGGTCCAGCTCACCCCAAACCATCTCGATTGGGTTCAGGTCTGGTGACTGTGGAGGCCAGGTCATCTGGCGTAGCACCCCATCACTCTCCTTCTTGGTCAAATAGCCATTACACAGCCTGGAGGTGTGTTTGGGGTCATTGTCCTGTTGAAAAATAAATGATGGTCCAACTAAACACAAACCGGATGGAATAGCATGCCGCTGCAAGATGCTGTGGTAGCCATGCTGGTTCAGTATGCCTTCAATTTTGAATAAATCCCCAACAGTGTCACCAGCAAAGCACCCCCACGCCATCACACCTCCTCCTCCATGCTTCACGGTGGGAACCAGGCATTTAGAGTCCATCCGTTCACCTTTTCTGCGTCGCACAAAGACACGGTGGTTGGAACAAAAGATCTCAAATTTGGACTCATCAGACCAAAGCACAGATTTCCACTGGTCTAATGTCCATTCCTTGTGTTCTTTAGCCCAAACAAGTCTCTTCTGCTTGTTGCCTGTCCTTAGCAGTGGTTTCCTAGCAGCTATTTTACCATGAAGGCCTGCTGCACAAAGTCTCCTCTTAACAGTTGTTGTAGAGATGTGTCTGCTGCTAGAACTCTGTGTGGCATTGACCTGGTTTCTAATCTGAGCTGCTGTTAACCTGCGATTTCTGAGGCTGGTGACTCGGATAAACTTATCCTCAGAAGCAGAGGTGACTCTTGGTCTTCCTTTCCTGGGGCGGTCCTCATGTGAGCCAGTTTCTTTGTAGCGCTTGATGGTTTTGCAACTGAACTTGGGGACACTTTCACAGTTTTCCCAATTTTTCACACTGACTGACCTTCATTTCTTAAAGTAATGATGGCCACTCATTTTTCTTTACTTAGCTGCTTTTTTCTTGCCATAATACAAATTCTAACAGTCTATTCAGTAGGACTATCAGCTGTGTATCCACCTGAGTTCTGCACAACACAACTGATGGTCCCAACCCCATTTATAAGGCAAGAAATCCCACTTATTAAACCTGACAGGGCACACCTGTGAAGTGAAAACCTTTTCCGGTGACTACTTCTTGAAGCTCATCAAGAGAATGCCAAGAGCGTGCAAAGCAGTCATCAGAGCAAAAGGTGGCTACTTTGAAGAACCTAGAATATAACACACATTTTCAGTTGTTTCACACTTTTTTGTTAAGTATATAATTACACATGTGTTAATTCATAGTTTTGATGCCTTCAGTGTGAATGTACAATTTTCAAAGTCATGAAAATACAGAAAAATCTTTAAATGAGAAGGTGTGTCCAAACTTTTGGTCTGTACTGTATAGTTAGCTGCAATTGTGCAGCCTGGCTCTGATTCACGCTGCCTGTGCTTTGGGTAGCATAAATCAGATGACAGTTTCCTTTTAAAATATGAAAAAGCAAAAAAACTGCATGTCTGACTTTAATTTATATACTGAGTAGGGTTTATTCATAACATTTGGGTTTGACAAGTAATTATGCTACTTGTGTGAGAGATGTGAAATTTCATATTCTTACAGGGTAATGGGGCCAAGGGTGACTGCTACCTGTGCACAAATTAAAGCTACAGGCCCGAAACAAGGGATTAGTAGTGTAGACAGCCATACTTTATGTATTATGCACATTTCTGGAGTCATAGAAAGTGTCAATAAGGATGATATTGCATTTTATTTTATTGGTTAAGGCTGTATTCACATTTGCATTCTTACTTCTGATCCAATATAGGAGCTGAAGTAAAAAAAATAACAAAGCTTTACTGTTGTAAAAAGTGGACATTTTTAGATCTTGTGGAATGAGAATTGTTGGGTGGAAACTGCGGACGTCACAGTTTTTATAACAAGGTTACATGTGTTCAATGGTTCATGTCTTTAATGTTGACTTGGTGACATTCTCCATTGGCATTCCTGAAATGTGCGCAGTTGTTGTCCCAGGTATGAATTTATTTTTCTGCTTATTTTGTAGAATTTTATTGTACTGAAGTTCTGGAGTAATAAGTCTTTGGCACAGCAGCTCATCGTCCTCTGATAGTCCAACCTTTAGGTTGTAACCAAGGATCCTGGCAACCCCAGATTGATATGGCATCATTGACTTGTTCCTTAATTTTTTGGGGTCAACCTCATCCTCCAGACATTTTTCGGACATCAAAGTCCTTATTTTCTGGAGCTCTTTAACCTCATGTTCCATACGTTCCACTCCAAATATCTGTACACGTTTCCAGAAAGAATTATTGAAGTAGACATACATATCCCAATCCAAATGATTCCATGATTTTATCTTTTCTTGAGTTTCCAGCGTTAGTGTTTTCTTAGTACTGTTGCTTCTAGTATTGAGAGGGAAAGACAGGACATCATAGAAAGACCAGCAGAGAGCATCCTTCAGAAGAATAAGAGACTCATCATAATATTCTGTGATCAGCACCAGATCAAATATGTTATCCATAGCGTTCCATGCTAAAACTGATTGCTCAGGGGACCCATTAAGCTCAAAACCTAAATCAAAAGTCATAAAATTCTTAGCAAGGTTTGTCAATCTGTCTGTATTTGTGTAAAATATTTTTGAATTGTTTAAAAAATCTTCTAGATTTTTAGCCTTTTGGAAAGGTCCATATCCCTTGTAGTAGGAAAAAGATGATTCCATTTGAGAGATTGGATTTCGCAGGATGGTGAAGTAGAAGGTGTCTTCTGGCATCACTTTTTCTACCTGTTTAAAATTCATAAATTCGATTAATTCATAGTAAAAATACATTTGAATAAAATCGAATTACAATCAGGCCACCTGGAGCTAAAGAGAATAAAAGTGTGAAAAATCTGCTGTATTATACAATGTCAGAACTGTGGATGAGATGTTATGAAATCTCATTCACACTATTTGGATCTTCAGCACAAATTGACTTGTTCTGACCATTTTCAACCCATATGATGTCAATTTATGCTGCCAATTATCATTGCAGATTTCAGTTTTTGCAATATAAAGGATACAAATGTAAGCTATTTCAAAGCATTTCTCTGAAAAAAATTGCAACATTTGCTGTGGATTTTACCATTGTGGATCTTGAAAAACTAACACAAGTCATGTGTGTTGTGGTTGTGTTCTAAAATAAAATGTCATGCAGCTGTCACGCAATGTATCCAAGATAATACAACTTGTGCAACATAATGTGACACACAAGCATTACAGCCTTTAAATGCCATTAAACCGAAATGTAAATAACAATCAGGAAGGAGCAAGATGTCATTTGTAGTTCCTCTTCCTAAGAGGGTGTGAAGGAGTACCAGCTGATAACAAATAGGGTGAGAAAAGGGAAGGAATATGCTAAGAATAAACAGCACAGAAAATAAATCTTCACTTAAAAAGATCCAGGGACATTTTTGACTACACTACATCTAATGTTTCTAACTTTTTGGTATTTTTTTGTACCAATAGGGTTATTTCAAATAAAATTTCTGATTACAGCAACAACGATCATTGATCATTTATGATTTTCTGACTATTTGTACGCAACAAAGGAAACTATGCACTCAGCAGTAAGTCACTGAATGCTGATGGAAGCGCTGAGCTCCTGTCCATTGGTAAATACTGTACCATCCTTAATATTGAAATTGCAACACTAAGAAGGAAAAATCATGGAATTATGGCAATGACGGGATCATTAGACATGTTAATGATATGCAAATGATGAAAGAATAGATACAACATTTTCAAAACTTCTCCATTTATTCAGTATTGAGTATGAGCGCCAAGCACAAAAATACTCACACTTACCTATCTTGGCTGCTATCAATGAGGTTATAAATGGTTGTATGAGCAATTTTCTGCCATGCTGAATACATTTGGTCACACAAATCATCAAAATCCTCTGCCAGTTGTGTCTTGATGATTTGCGTGCCCAAAAGTATCCAGCTCCCTTTTCTTCTTCAATAATTTTTATTAAACTTTTTTTATAGAATAAATGTGGTATGGGAGGAGTAGAAGAATGTAGAGGGTGTTACGCTCACGCCCGGACTGACTGGCATGAGCGTCGTTAGTGATCCCACTGGACCATGAACCGAGGAGTGCCTGGAGGGGTGTGACTAAGTATCAACTCGGTCCGACCAAGGTCACACGGCGGCTCAGTCGACTCCGTGGACCAGGGAGGAACCGAGCAGAGGGACCAGGTGCTACTCCAGGTCAGACCCCGGTCACAGCTGTTGACCCACACTGGGAAATGAAGGAACGGGCAAGCACAGCTGGTATGCAGACAAGCGGGTACTGGCAGGCACGCCTGGTATGCAGACAGGCGGGTATTGGCAGGCATGGCTGGTATGCAGACAGGCAGATACTGGCAGGTATGAACGCAGGCTGGATAGGGACCAGTACAGACTGGGATACAGGAACAGAGCCGCAGGTGCGGTGGACTAGCAGGGCAGAACCGCAGGCGTGGCGGACAAGCGGGGCAGAGCAGAGCGAAACCGCAGGTGGGATGGACAAGCAGAGCGAAACCGCAGATGCGGTGAACAAGCAGAGCGGAGCGACACCGCAGGTGCAGTGGACAAGCAGAGCGTAGCAAAACCGCAGGTGCGGTGGACAAGCAGAGCGGAGCAAAACCGCAGGTGCGATGGACAAGCAGAGCGGAGCAAAACCGCAGGTGCGGTGGACAAGCAGAGCGGAGCAAAACCGCAGGTGCGGTGGACAAGCAGAGCGGAGCGAAACCGCAGGTGTGGTGGACAAGCAGAGCGGAGCGAAACCGCAGGTGCAGTGGACAAGCAGAGCGGAGCGAAACCGCAGGTGCGGTGGACAAGCAGAGCGGAGCGAAACCGCAGGTGCGATGGACAAGCAGAGCGGAGCGAAACCGCAGGTGCGGTGGACAAGCAGAGCGGAGCGAAACCGCAGGCGCGGTGGACAAGCAGAGCGGAACGAAACCGCAGGTGCGGTGGACAAGCAGAGCGGAGCAAAACCGCAGGTGCGGTGGACAAGCAGAGCAGAGCGAAACCGCAGGTGCGGTGGACAAGCAGAGCGGAGCGAAACCGCAGGTGCGGTGGACAAGCAGAGCGGAGCGAAACCGCAGGTGCGGTGGACAAGCAGAGCGGAGCGAAACCGCAGGTGCGGTGAACAAGCAGAGCAGAGCGAAACCGCAGGTGCGGTGAACAAGCTGAGCAGAGCGAAACCGCAGATGCGGTGATCAAGCAGAGCAGAGCGAAACCGCAGGTGTGGTGGACAAGCAGAGCAGAACAGAGTAGAAGGTGCAGGCAGACAGGACAGGGCTCTGTTCACATGGAACAGACTGGAAAATACAGGAAGATAGAACACAGGAGGTAGATACGGAGGCAGGGAAACGGGACAAGCAGAACCAGATACACACAAGGTACTTACTATGAAGTAGCGAGTGGACACAAAACTCACAAACAGAAGTACAGAGACAACGAGTTGGAGTTAGGTGCAGTTTCAGACACTGCAGGAAAAGGGAAGGTTCGGACATAGAGACAAACAGGTAACGGGCTAGGACACAGTCCAGACAGGAACTGAACCAGGAACAAGATACAGGAACGAGCCTGGGAACTCAGCCCCCAGGGAGGCGGAAACAGACTAGAAGTCACAGATACAGGCAACATGCCTAGGTATACAGCCCCCAGGGTGGCGGAAACAGACTAGAAGTCACAGATACAGGTAACAGGCCTGGGTATACAGCCCCCAGGGTGGCAGAAACAAACAAGATACAGGACAGGACCTGGCAACTCAGTTGCACAGAAAACACTGTAAGAAAGTGTTGCTCAGGCACCTCCTACTGGGTGGAGGGGGTTTAAGTATCCAGCGACTCACAGCAATAGGCTGGGGAGGCATTAGGAGTGCGCACACAGTAACTATAAGAATCAGGCTGTAACCGCGCTGCTGCCCTAAGCAATCAGACAAAAGACACAGCAGGTACTGGAGCAAAGTGTGCAGCCTGGACTGATAGGTAAGATGGCGGTCTTGCATGGTGGGAGGTGGTAAGCCATGCCAGCATGCCACCAGGGATGTTACAGAGGGGGAAGAAAAAGATAAACAAATTTTAAGGATAGGAAAGAAGGGAGGGGTTATGGAAATAAATGGCAAAATTGAGAAAATAGTCTCTAAAGAGAGACAATGACAAGGGTACATTGAGTTTCTAATCTTAGTACAGATAAAATTGCTTAATGTTTAATTACATTTGACTGCTTATCATAGAGAGAAGTATAAGACAAATACAAGTAAGGTTAGTAAAGCATGATAGATATTCTTTATCCGTTGCTTATAGGCACTCTTGTCGGGGCCATTATGGTCCTGTTCGGGGGAAAGCGTCTGGTTTGGGGATTTCAAAAGTAAAGTCTCAAAGAGAACCCCAAATATAGATTAACCCCTTAATAGCCTATGACGTATTAGTATGCTATAGGCTTTTACCCCCGGTTCAGCGCGGGCTTCGGCGCTGAGCCCGCACTGAACCGGGCACATGCCAGCTGATTCTTACAGCTGACATGTGCGGCAGCAGCCGCGGGTGGAACCGCGATCCACCTGCGGCTGTTAACCAGTTAAATGCCGCTGTCAATCTCTGACAGCGGCATTTAACAGCGCCGCGCCTGAAGCGCGGCCTTAGCCCCGCCCATTGGTAACCCCATCACGTGGCCGCGGGTCACCGATGGGTCGGCATGACAACCTGGGGTTGGCAGCAGACCCCTGTGGTTGTCATGTCTCGCTACCTATGAGCGCCACCTAGTGGTCGGCACTCATAGCACAGGAGCATTTCTCCTGCATACAGGCGATCTGCTCGTCGCCTGTATCCAGTAGAAACGATTAGGAAACTGCAGCTTCTAGTCTCCTATGGAGACTATTGAAGCATGCACAAAGTGTAAAAAAAATGGTTTTAAAAATATAAACAAAAAAATATATAAAAGTTTAAATCACCCCCCTTTCGCCCCATTCAAAATAAAATAATAAAAAAAATTCCCACATACACATATTTGGTATTGCCGCGTTCAGAATCACCCGATCTATCAATATAAAAAAAGAATTAAATGGCAACGGCAAGTAAATGGCGTAATGAGAAAAAAATTCTAAACGCCAGAATTACGTTTTTTTGGTCGTCACAACATTGCAATAAAATGCAATAACGGGCGATCAAAACATCAGATTTATCCCCAAATGGTATCAATAAAAACATCAGCTCAGCACGCAAAAACTAAGCCCTCACCCAGCCCCAGATCCTGAAAAATGGAGACGCTACGGGTCTTGGAAAATGGCACCATTTTTTTTTTTTTTAGCAAACTTTGGATTTTTTTTCACCACTTAAATAAAAAATAACCTATACATATTTGGTGTCTACGAACTCGTAATGACCTGGAGAATAATAATGGCAGGTTAGTTTTAGCATTCAGTGAACATGGTAAAAAAAAACCCCAAAAAACAACTGTGGAATTGCATTTTTTCGCAATTTCACCGCACTTGGAATTTTTTTCCCGTTTTCCAGTACACGATATGGTAAAACCAGTGATGGCGTTTAAAAGTACAACTCATCACGCAAAAAATAAGCCCTCACATGGCCATATTGACAAAAAATAAAAAGGCTATGGCTCTGGGAAGAAGGGGAGCAAAAATCTAAAACGCAAAAACGAAAAAACCCAAGGTCCTTAAGGGGTTA
Organism: Phyllobates terribilis; assembly: GCF_046119375.1. Taxonomy (NCBI): domain Eukaryota; kingdom Metazoa; phylum Chordata; class Amphibia; order Anura; family Dendrobatidae; genus Phyllobates; species Phyllobates terribilis. The sequence continues at coordinate 187,985,328 of NW_027362763.1, forward strand.
AAGCTGAGTGGTAAACCATGTGAACTAGGATCATATCTGTAAGATTGCAGGTAATCCTTACATGAAAGAAGCATGAATTACCTCTATGACGGACTCCTTGCCAGAGACAGACTACACCTCAACAAACCCGGGAAACACACATTCGCCAGGAGACTCGCAACACTCATCAGGAGGGCGTTAAACTAGAAGAAGAGGGGATGGGAAGAAAAACACCGGACACGAACATGAAACCAGAGAACATACTAATGAAAGATATGAAGTGCGACAAAGAAGGTCCAAGACAAGACACTTGGAAGGGAGGTAAGAAAATTTCTAATACAATCCACAGGGAGAGGATTGGAACAAAACAAAATCGTGTAAACTGCGTGCTAGCAAATGCCAGAAGCCTGACAAAAAAGATGGATGAACTGGAAGCAGAAATATCTACAGGTAACTATGACATAGTGGGAATAACCGAGACATGGTTAGATGAAAGCTATGACTGGGCAGTTAACGTACAGGGTTACAGTCTGTTTAGAAGGGATCGAAGAAATCGGAAAGGGGGTGGAGTCTGTCTATATGTAAAGACGGGTCTAAAGCCTACAATACGGGAGGATGTATGGGAGGGAAATGAGGAGGTCGAGTCCTTATGGATGGAGATACATGGGGCAAAAAACAATAATAAAATTATCATAGGAGTCTGTTATAAACCACCAAATATAGCAGAAGCCACGGAAAGTCTATTAATGAGACAAATAGACGAAGTAGCAAAAAATAACGAGGTGATTATTATGGGGGACTTCAACTACCCCGATATAGACTGGGAAACCGAAAGCTGTAGATCTCAGAAAGGAAACAGGTTTCTGTCAATTATCAAAGACAATTATTTGTCACAACTTGTGCAGGAACTAACTAGAGGGATGGCCCTTTTAGACTTAATATTAACTAACAGGTCAGACAGAATAACTGAGGTGCAGGTCGGGGGGCACCTGGGAAATAGTGACCACAACATTATACAATTCCACATGTGCTTCAGTAGGGTGCCCAGCAAGGGAGTCACAAAAACACTGAACTTCAGGAGGGCAAAGTTTGATCAGCTAAGAGATGCCCTTCACCTTATAGACTGGGATAGTATCTTTAGTAATAGGAGCACGGATAGAAAATGGGAAATTTTCAAAACAGTCCTACATAGTCACTGTAGAAGGTACATACCTTATGGGAATAAAAGGGCTAGGAATAGGAGGAAGCCAATGTGGCTAAATAAGGAAGTCAAGAGGGCAATGAAAAACAAAAAAAGGGCTTTCGGTAAACTTAAACAAGAAGGCAGCGAGGAAGCGCTAATATCTTATAGGGAAAAAAACAAAATCTGTAAGAAACAAATAAGAATAGCAAAAGAAGAGACAGAGAGACTAATTGCCAAGGAAAGTAAAACGAATCCCAAACTGTTCTTTAACTATATAAACAGTAAAAGGATTAAAACTGATGGAGTTGGCCCATTGAAAAATAACCTGGGTAAAATCATAGAGGGCGATGAGGGTAAAGCAAACCTACTCAATAGCTTCTTCTCCACTGTTTTCACAAAAGAAAACAATTTATCGGAGGAAATGCAGAGTGATAAAGTAAACCCTCCGCTAAATATCACCCACCTAACCCAGGAGGAAGTTCATAAACGCCTAAATAATATCAAAATAGACAAGTCACCAGGCCCAGATGACATACACCCCCGGGTACTAAAAGAATTAAGTAATGTGATAGACAGACCGCTGTATCTTATATTCAAGCACTCTTTATGGACAGGGACTGTCCCACTAGACTGGCGCCAAGCAAATGTGGTACCAATATTCAAAAAGGGGTCTAAAAGTGACCCTGGGAACTATAGACCAGTAAGCTTAACGTCTGTTGTGGGTAAATTGTTTGAAGGATTTCTTAGAGATGCTATTGTAGAATATCTTAATGATAATAACTGTCTAACTCCATATCAACATGGATTCATGAGTAGTGTTGAGCAAACATGCTCGACACTGCTCGGTACTCGCCCGAGTAGCGTGATGCTCGGGCGAGTACCGAGCATTTTCCGGTTACTCTTTACAGAGCCAATGAACATGCAGGGATTGCCAGCCAGTCACTGTAATGCTGCAGCCATGTTGGTTGTGGGCATTACAGTGATTGGCTGGCCGCACAGCGTCACCTCGAGTATTTAAAACCGGGCGCTGCCATCTTGGACACAGTCGCTCCGGATTAGACAGTGTAGGGACAGCGCTGCTGATTTAGGGAGAGATATAAACTGCGAAATAGTTAGTGTAGGGTCTGTAAAGGCTGCCAGAACAAACAAACAGTCCTTTTCAGGACTAATATCCATCCCAGATACCAGGCAGGCAGGCTGTATAGGAGACACAGTGGTTATACCAGCAAATGCTGCATTACAGTCCTGTGTGCTCCTCTTGCTGAAATTGCTGGACTTAGCACCAGGTGTCGGGGGCCAGGAAAATCCTTTTTTTTCATCTAAATCCTCCTTTTTTTTCCCTCCTTCACACTGTACAAATACCCGTCTTATTAACCTTTTGGTGTGTCCCCCCCCCCCCCAAAAAAAAAGAGTGTCTCTGATTTTTCAGACACAAATATAACTGTTGAAAATAGTCTGGTGTAGGCTAGAGAAACAGAAGTGTTGTTTTGCACTTCCACGGTTCAAACCTCTGTATTATCCATTTTGGGCCATTTGTATCTAAAAAAAAAAACAGTTTGAGTGTGTCGCTCACTGTTCAGCCGCAAATCTATATATGTAGAAAGTGTCGTATACCCCAGTAAACAATAACTGTGGTTTTGCCATCCCACAGTAAAAAATCTCTGTTATTCAGGTTTTGGTATATTTTCCGTAAAGAAAAACAGTAGTGTCTCCTGACTGTTGTGACACAAAAATATATCTGTTGAAAATAGTCTTGTGTAGACCCGACATCCCAGTGTGGTTTCGCAGTTCCACGGGTAAAATCGCTGTACTATCCAGTTTTGGGCCTTTGGTATCTAAAAAAAAGCAGCTTGAGTGTGTCGCTCACTGTTCAGCCGCAAATATCTCTATTTAAAAAAGTGTGGTATACCCCAGTAAACAATAACTGTGGTTTTGCCATCCCACGGTAAAAAATCTATATTATTCAGCTTTTGGTAGTTTTTTCCGTAAAGAAAAACAGTAGTGTCTCCTGACTGTTGTGACACAAAAATATATCTGTTGAAAATAGTCTTGTGTAGGCCCGACATCCCAGTGTGGTTTCGCAGTTCCACGGGTCAAATCGCTGTACTATCCAGTTTTGGGCCTTTGGTATCTAAAAAAAAAGCAGTTTGAGTGTGTCGCTCACTGTTCAGCCGCAAATATCTCTATTTAAAAAAGTGTGGTATACCCCAGTAAATAATAACTGTGGTTTTCCTCTTCCACAGTTCTAATCTACTCTTTATTACCCTTTTTCCATTGATAGTGCAAGTGTAAGCTATTTTACTTCATTTACAATGGGCAAGGCGCGTGGCAAGGGACGTGGAAGTGGACATTCTGGTGATGGTTCGTGCAGAGGACGGGGCCGTGGCCAAGGTGAAAATGTGCCACAACCAACAGCCACATCTTCTCGCTCCCACTTCTTGACCGAATTACTAGGGAAGCACAGAACAACACCAGTATTGAGAACTGATCAGTGTGAACAGGTTATTAATTGGATAGCAGATAATACTTCCAGTTACCTGGGCACCACCACCTCCGGTCTGTCTTCCACACGGTCAACTCTTAGTAGCTGTGAGTCTCAACCGCATACTCCTCCTCACCCTGATGCTCCTTCCTCCCACCATGCCGAGTGTCGTCAGACAGCAAGTGATCCCACACTTGGACACTCTGAAGAGCTGTTCACTGGTCCATTTCCATATTTGGGCCCCTCGCCTGATACGCTTGAAGTGGTGGAAGAGGAGATCCCATGTTGCGATGCCCAAATATTTGAACAGCCACGGCCACAGGAAGTCGACGTTGGCAATCTGTCACAAGAGGTGGACGATGACGAGACACAATTGCCAGGAAGTGAGGAGGAGGATCGTGGTGCGGAAGTGGAAGAGGAGGAGGTGGTGGATGATCTAGTAACTGACCCAACGTGGAAGGAGGACATGCAGAGTGAGGCCAGCAGCACACAGGGGGAGGGAGGCAGAGTACCCCAACAGGCAGGAAGAAGCAGTGTGGTGGCCGCAGACAGAAGGCAGGCAACCGTTCCCCGTAACACCAACACGAGGGACGTTGCCAGTACAAGCGGTAGGTCTTCCAGAGTCTGGAATTTTTTTAAAGACTCTGCTGATAACCCCAAAAAGGCCATATGTTCCACCTGCCATGCCAGCATCAGCAGGGGTGACAAAACTACCAGCCTGACCACCACCAGCATGATCAGGCACATGGCAGCAAAGCACCCGACTTTGTGGGGCGAAACCCAGGGTCCACGACCAGTGTCAGCGAGTGTCACCACTGCTTCTTCCACTGTTGTGCGTGCAATAGAACCCCCTGTTGTGTGTGCAAGGCAATCCCCTGTCCATATTGCATGTAAAGATGCCCCCTCCTCTCAGTCTTCACTTGTTATGGCAGTTTCTCAAGAAACAGCATCAACATCCACGTCCACGTCCCACCGCAGCGTTCAATTGTCCATATCCCAGACCTTTGAACGAAAGCGGAAATTCGCAGCTAACGCCCCACAGGCCACAGTCCTAAATTCGCACATTTCACGACTGCTTGCGTTGGAAATGCTGCCTTTTAGGCTGGTGGAGACGGAATCCTTCCGCAATCTTATGGCGGTGGCCGTCCCTCGGTACTCGGTCCCCAGCCGACACTATTTTGCCCGGTGTGCCATCCCCGCACTACACAAGCACGTGTCCCAAAGCATCTGCCGTGCCCTCAACAACGCAGTTACTGGGAGAGTCCACCTGACAACGGACACGTGGACAAGTGCTTGTGGCCAGGGACGGTACATCTCTCTGACGGCACACTGGGTAAACATAGTGGAAGCCGGGACCCAGTCGGACCTTGGGACGGAACACATCCTCCCCACACCGAGGATTGCGGGCCCTATGTCAGTCAGAGTTGCCCCCACAGTGTACAGCTCCTGCGCATCCTCCTCCTCCTCATGTTCAGCCTCCATCTCAGATATCACCACATCAGTTACAAGCTGGAAACATTGCAGTACTGCCTCCGCCAAGCGGCAACAGGCTGTGCTGAAACTCATAAGCTTAGGTGATAAACCTCACACTGCTTGTGAGTTGTGGACTGCTGTAAAAGAGCAGGCAGATCTGTGGCTGAGACTGCTGAACCTACATCCCGGCATGGTCGTGTGTGACAATGGCCGTAACCTGGTGGCGGCTCTGAGGCGAGGTGAGATCACACACGTACTATGCCTGGCTCATGTGCTTAACCTCGTGGTTCAGCAGTTTCTTAAATCGTACCCCGAGTTGCCAGATCTGCTCGTGAAAGTACGCCGCCTGTCAGCTCATTTTCGCAAGTCGGCTACAGCTTCTGCCGCCCTTGCTGTGTTGCAGCAGCGTTTGCAGCTTCCGGCACACCGACTGGTGTGTGATGTCCCCACACGTTGGAACTCTACCCTCCACATGTTGCAAAGGATTTGTGAGCAGAAGAGAGCAGTTGTGGAGTACCAGCTGCAACAAGGCCGTCGAGATTCAGGTCAGACTCCACACATAAGACCTCAGGAGTGGACCTGGATGTCTGACATATGTACCATCCTGACAAACTTTGAGGAGGCCACCAAGATGGTGAGTGGTGATGACGCCATCATTAGTGTCAGCATCCCACTTGTCTGTCTTTTGCAACGCTCTCTGCAGAGAATTAAAGAGGAGGCATTGCAGCCAGAGTATGATGAGATGGATCAAGAAGCCGTAGCGGGCGATTACACACAGCCCAGCCTCATCTCATCCCAACGTGCATTGGGGGACAATAAGGGAGAGGAGGAGGAGGAGGAGGAGGAAGAACAGGAGCTGCTATCATGCGTTGTAGACGGTAGTACCTGTACAAGTGTCATACCGTCGGTTCAGCGTGGGTGGCCTGAGGACAGGGGGGAGGAGGAAGAGGAGGAGGAGAGCATGGTCAGTCGTCATCTTGGTGAGGACACGGAAATCTTGCCCGTTACCAGTCTGGCACGCATGGCTGACTTTATGTTACACTGCCTTAACCGTGACCCTCGCGTTGTCAAAATGTTGGGTGACAGTCATTACTGGTTGGTGACACTTGTAGACCCCCGCTACAAGGAGAACTTTCACTCTCTTATTCCTGAAGTGGAGAGGTCTACAAAAATGGGGCAGTACCAGAAGGCCCTTGCTGCAGAACTCTTAAAAAAATTCCCATCTGAACACGCTAGCGGCAGAGGTCACAGTTCGTTGCCCAACCAAGGCGTACAGGCAAGAGAGATGCAACTCCAATCCAGCAGAGGCAGGGGAACACTGTCAACGTTCTCGGACAGTTTTCTGACACCCGCCCAGCTTACAGGCCCTGAGGCGCGGGGTACTCTCACAAGGAGTTTAAAGTTTCAAAAGATGGTGAGGGAGTACCTTGCCGACCGTACCAGCATCCTCCGTGATTCCTCTGTGCCTTTTAATTATTGGGTATCCAAGCTAGACACTTGGAATGAACTCGCTCTTTAAGCCTTGGAGGTCCTGGCCTGCCCTGCCGCTAGCGTGTTATCGGAGCGTGTTTTTAGTGCCACTGGGGGAATTATAACTGATAAGCGCACTCGCCTGTCAACTGACAATGCTGACAAGCTGACCCTTATCAAAATGAACAAGGGCTGGATTGGGCCAGACTTCTCATCACCACCAAATGACAGCAGAGTAACATAAAGTCAAATCCACTGTGTTATTTCGGGAGGTGTATTCACATGCACCGCTTCACACCCACACATGTGTATACGCTTCCTCGTTTCGGCTGTTTTATCTTCTTCTCCTTATCCTCAGCCTCCACCACCACTATACCACCAGGGTGCCAGCATTGCAAGTTCCTCCGTCCTTATTTTTGGCAGCTTTTGCTTGCAAGGCATAAGCAAATACTATGGGACACCCACTCCCCAATAATGGGACTTATGTTTGTAATATGCTGTACTGCATGGCTCTTGTAAGGGGCATTGCAAGTTGCTCCGTCCTAATTTTTGGCAGCTTTTGCTTGCAAGGCATAAGCAAATACTGTGGGACACCCACTCCCCAATAATGGGACTTATGTTTGTAATATGCTGTACTGCATGTGACGCGCCCCCTGGGCCGTGTGTACACATGTGTGGGATACCCGGTGCCGGGTCTCTGGGGTCTGTAGTCTCCGTGGCGGTGACCCGGTCCCGTGGCTCAGGCTGGTCAAACCAGTGGCAGTCTTTCTTAGGTTTTGAGGTTAATTGTCCGACTGCGCCACCCGTGGATTGCGGTCAGGGAGTACCACCGCTGCGAGGCAGACTGCTGAGGCTGGTGTTGTGTGCGCAGCAGAGAATGGGATAACTGAGGAGTATAGCCTCAGGGCAGTGAGTGTGAATGATGGAGGTGATGGTGCACGAGCGCAGCAGGAACGACTCAGAGTCTTTGCAGTGCAGTTCAGGGTCTTTACTGATGATTATAAGGTAGACCCTCCCGGGAGTACTGGCTAGCATAAGAGGCCTGGTCAGTCTGTCAGCAAGCAGGAGTTCCCCTGGCCAGGTGGAGTTGTAGGCCTCCCCGTCTGTCTGCACTCTTCCTGGCTACCTTGCTGTAAGCTGGTAGAAGTAGCCCACGTCCCTGAGTGTACCTTGTAGTGCTCACCCGTATGGCTGGTGACTTGGGGCCTTCTGTTAGCCTCTGCTCCACGACGGCGGTGCTGGTCCCTTGCTTGTGACTGAGCCTCCTGGCTTCTATAGCCAGAGAACCTGAAATCCCCTGCTGGCTGGTTTCTGCTTCTGGATATATAAGTCCTCACAGCCTCGGACTCCTGTGTCCGGTTCCTATTGTCTTCTGCCAGGGCGAGCTCTGCTCAGCTTCCAGCCCCTGGTCTTTAGCTCCTAGCTCCTACAGAGCTCCTTGCTGTTACTTTCCCTTGCTCTCACTCTGACTCTGACTGTTCTCTGTTCTCTGACTCACTCAACCCCGCCCCAGATCCAGTTTATAAGGGCAGAATTCTCCCCTCCCAGGACTGGGGCAGGAGGATGTTGCATGTTTAAGGGATCCTGACCAGGAAACCTCCCACTTGCTCTCCGACGTAATATCTCTATTACTGTGGTGACCAGACCCCTGGGGTGCCACACATGGCTCTTGTAAGGGGCATTGCAGTTCCTCCTAATTTTTGGAAAGCCTTCCATTCACTGCTTAGGCCAACAGTGCACAGGAGACCCAGTTGCTATAAATGGAAAAAAAGGTTTAGTTAACGCCCTCTGACCTCCATGTCATTTCCAAGGGGCATTGGAGTGCCTCGAAATTTTTGGTAGGCATTGCACTCACTGTATGCCCTATAACTGTGTAGCCGAACCGCTCCTTTTGTTATAGAAAGATATCCTACAAGACATATCTGGTTGACTGGCCTGATATTGATGTGAATGGTCCCTGTTCCTCCTGCTCTTTCTCCTTTGCCACTACTCATCCATCATTTATCACCTGAAGCTTTGTTTTAACGGGAGTCATAGAACTTGAATAGTAGCAGGAAAACATCCAGCAATCCTCGGAGGAGGTAGGATATGCGCCAAAACGCTGACCACCTCAGGCCTAGCAGCTACTACATACATGCGCTTGCATTACAACAAAACAAAGCAGATGCTAACTTCTATCATCCTCATCATGCTCCTCACCTTGGCACTCTCAACTCCCCTGATGGAGAAGCCAGGGCCCACCGGAGGATTCTGATAGTCCGGTGGGCTCGGCCAATGCTGCCCTAAAGCAGGCCAGGCTAAAAAAAGTGTGGGAAAGGTTACCGGGACAAATAGGGGTGGCTGGGGACCGAGTATGGACACCCGGCCACCCCCTGGAGGCTGGGGAGCAAGCGGGGACACCCGGCCACCAGGCGGCTGGGGACTGAGTATGGATACCAGGCCGCCGACACAGCCATGGCGTGGTGGCCAGATTCCGCCTCCACATGCCTAAAAAACCCAATTTAAAGTGCAAGCAAGCAAGCAGCATGGTATTGCAGCCTGGGGGTGGGTGGGTGGCAGGCTGCATACTTGCGCTTGCATTGCAAGGAATGGGAGAGGTACAATTGAACACTGCCCTGGGACAAGGACTTGAATGGGGATAGTTGCAAGTCTGCAACGACAGGTGCAAGGTGGGAGGCATCTTTGCATGTACCATGAACTGGGGTTTGGCATGCACACACTACAGCGGAATAGGCTCTCCTTCCCACTAAATGCACTGGGGAGGGCACAGGTAATGTTTTGGTATACGCGCTTAATCTTATGTATAAGGCACACCAGGACAAATAGGGGCGGCTGGGGACTGAGTATGGATACCTCGCTGCCGAAGCAGCCATGAGGTAGTGGCCAGCTTCGGCCTCCTCCAAACTAAAAGGCCCCATTTCAAGTGCAAGCTAGCAGTATGGAATTGCAGTCTGGGGGTGGGTGGGTGGCAGGCTGCACACTTACACTTGCATTAAAAAAACTACTACATACATGCGCTTGCATTACAACAAAACATAGCAGATGCTAACTTCTGTCATCATCATCATGCTCCTCACCTTGGCACTCTCAACTCCACCGATGGAGAAGTCAGGGCCCACCGGAGGAGTCTGGTTCTCTGGTGGGCTCGTCCAATGCTGCCTAAAGCAGGCCGGGCTAAGAAAAGTGTGTGGGGGGATGTTCCAAAGAGAAATAGGGGCGGCTGGGGACCGTTTATGGACACCCGGCTGCCCCCAGGCGGCTGGGGACCGTGTGTGGACACCCGGCCGTGGGGCGGCTGGGGACCGAGTATGGATTCCAGGCCGCCAACACAGCCATGACGTGGTGGCCAGATTCCGCCTTCACATGCCTAAAAGGCCCAATTTCAAGTTCAAGCAAGCAGTATGGTATTGCAGCCTGGGGGTGGGTGGGTGGCAGGCTGCATACTTGCGCTTGTATTGCAAGGAATGGGGGAGGTACAATTGAACACTGCCCTGGGACTAGAACTTGCATGGGGATAGTTGCAAGTCTGCATCTTCTGATGCGGCAAGGATCACTTATGATGGGCACACTTTTAGACAGTGACCTGGGAGTCAGAGATGCTTCAGGGGTCTTCCCCATGCTGTATCCATGTCTTTTCAGCACTTTATGCATGTGTCACACAGCACATGGCCAGATAAGGTTGTAAAATGTTAAAATGACATTTCCCGGTGAATGCATTTGTCATAGTTGAAAGCCATGCAAAAGTGCAAAAACGCATAAAAAATGCTACTTGTGAACATAGCCGAAGGTGTGGAGGAGTATTTTTGTTTTTGGTAATTTATTTTAACTTATACACAAGTCTTTTCCCTGGAAAGGATGTTCCTTAACATATATTTCACAGGAAAAAAGTTTCACTTTCATTTTTGAACGTTTTATTGTGAGCCCGTAAAAGTGATTTAATACCTCTGACCACGTTGTTGACAGCAGTGACCTGGGGGTCAGAAATGCTTCCTGGGGCGATCCCCATGCTGTCCCCATGTCATTTGAGCACTGTCACTATCGTTTTGGTCACTTGTTAGGCTTTTAAAAGACTGCCGGGGGTGCCACCGCAAAAATGCTCGAGTCTCCCATAGACTAACATTGGGCTCGTTGCTCGGGTCGAGCACCCGAGTATCACGGCGAGCTCGGCCCGAGCTTCGAGCACCCGAGCATTTTAGTGCTCGCTCAATACTATTCATGAGGGATCGCTCCTGCCAAACAAACCTGATCGCCTTCTACGAGGAGGTGAGCTCACAGCTGGACCGGAGAGAGTCAGTGGATGTTGTATCCCTTAACTTCTCCAAAGCGTTTCATACCGTGCCACACAAAAGGTTGGTATATAAAATGAGAATGCTTGGTCTGGGAGATAATGTGTGCAAGTGGGTAAATAGCTGGCTGAGTGATAGAAAGCAGAGGGTGGTTATCAATGGAGTAAGCTCAGGGTGTGTCAGGGTTACTAGCGGGGTGCCTCAAGGGTCTGTCTTGGGCCCTATATTATTTAATATATTTATTAATGATCTAGTGGAAGGGTTGCATAGTAAAATAGCAATATTTGCAGATGATACTAAACTTTGTAAAGTACTTAATACAGATGAGGATAGGGCACAGCTACAGGAGGATTTAGATAAATTGGGGAGTTGGGCCAAAAAATGGCAAATGGGGTTCAATGCCGATAAATGTAAGGTCATGCACATGGAAAAGAAAAACAGCAGTCACCCATACATATTAAATGGGAAACCGTTGGGGAAATCTGACATGGAGAAGGACCTGGGCGTCTTGGTTAACAGCAAATTAAATTGGAGTGCCCAGTGTCAGGCAGCAATTGCGAAGGCAAATAGAGTCATGGCATGCATCAGAAGAGGAATAGGGGCATATGATGAGAACATTGTTCTTCCTCTGTATAAAGCGCTGGTAAGGCCGCACTTAGAATATTGTGCACAGTTCTGGGCTCCGGTGCTCAGGAAAGACATATTGGAGCAAGAGAGGGTACAAAGGAGGGAGACTAAGGTAATAAAGGGAATGGAGGGACTAGAATACCCAGAGAGGTTGTCAAAATTAGGCCTATTTATGTTGGAAAAGAGAAGGCTTAGGGGAGACCTCATAAACATGTATAAATACATCAGGGGGCAGTACAGAGATCTCTCCCATGACCTGTTTATACCAAGGATGGTGACAAAGACGAGGGGGCACACTATGCGTCTGGAGGAAAGGAGGTTCCTGCACCAGCATAGAAGGGGATTCTTTACGGTCAGAGCCGTGAGACTCTGGAACTCTCTGGGAGAGGAAGTGGTGATGTCCAACTCACTTAATGAGTTCAAGAGAGGCCTGGACGCCTTTCTTGAGAACAATAAAATTACATTTTATGCTTAGTGATAGTTAATTAATCCAGGGATTTAATCTGACTGCCAGATTGGAGTCGGGAAGTGAATTTTTCCTCAATGATGTAAATTGGCCTATACCGCATGTTTTTTTTTGCCTTCCCCTGGATCAACGCTGCGGAATAGCTGCAGTGCACAAGAAATAGGCTAAACTGGATGGACGCTTGTCTTTTTTCGGCCTTATAAACTATGCAACTACGTAACTATGTAACTATGGGTCATGAGAAGCTCAGAAGGAACAAGACCAAGGTAAGACAATAATCATATTCCAATAAAATTTACAGGCTTATTGGGAGAGGAAAGATCAAGTAAATAGTCGCTGTAGCCTTCCTCCCGAGTCGTGACCAGGAGAATCTCAGTTTCATTTTAAATGTGAAGATTTGCAGAACCTATCCACCTGTATTTCATGCCTGCCCTTGCAAGTTTGCTTGTAATGTTACTAAAGAGAGTGGCTTTGGATAGATCTTTAAAGAGAAAGATGGAGCTGTAAGGCTTGTGGAGTTTTTTTAATTTTTCTAGTAAGCTGTTTCTTAAGTTAGAAGAGTAGAATTTGACAATAATGTAATGGGTAAGAAATGAGGTTTTGGGATTCTGTAGACATTAGCGACAATTTTCTCATCAGAGAGAACTGAGAGCAGATCAGTAGTCATCTTTGTAATGTAGTCCTCCAGGTTTAAAGGGGATACCGTTTCAGACACTCCCCTAATTTTTAAATTGTTTTTTTCTGGAATTGTCTTCAGAATTAGCTTGTTGGTGTTTAATAAGAATCGCTTCTTTATGAAGGGATTCGACTGAGCTTGACAAAGCCACTTTGTGTCTTCCCATATTAATTATGGTGTTTTCTGTTATATCAATTCTATTTTGGACAGATTTAATTTCAGATATTAATTCTGTTTTCTGTGGGGTTATGGCCTGCTGAATATGACTCGCCCCCTGGGCCGTGGGGCACGCGGATCCGGGCGATAGGGGAACGATGGGGGTAGTAGTAGTGGCGGCCCGGTCCCGCGGCTCAGGGTGGTCAGACCAATGGTAGTCTGCTACTGTACTTTAGATAATGTCCGACTACGCCACCCGTGGATTGCGGTTATTAGGAACCGCCGCTGCAAGGCAGTCTGCTGGGGCTGATGATGAATGCAGCTGGGATGGTGTGACTCCCCACGGGAAGAGTACGGCCCCAGGGCAGTGTAGTGGATGGTGGGAGTGATGGTGGTGAAGGTCCCAGTACCGGTAGTGCCGGAGGAGCGAAGGAGCACACGGACAACAAGTTACAGTCCAGGGTCTTTACTCACAGTTCGTTTGTTCCGGGTCACTTCCGTCGGCAGTGACCGCCCGAGCCGTGCTGCGTCCACCAGGTGAGGGGCTCGGTCAACTCCCAGGCAGTTCAGGAGCATGGCACAGGACCCCCTTTAATCCTTTCTCTGGCCTGCCTCACCAGTGACCCACTTTTGTCCAACTGCCGCGGACTCGTGCGGTTAAACGTGGGCCCCGTCCTCCGCTGTCCTATATGGTGCCTTCCTAGCAGGTTTGATGAGGTGTCGCACCAATAGATGATCACGACAACCGGTCTTTGGCTGAGGGTAGTTTCTCCTCCACCAACTTGGGATCCGGTACCCTTAAACTGCCTGACCCTTCACCCTGGATTCTCGTGGGTTCTTAGGGTCCCTTCCACCTTCTTGTTCCTGAGCCCTTCTGTTTCTCTCTCTCTTTCTTTGCAGTTCCTTTCTGTTTCTGTTCCTTTCTGTTCCTTTCTCTTGGAGCTGAGATGAGCCAAAATCTCAGCTCCCCTTCACCTCCTCCTCGGCCTCTCACTAGGCCCTTCTGGAGTAGAGCTCCTACAGAGCCTCTACTCTCTGTCTTCTCCTCTCTGGACAGAACTGACCCAGAACTAAGATGGTGCCCACCTTTTATACCTCCCTCTGACCATGAGCCCAGGTGACCAGCAACCAATGGGCTCCTTCCTACGCTCAGGAACCAACCCCTATCTGCCCCTACTGCACTGGGTGTTCCACCCCCCTCCCCACTCCAGGCAGGGACATAGTCGGTCGTGCCTGCACTTATGTCTAGTAGGAGCACCGTTGAGCTGTCCCTCGGAAATGGGGTGTGTGTGCTGTATGCAGCTAACTGAGCCCTGGTCCATACTCCATCCTTACCCGGGAGTGGAATATCACACCTCTGGACTGAGGTGCAATACCCCTGTAGCGGCCGAACTCTTGGGGCGCTACAAATAGATAATATTAGGTTATTAATTGTTTGTTTTATGAATAATTCTGTGGCTGGTTTATTGTCTAAGATGTCAGACAACAAATCATTTACGTCATTAAGGGAGCTATGTGATTAGTAATTCTGAATTTTGGTTTCTGAAGAGGGAATGCTTGAAGTAATATTCGGTACCATAAGTAGACAATTTAAGTGCGTTACAGAGCTCTCTGACAAAGAGTTCTGATGGTGGTTTGTCTGTTGCATGAATGTCACAGAGTGGCGTCCGGTCTGTGAAATTGTCATTGATTTCAACGGGATTGTTTTGACTGCTTTCTAATGATACCTCTGATGGAGTTGCATTGGTATGCTTTTTTCCTATGTTGTCATCATCTGATGAGAAAGTATCTATAACATAAGCTCCCTCTGAGCTGTGGAAAGTTCTAAGTGAGGATGGAGGAGATGCTGTCCCTATCAAAAAGCCGCCTATATCTGAATCCTCCCGGTTAGACTCAAAAGACCAACACAGACCAGAAGAGTAGTAATCTGAGCTGCAATCATTATTTATATGAACATTACAGTGGTGGCCAAAAGTATTGGCACCTCTGCAATTCTGTCAGATAATACTCAGTTTCTTCCTGAAAATGATTGCAAAATGATTGGCACCCTCAGCCTAATACTTGGTTGCACAACCTTTAGCCAAAATAACTGCAAACAACCGCTTCCGGTAACCATCAATGAGTTTCTTACAATGCTCTGCTGGAATTGTAGACCATTCTTCTTTGGCAAACTGCTCCAGGTCCCTGATATTTGAAGGGTGCCTTCTCCAAACTGCCATTTTGAGATCTCTCCACAGGTGTTCTATGGGATTCAGGTCTGGACTCTTTGCTGGCCACCTTAGAAGTCTCCAGTGCTTTCTCTCAAACCATTTTATAGTGCTTTTGGAAGTGTGTTTTGGGTCATTGTCCTGCTGGAAGACCCATGACCTCTGAGGGAGACCCAGCTTTCTCACACTGGGCCCTATATTTTGCTGCAAAATTTGTTGGTAGTCTTCAGACTTCATAATGCCATGCACACGGTCAAGAAGTCCAGTGCCAGAGGCAGCAAAGCAACCCCAAAACATCAGGGAACCTCCGCCATGTTTGACTGTAGGGACCGTGTTCTTTTCTTTGAATGCCTCTTTTTTTTCCCTGTACACTCTATGTTGATGATTTTTCCCAAAAAGCTCTACTTTTGTCTCATCTGACCAGAGAACATTCTTCCAAAACGTTTTAGGCTTTCTCAGGTAAGTTTTGGCAAACTCCAGCCTGGCTTTTTTATGTCTCGGGGTAAGAAGTGGGGTCTTCCTTGGTATCCTACCATACAGTTCCTTTTCATTCAGACGCCGATGGATAGTACGGGTTGACACTGTTGTACCCTCGGACTGCAGGGCAGCTTGATCTTGTTTGGATGTTAGTCGAGGTTCTTTATCCACCATCCGCACAATCTTGCGTTGAAATCTCTCATCAATTTTTCTTTTCCGTCCACATCTAGGGAGGTTACCCACAGTGCCATGGGCTTTAAACTTCTTGATGACACTGCACACGGAAGACACAGGAACATTCAGGTCTTTGGAGATGGACTTGCAGCCTTGAGATTGCGCATGCTTCCTCACAATTTGGTTTCTCAAGTCCTCAGACAGTTCTTTGGTCTTCTTTCTTTTCTCCATGCTCAATGTGGTACACACAAGGACACAGGACAGAGGTTGAGTCAACTTTAATTCATGTTACCTGGCTGCAAGTGTGATTTACTTATTTCCAACACCTGTTAGGTGCCACAGGTAAGTTACAGTACAGGTGCTGTTAATTACACGAATTAGAGAAGCATCACATGATTTTTCAAACAGTGCCAATACTTTTGTCCACCCCCTTTTTTAGGTTTGGTGTGGAATACACGAATTAGAGAAGCATCACATGATTTTTCAAACAGTGCCAATACTTTTGTCCACCCCCTTTTTTAGGTTTGGTGTGGAATTATATCCAATTTGGCTTTAGGACAAATCTTTTTGTGTTTTTTCATTGAAGACAAATTAAATAAAGATAATTATACCAAAGAATTTGTGATTGCAATCATTTTCAGGAAGAAACTGAGTATTATCTGACATAATTGCAGGGGTGCCAATACTTTTGGCCACCACTGTATATACAAAGCGAGTTGGTTCTACAAACTCTATCTCCTTACAAGTAGCATCCTCTCCTAAGTAATTATTTTCCAGATACAGAGTATAATTATTAGAACCGCGAGTCTCAAGAACATAATCAGCGAAAAAACACCTGCAACAGATTGCAGATGGATATCACTGGGGCAACCACTTCAAACCGCATAGAATTAAACAGAAACAAATGAAGTCTTAAAGGTTAATGCAAAAATATATGAAAACTTTATTAGTACAAAACATACATATAAAATCTATAAGTACAAAAGATGTGTGTAACGGAGTAGAGATAAAGAAAGGCAGCCAGGGCACTTAAAAACCTCCAATCCTATAAGGATTTGGTGTTTAAGCAAGCAGACAAGGGGGGGAACATCATGGTATGGCCATGTGCTCAATATGAGAAGGAGGTACTGCGTCAGCTGCAAGATCGAAACACCTATATGAAATTATCACACAGTCCGTTGGCCTCTTACTCAGCCGACTTACAGAGTATTCTGTCAAGAGTAGTGTTGAGCCACCCCCGTAGTGTTCGAGTTCGGTTCGTCGAACACCTTTGTGTTCGCCGAACTGTTCGTCGAACACCTTCGAACACCGTTAAAACCAATGGCAAGCAAACAAAAACACATAGAAACACATAGAAAACACCTTCAAAGGTGTCCAAAAGCTGACAAACTGCTCTGAAGACATAACTAACACATGGAAAAGAGACAAGTACATATAGTCAAGCGAAAACAAAAGAGGTGGAGGAGTAAAAGGAGGGGGAGACACAGATATAGGCATGTCATGCCCTTCTAAAATCCAAAAAGTGAGAAGCCGACACGGCCAGTCAGTTCCACCTCCGTGTCGCCGGGTTTGTGCCAGACCCTGACGTCCAGCCCCCCTCTCCCAATACTGGTGCCTGTCCGCTGGTGGGTCGAGCGAGCAAATTAAATTGTCTCTCTAATTTGAATGAATACACTTTAAATCCTTTTACAAGGATCTATTGGAGGGCAAGTCTCATGCCAGCAGCCGCGTAATTCCAGCTCCAGTAGCGTCCACTAAAGCTGCTGCAGTTTAAAAGCTTTTATAAGGATCGAGCTCGGCGGTCCACCGCAAGGCGTCCTACAGCCAGTCCCAGCCCCTATGCCTTGGGGTGCCTCCCCAATGCTCTTCACTGAGTATCCCGGGGTCCCGAAGCATTTCCTTTGAAAAAATTAAGTGTCCAAACTACAGGTGGTGTAGCTTGCTTAACAGCTGGGATAATCCGCTGACTAGCAGACACTGCTACTAGGCACAAAGTATTTCCTGGGCTAGATGCAGTTAAAAATTTGTAATTAGATACTCTCATTGGATGCTGAGAAAGCATTCCATAGAGTCTCCTTGCACGCCATATATTATTCTCTTAAAAAGCTTGGGGTAGGGGTCTAGGGGACCCTTTTATAGCCGAAATCAAGGCCCTGTATCGCAATACGTCACCTAGGCTGAAGATAAATGGAACTGTAGCACCCCGAGGGCTCGGTTGCTACAGAGGTATTGCACCTCACCCAGAGGTGTGATATCTCACTCTCAGGTAAGGATGGAGTGTGGATCAGGACCCCGACACCTGCATGCATTACACCACATTGCCATGGGGCAGGGTGACCAATATGCCCCTGAGATGGGCACGACAGTCCCTGTCCCTGACTGGAGTGGGGGGAGGGAACACTGAGGAAGGGGAACCCTGTAGTGCAGGAGCAGGGAGGAAGCAGTTCCTGGGTGCATTGAGAAGGAAGTATAAAAGGTGGGCACCATCTTAGTTCAGTGCAGAGAAGTCTGAGCAGAAGTGACAGGGAGCAGGGGCTCTGCATGAGCTCTGCTCTGGAGGCGGGCCTAGTAACAGAGGCCCAGGGAGAAGGAAGGAAGAGGAGCGGAGAAGGCTCCAGGAACGAGAAATGAAGGGATCCCAGGGGTGCGGACGGGCGAGTCGCCACCGCACGCCCGAATCCACCTGCGTGGAGGGGTCAGGCCAAAGGGGGAGACCGGTCCCTGAAACTAGTGGAGGCGGGAAACGACCCTCAGCTAGAAACCGGAGGCTGTGACATTTTATGTGGCGCAGCCCCTCGCTACACCCGCTAGGAAGGCACCACATAGGGTCAGGGAAACTTGCGCCAAGTTTACCAAGAGGGGGCCCGAGGCTGCCGGACAGAAGCGTTGGTAAGAAAGGCCAGACAAAGGACACACAAAGGGGGTCCTGTGAAGCACTCCAAAGTTATCTGGGAGTTGTCTGAGCCCCTCACCTGGTGAGCACAGTACGTCGTGGGAAGCCGTTACCTGCAGAAGTGGTCTGGATAATAAGAACTGTGAGTAAAGGCCCTGGACTGCATCACTGACTCCGTGTCGTTACTGCTGCTGCCCTGCACCATCACCCCCATCCTCCGCATACACTGCCCTGAGGCTATACTCCTCCCGTGGGGAGTTATACTATGCTCTGCTGCACCCACAATACAAGCCTCAGCGGTCTGCCCTGCAGCGGCGGTTCACTCTGACCGCAATCCACGGGTGGCGTAGTCGGACATTTAAACATCAAAACCACATAAATAGTTCCGCCACTGGTTTGACCGCCCTGAGCCACGGAACCGGGTCGCCGCCACGGAGACTACAACCACCAGCATCCACCAAAAAGGGTCCGGCTCCGGGTGTCCCAAGGCCCAGGGGGCGTGTCAGAACATTTTAATCACCTTTCATAATCACCAATGGGACAAGGCAGGGATGTCCTCTGTCCCCTCTCTTATACATCCTAGTGACGGAGCACCTGCTCTCATCAATTCGCCATAACCCCAATATTAGGTGGATTGAGGTGGGAGGCACCGAGTACAAGTGCTCTGCATTTGCTGATGATGTCAATCACATATATCCATCCCTGCTGTTATGGCTGAAATAGATCACTTTGTTACATGGTCAAATTTTAAAATCAATGCAGCGAAGTCTGAGGCCCTCGATGTCTCCCTCCCCAAATCCGTACAGGATTCCATCCAGTCCAACTTTCCCTTTGCCTGGCCCTCACAGGGTATCAAATGCTTAGGAATTCCTATTCATAGAGACCTCTCCCATCTATGTTATCTTAATTTTGGGCCCTTTATTGAACAACTCCATACAGACCACGGTTGGCAAGTTAGAACTGTAAGATTCACTACGTGAACCACTGGTGTTTTGTGGAAAAGCACATATACACTGTGTTCCAAATTATTATGCAAAAAGTGTTTAGGAGTGATAAGGGAAGAATTTGTTTGTTTGTCAGTTAAACTCATTGATGGTGATGTGTGTCAGGGCTCTTTATATCACTGTAAGCAATTGCAGACACCTGTGCTAATTAAAACCTACAAAAGACAAAAAATATATATATATCATACCCTACCATCATTATATATAAATGTAAAGCAAAGTTGCATATTAAATATAGAGTACTTAGTGAACTATTTTTGATCAAAAAAAGTATACAAGCCGCCCCACCAGCGGCAAGGTGACCCTAAATTGGGACGGTACCTGCACTGTCTATATTAAAAACCTTACTGTATATCAAAGTTGAAGTAATGCATATAAAAGGGTAGACAAATTGGACCGGGTCCCAACTTCAGACCACCTAGGCCCGTGGTAAGCTACATATATACTAATCAGCTCAACAAAGGGGATGCCACACCCTTAATTTGCACAGAATGCAAGCAAGACAAAAAACCAAGCAATGTGAACTGAGGTCTAAGATGGTACACATGCAAGAAATAGGAGCATGTTCCCACTAGCAAAAAGAAGCAAAACATACAAAAGACAAAAAATATAGGGTCACCTTGCCGCTGGTGGGACGGCTTGTATACTTTTTTTGATCAAAAATAGTTCACTAAGTACCCTATATTTAATATGCAACTTTGCTTTACATGCATTACTTCAACTTTGATATACAGTAAGATTTTTAATATAGACAGTGTAGGTACCGTCCCAATTTAGGGTCACCTTGCCGCTGGTTGGACGGCTTGTACCCTTTTTTTGATCAAAAATAGTTCACTAAGTACCCTATATTTAATATGCAACTTTGCTTTACATTTATATATAATGATGGTAGGGTATGAGATATATATATTTTTTGTCTTTTGTAGGTTTTGCTTCTTTTTGCTAGTGTGAACATGCTCCTATTTCTTGCATGTGTACCATCTTAGACCTCAGTTCACATTGCTTGGTTTTTTGTCTTGTTTGCATTCTGTGCAAATTAAGGGTGTGGCATCCCCTTTGTTGAGCTGATTAGTATATATGTAGCTTACCACGGGCCTAGGTGGTCTGAAGTTGGGACCCGGTCCTATTTGTCTACCCTTTTATATGCATTACTTCAACTTTGATATACAGTAAGGTTTTTAATATAGACAGTGTAGGTACCGTCCCAATTTAGGGTCACCTTGCCGCTGGTGGGACGGCTTGTATCTTTTTTTGATCAAAAATAGTTCACTAAGTACCCTATATTTAATATGCAACTTTGCTTTACATTTATATATAATGATGGTAGGGTATGAGATATATATTTTTTGTCTTTTGTAGGTTTTGCTTCTTTTTGCTAGTGTGAACATGCTCCTATTTCTTGCATGTGTACCATCTTAGACCTCAGTTCACATTGCTTGGTACCTGTGCTAATTAGTTTGGCAGGTGTGTCCAATGAAAGGCAAGACTACTTAAGAAGGCTGTCCCACATTATTAAGCAGCCTACATTTTCTGCCAAAATGGGAAAGAAAAAGGATGTGTCGGCTGCTGAGAAGCAGCAAATTGTGGAGTGTTTAGGTCAAGGCATGACTACAATCAACATTGTGCGATGATCAGGATGAAGTGTCTTGGCAATCAAGAAGTATGTAGCTGATTCACAGTACACAAGTGTGCGTGCTGATAAGGGCAAATTGAGGACTCTTTCCTACAGGCAATTACGTCAGATTAAAAGAGCAACGGCAAAAAAGCCTTGTCATAGCAGCAGACAAGTTTTTGAAGCTGCTGGTGCCTCCAACGTCCCCCGAAAAACAAGATGCAGGGTCCTTCAGAGGTTTGCAGCTGTGCGTAAGCCATCCTGTTGACCTTCTCTATCCACTGCACACAAGCAGAAACGGCTCCAGTGGGCCAAACAATACATGAAGACTGACTTCAAAACTGTGTTGTTCACCGATGAGTGCCGTGCAACGCTCGATGGTCCAGATGGATGGAGTGGAGGATGGCTGGTTGATGGACACCCCACGCAAACACGGCTACAGCGCCAACAAGGAGGAGGTGGAGTAATGTTTTGGGCTGGAATCATGGGGAGAGAGATTGTCGGCCCCTTTAGGATCCCTGAAGGGGTAAAGATGAACTCCATAATGTATGTGGAGTTTCTCAAACAGCACTTCCTGCCATGGTTCAAGAAGAAGAACCGTGTATTCCGCAGCAAGATCATTTTCATGCATGATAATGCACCGTCTCATGCTGCACATAACACATCTGCATCTGTGGCTGATATGGGCATAAAAGGGGACAAACTTATGGTGTGACCCCCATGCTCCCCTGACCTCTACCCCATTCAGAACCTCTGGAGCATCATCAAAAGGAGTGTCTATGATGGCGGGAGGCAGTTCACATCTAAGCAACAGCTCTGGGAGGGTATTCTGTCCTCATGCAAAACAATTGAAGCAGAAACCATCCAAAACCTGACAAATTCAATGGACGAGAGAGTTCAGAAACTCCTTTCGAACAAGGGGTCCTATGTGCAAATGTAACATCACCTAGAATAAAGTTTTGAGTTGAAAACTGTTTGATTTCAGTTTGTAATAACCTGCTAATGCTTATAATTTCAAAAATGACCATTTTTTTGTTCTTTATTAAAATGAAAAGGTTGATCGAAGAGTGTGGGGGATCTAAGAGTGTGGCAACCCAGCAGTCAGGATTACTTAGAATTCTGACAATCTGAGGGTCATGTTGCAGGTAGTGCAGTAAGAAGGCACTCATGTGTCTTGCGCATCTAGGAGCCCCAAAATTATTTTCCGGGCTAGATGCAGCTAAAAATTATTATTAATTTTAAATCTGGTGGAGCTTAGTATAGATGGCCTAATAGAATCAGTACTGCAAACTGCTACAAAGCCCAAATTATTTGCCAGCCAAGATACAGATAAACATGATTAGTAATTTTAAATCTGGTGGAGCTTAGTATAGATGGCCTAATAGAATCAGTACTGCACACTGCTACAAAGCCCAAATTATTTTCCAGCCAAGATACAGATAAACATGATTAGTAATTTTAAATCTGGTGGAGCTTAGTATAGATGGCCTAATAGAATCAGTACTGCACACTGCTACAAAGCCCAAATAATTTTCCAGCCATGATACAGATAAACATGATTAGTAATTTTAAATCTGGTGGAGCTTAGTATAGATGGCCTAATAGAATCAGTACTGCACACTGCTACAAAGCCCAAATAATTTTCCAGCCAAGATACAAATAAACATGATTAGTAATTTGAAAGCTTAAAACGGTTGGTGAGGTGATTTTAACCAATCATCAAGCTTTTACTCTCCCCAGGATGACACAGGGGTAGAAAAGTCATTTCGGATCCATGATTTGTTCATCTTTATGAACGTGAGTCTGTCTACATTATCAGTGGAGAGCCGCTTGCGCTTATCTGTCAGCACACCACCAGCAGCGCTGAACGCTGGCTGCGGGGCATGACAAGATCTCCAAGGCGTAAGTGGCGAGCTCCGGCCATTTATCCAGATTGGAAGCCCAAAAAGAGCAAGGGTCCAGTGACACAGTCTTGGCTTCAATGTTTACTTGGAGATACTCCTGTACCATCGTCTCTAGGCGTTGACTATGTGTCAGACTTCTTGTCTCCTGTGGCCTTGCAAAGGATGGGCTAGAAAAGTGGTGAAATGATTCCGCAAAATTGATGTTACCAGCAGATACTGTGTTTCTGTTACGGCTTGAGTGCTGAACACTCGACAGTCCCACGGTTGGCAAGTTTGAACTGTGAGATTCACTACGTGCACCACTGGTGTTTTGTGGAAAAGCACATGTAAGATTCTGCAACAGTCTCTGCTGATACTCCTGCATGCGTGCATCCCTTTCTATGGCAGGAATAATTTCTGCAAATTTACTTTTGTATCAGGGATCTAACAGTGTGGCAACCCAGTAGTCAGGATTATTTCTAATTCTCACAATTCGAGGGTCATGTTGCAGGTAGTGCAGCAAGAAGGCACTCATGTGTGTTGCGCATCCAGGAGCACCAAGTCCCTGTTGTGTTGGTGGCGAGGTAACAATCATGCTTCCTTCCTCTGTCCTCTCCCCCCAACCTCGCACAACAGAAATGTGATCAAGGTCTCCCTCATCTGATGAGTCTTCCATCAGTTCGTCCTCCACTTCTTCCTGGGCTCCTGCACCTTCCTCACTAGTTTGGCTGCTACCATGCGCCCTGGTAAAACCATGTCCCCTACCCTCACATGCCTGCCGCCTTGGTGCTGCCGACCGTCTGGACCTTGCAGATGTTAGCCCTTCCGCATACAACTCCTCCTCCTCTACTTCCTCCACCTCCTCTTGTGCCACCACCTGACTCCGAATTCTGTTTAACATGTGCTCCAGCATGTAAATCACCGGAATAGTCATGCTCATAATGGCATCGTCAGCACTAAACATCTTCGTCGCCATTTCAAAACTGTGCAGAAGGGTGCATAGGTCCCTGATCTGAGACCACTCCTACAGCGTGATTTGCCCCACCTCTGGATCTCGTTGGCCCAGGCTATACGTCACAACGTATTGCACCAGGGCTTGTCGGTGCTGCCACAGTCGCTGCAACATGTGCAGAGTTGAATTCCACCGGGTAGGCACATCGCATTTTAGCCGGTGAAGTGGCAGGCCCAACGACTTCTGTAGAGATGTAAGTCGCTGAGCTGCGGGATGCGAACGGCGGAAGTGAGCACACAGCGACCGTGCCCTCTGCAGAAGGCCCTCTAGTCCGGGATAGTGGGCTAAAAATTGCTGGACAACCAGGTTCAACACGTGAGCCATACAAGGCACGTGTGTGACACTGACCCGGCGAAGGGTCGCACCCAGGTTTGCAGCATTGTCGCACACGGCCTTCCCTGGTTTCAGGTCCAGTGGAGACAACCATTCATGAAATTGGTTCTCCAGAGCTGACCACAACTCCTCAGCTGTGTGGCTCACATTTCCCAGACATTTCAAAGTAAAAACCGCCTGATGACGTTGAGCCCTACTGCCAGCATAGTAAGGAGGTGTGCAGGATCCCTTCTGCACAGTTAGAAAGCTTGTGGCATGATCAGACAGGCTTTGGGTGCAGGTGGAGGACCGAGAGGAGGTTGAGGAGGCAGAAGCAGTGGAGGAACTTTGAGATAAAGAGGATTGACGCACAACTCGTGGTGGACGGCAAGACTTGGACAGCAGCCCCTTGTCCTGCTGTCACCATACTTACCCAGTGCCCAGTCAGCGACATGTAACGCCCCAGTCCATGCCTACTCGTCCAAGTGTCTGTGGTGAAATGCACCCTGTCACACACAGAGTTTCTCAAAGAAGCGGTGATGTTGTGTGCGACATGCTGGTGGAGCGCAGGCACACCTTTCTTTGAGAAGTAGTGCCGACTGGGCATCTGGTACTGGAGCACTGCGACGGACATAAGGTCTCGAAAATCCTCTGTGTCCACCAGGCGGAAAGGCAGCATTTCTGTAGCCAAGAGCTTGCAGATGGTGAAATTCAACCTCTTAGCTTTCTCATGGCTAGAAGGAAATGGTCTTTTACTTGTCCACATCTGAGGGACCGAGGGCTGGCTGTTGTGCTTAGACGGGGTTGATAAGGGTGTCCCCGGCAAACTGACGGTCTGTGAAGAAGATGCAGGCGGACATGTTAGGTTGCCTTGATCCAAAGGTGGTGCTATCGATGTCGGACAGCGCTCAACACCAGCTGGTGTTACCACCTCCAAAGAAAATGATGACCTGCCAATCACGCTGGCTGTTGCGGGTAAAGAGGTGGCAGGTCTGCGTCCCAAAACAGGTGTGACTGCTGTCCCCCCAGTCACAGAGGATGAAGAGGCCGTGGATGCACAAGATGTGGCAGACGGCGGTTGGCCCGGCCGGCTAGGCCGCATTGTAGCACAGTGAGCTTCCCACTGCAACTTATGCTTCATGTCCATCTGCCGGTTCATGCATGAAGTACTCAAACTATGTATTTTTTGGCCTCTACTTAGCTTTTGTTACAGATAACACGAGTTGGGTCATCTTTATCGATCTGAAAAAATGCCCAGGCTATGCAAGGCTTAGCACCCATGCGACCCGAAGAGCCACCACGACTTGTGGTCAGAGGCAGAGTTGTGTTTGAGCATGCAGTTGTTGACATGCTTTCAGTACTACGTCTCTGTCCAGGAAGGCGCAACCTGACCTCGTCGTCACTAGCATCCTCCTCCACCTCCTCTGCTGACCTCATCTCTTGGCTGACTGTGGGTTGATAGTAAGTGGGATCTCCAACCTCATCATCATCACCCTGTGTGTTATCACACCCGTTGTCCTCAGAGCCAACCTGTTCCTGCCCTGACAAAAAACTAAAGTTGTCGCTCCAATCAGGTATTTGAGTCTCATTATCGTCTTCCTCATTGTCTCCACCAACAGGAGTTACAGTTTGGGAATGAGGGTCTAAATTATGGTCAGAACCTTCTGCGTCTGGTCCTGGATCCGACTCATAAAGATTCTGGGCATCAGTGCAGATCATTACCTCGTCTGGATTCACAGAAGCGCTGGAGTCGACCTCTGATTCCCAGGCTATAGTATGAGTAAACAGCTCTGCAGACTCAACCATCTGTTCTACCCCATACTCAGACGGGCAGCTGGAGATTTGGGAGCTGTGAGGAAGCAAGTGCGATTGGGGTGACACCTCTGAGGACTGGAGTATTTGTGATGTTGAAGTTGAGGTAGAGGAGAGCCCACTTAAAGGAGCACTTGATATCCGTTCAAGCACCTGCTGTTTTTGTGCCTCATCTGGAATTTGTAGCGATTGGTGTGGCCGTAAGAAAGGGATCTTATCACATTGTCCGCTAAAAGAAGTAGACATTTTAGTTTGGCTGGAAGATGGTCTTTCTTCTGCAGATGTTACTGTTGCTTTAACACCTACCCCACGGACACAACCTTTTTTCCCCTTCCCAACACGCCTATTCCCCTTTCCACCAGCAGCAGGCCTCTTTCCACTCATTTTGGTGGTTAACTAATTCACAACTCTGGAGTTGTTTGCACAAAAAAACAATGGATGGGAACCGAGCAGAACTGAGTGGCCAAACTGTGGTATTAGGCCAAAAGTATTGGCTGGGTTAGATGCAGATAAAAATGATATTGAATTTGCAACCTGATGGAGGTCAGTATAGATGGACTAATAGTACAAGTCCCACACACTGCTACAAGCTGAAATATTTTTTTCAGAGCTAGATGCAGAAAAAGATTATTTTTAATTTGCAACCTGATGGAGGTCAGTATAGATGGACTAATAGACCAAGTCCCACACACTGCTAGAAGCCCAAATATTTTTTCAGAGCTAGATGCAGAAAAAAATTATATTCAATTTGCAACCTGATGGAGGTCAGTATAGATGGACTAATAGACCAAGTCCCACACACTGCTAGAAGCCCAAATATTTTTCAGAGCTAGATGCAGAAAAGAATTATATTGAATTTGCGACCTGATGGAGGTCAGTATAGATGGACTAATAGAACAAGTCCCACACACTGCTACAAGCTGAAATATTTTTTCAGAGCTAGATGCAGATAAAAATTATTTTTAATTTGCAACCTGGTGGAGGTTAGTATAGATGGACTAATAGACCAAGTCCCACACACTGCTAGAAGCCCAAATATTTTTTCAGAGCTAGATGCAGAAAAAAATTATATTCAATTTGCAACCTGATGGAGGTCAGTATAGATGGACTAATAGAACAAGTCCCACACACTGCTAGAAGCCCAAATATTTTTCAGAGCTAGATGCAGATAAAAATTATTTTTAATTTGCAACCTGATGGAGGTCAGTATAGATGGACTAATAGACCTAGTCCCACACACTGCTAGAAGCCCAAATATTTTTTCAGAGCTAGATGCAGAAAAAAATTATATTAAATTTGCAACCTGGTGGAGGTTAGTATAGATGGACTAATAGAATGATGCTATGCCCAAAAGGTTTTACTTCTCTAGGTGCAGTAAAAAAATTGGTATTCTATACACAGGTGGTGTAGCTTGCAACACAGATAGGCTACTCCACTGACTAACACACTCTGCAATAGGCCAAAAAGGATTTGCTTTGCTAGATTTAGCCAAATGCTGTGAAAAAAACTTGCACAGCACTGGCACAGACCTGCCTAGCAAAAACTGATAGGAACTGGTGTAACTTAGTCCTGAAAAGGACTGCAATTACAATTAGTCTTTACTCCCAACCTATCTATTTAAGAGCACAGACCTGCCTGATAAAAGTTGTAGGAAATGCTGTAACCTAGTCCTTAAAAGGACTGCAATCACAACTCTTCCCTACTTCCAAGCTATCTGTAGATTTGTGCGAAAATTGGCTTGAAATTAACAAGGTATAGCGCACACAGCAACAGCGGTGCCGTCTAACACGCAGCTGCAGCAGTGAGAAAATGGTGGTGACGGGGAAAATGGCTTGGTCTTATAGGGCAAGGACATGTGACATACACTGCCAATGACACATGCCCTTGCTTGTGTGAAAAAAAGCAGTTTGCTCCGTGTGTGCACTGCTGATAGGCTGACAGATTGCACCTCCCCACTGTAAACGCGGGAAAGAGAAAAAAAAATGGAGATCTTCATTATTCCTGCAGAGATCCATCCCCTGCCCCTCCCCCCACCCCGTTGTACACTCAAACTGCGTATTAACATTAATTTTCATCATTACTGAGAAAAAATCCAGTTATGATTTTGGAGCACGAACAGTTATCGAACATAACCTCGAACAGCAGAATTTATTTCAAATCGATCGTGTTCGCCGAACGGCTCGAACACCGCCCAAAACAGCTCGAATTTGAGATTGGCGAACAGTTCAAGTCGAACACCGCTCATCTCTAGTCAAGAGCTTTCGAGGCGGGAACCATCTCTAAGAGGGTTCTTGATGGCCTCACGGTTCGCTTCCCGCGAATTTCTACGTTTTACATGCTACCCAAGATCCACAAGGACGCCGTCAATCCTCCGGGGATTTGTGGATTTCTATTTGAAGCCCCTCGTAGAGACACTACCATCATATCTCAGGGACACGACGGATGCCCTCACTCGGGTTGACGGCGTCTTTGTCGATCCCGATACCCTCTTAGTCACAGCAGACGTGGAGTCCTTATACATGTGCATTTCCCACGCTGATGGGCTTGAGGCGGTTCGCCTTTTCCTGGGTGCTTCGGACCTGGACGGCCCCCTGTGTGACTTTATTCTCGAGCTGCTGCACTTTATATTGACTCATAATTTTTTTATTTTTAAAGATCAGTTTTACCTCCAGCAGCGCTGCACGGCCATGGGCGCGGCCTGTGCGCCCTCGTATGCCAATCTCTTCCTGGGGTCCTGGGAGAGATCCTTCTTTGGCGACGGGGGCACATGGGCCGCTAACCATGTGCTGTGCTGGTACAGTTACATCGATGATGTCCTGCTCCTGTGGAAGGGTACAGCGCAGCAGCTCGGGAAGTTCATGGATGGATTAAATGGCAATAGCATGAATATCCACTTAACTTATAAATTTCATGCTACCAAAATGGACTTTCTGGACGTGGGACTAAGGGTTGACTCACAATTTGCCATTCAGACTGACGTCCATCGAAAGCCAACAGTGGTTAATTCATTAATACATGCTTCCTCAGCCCATGATCCAGCTACATTGGGGGCTGTCCCGGTGGGACAGTACCTGAGGATTGGGCGGATCTGCTCCTCACCCCAAAGTTTTGAAGTCCAAGCTGCTGACCTTCGAACTAGGTTTGAACAACGTGGTTACAGCCGGCGATCTATTAAAAAAGGTTATAACAGAGCCAAAGCAACATTTCGTACTGATCTTCTATATAACCATAATAGACAACCAAAGTTGAGTCAGGACTTGATACGTTTTATATCTATGTACAATTCTCAGTGGGATAATATGCAAACCATCTTGAGGAAACACTGGCCAATACTTCGGACCGAACCGTCCTTAGCTACATCTTTGGGTCAGTACCCGTCGATGACCCCTAGGAGAGCCAGAAGCCTAAGAGACATTATTGTCCGGAGCCATTATGTTCCGGCCAACAATACATTTTTATCTTCCTCCCAACCAACCACAGGATGTTTTCCATGTGGTCACTGTCTGGTTTGCGCCAATGTCCTACACTCCCGTACCTTTGACTCTGCTACAGGGGACCGCCAATTTAAAATCCGTCAGTGGATTTCCTGCGGAACTCCAAATGTAATATATTATGCTACCTGCAAGTGTTCCCTCATTTACATTGGACTCACTTCGAGGGAACTCAGAGTCAGGGTCCGTTTGCATGTTAGGGACATTGCCGCAGCCAGACAAGCGACAGACCCTTCTGAGCTTAAGACAATTCCCCAGCAGTTTTGGCAGTTTCATAACTGCAACGCTAGATCTTTATCTGTGAGGGGCATTGAAGTTGTCCATCTCGGTGCCAGGGGTGGCAACTAGAGATGAGCGTTGTTCTACTCGAACTGTTCGCCAATCTCAAATTCGAGCTGTTTTGGGCGGTGTTCGAGCCGGTCGGCGAACACGAACAATTTGAGAAAAATTCGGCTGTTCGAGGTTATGTTCGATAACTGTTCGTGCACCAAAATCATAACTGGATTTTTTCTCAGTAATGATGAAAATTAATGTTAATACGCAGTTTGAGTGTACAGCGGGGCGGGGGGAGGGGCAGGGGATGGATCTCTGCAGGAACAATGAAGATCTCCATTTTTTTTTCTCTTTCCCGCATTTGCAGTGGGGAGGTGCAATCTGTCAGCCTATCAGCAGCGCACACACGGAGCGAAGTGCTTTTTTTCACACAAGCAAGGGCATGTGTGATTGGCAGTGTATGTCACATGTCCTTGCCCTATAAGACCAAGCCATTTTCCCCGTCGCCACCATTTTCTCACTGCTGCAGCTGCGTGTTAGACGGCACCGCTGTTGCTGTGTGCGCTATACCTTGTTAATTTCAAGCCAATTTTTGCACAAATATACAGATAGCTTGGGAGTAGGGAATAGTTGTGATTGCAGTCCTTTTAAGGACTAGGTTACAGCATTTCCTATGACTTTTATCAGGCAGGTCTGTGCTCTTAAATAGATAGATTGTGGGAGTAAAGACTAATTGTAATTGGAGTCCTTTTCAGGACTAGGTTACATCAGTTCCTATCAGTTTTTGCCAGGCAGGTCTGTGCCAGTGCTGTGCAAGTTTTTTTCACAGCATTTGGCTGAATCTAGCAAAGCTAATCCTTTTTGGCCTATTGCAGAGTGTGTTAGTCAGTGGAGTAGCCTATCTGTGTTGCAAGATATACCACCTGTGTATAGAATACCAATTTTTTTACTGCACCTAGTGAAGTAAAATCTTTTGGGCATAGCATCATTCTATTAGTCCATCTATACTGACCTCCATCAGGTTGCAAACTGAATATAATTTTTTTCTGCATCTAGCTCTGAAAAAATATTTGGGCTTCTAGCAGTGTGTGGGACTTGGTCTATTAGTCCATCTATACT
This sequence comes from Phyllobates terribilis, assembly GCF_046119375.1. NCBI lineage: Eukaryota > Metazoa > Chordata > Amphibia > Anura > Dendrobatidae > Phyllobates > Phyllobates terribilis. The sequence continues at coordinate 188,016,395 of NW_027362763.1, forward strand.
GACCTCCATCAGGTTGCAAATTAAAAATAATTTTTTTCTTCATTTAGCTCTGAAAAAATATTTGGGCTTCTAGCAGTGTGTGGGACTTGTTCTATTAGTCCTTCTATACTGACGTCCAGCAGGTTGCAAATTGAATATAATTTTTTTCTGCATCTAGCTCTGAAAAAATATTTGGGCTTCTAGCGGTGTGTGGGACTTGGTCTATTAGTCCATCTATACTGACCTTCATCAGGTTGCAAATTAAAAATAATTTTTTTCTGCATCTAGCTCTGAAAAAATATTTGGGCTTCTAGCAGTGTGTGGGACTTGGTCTATTAGTCCATCTATACTGACCTCCATCAGGTTGCAAATTAAAAATAATTTTTTTCTGCATCTAGCTCTGAAAAAATATTTGGGCTTCTAGCAGTGTGTGGGACTTGGTCTATTAGTCTATCTATACTGACCTCCATCAGGTTGCAAATTAAAAATATTTTTTTTCTTCATTTAGCTCTGAAAAAATATTTGGGCTTCTAGCAGTGTGTGGGACTTGTTCTATTAGTCCTTCTATACTGACCTCCAGCAGGTTGCAAATTGAATATAATTTTTTTCTGCATCTAGCTCTGAAAAAATATTTGGGCTTCTAGCGGTGTGTGGGACTTGGTCTATTAGTCCATCTATACTGACCTCCATCAGGTTGCAAATTAAAAATAATTTTTTTCTGCATCTAGCTCTGAAAAAATATTTGGGCTTCTAGCGGTGTGTGGGACTTGGTCTATTAGTCCATCTATACTGACCTCCATCAGGTTGCAAATTAAAAATAATTTTTTTCTGCATCTAGCTCTGAAAAAATATTTGGGCTTCTAGCAGTGTGTGGGACTTGGTCTATTAGTCCATCTATACTGACCTCCATCAGGTTGCAAATTGAATAAAAAAATTTTCTGCATCTAGCTCTGAAAAAATATTTGGGCTTCTAGCGGTGTGTGGGACTTGGTCTATTAGTCCATCTATACTGACCTCCATCAGGTTGCAAATTAAAAATAATTTTTTTCTGCATCTAACCCAGCCAATAGTTTTGGCCTAATACCACAGTTTGGCCACTCAGCTCTGCTCGGTTACCATCCATTGTTTTTTTGTGCAAACAACTCCAGAGTTGTGAATTAGTTAACCACCAAAATGAGTGGAAAAAGGCCTGCTGCTGGTGGAAAGGGGAATAGGCGTGTTGGGAAGGGGAAAAAAGGTTGTGTCCGTGGGGTAGGTGCAGAAGAAAGACCATCTTCCAGCCAAACTAAAATGTCTACTTCTTTTAGCGGACAATGTGATAAGATCCCTTTCTTACGGCCACGCCAATCGCTACAAATTCCAGATGAGGCACAAAAACAGCAGGTGCTTCAACGGATATCAAGTGCTCCTTTAAGTGGGCTCTCCTCCACATCAACTTCAACATCACAAATACTCCAGTCCTCAAAGGTGTCACCCAAATCGCACTTGCTTCCTCACAGCTCCCAAATCTCCAGCTGCCCGTTTGAGTATGAGGTAGAACAGATGGTTGAGTCTGCAGAGCTGTTTACTCATACTATAGCCTGGGAATCAGAGGTCGACTCCAGCGCTTCTGTGAATCCAGACGAGGAAATGATCTGCACTGATGCCCAGAATCTTTATGAGTCGGATCCAGGACCAGACGCAGAAGGTTCTGACCATAATGTAGACCCTCATTCCCAAACTGTAACTCCTGTTGGTGGAGACAATGAGGAAGACGATGATAAGACTCAAATACCTGATTGGAGCGACAACTTTAGTTTTTTGTCAGGGCAGGAACAGGTTGGCTCTGAGGACGACGGGTGTGATAACGCACAGGGTGATGATGATGAGGTCGGAGATCCCACTTACTGTCAACCCACAGTCAGCCAAGAGATGAGGTCAGCAGAGGAGGTGGAGGAAGATGCTAGTGACGACGAGGTCAGGTTGCGCCTTCCTGGACAGAGACGTAGTACTGGAAGCACGTCAACAACTGCATCCTCAAACACAACTCTGCCTCTCACCACAAGTCGTGGTGGCTCTTCAGGTCGCATGGGTGCTAAGCCTTGCATAGCCTGGGCATTTTTTCAGATCGATAAAGATGACCCAACTCGTGTTATCTGTAACATTTGTCAGCAAAAGCTAAGTAGAGGCCAAAAAATACATAGTTTGAGTACTTCATGCATGAACCGGCACATGGACATGAAGCATAAGTTGCAGTGGGAAGCTCAGTGTGCTACAATGCGGTCTAGCCGGCCGGGCCAACCACCGTCTGCCATATCTTGTGCATCCGCGGCCTCTTCATCCTCTGTGACTGGGGGGACAGCAGTCACACCTGTTTTGGGGCGCAGACCTGCCACCTCTTTACCCGCAACAGCCAGCGTGATTGGCAGGTCATCATTTTCTTTGGAGGTGGTAACACCAGCTGGTCTTGAGCGCTGTCCGACATCGATAGCACCACCTTTGGATCAAGGCAACCTAACATGTCCGCCTGCATCTTCCTCACAGACCGGCAGTTTGCCGGGGACACCCTTATCAACCCCGTCTAAGCACAATAGCCAGCCCTCGGTCCCTCAGATGTGGACAAGTAAAAGACCATTTCCTCCTAGCCATGAGAAAGCTAAGAGGTTGAATTTCACCATCTGCAAGCTCTTGGCTACAGAAATGCTGCCTTTCCGCCTGGTGGACACAGAGGATTTTCGAGACCTTATGTCCGTCGCAGTGCCCCAGTACCAGATGCCCAGTCGGCACTACTTCTCAAAGAAAGGTGTGCCTGCGCTCCACCAGCATGTCGCACACAACATCACCGCTTCTTTGAGAAACTCTGTGTGTGACAGGGTGCATTTCACCACAGACACTTGGACGAGTAGGCATGGACAGGGGCGTTACATGTCGCTGACTGGGCACTGGGTAACTATGGTGACAGCAGGACAAGGGGCTGCTGTCCAAGTCTTGCCGTCCCCACGAGTTGTGCGTCAATCCTCTTTATGTCATTTTTCCTCCACTGCTTCTGCCTCCTCAACCTCCTCTCGGTCTTCCACCTGCACCCAAAGCCTGTCTGGTCATGCCACAAGCTTTCTAACTGCGCAGAAGGGATCCTGCACACCTCCTTACTATGCTGGCAGTAGGGCTCAACGTCATCAGGCGGTTTTTACATTGAAATGTCTGGGAAATGTGAGTCACACAGCTGAGGAGTTGTGGTCAGCTCTGGAGAACCAATTTCATGAATGGTTGTCTCCACTGGAACTGAAACCAGGGAAGGCCGTGTGCGACAATGCTGCAAACCTGGGTGCGGCCCTTCGCCGGGGCAATGTCACACACGTGCCTTGTATGGCTCACGTGTTGAACCTGGTTGTCCAGCAATTTTTAGCCCACTATCCCAGACTAGGTGGCCTTCTGCAGAGGGCACGGTCGCTGTGTGCTCACTTCCGCCGTTCGCATCCCGCAGCTCAGCGACTTACATCTCTACAGAAGTCGTTGGGCCTGCCACTTCACCGGCTAAAATGCGATGTGCCTACCCGGTGGAATTCAACTCTGCACATGTTGCAGCGACTGTGGCAGCACCGACAAGCCCTGGTGCAATACGTTCTGACGTATAGCTGGGCCAACGAGATTCAGAGGTGGGGCAAATCACGCTGGAGGAGTGGTCTCAGATCAGGGACCTATGCACCCTTCTGCACAGTTTTGAAATGGCGACGAAGATGTTTAGTGCTGACGATGCCATTATCAGCATGACTATTCCGGTGATTTACATGCTGGAGCACATGTTAAACAGAATTCGGAGTCAGGTGGTGGCACAAGAGGAGGTGGAGGAAGTAGAGGAGGAGGAGTTGTATGCGGAAGGGCTAACATCTGCAAGGTCCAGACGGTCGGCAGCACCAGGGCGGCAGGCATGTGAGGGTGGGGGAGATGATTTTACCAGGGCGCATGGTAGCAGCCAAACTAGTGAGGAAGGTGCAGGAGCCCAGGAAGAAGTGGAGGACGAACTGATGGAAGACTCATCAGATGAGGGAGACCTTGATCACATTTCTGTTGTGCGAGGTTGGGGGGAGAGGACAGAGGAAGGAAGCATGATTGTTACCTCGCCACCAACACAACAGGGACTTGGTGCTCCTGGATACGCAACACACATGAGTGCCTTCTTGCTGCACTACCTGCAACATGACCCTCGAATTGTGAGAATTAGAAATAATCCTGACTACTGGGTTGCCACACTGTTAGATCCCCGGTACAAAAGTAAATTTGCAGAAATTATTCCTGCCATAGAAAGGGATGCACGCATGCAGGAGTATCAGCAGAGACTGTTGCAGAATCTTACATGTGCTTTTCCACAAAATACCAGTGGTGCACGTAGTGAATCTCACAGTTCCAACTTGCCAACCGTGGGACCGTCAAGTGTTCAGCACTCAAACCGTAACAGAACCACAGTATCTGCTGGTAACATCAATTTTGCGGAATCATTTCACCACTTTTTTAGCCCATCCTTTGCAAGGCCACAGGAGACAAGAAGTCTGACACATAGTCAACGCCTAGAGACGATGGTACAGGAGTATCTCCAAGTAAACATTGAAGCCACGACTGTGTCACTGGACCCTTGCTCTTTTTGGGCTTCCAATCTGGATAAATGGCCGGAGCTAGCCACTTACGCCTTGGAGATCTTGTCATGCCCCGCAGCCAGCGTTCTGTCTGAACGTGTGTTCAGCGCTGCTGGTGGTGTGCTGACAGATAAGCGCACGCGGCTCTCCACTGATAATGTAGACAGACTCACGTTCATAAAGATGAACAAATCATGGATCCGAAACGACTTTTCTACCCCTGTGTCATCCTGGGGAGAGTAAAAGCTTGATGATTGGTTAAAATCACCCTACCAACCGTTTTAAGCTTTCAAATTACTAATCATGTTTATCTGTATCTTGACTGGAAAATAATTTGGGCTTTGTAGCAGTGTGCAGCACTGATCCTATTAGGCCATCTATAATAAGCTTCACCAGATTTAAAATTAAAAATAATTTTTAGCTGCATCTAGCCCGGAAAATAATTTTGGGGCTCCGAGATGCGCAAGACACATAAGTGCCTTCTTGCTGCACTACCTGCAGCATGACCCTCATATTGTCAGAATTCGAAGTAATCATGACTACTGGGTTGCCACACTCTTAGATCCCCCAAACTTTTCGATCAACCTTTTCATTTTAATAAAGACCAAAAAAATGGTCATTTTTGAAATTATAAGCATTAGCAGGTTGTTAGAAACTGAAATCAAACAGTTTTCAACTCAAAACTTTATTCTAGGTGATGTTACATTTTCACATAGGACCCCTTGTTCGAAAGGAGCTTCTGAACTCTCTCGTCCATTGAATTTGTCAGGTTTTGGATGGTTTCTGCTTCAATTGTTTTGCATGAGGACAGAATACCCTCCCAGAGCTGTTGCTTAGATGTGAACTGCCTCCCGCCATCATAGACACTCCTTTTAATGATGCTCCAAAGGTTCTGAATGGGGTAGAGGTCAGGGGAGCATGGGGGTCACACCATAAGTTTGTCCCCTTTTATGCCCATATCAGCCAGAGATGCAGATGTTTTATGTGCAGCATGAGATGGTGCATTATCATGCAGAAAAATGATCTTGCTGTGAAATACACGGTTCTTCTTCTTGAACCATGGCAGGAAGTGCTGTTTGAGAAAATCCACATACATTATGGAGTTCATCTTTAGCGCCTTCAGGGATCCTAAAGGGGCCGACAATCTCTCTCCCCATGATTCCAGCCCAAAACATTACTCCACCTCCTCCTTGTTGGCGCTGTAGCCGTGTTTGCGTGGGGTGTCCATCAACCAGCCATCCTCCACTCCATTCATCTGGACCATCGAGCGCTGCACGGCACTCATCCGTGAACAAAACAGTTTTGAAATCAGTCTTCATGTAATGTTTGGCCCACTGGAGCCGTTTCTGCTTGTGTGAAGTGGATAGAGGAGGTCGACAGGATGGCGTATGCACAGCTGCAAACCTCTGAAGGACCCTGCATCTTGTTGTTCGGGGGACGTTGGAGGCACAAGCAGCTTCAAAAACTTGTCTGCTGCTATGACAAGGCTTTTTTGCCGCTGCTCTTTCAACCTGACGTAATTGCCTGTAGGAAAGAGTCCTCAATTTGCCCTTATCAGCACGCACACGTGTGTACTGTGAATCAGCTACATACTTCTTGATTGCCAAGACACTTCATCCTGATCATCGCACAATGTTGATTGTAGTCATGCCTTGACCTAAACACTCCACAATTTGTTGCTTCTCAGCAGCCGACACATCCTTTTTCTTTCCCATTTTGGCAGAAAATGTAGGCTGCTTAATAATGTGAGAGAGCCTTCTTAAGTAGTCTTGCCTTTCATTGGACACACCTGCCAAACTAATTAGCACAGGTGTCTGCAATTGCTTACAGTGATATAAAGAGCCCTGACACACATCACCATCAATGAGTTTAACTGACAAACAAACAAATTCTTCCCTTATCACTCCTAAACACTTTTTGCATAATAATTTGGAACGCGGTGTACATGTGCTTTTCCACAAAACACCAGTGGTTCACGTAGTGAATCTTACAGTTCTAACTTGCCAACCGTGGTCTGTATGGAATTGTTCAATAAAGGGCCCAAAATTAAGATAACATAGATGGGAGAGGTCTCTATGAATACGAATTCCTAAGTATTTGATACCCTGTGAGGGCCAGGCAAAGGGAAAGTTGGACTGGATGGAATCCTATATGGATTTAGGGAGGGAGACATCGAGGGCCTCAGACTTCGCTGCATTGATTTTAAAATTTTACCATGTAACAAAGTGATCTATTTCAGCCATAACAGCAGGGATGGATATATGTGATTGAGTGATATATACTAGGACATCATCAGCAAATAGAGAGCACTTGTACTCGGTGCCTCCCACCTCAATCCACCTAATATTGGGGTTATGGCGAATTGATGAGAGCAGGTGCTCCGTCACTAGGATGTATAAGAGAGGGGACAGAGGACATCCCTGCCTTGTCCCATTGGTGATTGTGAAAGGTGATGAAAATGTTCTGACGCACCCCCTGGGCCTTGGGACACCCGGAGCCGGACCCTTTTTGGTGGATGCTGGTGGTTGTAGTCTTCGTGGCGGCGATCCGGTTCCGTGGCTCAGGGCGGTCAAACCAGTGGCGGAACTATTTATGTGGTTTTGATGTTTAAATGTCTGACTACGCCACCCGTGGATTGCGGTCAGAGTGAACCGCCGCTACAGGGCAGACCGCTAAGGCTGGTGTTGTGGGTGCAGCAGAGCGTAGCATAACTCCCCACGGGAGGAGTATAGCCTCAGGGCAGTGTATGCGGAGGATGGGGGTGATGGTGCAGGGCAGCAGCAGTAACGACACGGAGTCAGTGATGCAGTTCAGGGCCTTTACTCACAGTTCTTATTATCCAGACCACGTCTGCAGGTAACGGCTGCCCACGTCGTACTGTGCTCACCAGGTGAGGGGCTCAGACAACTCCCAGATAACTTTGGAGCGCTTCACAGGACCCCCTTTGTGTGTCCTTTGTCTGGCCTTTCTTACCAACACTTCTGTCCGGCTGCCTCGGGCCTCCTCTTGGTAAACTTGGCGCCAGTTTCCCTGACCCTATGTGGTGCCTTCCTAGCGGGTGGAGCAAGGGGCTGCGCCACATAAAATGTCAGAGCCTCCGGTTTCTAGCTGAGGGTCGTTTCCTGCCTCCACTAGTTCGGGGACCGGTCTCCCCCTTTGGCCTGACCCCTCCACGCAGGTGGATTCGGGCGTGCGGTGGCGACTCACCCGTCCGCACCCCTGGGATCCCTTCATTCCTCGTTCCTGGAGCCTTCTCCGCTCCTCTTCCTTCCTTCTCCCTCTTGCAGGCCTGGGCCTCTGTTACTAGGCCCGCCTCCGGAGCAGAGCTCATGCAGAGCCCCTGCTCCCTGCCACTTCTGCTCAGACTTCTCTGCACTGAACTAAGATGGTGCCCACCTTTTATACTCCCTTCTCAATGCACCCAGGAACTGCTTCCTCCCTGCTCCTGCACTGCAGGGTTCCCCTTCCTCAGTGTTCCCTCCCCCCACTCCAGCCAGGGACAGGGACTGTCGTGCCCATCTCAGGGGCATATTGGTCGCCCTGCCCCACGGCAATGTGGTGTAATGCATGCAGGTGTCGGGTCCTGATCCACACTCCATCCTTATCTGAGAGTGAGATATCACACCTCTGGGTGAGGTGCAATACATCTGTAGCAACCGAGCCCTCGGTGCTACAGTTCCATTTATCTTCAGCCTAGGTGACGTATTGTGATACAGGGCCGTGATTTTGGCTATAAAAGGGTCCCCTAGACCCCTACCCCAAGCTTTTTAAGAGAATCATATATGGCGTGCCAGGAGACTCTATGGAATGCTTTCTCAGCATCCAACGAGAGTATCTACTTACAAATTTTTAACTGCATCTAGCCCAGGAAATACTTTGTGCCTAGTAGCAGTGTCTGCTAGTCAGCGGATTATCCCGGCTGTTAAGCAAGCTACACCACCTGTAGTTTGGACACTTAATTTTTTCAAAGGAAATGCTTCGGGACCACGGGATACTTAGTGAAGAGCATCAGGAGGCACCCCAAGGCATAGGGGCTGGGACTGGCACTAGGATGCCTTGCGGTGGACAGCCGAGCTCGATCCTTATAAAAGCTTTTTAACTGCAGCAGCTTTAGTGGACGCTACTGGAGCTGGAATTACGCGGCTGCTGGCATGAGACTTGCCCTCCAATAGATCCTTGTAAATGGATTTAAAGTGTATTCATTCAAATTAGAGGGACAATTTAAATTAAAAAGCTTAGAGCTGCCTCCACCACAGGGGGGCTCTCTCGACCCACCAGCGGACAGGCACCAGTATTGGGAGAGGGGGGCTGGCCGTCAGGGTTCACCGCGGCTCTGGCACAAACCCGGCGACACGGAGGTGGCACGGGCAGGAGCGGACTGGCCGTCTCGGCTTCTCACTTTTTGGATTTTAGAAGGGCATGACATGCCTATATCTGTGTCTCCCCCTCCTTTTACTCCTCCACCTCTTTTCTTTTCGCATGACTATATGTACTTGTCACTTTTCCATGTGTTAGTTGTGTCTTCTGAGCAGTTTGTCAGCTTTTGGACACCTTTGAAGGTGTTTTCTATGTGTTTCTATGTGTTTTTGTTTGCCTGCCATTGGTTTTAACGGTGTTCGAAGGTGTTCGACGAAAAGTTCGACGAACAGTTCGGCGAACACACGGGTGTTCGACGAACCGAACCGAACTCGAACACTACGGGGGTGGCTCAACACTAGTGGCAACATCAAACAGAGATTATTTCAGCGAGAGGCTAGATGGATTACAATACTGGACACAATGGCCCCTAAGGGACTAAATGAATCTTTAAGTTTTGCCTCGTTTCTTTGATCTCCATGGTTACCACTAATGCGTCTCCTTCTCCTGTCTTATTGTTATTAAATGGGATTAATCAATTTTTTATTATAATTCATTTCTTTCTTTTTATTTGTGTCATTTTTTAACCTACTTCCAGTTGTTTTTTATGGTGCAGTATAGTTGTGGTTTTTAATCTATTATGTTGCGTTGTCTGTATTCTAAAAATTTCTCCCTTTTTTTTTTTTTCTAATTTTTCTATGTACTTAGATTTGAACTATTCCAGAATTGACCAATGTGAAAACATGTCTCTACATCATCAATTTCGTTTGAATAAATCACCCCACTGTGATGCGATATCGACCTTTCTGTTATGGTGGTACCCTAATGATGTCTCTATACGAAGGTTCTATCTATTTTAAGAATAACTTCATCATATTACATTGCTGTTTTATGGGTCCATCTTTTGTTATGTAGAAATTGATGTTTTCTCTTATGATATTTTACTGAATGTGATCTCCATCTTGGGTCTATTTTGGGTTTTGTTTACTTACCCTCCTGTGATCCTGTTGTGTGCATGCGCCCGTCATGCTGGCACTCCTGGCCCGAGGTCCGGCGTCTCACCGTTGATTGCCGGACTGTGGTGCAGGACCTGCCGGGTGACGCGTGCATGCGCCACCCACACACAATCATTGGATGTGATCGGACCATGTGACCTCCCACATGACCGATCACATGGGTATTTCTAAGGTCCTTGCAGCGCATTCTCTTACCTTCCCTTGAGAAAGCTGGACGTGTTCCCTGCGAAACGTGCGTCGGGAGGGAAGAGACACTAGCCTTCCTTACCACCTGGTGGGGCGCATCTTCACTCTTAGAGGTAATGATTTGGTGGACATTGACTGGGCATGTATGGGGATTTTTTTTTTTTTTTTTTGAGACCTTATAGCCCCACCATAATGGTGTAGGCTTACGAGAGGGGCATTGTAGCCTTAATTGTGGTCTTGTATTACTAGGAGATGGGGCACTAAGCTCCACAGCATGGTCTGATATTAGTCTCTCTAGGTTTTGTTGTCCCTGTCCTCCCTCCTATATTCTACTTGACACCAAGTCCCATTTATCTTGATAATTGTCATCTTGTTTCTTCTACCTCTTTGTGCCCTTGCTGCCTTTCTTTATCTCTACTCCGTTACACTCATCTTTTGTACTTATAGATTTTATATGTATGTTTTGTACTAGTAAAGTTTTCATATATTTTTGCATTAACCTTTAAGACTTTATTTGTTTCTATTTAATTCTACAGAGTATAATTAGAAGATATGGAGTTATCAGAATTTTGCATTGAAAGTAGCTGAGGTGCATCGTACAGCTTGCTAAAATTCTGATAATTCACACCCGATTTAGTGTCACCTGCTATGTTGAAATACTCTTTACTTTTGGGCTTATAAGAGTGATTGTTGCCTGGAGTTGCTACTCCAGATACAGTATATGCGAGTCCCCCTTGGCATCATCTTCTCATCCATAGTGAGTGAAAAGGGGTGATACGGTTTTAGAGCAAGCTGATAATTCAGAACCACGGAGTTCCTTTATGTGTGGTGAGAGGAACATCTGATGGGACCTAGGAGACTCTGTAGGTGGGTCTATATGTCCTGTTTTCAGAGACAGGGCACGTTTAAATGGAGGTTGAGGCTTATCAGGAAAGGTCCCCTTGTGATTTGTCACTTCAGTGTAAGTAAAGGCTTTTTTCTGCCCACTCTATCATAAAAGCCACCTCTATGGAGTTTACAGCTTATTGCAGACCCGGCGTCAGTACCCGGCGCACCCAGGCAAGTGCCAGGACCCTGAGCAGGCGGGGTGGCCAACTTGCTGTCGGGCACCCCGGAGCACTATGGGACCCGTGCGTGGAGGAGAGCGGTGACAGTGCCCGCCCCTCCCCTTCCCTGCTTGCTCAGGGCCCCGGCACAATACTTACCTCTCCCCGTGCCTCCGCAGCAGGTCCTGTATCTTCCGTGGCTGCTGCACTGTGACGTCTCAGGTCAGAGGGCGCGATGACGTATTTCCACCGCGCCCTTTGCTGAGCAGTCACAGCACAGAGCGGGAAGACAGCGACGTGGCTGAGGAGTTATTTTTTTTTATGTATGGAGGCATGGGGCATTATATGGGGGCCCAGGAGGCATGGGGAATTATATGGGGGCCCAGGAGGCATGGGGAATTATATGGGGGCCCAGGAAACATGGGGCATTATATGGGGGCCCAGCCTGCATGGGGCATTATATGGGGGCCCAGCCTGCATGGGGCATTATATGGGGGCCCAGCCTGCATGGGGCATTATATGGGGGCACAGCCTGCATGGGGCATTATATAGGGGCACAGCCTGCATGGAGCATTATATGGGGGCCTTTATTCTGTATGGAGCATTATATGGGGGCCAGTATTCTGTATGGAGCATTATATGGGGGCAAGTATTTTGTATGGAGCATTATATGGGGGCAAGTATTTTGTATGGAGCATTATAGGGGGACCAGTATTCTGTATGGACCATTATATGGGGGCCAGTATTTTGTATGGAGCATTATATGGGGGCCAGTATCCTGCATGGAGCATTATAAGGGGGCCAGCATTCTGTATGGAGCGTTATATGGGGGCCAATATTCTGTATGGAGCGTTATATGGGGGCCAGTATTCTGTATGGAGCATTATATGGGGGCCAGTATTCTGTAAGGAGCGTTATATGGGGGCCAATATTCTGTATGGAGCGTTATATGGGGGCCAGTATCCTGTATGGAGCATTATATGGGGTCCATTATTCTGTATGGAGCATTATATGGAGTCCATTATTCTGTATGGATCAATATATGGGGCCCATAATACTGTATGGAGGACTATGTGGTGCCCATAATACTGTTTGGAGGACTATGTGGTGCCCATAATACTGTATGGAGGACTATACTATCCGGTCTGCACTGTGCGCTGTTAGGATTCGCCGGTTTCTGACCTATTGTGAAATTTACAATAGATATCACTCAAGTAATGGAAGAAAGAAATCTTTTGCATTGTATTATATACAGGGTTGTCCAAAAGTAGGTGGACAGAAAGTGTAATAAGGTTATGAAGGGGGAGATTTATCAAACATGGTGTAAAGTGAAACTGGCTCAGTTGCCCTTAGCAACCAATCAGATTCCACTTTTCATTCCTCACAGACTCTTTGGAAAATGAAAGGTGGAATCTGATTGGTTGCTAAGGGCAACTGAGCCAGTTTCACAGATCTAGTTTTCACAGATAGATCTCCCCCAAATCTGTTTTCTTTTCAGATAATTCAGATAACACACAATGGCAAATAATTTAAATACAGATCAAAGAAAATGGATTTTAACAGAGTATTGGAAATCTCAAAATGCTGAAACCGTTAGAGCAAATTGGGTTGAAACATTTGGTACTCAAACCCCAAAGAGACAAACCATTTACCGCATTCGTGACAAATGCAATGCCACTGGCTCAATCCTTAATGCTCCAAAAACTGGTCGACCCAAAACAGTCTGTACAGAAGATAATAAACAACGTGTTGCTGAAACATTTGTTCAGAGTCCAAAAAAGTCCACAAGGAGAGCCTCTTTGGAATTGGGAATTTCACGAGCTTCTATCATGCAAATCCTGAAATCTATTGGGTGGAAAGCTTATCGTCCACGTCTAATTCATGGTTTATTGGAGGATGATCCAGACAGGCGGCTGCAATTTAGTGAGATTATGCTTAACGAAACTGAAGAAAATCCAGTAATTTTAGATAACATTATGTGGAGTGATGAAGCTTCTTTCAAATTCTCCGGCCATATTAACAGACATAATTGTATTTACTGGTATAATGAGAACATGCATTTAACATTAGAGCAACAACTAAATGAGCCTGGTGTCAATGTTTGGGGTGGTATTTCAAGTTTTGGTGTTTTAGGACCAATATTTTTTGATGGAACAGTCACAGGAGATAAGTATCTCGAAATTCTAATGAATCAAGTTGTTCCCCAGTTACAGCAACAGCCTAATTCAAATGACTTTTATTTCCAACAAGATGGGGCCCCTCCACATTATTCAAGAGTAGTCTGCGAGTATCTTGATGAAACATTTCCTAATAAATGAATTGGCCGAAGAGGCCCACTTGATTGGCCGGCACGTTCACCAGACTTGACCCAAATGGATTTTTTCTTTTGGGGAGTACTCAAGGACAAAGTTTATTGTCGAAAACCAAAAAGTGTCAGTGATTTGAAAAATTACATAAGAGATGCATTTCAAGAAATTAATACCCAAAGAGACTTGTGCAAAAAAGTTTGTCGTAGCGTAAGAGGCGACTTCAAAGCTGTGCAAATTGTAATGGAAAACAGTTTGAGCACCTGCGCTGATAAAATTTAAGGACTTTTGTATTATTGTTCAGAATAAAATTTAATTGTCAATGTTATGCTTGTGTTAGTAAATATAATTTTATATATAAATCAAAATAAATGTTATTATTTTCTGGCCACCTACTTTTGGACCACCCTGTATATATATTTCTCTGCGGTATCTGTGCATCATGAATCGTGGTATGTGTTAAAAGGGCCCACTGAGACTTTTTTACCCAGGGCCCACAAAAACCTGGAGCCGGCCCTGGCTTATTGTGGTCATATGGACAGATACTCCAGTATCTGCTTGGGAATTCTGCAGCTCCTTCAGGGTTACCTTTGGTCTCTGTGCTGCCCCCCTGATTAATACCCTCTGTGCCCGGGCTGAGAGTTTAGGTGGGCGGCCCTCTCTTGGCAGGTTTGTTGTTGGTACCATGTTCTTTCCATTTGATGAAACTGGATTTAATGGTGCTCCATGGACCATCAGAATTTGGGATAATTTTTTTTTTGTACTTCCCAACTACTTTGACCCTGACTTATTTGGAGATCTCCTTGGTCTTCATGGAGTTGTTTGGTTAGTGGTGCCTATTGCTTAATAATGTTGCAGCCTCTGTGGCCTTTCAGAAAAGCATGTAATGTAACAAAATGGGTAAAAAAACAAATGGAGTGAACACTTTCACAAGCCACTGTATGTGTATGTAAGACTCTGTTGCTGTTGTCTTTTTATTCATATTTTTAAAAAGCATAATGAAATATATATTGTTCATTTAATGTTGTATTAAAAAAATTCCAACTACATATAATGTCAAAATATTATTGCTGTAGGGAGGTTAAAGTGTGCCGGTCACTGCCCTTTTCATGTAAAAACACATTTGCTAGCCCTATATAAAATGTAAAAATGTAACGGATTAAAAATGAAGACAAGTGGCCTTGAGGACCTCATAAAAGACCCAATTCTACATTAGAAGTCTGGTCCACACTTATTGGCTGTGGAAGCCTTCAATACTAACATGATAAGTGACATCCCACAACCCTTCATGGCAGCTTAAGTGTCAAAACTTGAGATCCCCCATGTTATTGTGAGATTTCGCACTTTTAACTAAGCGAGCTCTTCCTGCAACATATTAAAGTTAACCTATCAGCTGATACATGCTACCCAATCGGACAGGCGGTTTCCCAGTCCTGGATTGACAGGTCTTTGCCTATATGTGTACATAGTCACAGACCTGTCAATACAGGACAGCGGTTGGGGAGAAGCCACCGGGGATCCACTGGACTGAGTAGTCTACAAGCTTTTAAACTAAATTTTTCTCTGAAACGATGCAGCGTTTCAGAGTCAAACATACCTGGCTGACAACATACAGTCAGTGCCTGATACATGCTGCCCACAGATTAGGCAGCATGTATCAGCCTACAGGTTCACTGTAATGGCCAAGCCGAGTGCTCATGTGTATTAGAGATATAGTTCTCGTTTGAACTAGCGTTAGGCTACTATTCAAGAAGCATGGGACTTTATCTAGGTCTCCAGCATCAAAAGAGCTGTTTTTTTTTATTAATCCTGATAATTTAATGACTATCTTTATACAAGCCCCCCAGTATATAGCAAAGGTTTTAAATGAGCTAAACAAAAACTGAAAACATCAACCTTAAAGAGGTTGTACCAAGTTTGGAAGTTGTTCCCTATCCTTTGGAAATAGGATAACTCCCTGATCGCTGGGAGCCTGACCACTAGAACCCCCATCAACCTTGGGAACTTGGGCTCTGAAGAGCCCCTTGTGAATGTGGTCAACCATTTGCATTGCCACTCAATTTATTCTTAATGGGAATGCTGAAGATCAGCCGAACGCTGCACTCTTTTATCTCCAGTGGTCCGATTAAGAAAAAATGGAACAGAGATGAGCATGATCAGCTACCACTCCATTCACATGAGGATCTTATATTCTTGGAATTAGTGGGGATTCCAGCAATAAGATTTCTATCGATTGGGAAATTGGCCCTTATCAGATGGATAGGGAATAACTTCCAACTGCTACAATCCCTTTAATGAAATTTGCTCTGCTGTTCAACAAGCAACCAGTGCCAAAAGTTGAAATATTAAATTAAGTCTACCAATTTCTGTTCTTTTAAATTAGTATTGAATCATTCATAGCTCACCTCTGTAAACTTGAAGCGCATATGATGACACATAATATGAAAAATCTGTTTTCTTTTAGCAGAGAATCCATTCACATAAGAGGCTCTGAAAACACTTGGATAGAAGAATTGAGAGGTGTGAGAAGGGAAGGCAATGGTTAAGTTGTGGAATTCTCCATAGCGGAACAGAACGTTCATAATTGAGCTGCTAGCCGTCTTGTGAGTTTTTAGGAAGAAGATGTTGTTCTTGGGTTGACAAGATTTTGTGTCTTGTTCGCTCCTGACAGCAGTTTCCTGAATTAAAACTGTTTCACTTCTTATTCTTGATTTCAAAGTCATTAACACCTCCTTCCACCTTGGCCCTTTTAATCGCTCAGACAATTGATCTTTTTGCAAATAATGCAAAAGTTCTGATGCAAAGTCTTGTTCTCTGACGAAATTGTTGTCACCTCTTTCAAGTCCATAAGTAAATCCGTCTCCACTATTGGAAGACAATAGATTTGAGATTAAAGGAATCTCATGTATAATATACCTATATGAGAATAAAATAACTTTTAAAGCTAATTATAAAAACATTAAAAGTCATATAAGTTAATAATTTTGATACATTTACACTTTGAATTAAGCATATTGTAAAACAGGCACAAAACTTATTCACATCTTCATTTGTTTTACACAAAAGCACAGACATATCAGTTGCACATGGCAGCACTTGACGTGTAAATGACATTTCAGCAGTACGGCTTGCCTGACTTGAACACTCCATTCTTTTTGTCTGACCTTCACTGACAACAGTCCTATCCAGTGATACGCTTGCCTCAGGAATGGCAAGTGCTGTATTTGTTCACTATAAATTCCAGGTCTGGCCCAAGTTGCCTCCTCAGCCCACTCTACTATCTGCTTTGGCCCCTGCCATGACCCAATGATCTATTTCTGGCTTCATTTCTTTCTAACTACAGCTGGATCACTTTCTGTGTCTTTTCCAGTTCACCAGACCGGATTCAGGATGCTCTGGCCGTATTATTCTGCCACAGGATCCAGTTATAGAATCTTGCTATCTCTGTTCTGCTTCTTCCCTGCACACACTCATCACTCCCTGTAGCTGGCTTTATTTCACTAACTGCTGACTCCTCTAACACTCCTCCCATCTGCAGCACTGGTTAACACTTCCTTTTCCAACTGTCAAATCTACTATATTGGTATACAGTACACACAACAATGGTGGACGTTATAACAAATTATGCATTATGCTTAGGCTGTTTTTTGGCAGCTGGAATGGGGGTTTTAGTAAACTTCAGGCCTTTGCCATAAAAACTGAAGATGAAGAGGAATTTCACCTTTCAGTATGACAACGATCTAAAGCATACGTTTAAATAAAAAAAAATGGCTTTTGGATTGAAGTGAAGAGGGCTGTACACAGAGAGGTCCTTACAATCTGACGAATTTGCAGTGCTACTGCAAAGAAGACAGGGCAAAGATTGACAATTCTAGATTTGCCATGCTGATAAACTCCTACCCAAAAAGACTGAATGCTGACATAAATTCAAAGAGTACTTCAACAAAGTATGAGTTTCAGGGTGTGCATATTTAAGCAGAATTATTTTAGTGCTTTCCACCTGAAAAGAGTTCAGTTTGTCTTTTCAACTGAATTGTACAGATTATGAGATGAAAAAGTTCTGAAATTATTCTTCTTGGTATGATTTTTTTTACATGGCATTAATCTGGCAGTGTAAAAGGGGTGTGTACACACGCACACATACTATATATATATATATATATATATATATATATATATATATATATACACACACACACATACTGTATATATTCACTACCGTTCAAAAGTTTGGGGTCATTTAGAAATTTCATTATTTTTGAAAGAAAAGCACATTTTTTTTCAATGAAGATAACATTAAATGAATCAGAAATACACTCTATACATTGGTAATGTGGCAAGTGACTATTCTAGCTGCAAATGTATTGTTTTTATTGCAATATCTACATAGGTGTATAGAGGACCATTTCCAACAACCACAACTCCAGTGTTTTAATGGTACATTGTGTTTGCTAACTGTGTAAGAAGGCTAATGGATGTTTAGAAAACCCTATAAAACCCTTGCACAAGTATGTTAGCCCAGATGAAAAAGGTTTGACTGATTTGAGAAGCTATAAAATTTACCTTCCTTTCAGCTAGTTGAGAATCTGGAGCATTACATTTGTTTGTTCTATGAAACTCTCAAAATGGCCAGAAAAAGAGAACTTTCATCTGAAACTCGATAGTCTATTCTTGTTCTTAGAAATGAAGGCTATTCCATGCGAGAGATTGGCAAGAAACTGAAGATTTCCTACAACGGTGTGTACTACTCCCTTCAGAGGAGAGCACAAACAGGCTCTAACCAGAGTAGAAAGAGAAGTGGGAGGCCCCGCTGCACAACTGAGCTACAAGTACATTAGAGTCTCTAGTTTGAGAAATCCATGCCTCACAGCTCCTCAACTGGCAGCTTCGTTAAATAGTACACACAAAACGCCAGTGTCAACGTCTACAGTGAAGAGACAACTCTGGGATGCTGGCCTTCAGGGCAAAGTGGCAAAAAAAAAGCCACATCTGAGACTGACTAATAAAAGGAAAAGATTAATATGGGCAAAAGAACACAATCATTGGACAGAGGAAGATTGGAAAAAAGTTTTATGGACAGATAAATCAAAGTTTGAGGTGTTTGGATCACACAGAAGAACATTTGTGAGACGCAGAACAACTGAAAAGATGCTGGAAGAGTGCCTGACACCATCTGTCAAGCATAGTGGAGGTAATGTGATGGTCTGGGGGTGCTTTGGTGCTGGTAAAGTGGGAGATTTGTACAAGGTAAATGGGATATTGAATAAGTAACTCTATCACTCCATTTTGCAATGCCATGCCATACCCTGTGGACAGCGCTTGATTGGAGCCAATTTCATCCTACAACAGTACAATGACCCAAATCACACCTCTAAATTATGCATGAACTATTTAGGGAAGAAGCAGGCAGCTGGTATTCTATCTGTAATGGAGTGGCCAGCGCAGTCACCAGATCTCAACATCATTGAGCTGTTGTGGGAGCAGCTTGACCGTATGGTAAGCAAAAAGTGCCCATCAATCCACTTCAACTTGTGGGAGGGGCTTCAGGAAGCATGGGGTGAAACTTCTCAAGATTACCTCAGCAAATTAACAGCTAGAATGCCAAACGTCTGCAATTCTGGAATTGCTGCAAAGGGAGCATTCTTTGACGAAAGCAAAGTTTGAAGGAGAAAATTATTCTTTCAATTAAAAATCATTATTTCTAACCTTGTCAATGTCTGGACTATATTTTCTATTCATTTTGCAACTCATTTGATAAATAGAAGTATGAGTTTTCATGGAAAACTCAAAATTGTCTGGGTGACCCCAAACTTTTCAACGGTAGTGTATATACACTGCTCAAAAAAATAAAGTGAACACTCAAATAACACATCCTAGATCTGAATGAATGAAAAAAAATATTCTCATTGAATACTTTGTTCTGTACAAAGTTGAATGTGCTGACAACAAAATCACACAAAAATCATCAATGGAAATCAAATTTATTAACCTGGATTTGGAGTCACCCCCAAAATTAAAGTGGAAAAACAAACTACAGGCTGATCCAACTTTGATGTAATGTCCTTAAAACAAGTCAAAATGAGGCTCAGTATTGTGTGTGGCCTCCACGTGCTTGTATGACCTCCCTACAATGCCTGGGCATGCTCCTGATGAGGTTGCGGATGGTCTCCTGTGGGATCTCCTCCCAGACCTGGACTAAAGCATCTTCAAACTCCTGGACAGTCTGTGGCGTAACGTGACGTTGGTGGATGGAGCGAGACATGATGTCCCAGATGTGCTCAACCAGATTCAGGTCTGGGGAACGGGTGGGCCAGTCCATAGCTTCAATGCCTTCATCTTGCAGGAACTGCTGACACACTCCAGCCACTTGCGGTCTGGCATTGTCCTGCATTAGGAAAACCCCAGGGCCAACCGCACCAGCATATGGTCTCACAAGGGGTCTGAGGATCTCATCTCGGTACCTAATGGCAGTCAGTCTACCTCTGGCGATCGCATGAAGGGCTATGCTGCCCTCCAAAGAAATGCCACCCCACACCATTACTGACCCACTGCCAAACCGGTCATGCTGAAGGATGTTGCAGGCAGCAGATCACTCTCCACGGCGTCTCCAGACTCTGTCACATGTGCTCAGTGTGAACCTGCTTTCATCTGTGAAGAGCACAGGGCGCCAGTGGTGACTTTGCCAATCCTGGTGTGCGCCAGTGGCGACTTTGCCAATCCTGGTGTTCTGTGGCAAATGCCAAGCGTCCAGCACGGTGTTGGGCTGTGAGCACAACTCCCATTTGTGGACGTCGGGCCCTCATACCACCCTCATGGGGCACAACCAACATTCAAAAGTGACTAAAGCATCAGCCAGAAAGCATTGGTACTGAGATGTGGTCTGTGGTCCCCACTTAAAGAACCACTCCCTTATTGAGTGTGTCTTGATAATTGCCAATAATTTCCACCTATTGTCTATTCCATTTGCACAACAGCATGTGAAATTGCTTGTCAATCAGTGTTGCTTCCTAAGTGGACAGTTTGATTTCACAGAAGTTTGATTTACTTGGAGTTATATTCTGTTGTTTAAGTGCACTGTATATATATATATATATATATATATATATATATATATATATATACAGTGCATTGTGAAAGTTTTTGACCCCCTTGAACTTTACTACCTTTTGCCACATTTCTGGCTTCAAACATAAAGATATAAAAAATTTTTTTGGGGAAGAATCAATTCTTGCCCATTCTTCCTTGCAAAACAGCTCGAGCTAATGAGGTTGGATGGAGGGCGTTTGTGAACAGCAGTTTTCAGTTCTTTCCACAGATTCTCGATTGGATTCAGGTCTGGACTTTGACTTGGCCATTCTAACACCTGGATATGTTTATTTTTGAACCATTCCATTGTAGATTTTGCTTTATGTTTGGGATCATTGTCTTGTTGGAAGATAAATCTCCACCCCAGTCTCAGGTCTTTTGCAGACTCCAACAGGTTTTCTTCCAGAATGGTCCTGTATTTGGCTCCGTCTATCTTCCCATCAATTTTAAACATCTTCCCTGTCCCTGCTGAAGAAAAGCAGGCACAAACCATGATGCTGCCACCACCATGTTTGACAGTGGGGATGGTGTTTTGAGGGTGATGAGCTGTGTTGCTTTTACGCCAAACATATCGTTTTGCATTGTGGCCAAAAAGTTTGATTTTGGTTTCATCTGACCAGAGCACCTTATTCCACATGTTTGGTGTGTTTCCCAGGTGGCTTGTGGCAAACTTCAAACGAGACTTTTTATGGATATCTTTCTTCTTGCCATTCTTCCATAAAGGCCAGATTTGTGCAGTGTACGACTGATTGTTGTCCTATGGACAGACTCTCCCACCTCAGCTGTAGATCTCTGCAGTTCATCCAGAGTGATCATGGGCCTTTTGGCTGCATCTCTGATCAGTCTTCTTCTTGTTTGAGATGAAAGTTTAGATGCACGGCCAGGTCTTGGTAGATTTGCAGTGGTCTGATACTCCTTCCATTTCAATATGATCACTTGCACAGTGCTCCTTGAGATGTTTAAAACTTGGGAAATCTTTTTGTATCCAAATCCGGCTTTAAACTTCGCCACAACATTATCTCGGACCTGCCTGGTGTGTTCCTTGGTCTTCATGATGCTCTCTGGACTTGAAACATAACCCTGAGACTATCACAGAGCAGATGCATTGATAAGGAGACTTGATTACACACAGGTGGATTCTATTTATCATCACCAGTCATTTAGGACAACATTGGATCATTCAGAGATCCCCACTGAACTTCTGGAGTGAGTTTGCTGCACTGAAAGTAAAGGGGCCGAATAATATTGCACGCCCTACTTTTCAGTTTTTAATTTGTTAAAAAAGTTAAAAATATCCAATAAATTTCGTTCCACTTCACGATTGTGTCCCACTTGTTGCTGATTCTTCCCCCAAAAATTTGAATTTTATATCTTTATGTTTGAAGCCAGAAATGTGGCAAAAGGTAGAAAAGTTCAAGGGGGCCAAATACTTTCACAATGCACTGTATATACAGTATATATATATATATATATATATATATATATATATATATATACAGTGGTGGCCAAAAGTATTGGCACCCCTGCAATTCTGTCAGATAATACTCAGTTTCTTCCTGAAAATGATTGCAATCACAAATTCTTTGGTATTATTATCTTCATTTAATTTGTCTTCAATGAAAAAACACAAAAAGATTTGCCCTAAAGCCAAATTGGATATAATTCCACACCAAACCTAAAAAAGGGGGTGGACAAAAGTATTGGCACTGTTTGAAAAATCATGTGATGATTCTCTAATTCGTGTAATTAACAGCACCTGTAACTTACCTGTGGCACCTAACAGGTGTTAGCAATAACTAAATCACACTTGCAGCCAGTTAACATGGATTAAAGTTGACTCAACCTCTGTCCTGTGTCCTTGTGTGTACCACATTGAGCATGGAGAAAAGAAAGAAGACCAAAGAACTGTCTGAGGACTTGAGAAACCAAATTGTGAAGAAGCATGAGCCTTCTCAAGGCTACAAGTCCATCTCCAAAGACCTGAATGTTCCTGTGTCTTCCGTGCGCAGTGTCATCAAGAAGTTTAAAGCCCATGGCACTGTGGCTATAACCTCCCTAGATGTGGACGGAAAAGAAAAATTGACGAGAGATTTCAAGATTCAAGATTGTGCGGATGGTGGATAAAGAACCTCGACTAACATCTAAACAAGTTCAAGCTGCCCTGCAGTCCGAGGGTACAACAGTGTCAACCCGTACTATCCGTCGGCGTCTGAATGAAAAGGGACTGTATGGTAGGATACCCAGGAAGACCCCACTTCTTACCCCGAGACATAAAAAAGCCAGGCTGGAGTTTGCCAAAACTTACCTGAGAAAGCCTAAAAAGTTTTGGAAGAATGATCTCTGGTCAGATGAGACAAAAGTAGAGCTTTTTGGGAAAAAGCATCAACATAGAGTGTACAGGAAAAAAAAAAGAGGCATTCAAAGAAAAGAACATGGTCCCTACAGTCAAACATGGCAGAGGTTCCCTGATATTTTCGGGTTGCTTTGCTGCCTCTGGCACTGGACTGCTTGACCGTGTGCATGGCATTATGAAGTCTGAAGACTACCAACAAATTTTGCAGCATAATGTAGGGCCCAGTGTGAGAAAGCTGGGTCTCCCTCAGAGGTCATAGGTCTTCCAGCAGGACAATGACCCAAAACACACTTCCAAAAGCACTATAAAATGGTTTGAGAGAAAGCACTGGAGACTTCTAAGGTGGCCAGCCATGAGTCCAGACCTGAATCCCATAGAACACTTGTGGAGAGATCTCAAAATGGCAGTTTGGAGAAGGCACCCTTCAAATATCAGGGACCTGGAGCAGTTTGCTAAAGAAGAATGGTCTACAATTCCAGCAGAGCATTGTAAGAAACTCATTGATGGTTACCGGAAGAGGTTGTTTGCAGTTATTTTGGCTAAAGGTTGTGCAACCAAGTATTAGGCTGAGGGTGCCAATACTTTTGTCTGGCCCATTTTTGGAGTTGTGTGAAATGATCAATGATTTGATTTTTGCTTCATTCTCTTTTGTGTTTTTTCCTTGCAAGCAAATTAAATGAAGATAATAAGACCAAAGAATTTGTGATTGCAATCATTTTCAGGAAGAAACTGAGTATTATCTGACAGAATTGCAGGGGTGCCAATACTTTTGGCCACCACTGTATCTATCTATCTATATATATACATATATACTCCGCAACATTGAAATTGCAACATCATTATAGACATGTTAATGATGAAAAAATGGAAACAGAATTTTCAAAACATCACATGGGCAATGCGATGAAAATGCCTTCACAAGGTAACGTCAAACTGCTCATGCTTCCAAGATAATGGTTTGTGGTGGCATACTGTACTGTAGCTGGACCCCTCTAGTCTTCATTCCAGGTCAGCCTAACATTCACTTGCCAGTGGTACAGCCATTTCTCCAAAGTGTCTCAGGAGCTGTTTTTCAACATGACGAAAGGCTACATTTTGATTGTGCTACTTTTCAAAGCTTGAATGGCCTAATTGTCCTACCATGACCTGCAGCATTTCTAGACTTGACTCCCATTGAGTACATTTAAGATGTTACCGGTCTGCAATAGCAAAGGAAGCTGCCCGCAGTGGTTCTAGATGATTTGCCCAAGTGTATTCAGTGTGGCAGAGCAAAACACTTACTAGACAATCACTAATAGCCTAATTTTATTTATTGTACATGGTACTTTACACTGAAAAAGTTTGTGCTTCCTGTTACTTGTCATTATTGAATAATTTTCCATATTCACAGTTGTTAATTCCATGGCCCCAGATTTTTGTCTAATAACTTCACTCTACATCTCTTAATAAACATAACTATTGTGTATTAATAATTCTATTATCGTTGTGATAAATATTTATCTTAATATTAGACTTGTATGAACAATTGTTCTCTCACCTTTCTGAATCGCTGCTTTTCAACACTTGCAAGATCAAAAATAATACTATTGTTATTAGTAAAAGGACACCGAAGATTTTCAAATGCTGAATGTTACTACAGACAAACCTGCAAGACAAACCAAAATGTATTAATGTCCATACTGTGCATACCCAGGATCCAGCTTACAACTATTGGAGGCAGAGTCTTTTGTTGCACAACCCCCACTCTTTGGACCTAGGTAAGACAAATATCAAACCTACCCATTAAATCGGACTTTATCAAAATTAATTAAGTTATTCTCCCGACTAAATGTTTGTTTGTATTAAGCCCATTTTATCGCATATTTATAACAAGTCTTATTTGTTAAAGGGGTATTCCCATCTCCAAAATCCTATCTTAATATGTAGTTTGTGTAGTAATAATAATATTAGCAAATACCTCCAATTAGAAATTGAGTATAGTTCTTCTGATTCGCTATGTCGCTTACCTCATGTAGGAAATTGTAGTAGCTTAGATATCCATGATTATGACCACTATGAGCTGTCTAACTAACTGTCACTATATGAGTGATAATAACTATCAATGCCCTACTTGAAGTAAGCTACATAGCGAATAAGAAGAACTATGCTAAATTTCTAATTTGAGGAATTTGATAATATTATTAATATTACACCTACTACATATTGGGATTGGATCTTGGAGATGGGAATACCCCTTTAACTTTACTCTATACTCTTTAAACAATAGTGCAAATGCCAAAAAGATATAAGGAGAAGCAGAAGGTCTATCACTTAAATGCCTAAATAATTTCTTTAGAAAATACCTATTTATGAGATAATTAAAGCTGTCATGACATTGTGCTGTCCGTGTGTCAATAGCCTGTACAGAGATAGTAAATTAACCAATAGTCAGTCAATGTTTTATTGCATATTAGCGATTTTCTGTGTGGGATGAAGCAGGAGCCGCAGATGTCTGGGGTGTTACCCCACTATTTAAATGGCAAAGGACTCTGTGCAGCGCTGGATGCTGAGATCCATTGAAAAATAATTGCCCTCAAGAGTGAAGAATAGGGGTGAGTGTAGCTCTGAGTACACATGAAATAAGCACAGTTTAGTGTCTACCCTTGGTGAAGAACCAAACCTTCAGCTAGTGTACATACTGCAGTTTGTAAAGTTCAAGCCTTTGCTTTTGTTACCCTATAACAGCAATGTAAAACTCAAATACAGTGTGGGCCAAAATTAAAAACTTGGACAAAGTCGTGGGCCAACCTTACTATTAATTGAAAAAGTCTACAAATGTGGAAATGTTTCCTTCTCATGAAATATAACGATACATTTTTTCATATGGAAACAAACTTAGGTTTTGATTAACCCTTAGTGACCGAGCCAATTTTGACCTTAATGACCAGGACAAATTTTTAAAATCTCACCACTGTCACTTTATGCGATAATAACTCTGGAATGCTTCAACAGATCCCAGTGATTCTGAGACCGTTTTTTCATGACATATTTTACTTCATGATAGTAGTAAAATTTGTTTGATATGACTTGTGTTTATTTGTGAAAATATCGGAAATTTGGCGAAAATTTAGCAATTTTCAAACTTTTAATTCTTATGCCCTTAAACCAGAGTCATGTCAAAATTGTTAATAAATAACATTTACCACATGTCTACTTTACATCTGCATCATTTTTTAAACATTTTTTTTTGTTATGAAGTTAGAACGGTTAAAAGTTGATTAGCAATTTCTCATTTTTCTAACAAAATTTACAAAACCATTTTTTAGGGACCATATCACATTTGAAGTGACTTGGGGGACCTATATGACAGAACATATCCAAAAGTGACACCATTCTAAAACTGCGCTCCTCAAAGTCCTCAAAACCACATTCAAAACGTTTACTAACCCTTCAGGTGCTTCAAAGGAACTAAAGCAATGTGGAAGGAAAAATGAACATTTAATTTTTTTCACAAAAAGTTTTACTTTAGCCCCAATTTTTTTATTTTCACAAGGGTAACAGGAGAAAATGAACCCCAAAATTTGTTGTACAATTTCTCCTGAGTATGCTAATACCTTATATGTGGGGGAAACTATTGCTTGGGCGCACGGCTGGGCTCGGAAGGGAAGGAGAACTGTTTGACTTTGTGAACGCAAAAATGGCTGGAATCGAGAGCGGATGCCATGTCATGGAGAGCCCCTGATGTGCCTGAACAGTGGAAACCACAACAAATGACCCTATTTTGGACACTAGAAGCATCAAGGAATGTATCTTGATGTGTGGTGAGTGCCTTGAACCACCAGGTGCTTCACAGAAGTTTATAGCATAGAGTCGTGAAAATAAAAAAATCTAATTTTTCCCACAAAATGTACTTTTAACCCCAATTTTTTTATTTTCATAAGGGTAACAGGAGAAAATGGACATGAAAATTTATTGTGCAATTTCTCCTGAGTACGCCGATACCCCATATGTGGGGGAAAACTATTGTTTGGGCTCACAGCAGGGCTAGGAAAGGAAGGATCACCGTTTGACTTTTTGAACGCAAAAATGGCTGGAATCGAGAGCGGACGTCATGTCGCGTTTGGAGAGCCCCTAATGTGCCTAAACAGTGGAAACCCCCACAAGTGGATAATAGGTGAAAACGGACCCCATAATTTGTTAAGCAATTTCTCCCGAACGCGATGATACCCCATATGTGGTGAAAAACTTCTGTTTGGTCACATGGCAGGGCTAGGAAAGGAAAAGGTGCTATTTGTCTGGAATAAATTGTGAATGCCATGTCACATTTGGAGAGCCTCTGACATGCAAAAACAGCAGAAACCCTCCACAAGTGACCCCATTTTGGAAACTAGACCCCTCAAGGAATTCATTTAGGGGTGCACTGAGCATTTTAATATACAGGTGATTCACAAAACTTTATAACATTTAGTTTTGAGAGCAAAAAATATTTTTTGTTCCACTAAAATACTGTTTTAGCACCATATTTGTAATTTATACAAGAGATAATGGAAGAAATTGGACCCCACAATTTTTTATGCAATTTCTCCCGAATGTGACAGTACCCTATAAGTGGTTGTACACTACTGTTTAAGCTCATAGCAAGGATCGCATGAGAAGGAGCACTACTTGGCTTTTAGAATGCAGATTCCATTTGAATAGATTGTGGGCTCCATTATCCGAGCCCCTGAAGTGCCAGAGCAGCAGAACCCCCCCCCCAGGTGATCCCATATTGGAAACTTCCCTGCCTAAGGAATTCATCTAGGGGTACAGTGAGTATTTTGAACCCATAGGTGCCTCACAGAATCTTATAACATTGAGACATGGAAATATGACATTTTACTGGTAAAAATGTTATTATTGTATTTGCTGCAAATCTTTTTGGGACACAAGGGTTAATAAGTGAAACTGGACTCCATAATTTATTGCGCAATTTCTCCCGAACGCGGTGATGGCCCATATGTCATCAGAAATTACTGTGAGGCCACACGTCAGGGCTGAGAAGGAAGGAGCGCTATTTGGCTTTTGGAGCACAGATTTTACTATAGCAGTTTTCGGAGTCCCGAAGGTGCCACAACCACAGAAAAGCCCTAAAAGTGACCCCATTGTAGAAATTGCACCTCTCAATGAATTAATATATGGCTGCAGTGATGATTTTTCGATCACTTCCAGAATATGGCTGGGATCACAATCTTGTGTTCAACACTGAGCACTCACATTGGGGTTTCCGTGTAAATTCAACAAAAATTCTGTTCAGACGAAACCCACAACGGAACCACTCGTCATAATGAGGCAGATGGAGACAGTTTAAAGTTTGTTTGGTGTCTGATCTGGTGGTGTCCATCTTTTTAGGCGTGCACAGATCTTTGGTCACCCACACTTGTGTGCTAAAATGACGTCTAAAATGATGGGACATCGCCGGAACACAGACCAGTCCAAAGTGACTCCATCTGCCTCATAAGTGAGTGGCTCCATCCAAAGTTTTGTCTGAATCGCGGTTTTGGAGAATTTACACCGAAACCTCAACATAAGCGCTCAGTGGAGAGCGCAGCATAAATGTGAGCTGAGCCTTATTCCGATTTTTGGGAGGTAGAATGAATAAATAGACAGCAGTACAAGAATAGTTCTTAGTTTTACT
This sequence comes from Phyllobates terribilis, assembly GCF_046119375.1. Taxonomy (NCBI): domain Eukaryota; kingdom Metazoa; phylum Chordata; class Amphibia; order Anura; family Dendrobatidae; genus Phyllobates; species Phyllobates terribilis. The sequence continues at coordinate 188,044,986 of NW_027362763.1, forward strand.
TTTGTGTGGTTCACCGTGCGGTATAAGTGATAATGCGGAATTATTTTTCAGGTCGGTGCGATTACAGCAATACCATACTTATATGGGGTTTTTAAAGGTTTTGCTGCTGTCACACAGTAAAAATGCTTGTTCACAAAAAGTTGTTTTTTTCATCACCATATTCTCAGAGCTGTAACTTTTTATTTTTTGGCAAACAGAGCTGTATGAGGGCTTATTTTTTGCGTGACGAGTTGCAGATTTCTCTGGTACCATTTTGGGGTACATAATATTTTTGATCGCTATGTATCCAGATTTTTCAGACACAGAATAAACAAAAACCAGCAATTCAGGTATTGTTTTTATTTTTATTTTTTGCGACGTTCACCAAACGGTAAAAGTGATATGTCCAATTTGTTCATCGGGTCAGTACGACTATAGTGATACCAGATTTATATTTTTTTTATGCTTTGCTATTTTTACACACTAAAAACAATATTTTACAAAAATGAATTTGTTTTTGCATCGCCATATTCTGAGAGCTGTACCTTTTCTATTTTTTTGCAGAATGAGTCATATTAGGGCTTGTCTTTTGCAGGACAGTTTGGCGTTTTCATTTCTACCAATTTTTTTTTACATATGTCTAATTGATCGCTTTTTATTCACTTTTTTGTGAGTCAGTATGATGAAAAAGCAAAATTTTGGGCATTTTTTTTAGTATTTTTTTGATGGCGCTTGCCATATGGAATAAATAAAATGCCAATTTTATAGAGTAGGTCGTTCCAGACGTGACGATACCAATTATGTGTACTTTTTTTGTTTATTTTTGTTTTATAACAAATGTGTTTTGAGAGGCGAAATGGCTTTTCGAGATTTGTGTATACTTTTTTGTGTGTTTTTTTTACTATTTTACTTTTTCACTTTTTTACACTTTTTTCACTGCAGAACATGTATAATTCTTTTTTAATTGCTGGTCTCATATGTGGCACCCCAGGGGTCTGGTTACCACAGTAATAGAAATATTACGTCTGAGAGCAAGTGGGAGGTTTCCTGGTCAGGAGCCCTTAAGCATGCAACACCTCCTACCCAGACCTGGGAGGGGAGGAATCTGCCCTATATAAACTGGGTCTGGGGCGGGGTTAGACAGTCAGAGCCTGGAGTGAAGTTCCAGACACGGGGCAAGAGACAGCTAGGAGCTCTGTAGGAGCAGGAGCTGAGTGCCAGGGACTGGAAGCAGATATTGCTCGTCCTGGCTGAAAAGACTATGACCGGACAACGGAGTCCAAGGCTGTGGGACCCTCTAAGTCCAGCAGCAGAAACCAGCCGGCAGGGGATTCCAGGTCCTCTGGCCATAGAAGCCTGGAGGCTCAGTCACAAGGAAGGGACCAGCACCGCCATCGAGGAGCGGAGGCTACCAGAAGGCCCCAAGTCACCAGCCATGCGGGTGAGCACCACACGGTATACTCAGGGACGTGGGCTACTTCCACTCGCTTACAGCAAGGTAGCCAGGAAGAGTGCAGATAGACGGGGAGGCCTACAACCCCACCTGGCCAGGGGAACTCCTGCTTGCTCGCAGACTGACCAGGCCCCTTATGCTAGCCAGTACTCCCAGGAGGGTCTGCCTTAATATCATCAGTAAAGACCCTGAACTGCACTGCAAAGACTCTGAGTCGTTCCTGCTTTCTCACCGCATACAGCACTACTAGTACTGGGACGCCCGCGCACCATCACTCTCATCATCCACATTCCCTGCCCTGAGGCCATACTCTTCCCGTGGGGAGTTATCCCATCTTTAGCTGCGCACACCACACCAGCCTCAGCAGACTGCCTCGCAGAGGCGGTACACCCTGACCGCAATCCACGGGTGGCGTAGTCGGACATTAAACCACAAAAACCCTATAAAGACTGCCACTGGTTTGACCACCCTGAGCCACGGGACCGGGTCGCCGCCACGGAGACTACAACCCCCAGAGACCCGGCTCCGGGTAACCCACATGCTTGCACACACGGCCCAGGGGGGCGCGTCACATACACTGCAGTTCTCATGTAGAGCAGTGCATGAGAGCAGTCAGTGAATCACTGATGCAGCTTGTGAGGCCCAGCTTATAGCTGAATCTCACAGGCCACTGCACCCTCGGGTCATCACATGTCCTCAGGGTATCATGGTAACCATCGAGACCCATGATTCTCATCGTGGGGGTTCGATGGTTACTAAGGGGGTCTTGTGACCCCCTTGCAATCAATTAAAACAGCGATGAGGGATTAAGGCCCCTTAACGACCACCGTTTTAATGTGTAGCGGCGATCGTTAAAGGGCTAAACATTGAATCTTGAACAAGCAAAGCTTAATACTCTAAACACATGTTGTCACGATTCCTCTGCTCAGTGTGTCTTGGATGCAGTGAGTGACAGCTCAGTCGTCCAATCTAGTGCAGGGGCGTGCTGATCTAGATTGGACGTTTTGAGGTGGACATAGGAAAACAAGATTCTAGAGACGCAAAATGATGCCAAGTTTTTCTGTGGGAGTTAGAATCTAGAAATGTAAAGAAGTCTTCTAGAATAGATAGTGACATTTTCTATTATTGTATTCAAATGACGCTGCAAGGTCTCTACGTCTAGAAAGGATGCCCATCTGCTTGCAGGTCTGAAACGCTAAATATTGTTTTCTCTCATGAAAAAACTAAAGCTGCTTATTCTGAAGTCTTTATGGTGGTAGTAGGTTGTACATGTCTTATGACACTACATAACGGTTTATTGCTTCTTTATCCTCTCATGTATAAAAACTATGATAAGCTAAAAAATAAGAATTTACTGCTAATAGTTATATAGTAAATATATAGTGCGATACTTAAGGAGGCATACAGCCCTGTGGTCATGAAGTGGTTAATAAAATAATAATAAAAATGAACATAGTCCAAAGTTGTCCAACAGGAGGCTGGCTGTTATCAGCTGATAAAGCAGCTTTGCTGAACAACCCTTAATTAAGAGTCCAAAATGCGCAAATACCCTGTAATAACTAAATGAATAGTAATAGTACATGCAAATAACATGGTGTACTACTTAGTTATCACTATTTTGATCAAAAAGGCATAAAAGCCATCCCAACACGACAAGGTGTACCCAATCGGGACAGTACCTAATCTTGTAGTTCACCTCACTATGTATTAGCAGATATTCATATAGATAAGGACCAGGTTCCAACTGTTCAGTGACTTGTTCATGGAAAGCTATGTAAACAAAATGGACAGCCCGAAAAAGGGAACCATGCCCCTGTTTGTGCAAAGTACAAAAAACTGAAACAAAACCAAAAGTCAAGAGCCATAAGTGCAATGCATAGGTGTGTATTCAATCTCTGACCATTTATCAGACAGAACCTAAGATAAGAAGTGTAAGTATGTATGCTGTATATAGGAGACATAGCAGTTTTTCTCTACCCAGTAGCTCAGGGACAACTGAAAATTATAAATAGTGCCCGCAGAGGGAAAAACTGGTAAAGAATGCAGTATATAAGTCATAGAATGGCCAGAAATAGTGTTAATCCTCATGCAGTAACGGAAGAAGGAAAACAAGGATTGAAAACAAGAAGTGATTGAAAGTGATCAAGGACCCGCATTCACTGCAGAAGTTACTAAATCAATCTGGGAGATGATTGGGGCGGATGTGGGCCTGCATACTCCTTATCATCCTCAAAGTAACGGCAAAATTGAAAGGATGAATGGCACTTTAAAAAACAAAATTCTTAAAGCCAGTAAAGAATTGTCACTTCAATGGCCGGAGGTGCTGCCTATTGCCCTATACTCAGTCCGAAATACCCCGAGACAACCCACAGGGCTCACACCATATGAGATCTTGTTTCGGGGACCACCTAGAATGGGTCGATATTACCCAGAGCAGCTTAGTTCAGGGAATGATAAGCTTGTGAATTTTGTTGTTGGACTTGCTAAAGAGTTAAAACTAACACATGCTACAGTGTACTCTTCTATTCCAGACTCAGATCTAGAAACAGGTACTCACAGCATCCAACCTGGAGATTTTGTCTGGATAAAGAATCACGTGCTAGGCACACTGGATGCCAGATTTGAAGGGCCCTACCAAGTGCTGCTTACATCACCTACGGCTGAAGGGCGAAGGCCGAACATCATGGGTCCACACATCCCATTGCAAGAAGGTGGTCTCAGACCCACAACCCTGATGTTCCTTTGTCTATGACAGTAGCTGGGGGGAAGCCTTTGTTACGGTAACACGTGCATTCCAAGCAATTATTACTAAAGAGAATGATATTCCAGTTTTCTGGTATAACACTTCCTTGAATGTGGTGACATGAAGATTAGGATTAGATTGGAGGGCAAATAGACTGGGGAATGTGCAATAACTAAAGCAATAATGTCTGTTTACCTTATATCTGAGTCCCAGGAATCCAAAGAGGAAATAAAGGCTGCGTTTGCAGGTACATACAGGGCCAAGAGAGAAGTTAACCCCAAAGGCAGTTTTGACCCACATATATATATTGATGTCCTCGGAGTGCTTAGGGGGGTGCCAGACGAATTCAAGGCCTAAGACCAAGTGAAGGCGAAATTTCAGTCCATAATACCCTTAATAACCGTTAACAAGAGCGTAGATTGGATAAATTACATATATTATAACCAACAAAGAATTGTCAATTACACCAAAGATGCCTTACAAGGGATAGCTGACCCACTAGCACCCACATCTACCATGGCTTTCCAAAACAGAATAGCTCTGGATATGTTACTTACAGAGAAGGAGGGGTATGCAAAATGATAGGGGAGCATTGTTGTACGTATATCCCAGAAAATACCGGCCCCACAGGGAAAGTTACTAAGGCTCTCAAAATCTATGAACAAACAGTTCCCCTTAGAACAAAAGTGTTGTACCAGAGAGATTACCGGAAGTAAATGAGTTTGTAAAGTTAATATCCATATTTCTCTGTTAGGGGTAGCCCTCGATTACCCAGTCACTAGATCTTTTAGGGTCTACACCCCTTTCCTGTATGTCTTCGTACTAGTTAGATTTAGGAATGTCGGTGGGTCCATCTGAAAGAGACGGGGCGCCCGTCACATCGTAGGGTTCCAGAATAGCCTTAACATAGGGTCAATCTCTTTTCCCCCTCTGATTTTTAGCATATGGATATTAAGGCTATGTGCCCACGATGCAGAAATGCTCAGGATTTTTTCCTGAGCGTTTCTGCATCTCCCTGGCAGAAAAAAACTCATGCGGATTGTACATGCGTTTTCCTGCCAGGGACATGCGGAAATGGAGCGTTATTCACTGACAGTTCCGCATGCCGATTGACAAGCGCTTTCCAAGCGATTAGCATCACTTGGAAAGTGCTTGTGACAACTAGGTCACACTATATAAATCCATGCAAACTGCATGGATTTATATAGTGTGACCCGAGAGAGTGGTTAAATATATACCCTCCGATGGCCCCCGGTGTCCTGCCTCACACTCCGTTCTCCCTTGCCGGCAGCGGTGGATTGAAAGACCTGCTGACGTCAGCGTCGCGTGACCCGTCACATGACTCTGACGTCAGCGCAGGTCCTTCAATCTACTGCGAAGTGCCGGGAAGCAAGGAGGAGCGCACTGCGGGCCGCCAGAAGGTAAATATACATTTATTTTTTATTTTATTCTTTTTTTACAGCTTTTTTAATGGTACCTGGGTGTGGATGAGACTCTCCTCTCCTCTACACCCGGGTACCATCCGCACATTAGAACGCGCCAATTACGCAAGTACAGATGCAGTCTTGCGGAATTGGCGCATTCTAATGCAAGTCAATGGCGGCGAAAACGCAGCACTTCCGCAAAATAATTGGTTGTGCTGCGTTTTCTTCCGCAATGATAATCCGCAGTGGAAATTTCCGCAGCATGTGCACAGCACATGCAGATTATCATTGGGGAACATTGCTGCCCTTCTACCATACGTTTTTAATGCGTTTCCGCAGCATTTCCGCAGCTGCAAAAACGCTGCAGAAACGCATTAAAAACGCATCGTGGGCACACAGCCTAAAAGCAAATAATTGATTTTAGGGGGGTTTGTCAAGGTAAAATATACAGTATATTATAGAAAATCAATTAGTGTCTTTTAATAGATTACCTAATCAGTGTGAATCAATATAGCGATGATGGAATAATCTATGTGTATGTATGTATGCAAATGTGTATATGCACATGGATTATGTTAATAGTTAATGAATATATAACCAACAGCTTCTGTTCTAATTTGTAGACACGAACAACTAAATGATTTCCTGTGAATGACGTATGCATGTGCACGGCTGATAACAGAGAGATTCATGTCGAGTTGGCAAAGATGGCGCTGAGGGGTGAACTCACCCCCTTATCAGAATTCCTAAGGCGTTACTCAAACCAAGAGATACATAGATGGACAAATTACAGCGTGCCGAGTTATCAGAAAAGAGCAATATATTTTACTAATCCCACCTAGAAGGAGAATGCTATTTAACCCCATGTCTACGTAATAAAGTATGCCATTTCGGTGGTTCAGTCTCTGAGTGAAATTTTTCAACCAGATTAGCAGATTTGGTTAATTAGCTTCTCTGCACGCACTCAGACATCTTTAATTTGGAGGAGAACAGTTACCTAGTGTATCTTAAATTGGTGTAACCTCCACACAGACACAAGACAGCTTATTCTGAAAAGTCACCCAAAGGGGCTGGTACATTTTATTGCCTGGATGGCAGTATTCTCTGGGAACAAAGGATGACTTTTGTAGGGGCTCTTCACTTTAGCTGAAATCAAAGAGTTCTGGACAATATCTTATAGAAACAAACAAAATGTAACGGGTCCGGGAGGCGGAACCTCTGAGCTACTATACAAGGGGGCGGCCCTTGTAAGGGAGCGGGTGGCAGTCTCTGGGTGAACGGACAGGGAGTTACGGCAAGTGATCAGGGCAGTCTCTGGGTAAGGGGTAGGTACGACCTGTGATGGCAGAGCCTCCGGGTAGGCTAGCAGGCAGATGGTAGATGTGTGCTCCCAGGTGAGCAAGCGAGAGTCTCTGGAATAGCAGGTGGTCACGGCACGTGACGGCGGAACCTCCGGGCTGGCAGGCAGGTAGGTAACGGAGAAGCGCTCCCAGGTGAGCGGGCAAGAGTCTCTGGAATAGCTGGTGGTCACCGCACGTGACAACGGGACCTCCGGGCTGGCAAGCAGGCAGGTAACGGAGATGCGCTCCCAGGTGAGCGGGCAAGAGTCTCTGAGATAGCTGGTGGTCACAGCACGTGACAACGGAGCCTCCGGGCTGGCAAGCAGGCAGATAACGGAGAAGCGCTCCCAGGTGAGCGGGCAAGCTGGTCCATAGACAGACTGACCGGAGTAGTAAGGCAGACCGTCGGGCCTCAGGCAAGCAGGCAGGTAGCTGATATGCGCTCCCAGGTGAGCGGGCAGGCTGGTCCTTTAGACAGACTGACAGGAGTAGTAAGGCAGACCGTCGGACCTCAGACTGGCAGACAGGTAACAAGTATTCAGGCAGGAATCAGGCAGGTAACTGGCAGGTAAACTAGCAGGAAACTGGCAGGAAACTGGCAGGTAACTGGCAGGTAACTGGCAACGGGACCTGAGGGCTGAAGCACAGGTGAGACACAGGTGCAAACAACATTGCTCGGGCACCTCCATTTTGGAGGAGGTGCCTTATATATGATGAAGTCCTCCGGCCATTGGCCGGGGACTCTTTAGGGCGGCGCGCGCGGCCCCTTTAAGAGGAGGGGAGCGCGCGCGCGCGCGCCCTAAGCACAGGGGCCGGGAAGGAGCGCGCGCTGAGAGCAGAGCAGGAGGAGGACGCCGGGACGGAGCGCGCGCTGACAGCAGAGCGGGGGGAGGATGCCGGGCACGGAGCAGAGCGGTGAGAGGAGCAGCGTCCCTGCCTAGCAGAGGGCAGGGACGCCGGCACTACAGTACCCCCCCCTTTAGGCCCCCCCTTTTTTAGGCCAGACAGAAATTTAGCTAGGATGAGAGGGGCATGGATGTTCTCCCGGGGCTCCCACGTTCTCTCCTCAGGACCAAACCCCTTCCAATCTACCAGAAAAAAGGTCTTTCCTCTTACCCTTTTGGTGGCAAGAATGTTCTCTACCTCAAACTCGTCCTCAGCAGAAACCGAAGCAGGAGGCGTACCTGTAGACTTGGAAAAAGAGTTAAGCACCACAGGTTTGAGGAGAGACACATGGAAGGAGTTAGGGATCCGTAAGTTGGCCGGGAGTTTCAATTTATAGGCCACCGGGTTGATCTGACTGATGACCTCCAGTGGGCCGATGAACCGAGGCCCTAACTTATAGGAAGGGATCTTGAGCCGGACATATTTGGACGAGAGCCAGACTTTATCCCCAGGGCGGAATTGAGGAGGGTCCAGACGTTTTTTGTCAGCGTGTCTTTTCATACGCTCGGATGACAGAAGGAGTGCGGACCGGGTACTCTCCCATATGGAGGAAAATTTGTTAACAAGAGATTCCGCAGCCGGATTGTCCACCGAGGTGGAGACGGGAAACGGGATCCGAGGATGCTGACCGTAGACTACAAAAAACGGGGATTTGGAGGAAGACTCGCTCTCGTGATTGTTGTACGAGAATTCGGCCCATGGCAGGAGATCCACCCAGTCAGAATGGTGGGCATTAACGAAGTGCCGAAGGTAACTGGTCAGGTTCTGATTGATCCGCTCCACTTGACCATTAGACTGTGGGTGGTAAGCGGAGGAGAAGTCCAGGGTGACGTCCAGCAATTTACAAGTGGCTCTCCAGAAACGGGAAGTGAACTGTACTCCTCGATCCGACACGATGTGACGGGGCAGGCCATGAAGACGGAAGATGTGGCGGATAAAGTCTTTAGCCAGCTCGGGTGCAGACGGAAGACCTGGCAGTGGAATGAAGTGAGCCATCTTGGAAAAACGGTCAGCGACCACCCAAATGACCGTACAACCGGCAGAGACGGGCAGATCAGTTATGAAGTCGATCGCTATATGCTGCCAGGGGGCAGCAGGTACTGGCAGAGGTAGGAGGCGGCCGGCCGGCAGGTGTCTCGGAACTTTGTTGCGGGCGCAGGACACACAGGCAGAAACAAAGTCAATTACATCCTTGTGCAGGTTAGGCCACCAGTAGTGCCGGGTAATAAGCTGGAGGGTCTTTTTCTGACCGGCGTGGCCAGCTAGTTTAGACGAATGACCCCAGTGTAGGATCTTCTCCCGATCAGGTACTGGTATGAACGTCTTACCAGGAGGAAGACGATTTAGACTCACGGGAGCCACCTGCATTACTCTGGCGGGATCGATGATGTGTTTCGGATCCTCCTCGAGATCAGACACCAGAAAGGATCGAGACAAGGCGTCCGCCTTGACGTTTTTGTCAGCCGGGCGAAAATGAAGGACAAAATCAAAACGAGCAAAAAACAAGGACCACCGGGCTTGGCGCGGGTTAAGTCTCTGGGCATGCTGGAGGTAAGCCAAGTTCTTGTGGTCAGTGTAAATTATTACCGGGTGAAGAGCCCCCTCGAGCAGGTAACGCCACTCCTCCAATGCCAGTTTGATGGCCAATAACTCTCGGTCTCCTATGGAATAATTGCGCTCTGAGGAGGAGAAGAGTTTTGAGAAGAAGCCACAAGTTACCATCCTCCCGGAAGATGATTTTTGAGTAAGTACTGCTCCGGCTCCAGAGGAGGAGGCGTCAACTTCCAGGAAGAACTGCTTGTTGCCATCTGGGCGATGCAGCACCGGGGCGGAAGAAAAGGCCTGTTTAAGGGAAAGAAAGGCCTCCTCTGCTTCGGGTGGCCACTCTTTGGGATTAGTACCTTTACGGGTGAGCGCAGAAATTGGGGCCGTCCGGGAAGAGAAGTGTGGTATGAAGAGGCGGTAGTAGTTGGCGAAGCCCAGGAATCGCTGAATGGCCTTCAACCCCTCCGGTCGGGGCCATTTCTCGATGGCAGACAGTTTCTCAGGATCCATTTGTAGGCCGGTCTGAGAGATAATGTAGCCCAGAAACGGAAGCGAGGTCTGCTCAAAGAGGCACTTCTCAAATTTAGCGTAGAGATGGTTCTGCCTTAGCCTGAGCAGGACCTGACGAACGTCCCTCCGGTGAGTCTGGAGATCCGGAGAGAAGACCAAGATGTCGTCCAGGTACACCACTACGCAGGAGTAGAGAAGGTCCCGGAAGATGTCATTGACCAACTCTTGAAAGACGGCAGGAGCGTTACAGAGACCAAAGGGCATTACCAGGTATTCATAGTGGCCGTCCCGGGTGTTGAATGCCGTCTTCCATTCATCCCCCTGACGAATACGAACCAGGTTGTACGCCCCACGAAGGTCCAGTTTGGTGAAGATCCTAGCCCCCCTCAGACGATCAAATAATTCTGGAATGAGCGGAAGAGGGTACTTATTCTTCACCGTGATCAGGTTTAGGCCTCTATAGTCTATACAGGGACGGAGAGAGCCGTCCTTCTTTTTGACGAAAAAGAAGCCTGCTCCCGCCGGGGAGGTAGATTTCCGGATGAATCCTCTGGCCAGATTCTCCTCAATATATTCGGACATTGACCGGGTCTCAGCAGCGGATAAAGGATAGATACGCCCACGGGGAGGAGTAGTACCGGGTAGCAGATCGATGGGACAGTCGTATGGTCTATGTGGTGGTAATGTCTCTGCCTCCTTTTTATTAAAGACATCTGCATAAGACCAATAAGGAATCGGAAGTCCAGGTAGATTAGCTGGGGTAGGAGAAGGACGGACGGGATGGACGGGAACCAGGCAGGTTTTATGACAGTCTTGTCCCCAGCGAAGGACCTCTCCGGTTTGCCAGTCTAGCACGGGTGCATGTCTCTGGAGCCAGGGCAGACCTAGCAAGAGGGCGTGAGAGAGTCCAGGCAAAACATGAAAGGAGATACTTTCAGAATGCAGCATTCCCACCTGCAGGGTAATGGATTCGGTGATGAGTTGAATGGGGCGAGGTAAGAGGCCCCCATCCACGGCAGCGACAGACAAGGGTACAGCCAGAGGTTTGGTGGGGATGCGGTATTTCTCAACCAGGGACTGTGAAATAAGGTTCCCGGCTGCTCCAGAGTCAAGTTGGGCTAGTTCGAAATAACGGTTCTCCCCGTAGATGATCGAAACAGACAACAGCAGGGATGGAGAGGATTTATTCTTGTCTAGGTGGACCTCTCTGAGCGAACCTAGACACAGGCGTTTCCCGACCTCTCCGGGCAGGCACGGATCCGGTGCTCCTTACTGCCACAGTAGAAGCAGCTCCCCTCGGCACGGCGTGAGTCCTGACGGGTTTTGACCATCTTGGTCTGGTCGACCTGCATAGGCTCAGGAGAGTGTACCTGGGGAGAGACGGAGGGAATGACGGGTTTCTGGAAAGTAGGAGCTAAACGTGGAATCCTTCTCTCACGGGTGACCTCTTTGGCACGCTCTTGGAACCGTAGGTCAATCCGGGTGGCAAGGGTTATTAGATCATCGAGAGAGGTAGGAATGTCCCGACCAGCAAGTTCATCTTTAATACGACCGGACAGACCCTCCCAGAAGACGGATACCAGAGCGTCGTTATCCCAGGCCAGCTCCGAGGCAAGGGTGCGGAACCGTATGGCATATTGGCCCACGGTGAGACCCTCCTGACGGAGGCGTAGCAGAGAGGATGCGGATGAGGTCTTCCGTCCGGGTTCGTCGAAGACTTTCCGGAAAGCCGAGAGAAAAGCAGGCAAGTTGGACACCAGGGGGTCTCCTCTCTCCCATAGAGGATTTAGCCAGGCCAGGGCCTCCCCGGTGAGATGGGACATGATAAAGGCAATTTTGGCCCGGTCGGAATTAAACTGATGGGACAAAAGTTCAAAGTGCAGGGTGCACTGATTTATGAAGCCCCGAGCCTGGACGGGGTCGCCTCCGAAGCGAGGAGGTGCAGAGAGCCGGGGTCCGGGGTAGGATACCATAGTATTAGTGGGCAGCGGAGCTGCCGGATTGCAAGATATGGCACTGGCGGAGGTTGTTGGTGGATCAGACAGAGTGTTCAGGCGAGTATTAACATTCCGCAGGTGACCCAGGATGGCCTCCTGTTGGGACCTCTGACGGGACAGTTCAAGACAGAGGTCCGAGAGCGAGGGAGCTTGGGTGCCACCGGGTTCCATGGCCCGAGCAAACTGTAACGGGTCCGGGAGGCGGAACCTCTGAGCTACTATACAAGGGGGCGGCCCTTGTAAGGGAGCGGGTGGCAGTCTCTGGGTGAACGGACAGGGAGTTACGGCAAGTGATCAGGGCAGTCTCTGGGTAAGGGGTAGGTACGACCTGTGATGGCAGAGCCTCCGGGTAGGCTAGCAGGCAGATGGTAGATGTGTGCTCCCAGGTGAGCAAGCGAGAGTCTCTGGAATAGCAGGTGGTCACGGCACGTGACGGCGGAACCTCCGGGCTGGCAGGCAGGTAGGTAACGGAGAAGCGCTCCCAGGTGAGCGGGCAAGAGTCTCTGGAATAGCTGGTGGTCACCGCACGTGACAACGGGACCTCCGGGCTGGCAAGCAGGAAGGTAACGGAGATGCGCTCCCAGGTGAGCGGGCAAGAGTCTCTGAGATAGCTGGTGGTCACAGCACGTGACAACGGAGCCTCCGGGCTGGCAAGCAGGCAGATAACGGAGAAGCGCTCCCAGGTGAGCGGGCAAGCTGGTCCATAGACAGACTGACCGGAGTAGTAAGGCAGACCGTCGGGCCTCAGGCAAGCAGGCAGGTAGCTGATATGCGCTCCCAGGTGAGCGGGCAGGCTGGTCCTTTAGACAGACTGACAGGAGTAGTAAGGCAGACCGTCGGACCTCAGACTGGCAGACAGGTAACAAGTATTCAGGCAGGAATCAGGCAGGTAACTGGCAGGTAAACTAGCAGGAAACTGGCAGGAAACTGGCAGGTAACTGGCAGGTAACTGGCAACGGGACCTGAGGGCTGAAGCACAGGTGAGACACAGGTGCAAACAACATTGCTCGGGCACCTCCATTTTGGAGGAGGTGCCTTATATATGATGAAGTCCTCCGGCCATTGGCCGGGGACTCTTTAGGGCGGCGCGCGCGGCCCCTTTAAGAGGAGGGGAGCGCGCGCGCGCGCGCCCTAAGCACAGGGGCCGGGAAGGAGCGCGCGCTGAGAGCAGAGCAGGAGGAGGACGCCGGGACGGAGCGCGCGCTGACAGCAGAGCGGGGGGAGGATGCCGGGCACGGAGCAGAGCGGTGAGAGGAGCAGCGTCCCTGCCTAGCAGAGGGCAGGGACGCCGGCACTACACAAAATTGTAGAAACTGGTCCAAAAATGATTATATACTACAAAAAAACATTGAAAAGTGTATAAAAATGGAAGCAAATTTATATTATGCTTTATTTAAAACATTGGGTCCCGAGCTATAATCTTGACGCATTAGTAAAGTAAGTGTTTCATGTGTATTTATAGGTGTTTGTCATTACAGCTGGCTTTATGACCAAGACGTGTATTGATCTCTAGTTAAGACATCACTGTTCTGTTCAATAAGTAACAAATCATGGATCCGCGGAAGCCCCAGAAGTTTTCCCAGAAGTGAATCCTACAGCTTCATATGTGGATCTTTATAACTATTGAAAGTCTTTTCCATAAATCTTAATTGTGTTGCTTCTGCAGGAAGTTCATGGATTTCTGTAAGGGTCATTCAGATTAATGTTGTAGATACTGATGTAACAATTCTGCTGTGTGAATATATGATAAGGATTTCATTTATTTACCTGGGTCTTGTTTTCCAGCCGTGCTCCATAATAGTATCCTTAGAAAATTTCAGTTCCTCTTACGCTGTTGTTGTCTCTCATTAAATTCAAGTGACCTTTACATTCTCTTTTGAACTTTATTCTTATATGTTTGTGATTCTTCCACAGGATCACTCCACCCTTTTACTGTCAGCTAGATAACTCCTTGTCATAATTCTATTATCAATGACCTACCAAGACTTCAATATTAAAATTAATGAGTAACTTCCAGATAAAGACCAGCAATTGAAAGCTAAATTACACCTATTATTAATATTTCACTGTTGATGAAATGCTAACTTATAGTGGCCCATAATTACTTTATTAACTAAGTATAACTGAGTTCTTAGCTACTATATTATGTGGGCATGTCCCTGTATGGCTGCCAACAGGGAGCATCAAGAACTTATAGACAGTAGAGTAAAATTAGGGCATTATTGACGCTGGAACCACTGTGTGATTGGCTGTATTGCATTTTCCATTAAGCTGAAGGATTCGACAAAATCCATTTGACTACACAGTCTAAGGCCACAAATATAAAAAAAAATTGCAAGATGACCCCTGGTGTGGGTAAGCACTAACTACATACATAAATCCAATCAAAATCTGCTCAGATGAACATATGTAGAATCATAGAATCATAGAATCATAGAATGGTAGAGTTGGAAGGGACCTCCTGGGTCATCTGGTCCAACCCCCTGCTCAAAGCAGGATTCACTAGATCATCTCAGACAGATGTCTGTCCAGCCTCTGTTTGAAGACGTCAATTGAAGGGGAACTCACCACCTCTCGTGGTGACAAACAAGAAATGGATCTTACAAATTGGTTTCAGGAACGGAGGTATAGCCGATGTAGCATTGAACAAGCGTAATGAAGAGCCAGTAACACTAAACGTTCAGACTTACTGGCCCCCAAGAGGAATCCTGGGGCAGAAAAGGTCCGATTTGTACGCGATTTCCACTCTTGCCATTATCAGGTTCGTGACATTTTAATTAAACATTGGCCCATATTGCTATGAGGTAGATCATAGCGTAAACATCTTACCGAATACCCAGCTATGTCCTATAGGAGATCTAGAATCCTTCGTGACCTCTTGGTCCATAGTCATCACCAAAGTCTAAAACCTCAACACATTTTTGGTTCACTTGGTCCAAAATGGGGAGAACCCCCATATGGACATTGTGTAGCATGTCCAAATGTATTGAACACCTCTGAGTTTCATAACTCATCAGGTACAACCTGTTATGAAATTACACATTAGCTCAATTGTTGCACCAGGGAAGGTTTTTACTACGCAACCTGTCCTTGCAATAAAATATGTATTGGCATGACCACGAGGAAACTCAAAAAGTGAGTGAGGGAACATATATGGAACAAAATTGCAGCAAAAGAAACCACCATAGATGAAGACCTTTAATTTATCTGTGTGTTTCCCTCTGAGCCTTTGTTGCGACATCTATGGTGCTTGATTTCATTATCTTGTTTTTGGTTTTAACTTTTTATTTTGTCTGTCTTACATTTCTGGGCATATCTTTATAATGAACAACATTCATGAGTATCAGAAGTGGACACATCGATGGAATTGATGCATTCTTGATTCTCTTTCAATTATCTATAATACTATTTACTTATTGAACATAATGTATATTTATAAGTGACTCTGAATAGGGTAGGTGCACTATTTTATATAGTTTTATTCATTGTTTCATATATTTATAAATCAATGGACTTTTAGATTAGTCTAGAGATATCAGGCTATATTACGGTATTTCATATGCATAATCTATGACTTGTTAGTCTTCTTTTCTACAGTGGTTCACAGTCACTTTTTTTTGTGTATAGTGTATATTAAGTTATAAATGGATTTTCCCATGTATATGCATGTATGTACAGTACAGACCAAAAGTTTGGACACACCTTCTCATTTAAAGATTTTTCTGTATTTTCATGACTTCGAAAATTGTACATTCACACTGAAGGCATTAAAATTATGAATTAACACATGTGGAATTGTAGCGCCCCAAGGGCTCGGCCGCTACAGGGGTATTGCACCTCTGCCAGAGGTGTGGTATTCCACTCCCGGGTAAGGATGGAGTATGGACCAGGGCTCAGTTAGCTGCATACAGCACACTCACCCCATTTCCGAGGGACAGCTCAACGGTACTCCCATTAGACAGAAATGCAGGTACGACAGACCATGTCCCTGCTGGAGTGGGGAGGGGGGAGGAATACCCGGTGATGTAGGAGCAGATAGGGGACGGTTCCTGAGCGTAGGTAGGAGCCCATTGGTTGCTGGTCACCTGGGCTCATGGCTAGAGGGAGGTATAAGAGGTGGGCACCATCTTAGGTCGGGCGTTCGGTCAGTCTGTGCAGAGAGAGGAGAAGACTGGGAGTAGAGGCTCTGTAGGAGCTCTACTCCAGAGTGGGCCTAGGGAAAGGCCGAGGAAGAGAGTGGAGTGGAGAGAGAGAGGAGGTGAAGGGGAGCTGTGGTTTCCTCTCAGCCCAGCTCCACGAGAAAGGAGAAGAAGAAGGAAAAGGAAAGAAGAAGAGAGAGAGAGACAGAAGGGCTCAGGAACAAGAAGGTGGAAGGGACCCTAAGAACCCACGAGAATACAGGGTGAAGGGTCAGGCAGATTAAGGGTACCGGATCCCAAGTTGGTGGAGGAGAAACAACCCTCAGCCAAAGACCGGAGGCTGTGACCAATTATTGGTGCAGCACCTCATCAAACCTGCTAGGAAGGCACCATAAAGGACAGCGGAGAACGGGATCCACGTTTAACCGCACAAGTCCGCGGCAGCTGGACAAAAGTGGGTCACTGGTGAGACAGGCCAGAGGAAGGATTGAAGGGGGTCCTGAGCCATACTTCTGAGCTGCCTGGGAGTTGACCGAGCCCCACACCTGGTGGACGCAGCACGGCTTGGGTGGTCACTACCTGTACAGAAGTGACCCGGAACGAATGAACTGTGAGTAAAGACCCTGGACTGTAACTTGTTGTCTGCGTGCTCCTTTGCGCCTCCAGCACTATTGGTACCGGGACTCTCACCACCATCACTCCCACCATCCACTACACTGCCCTGGGGCCGCACTCTTCCCGTGGGGAGTCACACCATCCCAGCTGCATACATCATCAGCCCCAGCGGTCTGCCTTGCAGCGGCGGATCCTAATAACCGCAATCCACGGGTGGCGTAGTCGGACATCACTTAAAACTTATAAAGGGACTACCACTGGTCTGACCACCCTGAGCCACGGACTGGGTCGCCACTATTACCCCCACCGTTCCCCTATTGCCCGGATCCGAGTGCCCCACGGCCCAGGGGGCGAGTCAGAATTGTATACTTAACAAAAAAGTGTGGAACAACTGAAAACATGTCTTATATTCTAGGTTCTTCAAAGTAGCCACCTTTTGCTTTGATGACTACTTTGCACACTCTTGGCATTCTCATGATGAGCTTCAAGAGGTAGTCACCGGAAATGGTTTTCACTTCACAGGTGTGCCCTGTCAGGTTTAATAAGTGAGATTTCTTGCCTTATAAATGGGGTTGGGACCATCAGTTGTGTTGTGCAGAAGTCAGGTGGATACACAGCTGATAGTCCTACTGAATAGACTGTTAGAATTTGTATTATGGCAAGAAAAAAGCAGCTGAGTATAGAAAAACGAGTGGCCATCATTACTTTAAGAAATGAAGGTCAGTCAGTCCGAAAAATTGGGCAAACTTTGAAAGTGTCCCCAAGTGCAGTTGCAAAAACCATCAAGCGCTACAAAGAAACTGGCTCACATGAGGACCGCCCGAGGAAAGGAAGACCAAGAGTCACCTCTGCTCTGAGGATAAGTTTACCCGAGTCACCAACCTCAGAAATCGCAGGTTAACAGCAGCTCAGATTAGAGACCAGGTCAATGCCACACAGAGTTCTAGCAGCAGACACATCTCTACAACAACTGTTAAGAGGAGACTTTGTGCAGCAGGCCTTCATGGTAAAATAGCTGCTAGGAAACCACTGCTAAGGACAGACAACAAGCAGAAGAGACTTGTTTGGGCTAAAGAACACAAGGAATGGACAGCAGACCAGTGGAAATCTGTGCTTTGGTTTGATGAGCCCAAATTTGAGATCTTTGGTTCCAACCACCGTGTCTTTGTGCGATGCAGAAAAGGTGAACAGATGGACTCTACATGCCTGGTTCCCACCGTGAAGCATGGAGGAGGAGGTGTGATGGTGTGGGGGTGCTTTGCTGATGACACTGTTGGGGATTTATTCAAAATTGAAGGCATATTGAACCAGCATGGCTACCACAGCATCTTGCAGCGGCATGCTATTCCATCCGGTTTGTGTTTAGTTGGACCATCATTTATTTTTCAACAGGACAATGACTCCAAACACACCTCCAGGATGTGTAAGGGCTATTTGACCAAGAAGGAGAGTGATGGAGTGCTACGCCAGATGACCTGGCCTCCACAGTCACCAGACCTGAACCCAATCAAGATGGTTTGGGGTGAGCTGGACCGCAGAGTGAAGGCAAAAGGGCCAACAAGTGCTAAGCATCTCTGGGAACTCCTTCAAGATTGTTGGAAGACCATTTCCGGTGACTACCTCTTGAAGCTCATCAAGAGAATGCCAAGAGTGTGCAAAGCAGTCATCAAAGCAAAAGGTGGCTACTTTGAATAACCTAGAATATAAGACATATTTTCAGTTGTTTCACACTTTTTTTGTTAAGTATATAATTCCACATGTGTTAATTCATAGTTTTGATGCCTTCAGTGTGAATGTACAATTTTCATAGTCATGAAAATACAGAAAAATCTTTAAATGAGAAGGTGTGTCCAAACTTTTGGTCTGTACTGTATATATATACTGTATTACTTTAACATATTTATTATATGATATTCATTTGATTGCTCAGTCTGTATATATAATTTATATTGTAATACATTTTTGTATACTGTGGAATCCCCTGTACAACTACCCTACATCTGTATGTATTCTTGCGTCTGTATTTTGGATTTTTTAAAAAAATTATGATCTTTTGTTATCTAATAAAGTATATAACTTTTTAAACTTATCTAGACTACCTTTGTCCTGGCATTTGTTTTGATCTTTTACAGTATAAGGCCACGTTCAGTATTTGGTCAGTATTTTACCTCAGTATTTGTAAGCCAAAACCAGGAGTGGGTGATAAATACAGAAGTGGTGACGTTTTTCTATTATACTTTTCCTCTGATTGTTCCACTCCTGATTTTGGTTTCAAACACTGTACTGACCAAATACTGAACATGTGAACGTGGCCTAAAACTGCCTATACAAATTAGAAATATGTTGTGGTTCAAGGATCCGTTTTCAACACAACAATGCCAGGCCACATGATGCTGGTGCTACTGAGAGCAGCCAGAGTTAAACGTGCTAAAATTGCCTATAGCATCATTGGTTGGCAATAGCAAAGGGACCTGCCAGCAACGGATCTTGATGATTTGTGCATGCCCAGTTGCCATCAGCATGGCAGAACAGTCTTCAGATATCCATTAACCCCTTATCGATATATGACGTACTGGTATGCCTGCTTCCTGACTTTGATGCAGGTAGCACACTGAGCCCACATCTTTTCTGGCTCATAACAGCTGATTTAATTGGCCCTCATGTGCCTCTAACATTGGAGAGTGGAGCTGATGAAGCGACTGTGGCTGTTAATCTGTGAAATCCTGCTGTCAATCTCTGACAGCCTCATTTAATACTCGCCGGCAGGGGGAAGAGTGTCGCTCCACGTGCCCATTGGCGAGCCCGTGACGTGATCGCTGGGTGACGATGGGTTGTCATGAGAGCAGGGGGTCTACGATCCTCCTGTGAAAGCTGTCATCTAGCTGGCGTTCATAGGAGATCATGATGTATAGCACAAGCAATCAGACAATCTCAGCTTCAAGTCCCCTAAGGGGATGAAGACTTTTTATCACTATGGTATTGAGTCTCCGAGCACATATTTCTTTTATTGATTATCTTTTTCTATCCCTTTTAATTGTAACATTTATTCTAAAAGACAGGATCTTTGCTACAAGAGCGAATTTCCATATCAAATGGTGGAGAAGTAGCATAACTAGCTACCTAAGTTCCCTGATAAAGTAATTCAAACAGAAGTAACTACAGGATGGACAAATGCGGCGGGAGGTGAGATTTCTTACCAGTCTCTACTTTCCTCCTCCTCTGTAGGTCGTGCTTTGGGTATTTTGACTTTAACAGATGTTGCCAATCTCTATCACAGGTGTCTTTGAAGATGCATTTACACTGGTTGATAATTCATCAGATTCCAACATTAACGACCCATCGTTCATAAATGTGTAATGTGAATGGGTTAAGCGATGTCCAGAAACGTTTGTTCATGATGCATGAAATCATTTAGGTAAGCGAAAAAATTCTTGTTCACCTTTTCGAAAATTATGTAATGTAATTGGAGATTGTTCGCTTGTTCAATGGTTTCACCAGCAAAAAAGAGGAGAGGAAATTCAACTCCTAAATTGGTTGATCGTATTCCAAGGCAATACAGCGATTGGAGCATGGGACCGAGTATATATTTGTAACTGACAAAAATGTTTTCACTTTGCTAATGTAATTACGTTTTATTTCTACAGCATCAATGGAAATGTTTGTACAATACTTTATGAATTCATGTAGTCGAAATATATAGTATCACTTATGGGATTTGGACGATGAACACACCTAATCTGTCTGTGTGAACACAGTGCTCGATGCTCAATGTTTTGATGTAACGATCACTGTGGGAACATCCTGGTGTGGGGCTGTTTTTCAGCATACGGCACTGTCAAATTTCATATAGTTGAAGGAAGGATGAATGGATGAATGTGCTGAGACAATCTTGGTAAAAATCTGCTGCCATCTACCAGTATGATGAAGATGAAACGAGGGTGGACATTTCAGCAAGACGATGATCCCAAACACACAGCCAAGGAAACTCTCAATTGGTTTCAGAGACAGAAAATAAAGCTGCTAGAAGCTGCTTTTATGGAAAGAACTGAAGCTCAGAGTTAATAGAAGGAGCCCATGGAAGCTTCAGGATCTGAAGAGTGTTTGTGTGGAAGAATAGGCCAAAATCACACCTGAGCAATGCAGGCGACTAGTTTCTCCATACGGGAGGCATCTTGAAGCTATTATGATCAACAAAGGCTTTTGTACAAAGTATTAATTAAATTTCAATAAGCGTGTTCAATACTTTTTCCTTGTGTCATTTCTCATTATTATTACACATAACTTAATTTATGGACATCTATAGTTTGATTTCTTTGCCTGTGTGGTTTGGATGGGTTGTTACCAAGATCTGGTCAATAGCATATTTAGAAATATATTTACTTAGAAAATTGGTGACGTGATGGTGACGTGACGTATTTATTTCATCAAATCCAACAGGAAAGAAGAAAACAGCACTCACCACAAGATGCCAGTGTGGAATCCTTTAATCCAGAATCGACATACAGGTGTAGCGACTGGCTAGGGGGTGCAGGGTTGAAGAGTGGATTAAAGGATTCCATGCTGGCATCTTGTGGTGAGTGCTGTTTTCTTCTTTCCTGTTGGATTTGATGCACTACATTTCTGCATTCAGCACCACCCTCTACAGATTGCTCAAGGGCTAAGCAATCCGAAAATAGTGATAATCGATTATAAAGGTTTGTCATTTGTACTGCTGCCGGTGAGCTTCTCTTGAATGTTGTTCACCAATATTTATTTCACCCGCTGTATGGATTTAAGTTGGTTGCGGTATGGTGGGTTTATTATGAGCATTCCTACAAAGTGTATGTTCTCCTTGGTTGGATATTTTTAAGTGCTTTTATATATGGTTTTGACAGTTTTCGAATTTTTTTTAATGTTTTGATAAAAATAAATTAAGAAAATACATTGTCTGTGATATATAGACATTGGTGTGCACTGTTCTCTTTATATACATGGTCTCTATTTGATTTACAGTATGTGGTCAGTAGTTTATAGTGTGTAATTAGTTGCACCCTAATCTGTATTTGTGCCTATGTTCTGCTCCTTATTGATAAATCATACAGATAGTGTGTGACAGATCAGCAATGAAGAACACTTAGCATCTGTTTACCTATAGTCATAAACACTGGGTCGATTCTCGCTTCCCTGCTGCATAAGACGAAAATTTAAATAGCAACAAGCCAAAAGCAGGAGTGGGTGAAAAATGCAGAAGTGGAGACGTGTTTCTTATACGCTTCCTCTGGTTGTTCTATTCCTGATTTTGACTTACAAATACTGAAGTAAAATACTGACCAAATACTGAAAGTGTGAACATGGTCTAAGCTTGTAGCCATCAGTTGCCATTCCCCCTTTTAATATTATACTACTCAGATCTGCTTATCACATAGCACCTGCAGACAGTAATCACCTCCCACTTAGTCAATAATGGTGGTGAGTCTGGTGACGTGACTAAAGGCTCCTCTCCAGAAGACAGCAATGAGCATACAATAAAGATACAAAATAAATCCTTAAATACGAACATACTCTTATAGTGCCCGAGACTGCTCTGATTATCTATGATACAAAACTATAAATGTGCGAACCTACACAAATGAATACAGTGAAAATGGTATTGTGGCACCCCAGGGGTCTGGTTTCCACAGTAATGCAATGTTATGTCTGAGAGCAGGTGGGAGGTCTCTCGGTCAGGAATCCTATGCATGCCACACCTCCTGCCCAGTCCTGGGAGGGGAAGAACTTCCCCTGTATAAGGCAGGGTTAGAGAGTTGAGAGGGAGAGTTCAGCCAGGAGGGCTGACAGGGAGCTGTGGCTCCGGCTGGGCCCAGCTCCTGGGCCATGCCAGAAGTAGAGAAGAGAAGCAGCATAGGAAGAAACAACAGGAGCTCTGTGGGAGCAGTGTTACAAAGAGTCAGGGGCTGGCAGCTGCAGAGCTCGCCCTGACTGAGAAGATTTCTTACCGGACCCGGAGTCCGAGGCTGTGGGGACTAACTCCTACCCAGCAGCAGAATCCGTCAGGCAGGGGATTTCAGGTCCTCTGGCCAAGAAACCCGAAGGCACGGTCACACGCATGGGACCAGCACCGCCGTCGTGGAGCGGAAGCTACTAGAAGGCCCCGAGTCACCGGCCATACGGGTGAGCACCACACGGTACACTCAGGGACGTGGGCTACTTATACTCGCTTCTAGCAAGGTAGCCAGAAGAGTACAGTAAGTTTGGGAGGCCTACAACTCCGCCTGGCCAGGGGAGATCCCATCTGCTCAAGGACTGACCAGGCCCCAATCGCTAGCCAGTACTCCGGGAGGGTCTATCTTTGTCACCAGTAAAGACCCTGAACTACACAGTACCGTCTCCGAGTGGTTCCTGCTACCCCCATCATCCACGTCGGCTGCCCTGAGGCCATACCCCTCCCGTTGGGGGTTATACTATCACGCTGCACAATCCTACCACCGGCCTCAGCGGTCTGCCCTGCAGCAGCAGCTCCCTGGCTGCACTCAACGGGTGGCGTAGTCGTCCAACATCTACCGCTAAAACAGCGCCACTTAGTCTGACTCCCTGGGCACGGACCGGATCACCGCCACGAGACTACAACCCTCAACAGATCCGGCTCCGGGTAAGCTCCCGCGTGCGCAACGCAGCGCGACACAGGCCCAGGGGCGCGTCAACTTTTGGCGTAGTCGGCAGGATTTCGTGCCCGCAGCCACCGGGTACTGCGTGCCTGAAAAAGACTGTTCAAACTTACCTGTGGTGAAGATTCCCGCCATCCGGCGCCATCTTCCGCTTCCTTCCCGCCATCGGTGGAGTTTTCCCGCCATCCGGCGCCATCTTCAGCCTTCTTCCCGCCATACGTGGAGTTTTCCCGCCATTGGACGCCATCTTGAGGACGCCGCGCGGGAAGAAGAGGGGCGTGGACTCCGAAAGCGCGCGAGAACTGAAGCCCCGCCTCACGTCCGGACGTTGCGTAAGGTCCTGGAAGGAGCCCAGCAGACGCCGACGTCACAGGAGCGCGACGGAAGGTCCTCAACCCTGACGATCCACTGTGGAGCCGCGGCCTACGGAAGAGGATCATCGCAAGGTAGGCCACGGTCCACTAGGGGGGAGAAGGATGCCGGATACGGAGGAGAGCTTCACCGCTTCAACCCCCGCCAGCGCCACCGCTGTTGCGGTCATGCCTTTCACCATGCCCTATATCCCGGGGGCAGCCTGGCTACCCCAGTACTCAGGGGAGTCACATACCCTGCATGACTTTAGAGAAAAGCTGGATAGCCTCTTCCAGGTGTACCCCCTCACAGAGGAGCAAAAAGTGAGCATCCTGGTGGCCCAATTAACCGGGGCAGCCCAAAGGGGGGTAAAGTCCTGGCCACCTGGGAGGAGGACTGTCGCAGAGATACTAACCCAGCTAACCGAGGAGGAGCTGCAGTACTACCAATACGAGGAAAGCCAAGAGGACCCGGACGGGTCTGAGGACTACCCTCAGGAGGGAGCACAAAGAGGACATAGCTACTGAAGGGAAGTAGCGTGAATAAAGAGCTGTACATAGTTACCCGTTAGGGTACAAGGACTGCTGCTAATTAAAATATGGTCCCCGTTGGGATTAGTGAATTGTTCCCCGTGTGTCCCTATCCCTTACCAGGCTGAGGACTGTGAGCAGCCATCCCCTATCCCTTACCAGGCTGAGGACTGTGAGCAGCCAATCCTTATCCCCACTGGCCGAGGACTGAGAGCGGCCATATCCTGTAAATAATTATGTGTTTCTAGTAATTTATAGGAGTCCTTGGTGGATTTACCGGGAATCCTTTGTACAGTTAGTGGAGCGTAACCCAGGATGGACTAAAAGACTGTTAAGGACTCGGGGCAGGACAGACCCCTACCTGGTTACGTCTCCCTGTTTTGGTGAAATGGACACCTTTGTTTCCTTCAAAGACTGCACCCGGTTGCGGACATGCCGTGACCACCTTTATGTGTTTTTCTTATTGTATTATTATTGTTATACCCTGTTATGTCTTTCTAAAAAAAATATGTTTAGTCCCGGAGTACTAAATTTCACTAGGGGGGAATGTGGCACCCCAGGGGTCTGGTTTCCACAGTAATGCAATGTTATGTCTGAGAGCAGGTGGGAGGTCTCTTGGTCAGGAATCCTATGCATGCCACACCTCCTGCCCAGTCCTGGGAGGGGAAGAACTTCCCCTGTATAAACCTGGGGCTGAGGCAGGGTTAGAGAGTTGAGAGGGAGAGTTCAGCCAGGAGGGCTGACAGGGAGCTGTGGCTCCGGCTGGGCCCAGCTCCTGGGCCATGCCAGAAGTAGAGAAGAGAAGCAGCATAGGAAGAAACAACAGGAGCTCTGTGGGAGCAGTGTTACAAAGAGTCAGGGGCTGGCAGCTGCAGAGCTCGCCCTGACTGAGAAGATTTCTTACCGGACCCGGAGTCCGAGGCTGTGGGGACTAACTCCTACCCAGCAGCAGAATCCGTCAGGCAGGGGATTTCAGGTCCTCTGGCCAAGAAACCCGAAGGCACGGTCACACGCATGGGACCAGCACCGCCGTCGTGGAGCGGAAGCTACTAGAAGGCCCCGAGTCACCGGCCATACGGGTGAGCATCACACGGTACACTCAGGGACGTGGGCTACTTATACTCGCTTCTAGCAAGGTAGCCAGAAGAGTACAGTCAGTTTGGGAGGCCTACAACTCCGCCTGGCCAGGGGAGATCCCATCTGCTCAAGGACTGACCAGGCCCCAATCGCTAGCCAGTACTCCGGGAGGGTCTATCTTTGTCACCAGTAAAGACCCTGAACTACACAGTACCGTCTCCGAGTGGTTCCTGCTACCCCCATCATCCACATCGGCTGCCCTGAGGCCATACCCCTCCCGTTGGGGGTTATACTATCACGCTGCACAATCCTACCACCGGCCTCAGCGGTCTGCCCTGCAGCAGCAGCTCCCTGGCTGCACTCAACGGGTGGCGTAGTCGTCCAACATCTACCGCTAAAACAGCGCCACTTAGTCTGACTCCCTGGGCACGGACCGGATCACCGCCACGAGACTACAACCCTCAACAGATCCGGCTCCGGGTAAGCTCCCGCGTGCGCAACGCAGCGCGACACAGGCCCAGGGGCGCGTCAGTATCACATATAAAAACATATATATTAATAATAATTAAAATGAAAGGGTAACTCATAGGCTGAAATATTAGCTATTCTATATTTTTACAATAAATATAATAAACCAATGGTTTCTTATTTTATGTTTCTGTAGACCCATACGAATGAGTGTGGCAACCCTCTGATAACCGAGTATTACGGTATACTGTATAATCCCGGGCATGTTATATCGGTCATATTTCTCACTTGGCAGGACATCATCATAACTTTGTAGATCATACAAATTACCTTTGTGTCCTTTTCAAATTATTCTGTGTGACTCTATTATAGTTTTGGATCTCAGTCTTTAACTACTGTAAAATTGATAGCAAGTCGACTTAAACTATCTCCTTTTTAAGGTGTGAAAATTATTTGCCAACTTTGTTTTGGAAGTTGCTCCTCTTTAATCCTTTGCGCAGCCAATTTTCATTTTTACGTTTGCAATTATCCCTGCCCTTCTTCCATGAGCCATAATATTTGTATTTATCCATTAACATTGCTGTATGAAGGCATGTTTTTTATTTGGACAAGTTGTAGTTTTACCATAAAATGCATTGAAAATAGGAAAAAAATCCAAGTGTGATAAAATGGTGCAAAAATGCAATCCTGTCATTTTTTTAGGTTTGGTTTTACAATGCTTATTGTGCTGTATTAATGATCTGGCAATACGGTTACAGCAATTACAATACTGCATAATTTTTTTTCTATTTAGACGAAATCTCTCACCAGTTGTTTGCCAACTAATCTGAGAGTTGCATAATGTAATGGAAGAGACCCTAATTCCAGCGATGTGTCACTTACTGCGCTGTTTGCTATAGCTTTGATAAAACAACTGTTTTATCAGCAGGAGGTTATCGCTAGAGGACTAGTAAATCTGCTGTCATGTAATCATCTATATTCTTAAGCTCTGTATAACCTGCCCCCACCACTGATTGGCAGCTCTCTGTGTACACTGTACATAGGCAGAAAGCTGCCAATCAGTGATTTGGGCGGAATTATACAAAGCTCAGTATTCAGAGAACTGGTAGATCTATAGCAAATAAAACAGTTTTAATAAAAACTTCAGCAACCAGTAAAGTAAATGAAATATCACTGGAATAAGGGTCTTTGGCCCTACATCATTCTGCTCTCAGAAGCGATTGCAAAAACCTGATGATAGATTCCCTTTAACTAGTGATGGGCGAGCACTAAAATGCTCGGGTACTCGTTGCTCAGGTCAAGCAAATTGGAATACTCGAGTGCTCGACCCGAGCAACGAGCCCAATGTAAGTCTATGGGAAACTCGAACATTTTTCTGGAGGCTCCCCCTGGCGGTCTGCAGAGGGCCTAAAAATTGCCCAAATCGATGGGAATCGTGCTCAAATGACATGGGGACAGCATGGGGAAGACCCCTGGAAGCAGGTCACTGCTGTTAACAACGTTGTCAGACTATTACGCCACTTTTACAGACTCACAATAAAACATACAAAAGCGAAACCAAAATGGATTTTCCTGGGAAATATGTTAAGGAACATCCTTTCCAGGGTAATGACTTGTATAGAAGGCAAAATAAGTAACAAAAAACAAAAATACTCCTCCACATCTTGGGCTATGTTCACACGTTGCGTTTTTGCACGTTTGCATTGCTTTCAACCGTGATAAATGCATTCACCGGGAAATGTCATTTTAACATTTTACAGCCTTATCTGGCCATGTGGTGTGTGACACATCATCAGACACATCCTGTTTCATTTATGATGGAGGGACTCTGAAAGTCAACAATGTGGTCAGAGTATTACGCCACTTTTCCGGACTCACAATAAAACATACAAAAACGAAACCAAAATGGATTTTCCTGGGAAATATGTTACGGAACATCGTTTCCAGGGTAATGACTTGTATATAAGGCAAAATAAATAACCAAAAACAAAAATACTCCTCCACACCTTGGGCTATGTTCACAAGTAGCATTTTTGATGCGTTTTCGCACTTTTGAATTGCTTTCAACCAAGACAAATGCATTCACCAGGAAATATCATTTTAACATTTTACAATCTTATCTGGCCATGTGGTGTGTGACACATCATCAGACACATGCATACAGTGCTGAAAAGACATGGGAACAGCATGGGGAAGACCTCTGGAAGCATCTCTGACTCCCAGGTCACTGCCTAAAAGTGTGCCCATCATAAGTGATCCTTGGCGCATGCGAAGATGTCTCCCGCCATGCACCTGTCATTGCAGATTTGCAACAATCACCGTCCACGTCCTTGTCCCACTGCAGCGTTCAGTTGTCCCTACCCCATTCCTTGGAATGCAAGTGCAAGTATGCAGGCAGTCAGCCACCCACATGCTGCAATACTATACTGCCAAATTTTTGACAGCTGCTTGCACTTGAAATGTGGCCTTTTAGGCTCGTGGAGGCGGAAGCTTTTCACAACCTCATGCCGGCGGCGGCCGCGTGTCCATACTCGGTCCCCAGTCGCCACTATATTTCCCCGTATCGCCTCCGCCTTCCACAAGCACGGGTCCCATATAACCCGTGCCCTCCCCAGTGCACTTACTGGGAAGGACCACCTAACCACAAACACGTGGACAGGTGAATGTGGCCAGGGACAGTACAGAACCAGTACACAACTTTTTTTGCTAAGAGTTGTATTTAGCTGGGTGAAAGGACTGGCATAGAGGGAAACCGTATGTACCCTGCGTGTCATTTGTCCCAGGAAGTCCTGTAATTGAGCTTGTTGCAGAAGCAATGGCAGCCCGTCCAACATCAACTCGCACTTGTCGGTGGTGCTTTGACACACACACACCTTTCTTTGCGCATTTAATTTCTTGAATACTGAGTTGGACAATGGCCTGATCTGTAATGCGCTTTGAGAAATAACATGCATAAGCATAGCCGATCCACATTAAAAAAGCAGCCATAGAGTGTCCGGGAACCTTCCCCCACACTTTTCTTAACCAGTGCTGCTTTTCGGCTAAGACAGGCCCACCAGAGAACCGGAGACTCCTCCGGCGGGCCCTGGCATCTCCTTCAGGAGAGTTCATAGTGTTGAGGTGAGGTCATGATGATGATATAGGCCACCATCTGCTGCTTAGTTTTCTGTTACTTGGAATGCAAGTGCAAGTATGCAGCCAGCCACCCACCCACCCACAGGCCGCAACACTAAACTGCCAGATTTCTGGGCTGCTCTTTGCACTTGAAATATGGCCTTTTAAGCTCGTGGAGGCGGAAGCTTTTCACAACCTCATGCCGGCGGCGGCCGCGTGTCCATACTCGGTCCCCAGTCGCCACTGTATTTCCCGGTATCGCCTCCGCCTTCCACAAGCACGGGTCCAATATTACCCGTGCCCTCCCCAGTGCACTTACTGGGAAGGACCGCCTAACCACAAACACGTGGACAGGTGAATGTGGCCAGGAACAGTACAGAGCCAGTCCACAACTTTTTTTGCTAAGAGTTGTATTTAGCTTGGTGAAAGGACTGGCATAGAGGGAAACCGTATGTACCCTGCGTGTCATTTGTCCCAGGAAGTCCTGTAATTGAGCTTGTTGCAGAAGCAATGGCAGCCCGTCCAACATCAACTCGCACTTGTTGGTGGTGCTTTGACACACACACATCTTTCTTTGCGCATTTAATTTCTTGAATACTGAGTTGGACAATGGCCTGATCTGTAATGCGCTTTGAGAAATAACATGCATAAGCATAGCCGATCCACATTAAAAAAGCAGCCATAGAGTGTCCGGGAACCTTCCCCTACACTTTTCTTAGCCATGGCTGCTTTTCGGCAGGGTTGGACAGGCCCGCCAGAGAACCGGAGACTCCTCCGGCGGGCCCTGGCATCTCCTTCAGGAGAGTTCATAGTGTTGAGGTGAGGTCATTATGATGATATAGGCCACCATCTGCTTAGTTTTCTGTTACTTGGAATGCAAGTGCAAGTATGCAGCCAGCCACCCACCCACCCACAGGCCGCAACACTAAACTGCCAGATTTCTGGGCAGCTCTTTGCACTTGAAATATGGCCTTTTAAGCTCGTGGAGGCGGAAGCTTTTCACAACCTCATGCCGGCGGCGGCCGCGTGTCCATACTCGGTCCCCAGTCGCCACTATATTTCCCGGTATCACCTCCGCCTTCCACAAGCACGGGTCCAATATTACCCGTGCCCTCCCCAGTGCACTTACTGGGAAGGACCGCCTAACCACAAACACGTGGACAGGTGAATGTGGCCAGGGACAGTACGGAGCCAGTTCACAACTTTTCTTGCTAAGAGTTGTATTTAGCTCAGTGAAAGGACTGACATAGAGGGAAACCATATCTAACCTGCGTGTCATTTCTCCCAGGATGTCCTGTAATTGAGCTTGTTCCAGAAGCAATGGCAGCCTGTCCAACATCAACTCGCACTTGTCGGTGGTGCTTTGACACGCACACATCTTTCTTTGCGCATTTAATTTCTTGAATACAGAGTTGGACAATGGCCTGATCTGTAATGCGTTTTGAGAAATAACATGCATAAGCATGGCCGATCCACATTAAAAAAGCAGCCATAGAGTGTCCGGGAACCTTCCCCCACACTTTTCTTAGCCAGGGCTGCTTTTCGGCAGGGTTGGACAGGCCCACCAGAGAACCGGAGACTCCTCCGGCGGGCCCTGGCATCTCCTTCAGGAGAGTTCATAGTGTTGAGGTGAGGCCATGATGATGATAAAGGCCACCATCTGCTTAGTTTTCTGTTACTTGGAATGCAAGTGCAAGTATGCAGCCAGCCACCCACCCACCCACAGGCCGCAACACTAAACTGCCAGATTTCTGGGCAGCTCTTTGCACTTGAAATATGGCCTTTTTAGCTCGTAAAGTCGGAAGCTTTTCACAACCTTATGCCGGCGGCGGCCACGTGTCCATACTCGGTCCCCAGTCGCCACTATATTTCCCGGTATCGCCTCCGCCTTCCACAAGCACGGGTCCAATATTACCCGTGCCCTCCCCAGTGCACTTACTGGGAAGGACCGCCTAACCACAAACACGTGGACAAGTGAATGTGGCCAGGGACAGTACGGAGCCAGTCAATAACTTTTTTTGCTAAGAGTTGTATTTAGCTCAGTGAAAGGTCTGGCATAGAGGGAAACCATATCTAACCTGCGTGTCATTTCTCCCAGGAAGTCCTGTAATTGAGCTTGTTGCAGAAGCAATGCAGCCTGTCCAACATCAACTCGCACTTGTTGGTGGTGCTTTGACACACACATCTTTCTTTGCGCATTTAATTTCTTGAATACAGAGTTGGACAATGGCCTGATCTGTAATGCGTTTTGAGAAATAACATGCATAAGCATGGCCGATCCACATTAAAAAAGCAGCCATAGAGTGTCCTGGAACCTTCCCCCACACTTTTCTTAGCCAGGGCTGCTTTTCGTCAGGGTTGGACAGGCCCACCAGAGAACCGGAGACTCCTCCGGCGGGCCCTGGCGTCTCCTTCAGGAGAGTTCATAGTGTTGAGGTGAGGCCATGATGATGATAAAGGCCACCATCTGCTTAGTTTTCTGTTACTTGGAATGCAAGTGCAAGTATGCAGCCAGCCACCGACCCACCCACGGGCCGCAACACTAAACTGCCAGATTTCTGGGCAGCTCTTTGCACTTGAAATATGGCCTTTTAAGCTCGTGGAGGCGGAAGCTTTTCACAACCTCATGCCGGCGGCGGCCGCATGTCCATACTCGGTCCCCAGTCGCCACTATATTTCCCGGTATCGCCTCCGCCTTCCACAAGCACGGGTCCCACAACATTACCCGTGCCCTTGTGAGAGTGTGAACTGTGATAGCAGCAGGAGAGCATTAGGACCCTGTGAGTTTTTCCTGGCTGAGCTCAGAGCAGGGGCAGAGCAGGAGACCCTGTGTGTACTGAGGGTGTCTGCGGTGTGAGACACTGGACATGGTATCTGAGGAGAACTGCAAGGACTGAACTGCAATAAAACTCTCTCTCTACAAGCTTTCCTGTGGGGATTGATAACCCCTGGCCCTGGTGAAGCTGTGTCCCTGCTTAAGAACAAGTGCTGAGCTGGGGAAAGCTGTGTGGCTCTTTGGAGTTTTGTGGAAGTCCATGCTGAGTGACTAGAGACTTTGTGCTGAAGGGGGCAAGTGTCGAGTGAGAAGGGAAAGAGACTGAGGATATCATCTCTGTGACGGAGCACGTGGTTGGTGGTCTGGAAAACAGTGAGTGACTGCGAGAGGAGAGAAGGGGTCCGGTGCCATTCACATTGAGAGGATACTGACAAGCCTTGTGAAGAGTTCTTCCCAGACCTTAACCTGAGGCTACAGGACTAAAGTCCCCGGCATGTGGGCTCGGCATCAGCCGACTAGACAAGGAACCTTTGCTGTTTTTGTGAACGTTGCTTTTGTTTGGCGCCAAAGTTTTCCGGGACTAGCTGCAGCCACCGCGATTCACAGGACTGTGATAGACCACATCTGAGGTTAACGGTACCGTAACTTTAAGATACCCGGGTTTCCCTATACTAGGGGAATAAGAGCAATTGGTATAG
Source organism: Phyllobates terribilis (assembly GCF_046119375.1). Classification (NCBI taxonomy): domain Eukaryota; kingdom Metazoa; phylum Chordata; class Amphibia; order Anura; family Dendrobatidae; genus Phyllobates; species Phyllobates terribilis. The sequence continues at coordinate 188,077,334 of NW_027362763.1, forward strand.
TTTCATGCATTGTTATTGTTAATAGAGGTAGGATTGTACTCAGTGTGCCATCTCAGGGGTCCCTATAGAACACCCTCACTAGATTGACTCGGTGTTTAGGTAAAATTGTTCAAAATCTTTAGAATAATTCACATAAACTGGAAACCTTGAGATTGGCACATTGATTTCAGCTTTTGCTGATTTTGTGTATTTAGTAGAGACAGTGTCACAGGTAGAAACTGAGACTGATTCATGCAATACTGAATTTTAGTCTAATCGCTGTTTTAGCAAAGAAAGTGTTGTTTATTTCTGTCTCTGTCTCAGTTTGTGACTCACTGGATCTCTCTCGGACCTTCGGTCATTACACCCTCCCCAGTGCACTTACTGGGAAGTACCGCCTAACTACAAACACGTGGACAGGTGAATGTGGCCAGGGACGGTACGGAGCCAGTCCACAACTTTTTTTGCTAAGAGTTGTATTTACCTCGGTGAAAGGCCTGGCATAGAGGTAAACCATATCTAACCTGCGTATCATTTCTCCCAGGAAGTCCTGTAATTGAGCTTGTTGCAGAAGTAATGGCAGCCCGTCCAACATCAACTTGCACTTGTCGGTGGTGCTTTGACACACACAAATCTTTCTTTGTGCATTTAATTTCTTGAATACAGAGTTGGACAATGGCCTGATCTGTAATGCGTTTTGAGAAATAACATGCATAAGCATGGCCGATCCACATTAAAAAAGCAGCCATAGAGTGTCCGGGGACCTTCCCCCATACTTTTCTTATCCATGGCTGCTTTTCGGCAGGGTTGGACGGGCCCACCAGAGAACCGGAGACTCCTCCGGCGGGCCCTGGCATCTCCTTCAGGAGAGTTCATAGTGTTGAGGTGAGGCCATGATGATGATAGAGGCCACCATCTGCTTAGTTTTCTGTTACTTGGAATGCAAATGCAAGTATGCAGCCAGCCACCCACCCACCCACAGGCGGCAACACTAAACTGCCAGATTTCTGGGCAGCTCTTTGCACTTGAAATTTGGCCTTTTAAGCTCGTGGAGGTGGAAGCTTTTCACAACCTCATGTTGGCGGCGGCCGGGTGTCCATAGCCGCCACTATATTTCCAGGTATCGCCTCCGCCTTCCACAAGCACGGGTCCCACAGCATTAGCTGTGCCCTCCCTAGTGCACTTACTGGGAAGGACCGCCTAACCACAAACATGTGGACAGGTGAATGAGGCCAGGGATGTGGTATGGAGCCAGTCTGCAACTTTTTTTGCTGAGAGTTGTATTTAGCTCGGTGAAAGGACTGACATAGAGGGAAACCGTATCTACCCTGCGTGTCATTTCTCCCAGGAAGTCCTCTAAAGCTGCTTGCACTTGAAATGTGGCCTGAACATTACTGCTGGTACTTTTCTATGGGAATTTGCTTGCCTCCTACCAGCCTGGAATATTTCCAGCAAACTATGGTACGACGCCATGGTATTAGCACTGCCTCCAGTACCAGTAGTGAAGCCATCCCCAATTTCCTTCTCAGGAATTTTATTTGGTAGACTAAGTGGCTGCCCAAATACATTTTCTCACAAAGGAGCTGAAGATAGAGTGGCAGTAGGTGCAAGTTTCTCCAGCCTGTTAGATATTAGAGGGTGAACGGCAGCACATTGGATCAGTGGTTAGCACTGAAGCCTTGCAGCGCTGGGATCCTGGGCTCAAATCCCAGCAAGGACAACATCTGCAAGGACTTTGTATGTTCTCCCCGTGTTTACGTGTGTTTCCTCCTCAGTAAAAAAGCAGCCATAGAGTGTCGGGGAATCTTCCCACACACTGTTCTTAGCCAGGACTGCTTCTCGGCAGGGTTGGACAGTCCCACCAGAGAATCCTCTGGTGTGCCTTGGCTTCTACCTCAGGAGAGTTCATGATTGCGCTAACTTTGCAGCTGCTATGGGGCTCTTGAGCAGGTGAGAAAGGTTAGCCCTCAGAATCTGGTGGGCACAATGTTTTTCAATCTGAAACAGCTTCTCAGTGGGAGTTGTATTTCACCACAGCCATATTCTTTAGCTTGGTGAAAGGACTGGCATAGAGGGAAACCGTATCTATCCCGGCTGTCATTTCTCCGTCACCAGGTTCCGCCCATTGTCACACACGACCATGCCTGGCTGTATGTTCAGCCAACAGCCACAGATCAGGCTGCTGCGTTACAGCTTTCAACAACTCTGCAGTGCTGGGCGGTTTGTAAATTAAGCATTAAGCATGTTATCTTCAGCACAGCCTGTTGCCGCTTGGCCAAGGCAGTGCTGCAGTGCTGTCCGCTTGTGACTGATGTGGTCATTTCGGAGATGGAGGAGGAGGTGCATGAGCTGAACAATGTGATTACATTGAGGTTAAATTGGTGACGCTGTTTTTTATACTAAAGAAAGATCCTATTGTTTTGGTTTTTTTACGTTATTTTTTAAGACAAATGCATTTACCGGGAAATGTCATTTTAACATTTTACAACCTTATCTGGTGTGTGACACATCATCAGACACATCCTTTTTTATTTATGATGGAGGCACTCTGAACGTCATAAAGCCTATTTTTATAGGGACATCAGACAGCCCTTACTATTCTTAAAAGGACAGCAGTCGGCCCTAGCTATTGTTAGAGAACCATCAGCCGGCTATGCTTTGTTGTTCCCATTATTAACATGTGGGTCTCCTATACTGTTATTGCGTATCCAGTGACTGCAAGGGCTGCCAAAAATTTGGACGCAACCTAATACCCCTTTGAAGAGACTTAGAGGAGGGTCTTAGTAAAAAAAATGTTCCCATTACAAAGGAGAGGGTCTCCTTTAGTGGTAATGCCCATGCTATGACTGCAAGGGCTGCCAAAATTTGGGAAAAACCCCACTAAGAATTTAAAGACACATAGAGCAGGGCCACAGTAACAAGGTACGACATGTTCCCATTAGAAAGGAGAGGGTCTGCTATACAGTTATAGGGTATGCAGTGAATCCAACGGCTGACCAATTTTAGGAAAAACCCCACTAAGAATTTAAAGACACACGGAGCAGGGCCACAGTAACAAGGTACGACATGTTCCCATTAGAAAGGAGAGGGTCTGCTATATAGTTATAGGGTATGAAGTGAGTCCAACGGCTGACCAATTTTAGGAAAAACACCACTAAGAATTTAAAGACACATAGAGCAGGGCCACAGTAACAAGGTACGACATGTTCCCATTAGAAAGGAGAGGGTCTGCTATAGAGTTATAGGGTATGCAATGAGTCCAACGGCTGACCAATTTTAGGAAAAACCCCACTAAGAATTTAAAGACACACAGAGCAGGGCCACAGTAACAAGTACGACATGTTCCCATTAGAAAGGAGAGGGTCTGCTATAAAGTTATAGGGTATGCAGTGAGTCCAGCGGCTGACCAATTTTAGGAAAAACCCCACTAAGAATTTAAAGACACACAGAGCAGGGCCACAGTAACAAGTACGACATGTTCCCATTAGAATGGAGAGGGTCTGCTACACAGTTATAGGGTATGCAGTGAGTCCAACAGCTAACCAATTTTAGGAAAAACCCCACTAAGAATTTAAAGACACATGGAGCAGGGCCACAGTAACAAGGTACGACATGTTCCCATTAGAAAGGAGAGGGTCTGCTATACACTTATAGGGTATGCAATGAGTCCAACGGCTGACCAATTTTAGGAAAATGATGTGGTCATTTCGGAGATGGATGCTGAAGAGGAGGAGGAGGCTGAGGAGGATAAGGTGCAGGAGCTGTAGACCGTGGGGGCAACCCTGATTGACCTAGGGCCCGCAATCCTTGGCGTCGGGAGGACGTGGTCCATCCCAAGGTGCGACTGGGTCCCGGCTTCCACTATGTTAACCCAGTGTGTCGTCAGCGAGATGTACCGTCCCTGCCCACAAGCACTTGTCCACGTGTCCGTGGTTAGGCGGACTTTACCAGTAACTGCGTTGTTGAGAGCACGGCTAATGTTTTGGGACACGTGCTTGTGTAATGCGGGGACGGCACACCGGCAGAAATAGTGGCGGCTGGGGACCGAGTACCGAGGGATGGCCGCCGTCATCAGGTTGTGGAATGCTTCCGTCTCCACGAGCCTAAAAGGCAACATTTCGAGCACAAGCAGTCGTGAAATGTGAGAATTTAGTAGTGTGGCCTGTGGGGTGTTGGCTGCATATTTGCGATTGCATTCCAAGGACTGGGGTATGGACAACTGAACGCTGTGCTGGGACAAGGACATGGACGTGCTTCCTGATGCTGCTACTTGAGAGTGTGCAACAACAGGTGCAGGGCAGGAGGCATCTTCGCATGCACCATGGACAGGGGATTGGCTTGCATGCACAACAGCGGAAGAAGCAATGGTGCCACCTGCAGACACTGTTTCTGGAACCTGGGGTTCGGCCCACAAAGTCGGGTGCTTTGCTGCCATGTGCCTGATCATGCTGGTGGTGGTCAGGCTGGTTATTTGCCACCCCTGCTGATGCTGGCCTGGCAGGTGGTGCAAATGGCCTTTTTGGGGTTATCATCAGAGTCTTTAAAAAACAACCAAACTCGGGAAGACCTAGCAGTTGTACTTGCAAATTCCTTCGTGTTGGTGTTACGGGGAACGGTTGCCTGCCTTCTGTCTGCGGACACCACACTGCTTCTTCCTGCCTGTTGGGGTGCTCTACCTCACTCCCCCTGTGTGCTGCTTTCCTCGCTCTGCATGTCCTCCTGCCAGGTTGGGTCAGTTACTATATCATCCACCACCTCGTCTTCCACTTCCGCACCCTGGTCCTCCTCCTGACTTTCTGGCAATTGTGTCTCATCATCGTCCACCTCTTGTGACACTTTCCCACCGTCTTGTGCTATATGCACTGCAGTCTGCTATATACACCGCCTGTGTGGCACCCCGAGGTCTGGTTGACACAGTGGCAGCAATGTCATGTCTGAGAGCAGGTGGGAGGTTCCCTGGTTGGGGACAATTAGCATGCAGCACCTCCTGCCTCAGTCCAGGGAGGGGAGAAACCTGCCCTTTATAAACTGGATCTGAGGCGGGGTAAGGGAGACCAGTGAGAGACCAGCCAGAGTCTAGTTCCAGAGACAGGGACAGGTCAGCAGCAGGCTGAGGAGTCCCTGTAGGCAGAGGAGGAACACAAGGCCAGGAGGGGAGCTAGAAGAACTCATCCTGACTAGAGACTTAGAAAGCCAGACACTGGAGTCCGAGGCTGTGAGGGTTATAAGCCCAGCAGCAGAAAACCACCACGCAGGGGACTTCAAGTCCTCTGGCCCAAGGAAGCCCGGAGGCTCAGCCACACGAGAGGGACCACTACTGCCCTGGAGGGGTGAGAAGTACGGAAGCCCCGAGTCGCCAGTCATATGGGTGAGAACAACATGGTACACTCAGGGACGTGGGCTACCACTACACTACAGCGGGATAGCCAAGAAAGAGTGAAGTCAGCACGGTAGGCCTACAAACTCCCCCTGACCAGCAGGATTTCCCAGTTGCTCTCAGACTGACCAGGCCTCCATTGTTAACCTGCATTCCGGATGGGTCCCTTAATACCACCAACAGTAAAGACCCTGAATTGCATGACAGACTCCGTGTGGTTACTGCTGCTCCCGCGCACCATCACCACCAACATTCACACTTGCTGCCCTGAGGCTATACTCCTCCCGTGGGGAGTTATACTACGCTCAGCTGCACCCACAACGCCAGCCTCAGCGGTCTGCCCTGCAGCGGCGGTTCACTCTGACCGCAATCCACGGGTGGCGTAGTTGGACATTCAGCTTATAGACTGCCATTTAGTTTGACCACCCTGAGCCACGGGACCGTGTCCCCTCCACGCAAGGACTACAACCCCCAGCATCCACAACGGGTCCGGTTGCGGGTATCCCCACACTCACACGGACCATGGGGCGCGTCAACTTCCTATACACCCTGCCTGCCTGATATCTCTGCAGATGGATTAGTCCTCAGAAGGACTGCTTGTTAAGATGGATATGTGTAATGTATGGTTTTTCTCCCTACACTACCTAATACACAAGCAAATCTGTCCATGACGCAGCAGCACCTCTCCCAAAACAAGCAAATGGCGCAGAAAAATTGTGTTCTCTGGATTGCTTTTTAAGCAAATAATTAGGATTAAGATCCAAAGAAAAGTATTCCTGGCCCCTGAGACCTGGGCCTTTGTATAGAAATATCTAACAGCAGCAGAAGGCAGAATTGGATTGGAGCCTCTTGTGCTATATGCACTGCAGTCTGCTATATACACTGCCTGCCTATACACCCTGCCTGTCTGATATCTCTGCAGATGGATTAGTCCTCAGAAGGACTGCTTGTTAAGATGGATATGTGTAATGTACGGTTTTTCTCCCTACACTTCCTAATACACAATCAAATATCTCCCTGACACAGCAGCAGCTCTCCCTACACTGTCTGATCTGGAGTGACTGTGACGAGCATGACGGCGCCAGGTCTAATATAAACCTGATGACGCTGTGCGCCAGCCAATCACTGCAATGCCCACAACCAACATGGCTACGGCATTACAGTGCATGGCAGGCAATCCTTGCATGTTCATTGGCTCTCTAAAGAGCGCCAAACATGCAGTGAGATGCTCGGGCGAGCACCAAGCAGTAGCGAGCATGCTCGCTCATCACTACCTTTAACCCCTTTACCCCTGAAGGTGGTTTGCACGTTAATGACCAGGCAAATTTTTACAATTCTGACCACTGTCACTTTATGAGGTAATAACTCTGGAACGCTTCAACGGATCCCCCTGATTCTGATACTGTTTTTTCATGACATATTGTACTTCATGAAAGAAGTAGAATTTCTTCGATATGACTTCCATTACTTTGTGAAAAAATCTGAAATTTGGCAAATATTTAGAAAATGTAGCAATTTTCATGCCCTTAAATCAGAGAGAAATGTAACACAAAATAGTTAATAAATAAGATTTCCCACATGTCTACTTTACATCAGCACAGTTTTGTAACCATTTTTGTTAGGAAATTATAAGGGTTAAAAGTTGACCAGAGATTTCTCATTTTTCCAACAAAATTTACAAAACCATTTTTTAGGAACCATATCACATTTAAAATGACTTTGAGGGGTCTTTATGACAGAAAATACAAAGTGACACCATTCTAAAAACTGCACCCCTCAAGGTACTGAAAACCACTTGACTTTTTGAATGTAAAATTTGCTTGAATAATAAGCGTATGCCATGTCGCTTTTAGGGAGCCCCTGATGTGCCTAAACAGTGGAAATCCCCCACAAATAACACCATTTTGGAAACTAGACCCCTCAGGGAACTTATCTAGATGTTTGGTGAGCACCTTGAACCCCCAGGTGGTTCACTGAAGTTTATAACATTGAGTCATAAAAATACATTTTCCCACAAAAATGTTTTTCAGCCCCCAATTTTGCATTTTCATAAGGGTAACAGGAGAAATTGCACCATACCATTTGTTGTGCAATTTCTCCTGAGTAAGCCGATAACTCAGATGTGGGGGAAAAACACTTTCTGGGCGCACAGCGGGGTTCGGAAGGGAAGGAGCGCCATTTGGCTTTTAGAATGTAAAATTCGCTTGAATAATTAACGGACGCCATGTCGCGTTTGGGCAGCCCCTGATGTGCCTAAACAGTGGAAACCGCCCACAAGTGACTCCATTTTGGAAATTAGAACCCTCAAGGAACTTATCTAGGTGTGTGGTGAGCAGCCTGAAACCCCAGGTGCTTCACAGAAGTTTATAACGTAGAGCCGTGAAAATTAGCGATGGGCGAGCACTAAAATGCTCGGGTGCTCGATGTTCGGGTCGAGCAAATTGGAATGCTCGGGTGCTCGACCCAAGCAACGAGCCCAATGTAAGGGAAACTCAAGCATTTTTCAGTCGGCTCCCCCCGGCGGTCTGCAGAGGGCCTAAAAATTGCCCAAATCGATGGGAATAGTGCTCAAATGACATTGGAAGAGCATAGAGAGGACCCCTGGAAGCATTTCTGACTCCCAGGTAACTGCTGTCAACAACGTTGTTAGAGGTGTTACGCCAATTTTACTGACTCACAATAAAACATACAAAAACAAAAATAAGGCAAAATAAATAACCAAAACAAAAATGCTCCTCCACACCTTGGGCTATGTTCACACGTAACGTTTTTGATGTGTTTTTGCACTTTTGCATTGCTTTTAACCGTGACAAATGCATTCACTGGGAAATGTCATTTTAACATTTTACAACCTTATCTGGCTATGTGGTGTGTGAGACATGATAAGACACATCTTGTTTCATTTATGAAGGAAGGACTCTGAAAGTCACAAAGCCTATTTTTATAGGGCCATCAGGCAGCCTTTACTATTCTTAAAGGGCCAGCAGTCAGCCCTCACTATTCTTAGAGAGCCATCAGCCGGCTATGCTTTGTTGTTCCCATTACTAAAGAGTGGGTCTCCTATACTGTTATGGCGTATGCAGTGAGTGGCAGGTCTGCCCAAAATTTGGATGCACCCCAATACCCTTTGAAGAGACTTAGAGGAGGGCCTCCTGAAAACAATGTTCCCATTATTAGGAAGTGGGTGTCCCATACTGTTTGCCTATGCAGTGAATGTAAGGGCTGCCAAAAATTTGGACCTACTCCAATGCCCCTTGGAAGAGATGTAGAGTGCCTCATGAAAAAATGTTCCCATTATTAGGAAGTGGATCTGCTATTGTGTTGGCCTATGCAGTGAATGCAAGGGCTGCCAAAAATTGGGAGGCACTCCAATGCACCTTGGAAAAGACGAGGAGGGCCTCATAAAAAAATGTTCCCATTATTAGGAAGTGGGTCTCCCATAGTGTTGGCCTATGCAGTGAATGCAAGGGCTGCCAAAAATTGGGAAGCACTCCAAAGCACCTTGGAAAAGATGTTCCCATTAGAAAGAAGAGGGTCTCTTATACTTGTAATGCCCATGCTCTAAGTGTATGGGCTGACAAACATTTATCCCTGAGGGGTATACATGAACATATTGTAAAAAAAAAATGTATTGGCATCATAAACACCCTTTAAAAAAATTATGTGGGTGTTGCATCAGGGACCACGGTCACCCTGGTTATATGGTGGTGGAGGATGAGGATGAGGAGAAGGAGGAGGGCAAGAGCAAATAGCCAAAATCAGGAAGCATATACCCATGTGTGGGTGTTAAAAGGTGCATGGTAATACACCTCCCAAAAAAAGACACTCGATTTGAGATCATGTTACGCTGCTATCATTCAGTGGTGTTGAGAAGTCAGGCCCAATCCAGCCCTTGCTCATTTTTATAAGAGTCAGCCTGTCAGCATTTTCAGTTGACAGGCGGATGTGCTTATCGGTTATCATTCCACCAGCGGCACTGAAAACCTGCTCTGATAAAACGCTAGCAGCAGGGCAGGCCAGGACCTCCAAGGTGTAGACATCCAGCTCATTCCACGTGTCCAGCTTGGATACCCAATAATTATAAGGCACTGAGGAATCACAGAGGACGTTGGTACGGTGGTCAAGGTACTCCCTCATCATCTTCCCAAACCTTACGCTCCTTGTGAGAGTACCCCGCGCATCAGGGCCTGTGCGAAGGGAGGGGCTGAGAAAACTCTCCCAGAACTTTGACAGTGTTCCCCTGCCTCTGCTGGATTGGAGTTGTGTCTCTCTCGGCTGTACTCCTTGGTTGTCCAACGAACTGTGACCTCTGCCGCCAGCGTTTTCAGATGGGAATTTTTTTAATAGTTCCGCAACAAGGGCTTTCTGGTACTGCCCCATTTTTGTAGACCTGTCCGCCTCAGGAATAAGAGATATAAAGTTCTCCTTGTAGGTTGGGTCTAGAAGTGTCACCAACCAGTAATGACTGTCAGCCAAAATTTTGAGAACGTGAGGGTCACGGGAGAGGCAGCAAAGCATAAACTCAGACTGGTAACAGGCAAGACTTCCGTGTCCTCACCAAGAGGACAATTGACCATGCACTCCTCCTCCCTGTTCTCAGACCATCCATGCTGAACAGACGGTATGACAGTTGTGCAGGTAGTACCATCTATAGGGCACTAGCTCCTGTTCTTCCTCCTCCTCTTCCTCATTGTCACCCAATCCACGTTGGGATGAGATGAGGCTGGACTGTGTGTAATCACCCTGTATGGTTCCTTGCTCCATCTCATCGTGCTCCGCCTGCAATGCATCCTCATTGATTGTGAGCAGAGAGCATTTCAGAAGACAGAGAAGCAGGATGGTGATGCTAATTATGGTGTCATCGCTGCTCACCATCTTGGTGGAGTCATCAAAGTTTTGGAGTATGGTTCAGATGTCTGACATCCATGTCCACTCCTAAGGTGTTATGTGAGGAGTCTGAACTGAATACCGACTGCCTTGTTGATGCTAGTAGTCAACAACTGCCCTCTTCTGCTCACAAATCCTTCCGAACATCTGCAGTGTAGAGTTCCAACACGTGGGGACATCACACACCAGTTGGTGAGCCGGAAGCTGCAAATGCTGCTGAAGCAGGGCAAGGGCGGCAGATGCTTTAGCTGACTTTCTAAAATGGGCACACAGGCGGCGTACTTTGACAAGCAAATCCGGCAGCTCCGGGTAGCTTTTGAGAAACTGCTGAACCACGAGGTTAAGCACATGGGCCAGGCATGGTACATGTGTAAGCTCACCTCGCCTCAGAGCCGCCACCAGGTTCCGACCATTGTCACACACGACCATGCCTGGCTGTAGGTTCAGCAGTGTGAACCCCAGATCAGCCTACTCTTTCAGAGCTGTCCACAACTCTTCAGAATTGTGCGGTTTGTCACCTAAGCATATTAGCTTCAGCACAGCCTGGTGCCTCTTGGCCGAGGCAGTGCTACAGTGCTTCCAGCTTGTGACTGATGTGGTCATTTCAGAGATGGAGGCTGATGGAGGCTGAAGAGGAGGAGAAGGCCGAGTAGGATGAGGTGCAGACTGTGGGGGCAACCCTGATTGACCTAGGGCCCGCAATCCTCGGCGTCTGGAGGATGTGTTCCATCCCAAGGTTCGACTGGGTCCAGGCTTCCACTATGTTAACCCAGTGTGCCATCAGTGAGATGTACCATCCCTGCCCACAAGCACTTGTCCACGTGTCCGTAGTTAGGTGGACTTTCCCTGTAACTGCATTGCCAATGTTGTGGGACACGTGCTTGTGTAATGCGGGGACGGCACACCCGGAAAACAGTGGCAGCTGGGGACCGAGTACTGACGGACAGCCGCCGCCATCAGGTTGCGGAAAGCTTCCATCTCAATGAGCCTAAAAGGCAACATTTTGAGCGTAAGCAGTTGCAAAATGTGGGAATTTAGTAGTGTGGCCTTTGGGGCCTTGGTGTTAGAACTCTCCTGTCAGGTTTTTTCTAGTTTGCTGGTCACATGACCTTTTTTGCCTATTTAATCCTGCTCCACCCTCCTGGCCTTGCTGGACTTCATTGTAATTTCTACTCTTGAGCTAGCTTGGTGCTCTGTTACCTTTCTCAGTCAGTTTTGCTAGGTCTTCGGACCTCTATGTTCTATGTTGTTTGTTTGTCTTATTTCTGCTACAATTTCTGCTAGGAGGTGTCCATCTTTCTCCCAGTCCCTAGTTCTTGTAGGGATCCCTTCCTCACATCTATAGGTCTTCGTTCAAACTAGCCGAGGACTTTAGCGGGTCTGATCGCAGGATCAGGTTCCCCGTTACATCGTAGGGATCCAGCTTAGTTCTATTGTAGGGACAGATCTCCTGTCTTTCCTTAGTGCTTGTAGCAGATCATAACAGTAAGTCCAGCCCAAAAAATTTCTCTAAGGAAAGACCTCCAGTTTCCATCATGGTCTCGGTTCAGGATTTGGCTCAATGCTTGCAGGGACTCTCTCTGGAGGTGGCCGAGCTCCAACAACACGTGTGTAGCTGTTCTGGAGCGCATTTTGTGGAGCCAAAGGTACGTCTGCCTGATCTATTTTTTGGTGAACAACAAGATTTTTTTTCCTTTAAAAATGCTTGTTTGTTGTATTTTCGTTTGAGACCCAGATCCTCTGGTGATGAATCACAGTGCATAGGGTTCATAATGTCACTTTTGCGCAAAGAACCTCAGGGATGGGCCTTTTCCCTCCAACCTAGTGATCCGTGCTTTAGATCAGTGGATAGTTTTTTTTCTGCTTTGGGGTTGTTGTATGATGATCCTGATCGTGTCTCATCTGCTGAGTCTGAATTAAGACGTTTGAGGCAGGGATCAGGTAATGTGGAAAATTATTGTACTCACTTCCATCGGTGGTCTGCTCAGGTGGGGTGGAACGATTCAGCTTTGAAAAGTTTGTTTCTTGCGGGGCTAGGTGAAAGGGTTAAGGATCTGCTGATTGCTTATCCTTCACCTGGAAACTTGCAAGAGGCAATGCAATTAGCTATACGGGTGGACAGGAGACTGCGTGCAAGGGTTAATGAGAGTAAATCCTCTGCCATGTCAGCTCCGAGTCTTGAGAGGGTCTGTACTGACATTGGAGAGCCGATGGAGATTGGGGCGATGTCACCCCGCTCTCAGGAAAAAGACCGCAGATTTTCTGAAGGTTTGTGCTTTTATTGTGGTGGATCTGACCATTTCATTAAGAACTGTGTGCTTCGTATGAACAAAGAAAAAAAAAAGGTCAGTTACGCCCGTATAGCCTGTTTAAATACTAATGGGGTACTTCTTTCTGCTACTACCACTGCTCAGGAAGAATTAATTGAATTTCGGGTATTTTTGGATTGTGGTTCTACTCTGAATGTGATTGATGGGGGATTCTTGGAAAAACTTAAATTAAAACCCAAACCCTATTGCCGTGGTTTCTGTCGATGGCTCTCCCTTAAAGAGTGTTACTCACAAGGTCTGTGAATTTCCCCTCACTATTAATGGTATTCACCAAGAGAATTTGGATTTGGTAGTATTAAATAATTTGCCTTCTCCAGTAGAGTTGGGGTTACCCTGGTTAAAATTGCACAATCCTGTACTGGATTGGTCTACCAATGAAATTAAGTCCTGGAGCCCTAAGTGTTATGACAAGTGTTGTAACGGTCGCATTTCTGCTGTGGATAAAGGGGAATTACCTGTACCTATTCAGGATTTTTGGAAAGTTTTTTCTGAGAAGGAATCGCAAATTTTGCCTCCCCATAGAGACTATGATTGTACCATTGAATTTGTCCCTGGAGCGACTCTTCCTAAAAGTCATTTATTTAATCTTACTATTCCTGAGAGAAAGGCTTTGGAGGAATACATACAGACAAGCTTGGCCACCGGTCAGATTAGGCCTTCCAAGTCTCCTGTGGCTGTTGGATTTTTTTTTTGTTAAAAAAAAGGACGGCGGTTTACGTCCTTGTCTGGACTTTCGTGAGATTAATTAAATTACTGTACGCAATCCTTACAATCACTGTAATGTCACAACCAACATGGCTGCAGCATTACAGTGTGTGGCAGACGATCCCTGGATGTTGATTGGCACTCAAATGAGTGCCAAACATGCAGGGAGGGGACCCGAGCTCCCGCCGAGCAACCCTGGAAATACTCGGCGAGCGCCGAGCATCTCGAGCAGTGAGATGCTTGGGTGAGCACCGAGCAGTAGCGAGCATTCTCGCTCATCACTAGTTAAAATAAAAAGTCTAACTTTTTCCACAAAAATGATTTTTAGCCCCAATTTTTTTTATTTTCACAAGGGTAAGAGGAGAAAATTGACCCCAAAAACTGTTGTGCAATTTCTTATGAGTATGCTGATACCCCATATGTGGGGAAAATACACTGTTTGGGTGCACGGCAGGGTTGAGAAGGGAAGGAGCACTGTGTGACTTTTTGAAAGCAAAATTGGCTGGAATCGAGAACGGACACCATGTCACATTTGAAGAGCCCCTGATGAGCCTAACAGTGAAAAACCCCCACAAGTGACCCAATTTAGGAAACTACACACCTCAAAGATTTTATCAAAGGTTATAGTGAACATTTTGAACCCAGAGAACTTGATAACATTAGGTCATCATATTGAATAAGTGGTCATTAGTCTTGAGTGCAAGTGCTCACTACTTGAGTTTGCATCGAGCACTCGGATATGCACCAAGTATCGCTGGTGCTCGAGTGACATCCTCAAGTCCCCGCCCCGCATGTTTCACGGTTGTTAGACACCCCCACAAAAAACATGCGCATGGAGGCAATCCCTGCATGTTTTTTTTGGCTGTAGAACAGCCACGAAACATATGGGGCGTTGACCCGAGCACCAAACTCAAGTAACGATCACTTGTGCTCAACAATAGTCATCATATCGTCATCATTTTTATTCTTTACTTTTAAAAAAATCCCAACTCGAACACAACCCTATCCTCAACCCTAATACAACCCTAACCCTAACACAACCTTTACCCCAACCCTAATACAACCCTGACACTAACCCTAATCCTAACCGTAACCCTAATCTTAACCGTAACAATCATCCTAACCGTAACCCTAACACAACCCTTACCCCAACCCTAATACAACCCTAACACTAACCCTAATCCTAGCCGTAACTCTAATCCTAACCGTAACGCTAATCCTAACCGTAACCCTAATCCTAACCGTAACCCTAATCCTAACTGTAACCCTAACCCTAACACAACCCTAACACAACCCTAACCCTAACACACCCCTCACACAACCCTAACACTAACACAACCCTAACACTAACACAACACAAACACTAACACAACTTTAACCCTAACACAACCCTATCCATAACACAACCCTAACCCTAACACAACCCTAATCCTAATCATAACTCTAATCCTAGAGTTTATTTATCACACCATTCTTTGTGCGGTATAAGTGATTAGACGACGATTAGATACCAGATTCATATCGGGTTTTTATGTTTGGCAGCTGTCAGACACTAAAAGATGCTTTTTTTTTGCAAAGACTAGTTTTTGCATCGCCATATTTTGATAGCTATCATTTTTCCATATTTCGGCCGACAGATTCATGCAAGGGCTTGTTTTGACATTTTTATTGGTACCATTTTCAGGCACGTCACATATTTTTATCGCTTTCTATTCCAATTTTTTTTAGGAGGCAGAATAAACAAAAGCCAACAATTCAGGATTTTTTTTTATGCCGTTCTGCGTGTGGTAAAATTGAAAAGGCAGCTTTATTCTTCTGGTCAGTACGTTTACAGCAATACTACATTTATATAATTTTTTATGTTTTGGCGCTTTTACACAATAAAAACTATTTTATGGAAAAATAATTTTTTTTTGCTTTGCTTTATTCTAAGAGCTGTAACTTTTTTATTCTTCGGCTGATGGAGCTGTATGGCAGCTTGTTTTTTGCAGGACAAGATGACGTTTTCAGCGGTACCATTTTTATTTACATTCGTTTTTTTGATCGCGTTTATTCCATTTTTTTGTTTGGTGGTATGATGATAAAGCACCATTTTTTGCTTCGTTTTTTTTTTTACCATAATCATCAAAGGGGTTAACTAGTGGGACATTTTTATAGGTCATGTAGTTCTGGATGTGGCGATAGCAAATATGTGTACTTTGTTTTTTATTTTTTCATAATATTTATTTATGGGTACAGTATGTTTTTATTTTTTTTGGACTATTTTTTCATTTTATTTTTTTTTATATTTTTTCAATTTTTTCACTTTTTTTTCCACTTTCTGACACTTTTACACTTTGTCACACTATTGGGCTTTCATTTTTTGCAGGCTGATCGCTTGTATAGCATAGGGATGCCTTCTCAGGAAATGCGATCGAATTTGATCGCAGTATTCCAGGGGTTAATGTGCCGGGAGTGGTACGAGACTGCTCGTGGCACAGAGTACCGGGTGTCAACTGTCAGAATCAGCTGACACCCGGCGGCATGGTCGCGATTACCGAGGCGTAATAATACGTACCTGGTCATTAAGGCCCAGGGCACAGAGATGTATTATTACGCTTCACGTCAAAAAGGGGTTAAGTAGTGAAAAAAAAATTCAGGAGTTTGTAAAAAAAAATGTTGACTCGAGTCGCCAGATCTGTAATGTAGATGATAATGTTCTGTTAATTGAGTGATATTAGGGCTTGTTTTTGTTGAGCTGATAGTTCTATTGAAACCAATTTTGGGTACATATGATATTTTGATTGCTTTTTATTGCATTTTTCAGGGAGGTGAGGTGACAAAAAAATGCAGTTCTGGAGTTTTCATCTTTTTTCTTTTACTGTCTACCGTATGGGTTCATTTATTTTATATTTTGATAGACCAGACATTTACTATATGGCTTTATATAGTGAAAATTGTGTTCTCTTATGAGGTTCAGCCACTGGCTCAGCTTTAAAGGAGTGCCAAAATGCTAAAATGACAGTGATGGGTATATTCAGCAGGCGTCCAGCTCTCATGGTAACTCATTCATGCAACCCGGGGAGGCGATGGGAGCCAGTGCACATGAACACCATCAACTGCTCCATTTAAAGGCCACCGTCAGTCATAAAAGTATAATATACCGTTTGTGGATGGATTTTAGCTCCTGAGCTCTCCCTCCCCCAAATTAGCACCCCTATGCTGATGTATCTAATATATATAATTGTCTTATCCCGTCTGTCTGTCTGTCTGTCTGTCCAGGAAATCCCGCTTCGCTCATTGGTCCGGCCACAGCCAATCAGCGACGCGGGATTTCAGAAAAAAGATGGTGGCCGTTAGCGGCTCATCTGCCGGACGGAGGTCAGCGGCGATGCAGCCGGGAGATGAGCGGCGCTAACACGCTCTCCAGTCCTCACAAACACGGTTCGCTGATTGGTCACTGCCGCCGCCCGCAACCAATCAGCAGTATTGGCGCCAAATTTAAACCTCGCTCTGCTGATTGGTCGCGTTCGCCGGCCGCGAACAATCAGCAGTATTGGCGCCAAATTTAAACACCGCTCTGCTGATTGGTCGTGGTCGCCGGCCGCGACCAATTAGCATATTGGCGCCAAATTTAAGCCCCGCTCTGATGATTGGTCGCGGTGGCCGGTCGCGACCAAGCAACGATATTGGCGCCAAATTTAAACACCGCTCTGCTGATTGGTCGCGGTTGCCGGTCACGATTAATCACCACTATTGGCGCCAAATTTAAACACCGCTCTGCTGATTGGTCGCGGTCGCCGGCCGCGACCAATCAGCATTATTGGCGCCAAATTTAAGCCCCGCTCTGCTGATTGGTCGCGGTGGCCGGCCGCGACCAATCAGCGATTTTGGTGCCAAATTTAAACACCGCACTGCTGATTGGTCGCGACCGCCGGCCGCGACTAATGAGCATTATTGGCGCCAAATTTAAACCCCTCTCTGCTGATTGGTCGCGGTTTCCGGCCGCGACTAATCAGCATTATTGGCGCAAAATTTAAACACCGCTCTGCTGATTTGTAGCGACCGCCGGCCGTGACCAATCAGGGATATTGGCTCCAAATTTAAACACCGCCTTGCTGATTGGTCGCGGTCGCGACTAGAGCGGTCGCGGTGGCCGGCCGCGACCAATCAGCGATTTTCGTGCCAAATTTAAACACCGCTCTGCTGATTGGTCGCGGTCGCCGGCCGCGACCAATCAGCATTATTTGCACCAAATTTAAGCCCCGCTCTGCTGATTGGTCACGGTGGCCGGCCGCGACCAATCAGCAGTATTGACGCCAAATTTATACACCGTTCTGCTGATTGGTCGTGGTCGCTGGCCGCGACCAATTAGCATTATTGGCGCCAAATTTAAACAACGCTTTGCTTATTGGTCGTGGTGGCTGGTCGCGACCAAGCAACGATATTGGCGCCAAATTTAAACACCGCTCTGCTGATTGGTTGCGGTTGCCGGGCACGACTAATCAGCATTATTGGCGCCAAATTTAAACACCGCTTTGCTGATTGGTCGCGGTCGCGGTGGCCGGCCGCGACCAATCAGCGATTTTGGTGCCAAATTTAAACACCGCCCTGCTGATTTGTCGCGGTCACCATCCGCGACCAATCAGCATTATTGGCGCCAAATTTAAACACCGCTCTGCTGATTGGTCGCTGTTTCCGGCCACGACTAATCAGCATTATTGGCGCAAAATTTAAACACCGCTCTGCTGATTTGTCACGACCGCCGGCCGTGACCAATCAGGGATATTGGCTCCAAATTTAAACACCGCTTTGCTGATTGGTCGCGGTCGCGACCAATCAGTGATTTTCGTGCCAAATTTAAACACCGCTCTGCTGATTGGTCGCGGTCGAAGGCCGCGACCAATCAGCATTATTTGCGCCAAATTTAAGCCCCGCTCTGATGATTGGTCGCGGTGGCCGGCCGCGACCAATCAGCGATTTTGGTGCCAAATTTAAACACCGCTCTGCTGATTGGTCGCGACCGCCGGCCGCGACCATTCAGCATTATTGGCGCCAAATTTAAACCCCGCTCTGCTGATTGGTCGCGACCGCTGCCCGCGACCAATCAGTGATTTTGGCGCCAAATTTAAACCCCACTCTGCTGAGTGTTCGCGACCGCCAGCCGCGACCAATCAGCGATTTTGGCGCCTAATTTAAGCCCCGCTCTGCTGACTGGTCGCGGTTTCCGGCCACGACTAATCAGCATTATTGGCACCAAATTTAAACACCGCTCTGCTGATTGGTCGCAGTCACCGGCCGGGACCAATCAGCAGTATTGGCGCCAAATTTAAATACCGCTTTGCTGATTGGTCGCATTCGCGACTAATCAGCTATTTTGACACCAAATTTAAACACGCTCTCCATTCCTCACTAACACGGTTCGCTGATTGGTCGCGGCTGCCGCCCGCAACCAATCAGCAGTATTGGCGCCAAATTTAAACCCCGCTCTGCTGATTGGTTGCGTTCGCCGGCCGCGAACAATCAGCAGTATTGGCGCCAAATTTAAACACCGCTCTGCTGATTGGAATTGGTCGCCGGCCGCGACCAATTAGCATTATTGGTGCCAAGTTTAAACAACGCTTTGCTTATTGGTTGCGGTGGCCGACCGCGAGCAAGCAGCGATATTGGTGCCACATTTAAACACCGCTCTGCAGATTGGTTGCGGTTGCCGGGCGCGACTAATCAGCATTATTGGTGCCAAATTTAAGCCCCGCTCTGCTGATTGGTCGCGGTGGCTGGCCGCGACCAATCAGCGATTTTGGTGCCAAATTTAAACACCGCACTGCTGATTGGTCGCGACCGCCGGCCGCGACCAATCAGCATTATTGGCACCAAATTTAAACCCCTCTCTGCTGATTGGTCGCGGTTTCCGGCCGCGACTAATCAGCATTATTGGCGCCAAATTTAAACATCGCTCTGCTGATTGGTCGCGGTCGCCGGCCGCGACCAATCAGCAGTATTGGCGCCAAATTTAAACCCCGCTCTGCTGATTAGTCGCGACCGCCGGCCGTGACCAATCAACGATATTGGCGCCAAATTTAAACACCGCTTTGCTGATTGGTCGCGACTAATCAGCGATTTTGGCGCCAAATTTAAACACGCTCTCCAGTCCGCACTAACACGGTCCGCTGACTGGTCGCGGCCGCCGCCCGCAACCAATCAGCAGTATTGGCGCCAAATTTAAACCCCGCTCTGCTGATTGGTCGCGTTCGCCGGCCGCGACCAATCAGCATTATTGGCGCCAAATTTAAACACCGCTCTGCTGATTGGTCGCGGTCGCCGGCCGCGACCAATCAGCATTATTGGCGCCAAATTTAAACAACGCTTTGCTTATTGGTTGCGGTGGCCGGCCGCGACCAAGCAGCGATATTGGTGCCAAATTTAAACACAGCTTTGCTGATTGGTCGCGGTGGCCGGCCGCAACCGATCAGCGATATTGGCGCCAAATTTTAACACCGCTCTGCTGATTGGTCGCGGCCGTGACCAATCACCATTATTGGCGCCAAATTTTAACACCGCTCTGCTGAATGGTCGCGACCGCCGGCCGCAACCAGTCAGCATTATTGGCGCCAAATTTAAACCCCGCTCTGCTGATTAGTCGCTACCGCCGGCCGTGACCAATCAGCGATATAGGCGCCAAATTTAAACACGCTCTCCAGTCCTCACTAACACGGTTTGCTGATTGGTCGCAGCCGCCGCCTGCGACCAATCACCGATATTGCCGCCAAATTTAAACACCGCTTTGCTGATTGGTCGCGGTTGCCGGCCGCGACCAATCAGCGATTTTGGCGCCAAATTTAAACACCGCTCTGCTGATTGCGCCCGGTCGGCCGCATACATATTCTAGAATACCCGATGCGTTAGAATCGGGCCACCATTTAGTCTATAGATAATTTTGCATAAAAGAGTTACATAACTTGAGGTGAATAAAGTCCAGAAATTTTTTCCGCAAAGCCAGAATCTTAAATAGACGGTAATGACTTCTACAAAGTGACACCAGCAGCCATGATAGGCTTAATTTGGAGCAGGATATACGATTTTCTTAAACCAATGGTATCTATATCTTCTTAGTTTATTGACTATATTCTTTATTATTGCTTCAAAAGATGTCAAATCTCCCCCATATTCCTAGTTTATTAAGATGTATTATGACTAGTGTTGAGCGATACCTTCCGATATTGGGAAATATCGGATCGGATTGGATCGGACCGATACCGAAAAAGTATCGGATATCGCCGATTTCGATACCGGAAACCAATGCAAGTCAATGGGACAGAAATATCGGAATGAAAATAAACCCTTTCTTTCCTTGTAGGTTAATTCTACATGAAGGAAAACAACAAAGAATAATGTAGAATGTATTGGGGGAGGTGGGGGAGACAATAAAGGCATAGAGGTTTAGCCCAATCAAATGGAATGGCAGGAATTAATATTTTTTTTAAGACGTTCTGAGTTACGGAAATATTGACTATGTTAAGTATTTTTATATTTTGTCAGATATTTATGTTTCACTACTTCCATGCTCTTCACCTTCTTTTTACTTCTCCCACACTTTCTCCTTCATCATCCTCAGCATCTTTTTCATCCTCTTCTTCTTCACCTTCTTCATCTTCTTCTTCTTCACCTTCTTCGTATTATTCTTTTTTTTTACATTCTTCATATTCTACTTCTTCATCTTCTTCATATTCTTCTTCATCATATTCTTATTTGTGACAGGCATTCCTGTAGTTGTTATCTATAAAAGGTTGGACATTACACCTTTCGTTCTGCCCGTCACAAAAGATTTACAACAGGATTTGTCCGCGTTCAGTTTGGCCTGCAGCAGCAGGTCTTTTCCAGGGACACCACGAGGGGGAACGGACTCACCCCCATACACTGCTTAGTCATCTTCTGCTTATAATTTAGATATTATCTTTTGCTCTGATTTTTAGTCTTATGCTTAATGTTCTTCCGCTTTTTGTTCTGCAGCTCTTGTATTTCTGCTTCTTGGTTTTCTGTCTCTTGTTCTTCTGTATCTTGGTGCTTGTCTTCTCTTCTTTGTCCTCTTGGTCAACTTCTTCAGGGTCATCTTCTTGGTCTTCTTCGGGGTGGTCTTCAGGGTCGTCGTCTTCGGGGGTCCTCGTCTTCGGGGTCCTCGTCTTCTTCGGGTTGGTCTTCTGGGTCCTCGTCTTCGGGGTCCTCGTCTTCTTCGGGGTGGTCTTCAGGGTCCTCGTCTTCTTCGGGGTGGTCTTCAGGGTCCTCGTCTTCTTCAGGGTGGTCTTCAGGGTCCTCGTCTTCTTCGGGGTGGTCTTCAGGGTCCTCGTCTTCAGGGTCGTTGTCTTCGGGGTCCTCGTCTTCTTAGGGTTGGTCTTCAGGGTCCTCGTCTTCAGGGTCCTCGTCAGGGAGGTCCAGAGTGATTACCAAGAACCATTTCAAAAAGCTTGAACTTGGAAATGTAGCAGAAGGTACAAGAAAGCTGAGGAACTACCGAGAACCAGCTGACGGTACTGGAACCCGGATGGGTAGCAGAAGGTACAAGAGCCAATAGAACTGCCGAAGACCAGCTGACGGTACTGGAACTCGGTTACTAAGCAGGAGGTACCTGTGCCAGAAAGCACTACCAAGGACCAGCAGACGTTGGTGGAACTTGGATACCGAGAAGGAGGCACCTAATCCAAAGGCACTGCCGAGAACCAGCTGACGGTACTGGAACCCGGATGGGTAGCAGAAGGTACCCATGTAAAAAAAAGTTCAAGGCCGCGAGCCGTCCGCAGTTACCAAAACCCACAGTCCTACAGGGGGTGCTTGTCCTATTGGCACTATGGAACCAGCCTTCATTGCCTGATCCCGCAGCCCACATAGGAGTCACCTAAACTGCAGGCACTATAGAGTCGGCTAACCCGACCGCAACACGACAGGACAACGCATTGGAGGCAAAGTGATGTTGACACTACTCGGAAACAGCTGGCGTGCTGGAACCAGGCTGGGCAGGAGGGAGTACCCGTGCCAAAGTCACTGCCAAGAACCAGCTGACGGTACTGGAACCCGGATGGGTAGTAGAAGGTACAAGAGCAAATGGAACTACCGAGGACCAGCTGACGGTACTGGAACCCGGATGGGTAGCAGAAGGTACAAGAGCCAATGGAACTGCCGAAGACCAGCTGACGGTACTGGAACTTGGTTACTAAGCAGGAGGTACCTGTGCCAGAAAGCACTATCAAGGACCAGCAGATGTTGGTGGAACTTGGATACCGAGAAGGAGGCACCTAATCCAAAGGCACTGCCGAGAACCAGCTGACGGTACTGGAACCCGGATGGGTAGCAGAAGGTACCCATGTAAAAAAAAGTTCAAGGCCGCGAGCCGGCCGCAGTTACCAAAACCCACAGTCCTACAGGGGGTGCTTGTCCTATAGGCACTATGGAACCAGCCTTCATTGCCAGATCCCGCAGCCCACATAGGAGTCACCTAAACTGCAGGCACCATAGAGTCGGCTAACCCGACCGCAACACGACAGGACAACGCATTGGAGGCAAAGTGACGTTGACACTAACCGGAAACAGCTGGCGTGCTGGAACCAGGCTGGGCAGGAGGGAGTACCCGTGCCAAAGACACTGCCGAGAACCAGCTGACGGTACTGGAACCCGGATGGGTAGTAGAAGGTACAAGAGCCAATGGAACTGCCGAAGACCAGCTGACGGTACTGGAACTCGGTTACTAAGCAGGAGGTACCTGTGCCAGAAAGCACTACCAAGGACCAGCAGACGTTGGTGGAACTTGGATACCGAGAAGGAGGCACCTAATCCAAAGGCACTGCCAAGAACCAGCTGACGGTACTGGAACCCGGATGGGTAGCAGAAGGTACCCATGTAAAAAAAAGTTCAAGGCCGCGAGCCGGCCGCAGTTACCAAAACCCACAGTCCTACAGGGGGTGCTTGTCCTATAGGCACTATGGAACCAGCCTTCATTGCCAGATCCCGCAGCCCACATAGGAGTCACCTAAACTGCAGGCACCATAGAGTCGGCTAACCCGACCGCAACACGACAGGACAACGCATTGGAGGCAAAGTGACGTTGACACTACCCGGAAACAGCTGGCGTGCTGGAACCAGGCTGGGCAGGAGGGAGTACCCGTGCCAAAGACACTGCCGAGAACCAGCTGACGGTACTGGAACCCGGATGGGTAGTAGAAGGTACAAGAGCCAATGGAACTGCCGAAGACCAGCTGACGGTACTGGAACTCGGTTACTAAGCAGGAGGTACCTGTGCCAGAAAGCACTACCAAGGACCAGCAGACGTTGGTGGAACTTGGATACCGAGAAGGAGGCACCTAATCCAAAGGCACTGCCAAGAACCAGCTGACGGTACTGGAACCCGGATGGGTAGCAGAAGGTACCCATGTAAAAAAAAGTTCAAGGCCGCGAGCCGGCCGCAGTTACCAAAACCCACAGTCCTACAGCGGGTGCTTGTCCTATTGGCACTATGGAACCAGCCTTCATTGCCTGATCCCGCAGCCCACATAGGAGTCACCTAAACTGCAGGCACCATAGAGTCGGCTAACCCGACCGCAACACGACAGGACAACGCATTGGAGGCAAAGTGACGTTGACACTACCCGGAAACAGCTGGCGTGCTGGAACCAGGCTGGGCAGGAGGGAGTACCCGTGCCAAAGTCACTGCCGAGAACCAGCTGACGGTACTGGAACCCGGATGGGTAGTAGAAGGTACAAGAGCAAATGGAACTACCGAGGACCAGCTGACGGTACTGGAACCCGGATGGGTAGCAGAAGGTACAAGAGCCAATGGAACTGCCGAAGACCAGCTGACGGTACTGGAACTCGGTTACTAAGCAGGAGGTACCTGTGCCAGAAAGCACTACCAAGGACCAGCAGACGTTGGTGGAACTTGGATACCGAGAAGGAGGCACCTAATCCAAAGGCACTGCCGAGAACCAGCTGACTGTACTGGAACCCGGATGGGTAGCAGAAGGTACCCATGTAAAAAAAAGTTCAAGGCCGCGAACCGGCCGCAGTTACCAAAACCCACAGTCCTACAGGGGGTGCTTGTCCTATTGGCACTATGGAACCAGCCTTCATTGCCAGATCCCGCAGCCCACATAGGAGTCACCTAAACTGCAGGCACCATAGAGTCGGCTAACCCGACCGCAACACGACAGGACAACGCATTAGAGGCAAAGTGACGTTGACACTACCCGGAAACAGCTGGCGTGCTGGAACCAGGCTGGGCAGGAGGGAGTACCCGTGCCAAAGTCACTGCCGAGAACCAGCTGACGGTACTGGAACCCGGATGGGTAGTAGAAGGTGCAAGAGCAAATTGAACTACCGAGGACCAGCTGACGGTACTGGAACCCGGATGGGTAGCAGAAGGTACAAGAGCCAATGGAACTGCCGAAGACCAGCTGACGGTACTGGAACTCGGTTACTAAGCAGGAGGTACCTGTGCCAGAAAGCACTACCAAGAACCAGCAGACGTTGGTGGAACTTGGATACCGAGAAGGAGGCACCTAATCCAAAGGCACTGCCGAGAACCAGCTGACGGTACTGGAACCCGGATGGGTAGTAGAAGGTACAAGAGCAAATGGAACTACCGAGAACCAGCTGGCGGTGCTGGAACCCAGGGTAAATACTAAAAACAGAGTGGAGCCAGAGGTGTAATTGGAGCAAGTTTTAAATCAGTAGTACAGTGGATGTGGACAAAGCAGGAGAATTTGCCGGACACACAGCAGGGGAACAGCTGACGTTACTGAACCCCAATAACACTGGAGCAAGCGTTGACTGTGCAGACGGCACTTCTGAGCAGCAACTAGCGGTATTGGAGCCCAGGGTAAATACTAAAAACAGAGGAGCCAGAGGTGTATTTGGAGGAGGTTTTAAATCAGTAGTACAGTGGATGTGGACAGAGCAGGAGAAATTGCCGTCCGCAGAGCAGGGGAACAGCTGATGTTACTGAACCCTAATAACACGGCAGCAAGTGTTGACTGTGCAGACGGCACTTCCGAGCGCCAACTGGCGGTGTTGGAGCTCAGGGATAATACTGAAAACAGAGGAGCCAGAGGTGTAATTGGAGCAACTTTAAAATCTGTAGTAGTGAGAATGTGGACAGAGCAGGAGAAATTGCCGTCCGCACAGCAGGGGAACAGCTGACGTTACTGAACCCCAATGACATGGCAGCAAGTGTTGACTGTGCAGACGGCACTTCCGAGCGCCAACTGGCGGTGTTGGAGCTCAGGGATAATACTGAAAACAGAGGAGCCAGAAGTGTATTTTGAGGAGGTTTTAAATCAGTAGTACAGTGGATGTGGACAGAGCAGGAGAAATTGCCATCCGCACAGCAGGGGAACAGCTGATGTTACTGAACCCCAATAACACGGCAGCAAGTGTTGACTGTGCAGACGGCACTTCCGAGCGCCAACTGGCGGTGTTGGAGCTCAGGGATAATACTGAAAACAGAGGAGCCAGAGGTGTAATTGGAGCAACTTTAAAATCTGTAGTAGTGAGAATGTGGACAGAGCAGGAGAAATTGCCATCCGCACAGCAGGGGAACAGCTGATGTTACTGAACCCCAATGACACGGCAGCAAGTGTTGACTGTGCAGACGGCACTTCCGAGCGCCAACTGGCGGTGTTGGAGTTCAGGGATAATACTGAAAACAGAGGAGCCAGAGGAGCCAGAGGAGACAGAGAGACTAATTGCCAAGGAAAGTAAAACGAATCCCAAACTGTTCTTTAACTATATAAACAGTAAAAGGATTAAAACTGATGGCGTTGGCCCATTGAAAAATAACCTGGGTAAAATCATACAGGGCGATGAGGGTAAAGCAAACCTACTCAATAGCTTCTTCTCCACTGTTTTCACAAAAGAAAACAATTTATCGGAGGAAATGCAGAGTGATAAAGTAAATCCTCCGCTAAATATCACCCACCTAACCCAGGGGGAAGTTCAGAAACGCCTAAATAATATCAAAATAGACAAGTCACCAGGCCCAGATGACATACACCCCCGGGTACTAAAAGAATTAAGTAATGTGATAGACAGGCCGCTGTATCTTATATTCAAGCACTCTTTATGGACAGGGACTGTCCCACTAGACTGGCGCCAAGCAAATGTGGTACCAATATTCAAAAAGGGGTCTAAAAGTGACCCTGGGAACTATAGACCAGTCAGCTTAACGTCTGTTGTGGGTAAATTGTTTGAAGGATTTCTTAGAGATGCTATTGTAGAATATCTTAATGATAATAACTGTCTAACTCCATATCAACATGGATTCATGAGGGATCTCTCCTGCCAAACAAACCTGATCGCCTTCTACGAGGAGGTGAGCTCACAGCTGGATCGGGGAGAGTCAGTGGATGTTGTATACCTTGACTTCTCCAAAGCGTTTGATACCATGCCACACAAAAGGTTGGTATATAAAATGAGAATGCTTGGTCTGGGGGATAATGTGTGCAAGTGGGTAAATAGCTGGCTGAGTGATAGAAAGCAGAGGGTGGTTATCAATGGAGTAAGCTCAGGGTGTGTCAGGGTTACTAGCGGGGTGCCTCAAGGGTCTGTCTTGGGCCCTATATTATTTAATATATTTATTAATGATCTAGTGGAAGGGTTGCATAGTAAAATAGCAATATTTGCAGATGATACTAAACTTTGTAAAGTAGTTAATACAGATGAGGACAGGGCACAGCTACAGGGGGATTTAGATAAATTGGGGAGTTGGGCCAAAAAATGGCAAATGGGGTTCAATGCCGATAAATGTAAGGTCATGCACATGGGAAAGAAAAACAGCAGTCACCCATACATATTAAATGGGAAACCGTTGGGGAAATCTGACATGGAGAAGGACCTGGGCGTCTTGGTTAACAGCAAATTAAATTGGAGTGCCCAGTGTCAGGCAGCAGCTGCGAAGGCAAATAGAGTCATGGCATGCATCAGAAGAGGAATAGGGGCATATGATGAGAACATTGTTCTTCCTCTGTATAAAGCGCTGGTAAGGCCGCACTTAGAATATTGTGCACAGTTCTGGGCTCCGGTGCTCAGGAAAGACATATTGGAGCTAGAGAGGGTACAAAGGAGGGCGACTAAGGTAATAAAGGGAATGGAGGGACTAGAATACCCAGAGAGGTTGTCAAAATTAGGCCTATTTACATTGGAAAAGAGAAGGCTTAGGGGAGACCTCATAAACATGTATAAATACATCAGGGGGCAGTACAGAGATCTCTCCCATGACCTGTTTATACCAAGGATGGTGACAAAGACGAGGGGGCACACTATGCGTCTGGAGGAAAGGAGGTTCCTGCACCAGCATAGAAGGGGATTCTTTACGGTCAGAGCCGTGAGACTCTGGAACTCTCTGGGAGAGGAAGTGGTGATGTCCAACTCACTTAAAGAGTTCAAGAGAGGCCTGGACGCCTTTCTTGAGAACAATAAAATTACATCTTATGCTTTTCCTCAGTGATGTAAATTGGCCTATACCTCATGGTTTTTTGTTGCCTTCCCCTGGATCAACGCTGCGGAATAGCTGCAGTGCACAAGAAATAGGCTGAACTGGATGGACGCTTGTCTTTTTCGGCCTTATAAACTATGTAACTATGTATGTAACTATGTGTAATTGGAGCAACTTTAAAATCTGTAGTAGTGAGAATGTGGACAGAGCAGGAGAAATTGCCGTCCGCACAGCAGGGGAACAGCTGACGTTACTGAACCCCAATGACACGGCAGCAAGTGTTGACTGTGTAGACGGCACTTCCGAGCGCCAACTGGCGGTGTTGGAGCTCAGGGATAATACTGAAAACAGAGGAGCCAGAGGTGTAATTGGAGCAACTTTAAAATCTGTAGTAGTGAGAATGTGGACAGAGCAGGAGAAATTGCCGTCAGCACAGCAGGGGAACAGCTGACGTTACTGAACCCCAATAGCATGGCAGCAAGTGTTGACTGTGCGGACGGCACTTCCGAGCGCCAACTGGCGGTGTTGGAGCTCAGGGATAATACTGAAAACAGAGGAGCCAGAGGTGTATTTGGAGGAGGTTTTAAATCAGTAGTACAGTGGATGTGGACAGAGCAGGAGAAATTGCCGTCCGCACAGCAGGGGAACAGCTGACGTTACTGAACCCCAATAACATGGCAGCAAGTGTTGACTGTGCAGACGGCACTTCCGAGCGCCAACTGGCGGTGTTGGAGCTCAGGGATAATACTGAAAACAGAGGAGCCAGAGGTGTAATTGGAGCAACTTTAAAATCTGTAGTAGTGAGAATGTGGACAGAGCAGGAGAAATTGCCGTCCGCACAGCAGGGGAACAGCTGACGTTACTTAACCCCAATAACATGGCAGCAAGTGTTGACTGTGCAGACGGCACTTCCGAGCACCAACTGGAGGTGTTGGAGCTCAGGGATAATACTGAAAACAGAGGAGCCAGAGGTGTATTTGGAGGAGGTTTTAAATCAGTAGTACAGTGGATGTGGACAGAGCAGGAGAAAGTGCCGTCCGCACAGCAGGGGAACAGCTGACGTTACTGAACCCCAATAACACGGCAGCAAGTGTTGACTGTGCAGACGGCACTTCCGAGCGCCAACTGGCGGTGTTGGAGCTCAGGGATTACAGTTCAGGTGGTAGAAACATGAACAGAACAGGAGACCTGGATACTTTTGCCAACAATTATTTATTCTGGAAGAGGACTGGCAAATTCATGAGAGATCCAGGCCTTGTTCATTTTGAGAAAAGTAAGCCGGTCAACGTTATCGGAGGATAGTCGCATGCGACGGTCTGTTAGTACACCTCCTGCGGCACTAAAGACGCGTTCCGATAATACACTAGCAGCAGGGCAAGCTAGCACCTCCAATGCATACTGACTTAGCTCTGGCCATGTATCTAGCTTACAGACCCAAAACTTGAAGGGAGAAGAGCCGTCTGGGAGTACACTAAGAGGGCAAGACATGTAGTCTGTCACCATCTGACGGAAACGTTGCCTCCTGCAGACTGGAGCCGTCTGTGATGGTGTAGACATTTGTGGTGGCGGGGACACAAAACTTTGCCACATTTCGGCCATACTGGTCTTGCCTTGTGCTGAGACGCTGCTTCTGCTCCCTCTTTGTGCAGAGCTTCCTCCACTGCCTCGACGCACTGAGCTGCTTTGTAAAGCACTAGCAGCACTGCTCTCGGATGGAATGGAGAACATGATGGAATGCACCAGTGCGTCTTGGTACTCCCGCATTTTACGCTCCCGGTTCAACGGTGTTATGAGGCTTTGTAAGTTGTCCTGATAGCGAGGATCTAGGAGGGTGGACACCCAATAATCAGCCGTGTTGAGAATGTGGGCGATGCGGCGGTCGTTTCTCAGGCACTGCAGCATGAAATCAACCATGTGCTGCAGACTGCCAACTGGCCAAGAAACGCTGTCCCCTGCTTGAGGCGTGATCTCTGCCTGCTCTGCATCACCCCACCCTCGCTCTAGATACTGACTACTAGAGCATTGTGTACCTCCCTCCTCTGGACAGATGTCTTCCTCATCCATTGACTCCTCCTCATCCTCCTCACAAAGTGTCCCCTGCCTAGGCCTTTGTGAGGAACCATGTTGCGCAGACTGTAGAGAAGCAGATGGCATTTGTGACTCCTCATCCTCCACCTCTTCCAAAACCTCGTCCCTTAGTGCTTGCAGTGGTTTTTCAAGCAGGCAGATAAGGGGGATAGTCATGCTGACTAGTGCATCATCTGCACTCGCCATCCGCGTGGAATAATCGAAGGCACGCAAAACGTGGCAAATGTCCTTCATAGAGGCCCTCTCAGTGGTGGTGAAGTGTGAACGGCGCGCACTGCGACTTCTTTGCGCCTGCTGCAGCTGGTACTCCATTACTGCTGCCTGCTGCTCACACAACCTCTCCAACATATGTAACGTTGAATTCCACCTGGTGGGTAGGTCACATATGATGCGATGTTCCGGAAGACGTAATCGGCGCTGCAGAGCTGCAATGCGTGATCTTGCATTGCTGGAACGCCGCAAGTGAGCGCACTCTATGCGGACCTTGTGAAGCAGTGCATCAAGATCCGGATAGTCCCTCAAAAAACTCTGTACGACCAAGTTGAGCACATGTGCCAGACATGGGATGTGAGTGAGGTTGCCTAGGCCCAGAGCTGCCACCAGATTTCGGCCATTGTCACACACTACCATGCCTGGCTGGAGATTCGCTGGCACAAACCACACGTCGCTCTGCTGCTTGATGGCATTCCAGAGCTCCTGCGCTGTGTGGCTTCGATTCCCCAAAGAAATTAATTTTAATACGGCCTGTTGACGTTTGGCCACGGCTGTGCTCATATTGGTCACCATAACAGGTAACCATTCACGGGTCGATGTGGAGGTAGACCGTGACGGCTCCTGCAGCGCTGATTCAGAGGAACTGGAGTATGAGGAGGAGTCAATGTGTACAGACTGGATTCCTGCAATCCTTGGAGTTGGCAGAACACGTACAGCGCCACTCTCAAGATCTGTATCCGGCTCCACAACATTTACCCAATGGGCAGTGAGGGAAAGGTATCGTCCCTGTCCATGCTTACTGGTCCACGCATCGGTGGTCAGGTGGACCTTGCTACTGACGGCGTTTTGTAGCGCATGTTTAATTTTTCCCTCCACATGATGTTGCAGGGCAGGGACGGCTTGCCTGCTGAAATAAAATCGGCTGGGCACGTTGTATTGTGGGACTGCCAATGCCATAAAGTTACGGAATGTGTCAGTCTCCACCAGCCTGAATGATAGCATTTCAAGGGCCAGTAGTTTAGCAATGCCAGCATTCAGAGCCTGTGCTCGGGGGTGGTTTGCCGAGTATGGGCGCCTTTTTTCCCATGCCTGTGCTAACGATGGCTGTAGACTGGCCTGGGAGTGTGAGGATGACTGGGAAAGTGGTGCTGTGGGTGGAATTACACTGTGTCTCTGTACAACAGTGCCAGAGATTCTTCCATGGCGATCCTGTGAGGAAGCCGAACCAGCTGTGTGTGAGCTGGAGGAAGAGGCTACAACACGAGCTGAAGAGGTGGTAGGTGGCGCTGTAGGTTGGCCTAGGTCTTCAGTGTGTTTTTGTAACTCCACCATGTGCTTGGTCCGCACATGTTTCCACATATTTGTGGTATTGAGGTTGCTGACACTTTTCCCTCTTTTCACCTTCTGATTACACAGCTTGCATTTGACAAAGCAAATGTCATCTGCAACTGTGTCAAAAAAGGACCAGGCACTGCAAGTCTTGGGAGCGCCCGCTTTGGATTTTGGAAGAGCCATGCTCCTAATGGGTGCCGAAGTGGAGGCTACAGGCAACCAAGTCTGCCCCCTCCCTCTCCCTCCTTTTTGGGCTGTTCGGGGAATCTCTTCCTCAGAGCTGCTCCCACCACCTTCCTGTCCCTCACGCCATGATGGGTCAAGGACCTCATCATCTACACCACCCTCTTCAAACAACTGCTTCTCCTGGGTAGTCTCGACAGCACAGTACGCACCAGAAAGTGGCACCTGAGTCTCATCATCAGATGCGTACTGAGGTGTGCTGCTGACCATAGGCACTGGCCCACCCACCTCTTCAGATTCAGAGAGACAAAACGGTTGCGCATCACTGCATACTACCTCTTCTTCAAATTCTCGAATTCTGCTTGGCTGGCCCCCTCTTTCCAAGCCAAGAGATTCAGAAAACAGAAGTAGAGATGGCTCCTGTCCAGGGCTCTCTGACTGCCTGGGCAATTTGGCAGGTGGTGAAGAGACAGATGGGTGCTCTTCAGTGCTCAGGACCTGAGAGGATCTGGAACTAATTGAAGTCGATGCGTTAGCTGCCATCCATCCGACAACGGCTTCAATTTGGTCCTCCTGCAGCAGTGGGGTACGGCTAGCTCCTACAAAGCTGCGCATAAAGGACTGTTCCCTGGTAAAACTGGGGGATGCTGAGTCACTGGTGCCCGCAGCAGGCACAGAATCCCCACGTCCTCTCCCTGCAGGCACAGAATCCTCACGTCCTCTCCCTGCAGAATCTCCACGCCCACGCCCACGACCACATGCCTTACTCCCTGCCTTCTTCATCTTGGTAGACTGATAAAGATAGGCAGAAAAGTACTAAGGGCTTAGTGTGCTTATTCCTGAACAGCTGCTAACAGGTGTAAGAAACACTAATTTTATAAAGTGTGGACTAGACTTTAATATGAGCTAATGTGGCCTACACAACTGTAAAGTGGAGTGTTTGGTGAACTTTATTTAGTTTTTTTTTGTCACAAAAAGACACTGGATGTGCCTAAAGATGTAATAACGATAGTATCACAAACTTTTTGTAGCTATTACAATGTAGGAAGGTAACCTACAATGCAATAGATGAGGCTGCAAAAAATAGGCTAATACTAATCTGGCTGGGGCTGCAGGGCCCAATGCTGCAGAAAGGCTCCTCTAACTACTCCTATATAGTGTGTTTGGAACCAATTTAGCTGAATACGGATGGAACCACCACCCTAATAGGAGATATCAGGAAAAATTATGAATTGGCAAAAAAGGACAATGTATGAGGCAGTGACACACACTGAGTGCACTACAACCAGACGTGGTTGAAGCACACACTACAGGGTGAGCTGCACTCACACACCAGACCTTGCAGACAGCGGTGAACAGTACAGATGCAGAGCACTGTGCACTAGCGCTGCAAGACCAAAAAAATTTCTCTATCTACTCCTATATAGTGTGTTTGGAACCAATTTAGCTGAATACGGATGGAACCACCACACTAATAGGAGATATCAGGAAAAATTATGAATTGGCATAAAAGGACAATGTATGAGGCAGTGACACACACTGATTGCACTATAACCAGACGTGGCTGAAGCACACACTACAGGGTGAGCTGCACTCACACACAGAGACCTTGCAGAAAGCGGTGAACAGCACAGAGAACTGTGCACTAGCACTGCAAGGCACAGCGATTTATAAAGTAGCTTGGGTAAAGCAGAATAGACCAAATATGTAGCTAAAACTGTCCCTCAGAACAACAGCGTCCTATCCCTAACTGAATTCACAGCAGAGTGAGCTCAAAATGGCGGCGGCGGCTTTTATAGTGCATCATGACATCATTTCAGCAGCCAATCACAGCCATGCCATTAGTTAAGATGCCTACATGCCTAACAGGATGTGCCCACACTTCTTAGGATCCTCATTGGCTGAATAAAATGAAAATGGCTCATTGCATTATGGGAACTTCCGATTCCGGTATACGATATTGCAAAAGTATCGGAATTAAGTATCGGAATTCCGATACCGCGAATATCGGCCGATACCCGATATTTCAGTATCTGAATGCTCAACACTAATTATGACAAAACAAATGTATTTCCAATAAATACTTGTGGGTGAACTTGAGTTACTAATTAATGTTTTACCTGTAATTAGGAAGTGTCCACACATAGTTTCAGTATTGTCATAATATAAAGAACAATCACCTAATTAGCTAAAAAAAGTAAGAGGACAAATTTGTCATCGAAAAATGACATTGTTTATTGTGCACCACTTCTGCATTTTTAACCCATTCCTAGTTTTGGCTCACCAATACTGATGTAAAATACTGACTGTCATAGAAATATGTGTTGTAGAAAATATTAACTTCTCTACGCCACATGAAATTGCAGGGACAAAGATAGCTGACAGTCAGATTAACAGAGGACCTGATACCAAACCCCTCCCCCATTTGCAGTAAGGAAACAGGAGCTAGCAATCTAAAGCTGTCTTTATGTAAAATGGCAGAGTACAAAGAGATGTGAACCATCTTATTTAAAGTGCATGGAGTACTCTTGATGCCCAGATGACTGAAAGAAGATGCCTTTTGTGAGAAAGACAAATATATTTAAAATACACAAGAGAACTCTTTTCAAAGAGTTGGACAACAAAAATGGTACATGTGCAGGGCAGTGGAAGTCTTTTGTCCACAGAAAAAGTCCTTTGAAGTTTGGGAGAGAATTAACACAGATATCTCACAAGTAGTGTTGAGCATTCCGATACTGAAATATCGGGTATCGACCGATATTCGCGGTATCGGAGTTCCGATACTGAGTTCTGATACTTTTACAATATCGAATACCGGAATCGGAAGTTCCCATAATGCCTGCGCTCTGCAGTGTCTCTGAAGGATGACAAGCTGGATGGCAGCGCTCAGCTTACTGTACTTGTCATTTAGTGTAAAGGATTTATTCAAAAAAACAATAGTGTTTTCGTGCACTGTCTCTTGAAAAAAGCCGGCCGGCAATTCAGCAGCGGTACCCGACAATTTAGAATAGAAAGAATAGAGTATCACACAAAGATTAGATAGATAGAAACATGTCAGTCACATATATAAGAAGTACAGTGACAATGTTGCTTACTGTACTTGTCATTTAGTGTAAAGGATTTATTTAAAAAAAATATTAGTGTTTTCATGCACCGTCTCTTTAAAAAAGCCGGCCGGCAATTCAGCATCGGTACCCGACAATTTAGAATAGAAAGAATAGAGCATCACACATAGATTAGATACATAGAAACATGTCAGTCACATATATAAGAAGTACAGTGATAGTGTTGATTACTGTACTTGGCATTTAGTGTTAAAATAAAGGATTTATTAAAAAAAAAATTGGCGTGGGGTTCCCCGTAATTTTAGTCTTTAGCGGAGGTTAAGCAGACAGTTGGGGGCAGGTGTTTGAAGCCTGGGAAGGGGGTAATACCCACTGAGCTTCCCAGGCTACTGATATCAGCCCCCAGCTGAATACCTAGCCTTTACTAGCTATTAAAATGGGGGACCCCCCCAAATAAATGACACGGTCCCCCCTATTTTAATAGCTAGCAAAGGCTAGGCAGACAGCTGGGGGCTGATATTAATAGCTCAGGAAGGGTGCCATGAATATTGGCCCCCTCCCTGGCTAGAAACACCAGCCGTCAGCCGCCCCAGAAATGGCGCATACATAGGATGCGCCAATTCTGGCACTTAGCCTCGCTCTTCCCACTGCCCTGTAGCGGTGGCAGTGGGGTAATAGGGTTGGGGTTGATGTCAGCTTATAATGCCAACTGACATCAAGCCCAGGTTAGTAATGGAGAGGTGTCTATAAGACACCCCCATTACTAATCCCATAGTCAAAGTTAAAAAAAACACAAACACCCAGAATAAAGTCCTTTAATTGAAATAAAGACACAATTCTTTATTGTTCTAAATTAAACCATACTTACCATCATGCCCATTCCAGCTGAAGCCAACGATCTCCTGCAATAAAAGTAAATTAATAAAGCAACATCATCCTTACCTTTCCATGGTTCCCA
Source organism: Phyllobates terribilis (assembly GCF_046119375.1). Classification (NCBI taxonomy): domain Eukaryota; kingdom Metazoa; phylum Chordata; class Amphibia; order Anura; family Dendrobatidae; genus Phyllobates; species Phyllobates terribilis. The sequence continues at coordinate 188,112,906 of NW_027362763.1, forward strand.
CGACAGCTTCAGCTCTGCTACATTCACATGACAGGCTGGATCGCTGCAGAAAGCTGCCATCCAGCTTGCCATGCCGCAGACACTGAGAAGCGCAGGCATGCTTGCGCTCCTCAGTGTCTCACTGTGACGGCATCCAGATGAGCCGAGTTCATGTCCAATGAACTCAGCTCACCTCATGCACGTCACTGACAGCGTGGGAGAATTCTCCTGCTGAAGCGCTGAGTGCAGGAGAATTTTTCCACGCTGTCAGTGACGTGCATGAGGTGAGCTGAGTTCATTGGACATGAACTCGGCTCATCGGGATACCGTCACAGCCAGACACTGAGGAGGGCAAGCATGCCTGCGCTTCTCAGTGTCTGCAGGATGACAGGCTGGATGGCAGCTTTCTGCAGCGATCCAGCCTGTCATGTGAATGTAGCAGAGCTGAAGCTGTCGTGGGAACCATGGAAAGGTAAGGATGATGTTGCTTTATTATTTTTCTTTTATTGCAGGAGATCGTTGGCTTCAGCTGGAATGGGCGTGATGGTAAGTATGGTTTAATTTAGAACAATAAAGAATTGTGTGTTTATTTCAATTAAAGGACTTTTTTCTGGGTGTTGTGTTTTTTTAAACACTTTACTAGAAATTCATGGTGGTCATGTCTAATATTGGCGTGACCCCATGAATTTTGGACTTAGGGCCAGCTGATAATACCAAGCTGGCCCTAACCCCTTTATTACCCAGTGAGCCACTGCACCAGGGCCCTGAATGAGCTGGATACAGTGCCAGAAGATGGCGCTTCTATGAACCCGCCATTTTCCGGGGTGGCTGCGGACTGCAATTTGCAGCGGGGGGTGCCCAGAAAGCTTGGGCCTCCCTGCGCTGCAGATTCCAGCCCCCAGCTGCTTAGTTGTACCTGGCTGGACACAAAAATAGGGCGAAGCCCCACGTATTTTATTTTTAATTATTTCATGAAATTCATGAAATAATTAAGAAAAAAGGGCTTCCCTATATTGTTGTGTCCGGCCAGGTACAAATAGGCAGCTGGTGGTTGGGGGCAGCCCGTTCCTGCCTGCTGTACCTGGCTGGACACAAATATAGTGCGAAGCCCCACGTCAATTTTTTTAAAATTATTTCAGGAAATTCATGAAATAATTAAAAAAAAATTGACGTGGGGCATCGCACTATATTTGTGTCCAGTCAGGTACAGCAGACAGGAACGGGCTGCCCCCAACTACCAGCTGCCAATTTGTACCTGGCCGGACACAACAATATAGGGAAGCCCTTTTTTTTTAAATTATTTCATGAAATAATTAAAAAAAAATTGACGTGGGGCTTCGCACTATATTTGTGTCCAGTCAGGTACAGCAGGCAGGAACGGGCTGCCCCCAACCACCAGCTGCCTATTTGTACCTGGCCGGACACAACAATATAGGGAAGCCCTTTTTTTTAAATTATTTCATGAAATAATTAAAAAAAAATTGACGTGGGGCTTCGCACTATATTTGTGTCCAGTCAGGTACAGCAGGCAGGAACGGGCTGCCCCCAACCACCAGCTGCCTATTTGTACCTGGCCGGACACAACAATATAGGGAAGCCCTTTTTTTCTTAATTATTTCATGAAGTTCATGAAATAATAAAAAAAAAAAAAATACGTGGGGCTTCGCCCTATTTTTGTGTCCAGCCAGGTACAACTAGGCAGCTGGGAGCTAGAATCCGTTGCGCAGGGAGGCCCAAGCTTTCTGGGTTTCCCCCCCGCAGCAAATTGCAGTCCGCAGCCACCCCGGAAAATGGCGCGTTCATAGAAGCGCCATCTTCTGGCTCTGTACCCAACTCATCCAGGGCCCTGGTGCGGTGGCTCACTGGGTAATAAAGGGGTTAGGGCCAGCTTGACATTATCAGCTGGCCCTAAGCCCGAAATTCATGGGGCCACGCCAATATTAGACATGACCGCCATGAATTTCTAGCGAAGTATTTAAAAAAAACACAACACCCAGAAAAAAGTCCTTTAATTGAAATAAACACACAATTCTTTATTGTTCTAAATTAAACCATACTTACCATCACGCCCATTCCAGCTGAAGCCAACGATCTCCTGCAATAAAAGTAAAATAATAAAGCAACATCATCCTTACCTTTCCATGGTTCCCACGACAGCTTCAGCTCTGCTACATCGAGATGACAGGCTGGATCGCAGCAGAAAGCTGCCATCCAGCTTGCCATGCCGCAGACACTGAGAAGCGCAGGCATGCTTGCGCTCCTCAGTGTCTGACTGTGACAGCATCCAGATGAGCCGAGGTCATGTCCAATGAACTCGGCTCACCTCATGCACGTCACTGACAGCGTGGGAAAATTCTCCTCCACTCAGCGCTTCAGCTTGAGAATTCTCCCACGCTGTCAGTGACGTACATGGGGTGAGCTGAGTTCATTGGACATGAACTCACCTCATGCACGTCACTGACAGCGTGGGAAAATTCTCACGCTGAAGCGCTGAATGCAGGAGAATTTTCCCACGCTGTCAGTGACGTACATGAGGTGAGCTGAGTTCATTGGACATGAACTCACCTCATGCACGTCACTGACAGCGTGGGAAAATTCTCACGCTGAAGCGCTGAGTGCAGGAGAATTTTCCCACGCTGTCAGTGACGTGCATGAGGTGAGCCGAGTTCATTGGACATGACCTCGGCTCATCTGGATGCCGTCACAGCGAGACACTGAGGAGCGCAAGCATGCCTGCGCTTCTCAGTGTCTGCGGGACGACAGGCTGGATGGCAGCTTTCTGCTGCGGTCCAGCCTGTCATCTCGATGTAGCAGAGCTTGACCTGTCCTGGGAACCATCGAAAGGTAAGGATGATGTTGCTTTATTATTTTTCTTTTATTGCAGGAGATCGCTGGCTTCAGCTGGAATGGGCGTGATGGTAAGTATGGTTTAATTTAGAACAATAAAGAATTGTGTCTTTATTTCAATTAAAGGACTTTATTCTGGGTGTTTGTGTTTTTTTTAACTTTGACTATGGGGTTAGTAATGGGGGTGTCTTATAGACACCTCTCCATTACTAACCTGGGCTTGATGTCAGCTGGCATTATAAGCTGACATCAACCCCAGCCCTATTACCCCACTGCCACCGCTACAGGGCAGTGGGAAGAGCAAGGCTAAGTGCCAGAATTGGCGCATCCTATGGATGCGCCACTTCTGGGGCGGCTGACGGCTGGTGTTTCTAGCCTGGGAGGGGGCCAATATTCATGGCACCCTTCCTGGGCTATTAATATCAACCCCCAGCTGTCTGCCTAGCCTTTGCTAGCTATTAAAATAGGGGGGACCCCACGTCATTTTTTTGGGGGGTCCCCCATTTTAATAGCTAGAAAAGGCTAGGTATTCAGCTGGGGGCTGATATTAGTAGCCTGGGAAGCTCCGTGGGTATTACCCCCTTCCCAGGCTTCAAACATCTGCCCCAGCCATCTGCTTAACCTCCGCTAGAGACTAAAATTATGGGGAACCCCACGCCAATTTTTTTTTAATAAATCCTTTATTTTAACACTAAATGTCAAATACAGTAACCAACACTGTCACTGTACTTCTTATATATGTGACTGACATGTTTCTATCTATCTAATCTATGTGTGATTCTCTATTCTTTCTGTTATAAATTGTCGGATACCGCTGCTGAATTGCTGGCCGGCTTTTTTAAAGAGACGGTGCACGAAAACACTATTATTTTATTAAATAAATCCTTTACACTAAATGACAGGTACAGTAAGCAACACTGTCACTGTACTTCTTATATATGTGGCTGACATGTTTCTATCTATCTAATCTATGTGTGAAGCTCTATTCTTTCTGTTCTAAATTGTCGGGTACCGGTGTATGCCGCTGGTGAATTGCCGTCTTTTCATGTTTCACTGTGAGCACTGTTCCCATCGATTTGTGCAACCACCTCCCCCAATACATTCTACATTATTGTTAGTTGTTTTCCTTCATGTAGAATTAACCTACAAGGAAAGAAAGGGTTTATTTTCATTCCGATATTTGTGTCCCATTGACTTGCATTGGTTTCCGGTATCGGAATCGGCGATATCCGATACTTTTTGAGTATCGGCCCGATCCAATCCGATCCGATATTTCCTGATATCGGAAGGTATCGCTCAACACTACTCACAAGCCATAGAGATAGCTATTGTCCTTCACAGGTGCACATTCCTTTCATCCAAACATATTTGCTAGACTCTGAAGGACCGATAGAAAAATCTGAATATTGGAATTTGTATAAACCCAATATGGATGGAATAAACTTTTTCAGCACCAGAGCTAATGGCAAGGAGGCACATAATTTTTCATAACTGTAACCCCTGCCAATGAGCCACAAATCTACAATGGACAGATAACTGACAACAGCTATGTCATGTTTCTTATCTAAGTAAAAATAATATCCCGTTGGAAAATATGGCATCGATGTCGAGCTTCTGCGATCGTCTGGAGGGGAGTTATCGCATAAGTTGGGGATTTCATAAAGGGCTGAGACCAGTCCACAACCTGGCCCATGTGAGGTCATCACGGGGGAGTGTGTGTGTGGGACTCAGTGGCTGATAAAATATCAAGCCTAATTATGATCTGGGTTCCTGCAGGGAGATACATTTTCAGTGTATGCTTGCTTCCCGTCCGCTGGACGTTCTTCAAACAAAGTGCTCTCCTTCGCTAGGCCGAATCACATCTGTGATCGGTGTAGTAAGTTTATTTTGTTTTATCCCTTTTATTTTTAGTTGTGTTCCTTTTGTTCTTTAAACTGCACCCTGGAGTTATACGCTACCAGAACCAGAAACAGGCCTCCAGTCAGCCTGATTAAAACACGACTGGTTGTGGTAGCTAATAATCTTTCTGGGGTTATCGCAGAGTTAGCAATGATCGTTCGCCGATATATACGCATATTCCATACATTGGAATCTGGAGGTCTATATACCAAACTTTCACTGTTAGTTTCCTAATGACTGGCCTGTTAGTGCAAAAAGCTTGCTGCCTGATCCATTATTCGTCGGCCGATCATGTGATTGTCCGGATGATAGGGGGCAGCAGAGAGCAGTTCGCTCCAAAGATCACAACAGGTGGTTCTGCATGACTTCCGGCCCTTAATATTTGTGATAATATCTCCTTGACACTGACCAAATACTGAACTTGTGAATGTGGCCTAAAGAGGCATTGTACTGTAAAAATACATTAATTTTACACCAAAAATGCATAAAAAAAGTGAAAAGGCATTAAAAAAAAATGCAGTAAAAACGCAATGAGATTGTTATTGAGTACTGATGAGCGAGCCCTAAAATGCTCGGGTACTTTGGGCAACGAGCTCAATGTAAGTCTATGGGAATCTCAAGCATTTTTCCTGCGCAACCCCTGGAAGCATCTCTGACTCCCAGGTCATTGCTGTCAACAATGTTGTCAGAGGTATTACGCCACTTTTACGGACTCACAATAAAACATACAAAAGCGAAACCAAAATAGATTTTCCTGGGAAATATGTTAAGGAATATCCTTTCCAGTGTAATGACTTGTATATAAGGCAAAATAAATAACCAAAAACAAAAATACTCTTCCAAACCTTGGGCTATGTTCACACATAGCGTTTTTGATGTGTTTTTGCACTTTTGCATTGCTTTCAACTGTGACAAATGCATTTACCAGGAAATGTCATTTTAACATTTTACAACCTTATTTGGCCATGTGATGTGTGAGACATGATCAGACACATCCTGTTTCATTTATGAAGGAGGGACTCTGAAAGTCACAAAGCCTATTTTTATAGGGCCATCAGGCGGCCTTTACTATTCTTAAAGGTCCAGCAGTCGGCCCTCACTATTCTTAGATAGCCAGCTATGCTTTGTTGTTCACATTACTAAAGAGTGGGTCTCCTATACTGTTATTGCGTATGCAGTGAGTGGCAGGTCTGCCCAAAATTTGGACGCACCCCAATACCCTTTTGAAAATTTGGACGCACCCCAATACCCCTTTGAAGAGACTTAGAGGATGGCCTCCTGAAAACAATGTTCCCATTATTACCTTTCCAGGGTAATGACATGTATATAGACTGTAAGCTTGCGAGCAGGACCCTCACTCCTTTCGATATGAGATATGCTTATTCTGTATTGTCTGTATAAGTCCCCCCTAAAATTTGTAAAGTTCTGCGGAATAAGTTGGCGCTATAAAAATAAAAATTATTATTATTATTATAAGGCAAAATAAATAGCCAAAAACAAAAATGCTCCTCCACACTTTGGGCTATGTTCACATATAGCGTTTTTGATGCGTTTTTGCACTTTTGCATGGCTTTCAACGTGAAAAATATATTCACCGGTAAATGTCATTTTAATATTTTACTACCTTATCTGGTCATGTGGTGTGTGACACATGATCAGACACATCCATACAGTGCTGAAAAGACATGGGAACAGCATGGGAAAGACCCCTGGAAGTATCTGACTCCCAGGTCACTGCCTAAAACTGTGGTCATCAGACGTGATCCTATATTACTGCGGTAATAATACAGACATTTTTGGCAACGTGACAAATATTAAACTCCATTTAAAATGGGCAAGGTGTGAGGTAAGGGATGGGGAAGTGGACGTTATTGTGATGGTGAGAGTGCATGCAGAGTCCCAATTTCAAGGGGGCCGCGGAACACCACTATTGAAGGCAGAGCAGTGTGAAAAGGTTGTTGATTGGATAGCAGATAATGCTTCCAGTCAGTTTGCCACCATCACCTCCCTGTTTTCCACATGGTCCAGTCTCAGTAGCCGTGAGTTTGGACCACATTATTATTATTACTTTAGCGCCATTTATTCCATGGTGCTTTACATGTGAAAAAGGGGTATACAAATACATCACAAAAACAATTACAATACTCTTGAACAAAAATGTGACACCGACTGCTACAGAAGAGGAGAGGACCCTGCCCGAGAGGGCTCACAGTCTACAAGGTATGTGTGAGGATAGAGTAGGTGAGGATAGAGCTAGTATGGTGGAGCGAGGGTTACTGCAGGTTGTACGCTTGTCGGAAGAGGTGGGCCTTTTGAAGGTTTCAACAGTAGGCGAGAGTCAGAAATGTTGGGGTAGAGAGTTGCAGAGAAGGGGGGATGCATGGGAAAAATCATGTATGCGATTGTGGGAAGAGGAGATAAGAGGGGAGTAGAGAAAGAGATCTTGTGAGGATCGGAGGTTGCGTGCAGGTAAGTACTGGGAGACTGGGTCACAGATGTATGGTGGACACAGGCTGTGGATGGCTTTGCATGCCAAAGTTAGGGTTTTGAACTGGAGTCTTTGGGCAATGGGGAGCTAGTGAAGGGATTGACAGAGAGGAGAGGCCAGGGAATAGTGGGAGGACAGGTGGATTTCTCGTGCAACAGAGTTTCGGATAGATTGGAAGAATGCGAGAGTGTTAGAAGGGAGGTCACAGAGCAGGAGGTTGTAGTCGTCGAGACGGGAGATGATGAGAGTGTGCATTAGTGTTTTTGTAGATTTGTGGTTGAGGAACGTGCGGATCCGGGAGATTTTTTTACTTGGAGTCGGCGTACTCCTCACCCTGATCCTCCTTCCTCCAACCATTCAGAGTGCCCTGAGACAACTGATCCCACACTTGGACACTCTGAAGAGCTGTTTTGTTCAGCTTTCTATTTATAGATTCTGGCCTCTCACTCAGTCCACTTGGAAGTGGAAAGAGCTTGAATATGTGGTTTGAAGGAGAGATTAGAGTCCAGGGTTACCCCAAGAGCTGTTCACTTTTCCATTGATAGATTCGGGCCTCTCGCCCGGCCGGCTTCAAGCAGGGCAACAGAAGATCGCATGTAGCGATTTGAGCAGCCATGGTCACCCGAAGGTGACGGTGGAAAAGTGCAATTACTGTCGCAAGAGGTGGATAGTGATCAGACACAACGGACAGAAAGTCAGGAGGAGGACCAGGGTGCAGAAGTGGAAGACGAAGCAGTCGACGATGAAGTCACTGACCCAACCTGGCAAGGGGACATGCACAGCGAGGAGCGCAGCACACAGGGGGAGGGATGTGTAGCACCACAACCGTCAGGAACAAAAAGTGTGGTTCACAAGGCACAAGGCGGGCAACTGCTCCCCGGAACACCAACACGACTGAAGTTGCCAGTACAACTGTTAGGTCTTCCTGAGTCTAGTTCTTTTTTAAAGACTGTTGTTTAGATAACCCCAAAAAGGCCATTTGCAACATCTGCCAGGCCAGCATCATCAAGAGCACCAAAACTACCAGCCTGACCACCACCAGCATGCTCAGGCACATGACAGCAAAGCACCCGACTAGCTGGGCCAAAAGCCAAGGTCCAGAAACAGTGTTTGCAGGTGACACCACTGCCTCTTCCGCTGTTGTGCGTGCACACCAATCCTCTGTGCATGGTGCCTGCGAAGATGCCTTCCGCCCTGCACCTGTCGTTGCAGACTTGCAACCATCACCGTTCATGTCCATGTCCCTTTGCAGCATTCAGTTGTCCCTACCCCAGTCCTTGGAATGCAAGTGACTCGCCCCCTGGGCCGTGGGGCATTCGGGACCGGGCTTCAGGGCAATGCTGGGAGTAGTAGTGGCGACCCGGTCCCGTGGCTCAGGGTGGTCAGACCAGTGGTAGTCTATGATGTGCTGTAGGTAATGTCCGACTACGCCACCCGTGGATTGCGGCTATTATGAACCGCCGCTGCAAGGCAGACCGCTGAGGCTGATGGTGTTTGCAGCTGAGGTAGTGTTACTCCCCACGGGAAGAGTGCAGCCCCAGGGCAGTGTAGAGGATGGTGGGGGTGATGGTGCAGAGAGTCCCAGTGCCGTTAGTGCTGGAGGAGCAAGGAGTACACAGACAACGTACTGCAGTCCAGTGGCTTTTACTCACAGTTCATATGCTCCGGGTCACTTCAGCGCAAGCAGTGACCACCCAAGCCGTGCGGTGTCCACCAGGTGAGGGACTCGGCCAACCCCCAGGCACTTCAGGAGTATGGTTCAGAGCTCCTTCCTATCCTTCCTTCGGCTCATGCCCCGTCAGTGACCAAGCTTTTGTCCAGCTCCCGCGGGTCTACGCGGGCAAACGTGGGCCCCGTTTCCCGCTACAATATATGGTATGCCTTCCTAGCAAGGTTTAGCAAGGTGTTGCACCAAGTGATGGTCGCGACCTCCGGTTCTTGGCTGAAGATTATTAGCTTCCACCAAATTGGGGTCCGGTACCCTCTTCTTGCCTGACCCGTCACCCGATTCACGTTGGTCCTTAGGGTCCCTTCCACCTTCTTGTTCCTGAGCCCTTCTGTTTCTTGGCCACTTCTTTCCCTTCTCCTGTTCCTTCTCTTCTCCTCTGTTCCTTCTCTTCTCTGGCCCTGGCCTTTTCTCTAGGCCCGCCTCTGAGCAGAGCTCCTACAGAGCCTCTGCTCCCTGTCTTCTCTTCTCTCTGTACTTCACCCAGATCTAAGATGGTGCCCACCTTTTATACTTCCCTCTAGAAGTTGAGCCCAGGTGACCAGCAACCAATGGGCTCCTACCTACGCTCAGGAACCGTCCCCTCCTGCTCCTACATCACCGGGTTTTCCTCCCCCCTCCCCACTCCAGCCAGGGACAGATTCTGTCGTGCCTGCATTACTGTCTAATGGGAGCACCGTTGAGCTGTCCCCCGGAAATGGGGTGTGTGTGATGCATGCAGCCTACCGAGCCCTGGTCCATACTCCATCCTTACCCGGGAGTGGAATATCACACCTCTGGCAGAGGGGCAATACCTCTGTAGCGACCGAGCCCTCGGGGCGCTACACAAGCGCAAGTATGCAGCCAACCACCCACCCACAGGCCGCAATAGTAAACTGCCACATTTCAGGACTGCTTGCTTGCACTTGAAATGTTGCATTTTGGGCTCGTGGAGACGGAACCTTTCCACAACGGTCCCCAGCCGCCACTATTTCTCCTGGTGTCATGTCCGCCTTCCACAAGCGCGGGTCCCAGGACATTTGCGTGCCCTCCCCAGTGCACTTAAGTGAATGTGGGAAGTGAATGTGGCCAGGGATGGTTCATCTCACTGACGCATTCCATTGGGTTAATATTGTGGAAGCCGGGACCCAGTGGGACCCTGGGACGGAACACGTCCTCCCGACGCATAGGATTGTGGGTCCTGGATCAATTAGGGTTGCCCCTAAATTCTACAGCTCGTGCACCACCTCTTCCTCCTCTTCAGCCTCCATCTCCATCACTTGATTCATTTTTTCAGGAGATATTTCAGATTATTTACTTAAACTTTGAGTTTGCCAATAACAATAAGCAGGACTATATGCTTAGGCGACAAACCGCACACCGTTGCAGAGTTGTTGAAAGCAGTATCAGAGAACCTGGTGGCAGCTCTGAAGCTAGGCAAGCTCGCACACGTACTATGCCTGGCCCATGTGCTCAACTTAGTGGTTCTGCGGTTTCTCAAAACCTACCCAGTTCTGCTAGAGTGGCTTGTGAAAGTACGCCGCATGTGTGCCCATTTCAGAAAGTCAGCTACAGCTTCCGCCGCCCTGGCAGGGCTTCAGCAGTGTTTGTAGCTTCCAGCTCACCGAGTGGTGTGCGATGTGACCACGCGTTGGAAATCAACGTTGCAGATGTTTGGAATGATTTTGAGCTGCAGAGAGCAGTTGTTGAGTACCAGGTTCAACACGTCCGTCGGCATTCAGGTCAGCCTCCGCACATAAGAGCTGATGAGTGGGCATGGATGTCTGACATCTGTGCCGTCATCCAAACCTTTGAGGACTGCAACAAGATGGTGAGCGGCGATGACACCATAATTAGCGTCACCATCCCGCTTCTCTGTCTACTGAAACGCTCACTGCTCACAATTAAAGAGGAGGCATTACAGGCGGAGCAAGGAACTATACAGGGTGATGCCACTCAGCCCAGTTTCATGTCACCTCAATGCAGATTGGGTGATAATGAAGAGTCGGAGGAGGAAGAGAACATAGACAGTCATCCTCTTGGTGAGAACAGGGAAGTCTTGGCTGTTGGCAGTCTGGCACACATGGCCGACTTTATGTTCCGCTGCCTTTACTATGACCTTCGCGTTGTAGGCATTTTGGGCATTACAGAAAACTGGCACAGCACAAGAGAATTCTTGGAGACCGAGGTGTGAGGTTCTGATTAAGGAGGATGTCAGTCTTAGATCAGTTGCAGAACGGAGGGCACAGGAGGGTTGATACACAGAAATGAGGGATGAGATATAGGGCGGTGCATAACTGTGGAAAGCTTGGTGGGTGAGAGAGATGAGTTTGTATTGTATTCTGTAGTGATTGATTGTTTAACCTAACCAGTGCAATGACTGGCACAGGGTAGAGGCGTCGGTGAAGCGGCTTGATAGAAATATGACCCTGGCTGCTGCATTCAGAAGCGATTGGAGAGGAGACAGTTTGTTTAGAGGGAGACCAATTAGAAGAGAGTTGCAGTAGTGAATAAGAGCTGCACTAAGAGTTTTTGCAGTATCAAAGGTGAGAAAATGTCGCATTCTGGTGATATTTTTAAGGTGCAGGTGACATGAGCGAGTGAGTGATTTTCCACATTGAATAAAGGAAAGTTGTGTGTCAAATATTACTCCAAGATAGCAGGCGTGCCGAGTGGGAGTTATGGTGGCACCACCTAACGGAAATTGCAAAGTCAGGTATATGTAGGTTAGTAGAGGGAGGAATATGAAGGAGTTCATTTTTGGAGATATTAAGTTCAGGCTCTTGTTGAAGAACTATAACAAAAAAAACGCTGGCAGCAGAGGTCACAGTCAGACAGTTCATTGGACAACCAAGGAGTACCAGCGAGGGAGACACAAACCAGTTGCGGTAGAGGCAGGAGAATGCTGTCAAAGGTCTGGGACAGTTTTCTCAGACCCTCCCAGCACCCAAGTCCTGATGCACGGGGTATTCTGACAAGAAGGGAAAAGTTTTGGAAGATGCTGAAGGACTACCTTGACGAGCATACCAGCTTCCTCCATGATTCCTCTCTGTCTCTGTGCCTTACGACTGTTGGGTTTCCAAGCTGGAGACGTGGCATGAACTGTCTCTCTATGCCTTGGAGGTCCTGGCTGTTATGCACACGCCCGGACTGACTGGCGTGTGCGGGTGTTGTGGTTCCACTGGACCATGAACCGGAGAGTGCCTGGAGGGGCGTGACTAAGTATCTGGCCGATCCGACCAAGATGGCACGACGGCATACGACGCCAGTGCACCAGGGAGAAACCGGGCAGAGGGACCAGGTGCTACTCCAGGTCAAACTCCGGACACGGGGGTTGACCCACACAGGGATTACTGGAACAGGCTGGTTAGGCTGGCGCACAGACTGGAGGGTATAGGCAGGCACGACTGGTATGCAGGCAGGCGGGTAAAGGCAAGCGCAGCTAGAGTGCAGACAGGGAGGCACTAGCAGGTAGGAACACAGGCGGGATAGGACCCAGTACACACTGGGACTCAGGAACAATACAGGCAGAGGGGTACAGGCAAGCACAGCTAGAGTGCAGACAGGGAGGCACTAGCAGGTAGGAACACAGTACACACTGGGACTCAGGAACAGGCAGGTTAGGCTGGCACAGACTGGTGGATGTAAGCAAACACGGCAGGTATGCAGATGGGTGGATACAGGCGAGTATGCAGGCAGGGAGGTACTGGCCGAAAGGACGGGCTGGAGCACAGAAAGGTTAAGACCCAGTACAGACTGGGTCACAGAACTGCAGATGCGGTAGACAACCACAGCAGAGAGGGAACGCCCGAAGCGGTGGGCAAGAACAGAGCAGGACGGGGCTGCAGGAGCAGCGAGCACAAGCAGGGCAGGACAGGACAGGACTGCCGGAGCAGCGGGCAGAAGCAGGGCAGGACAGGACTGCCGGAGCAGCGGGCAGAAGCAGGGCAGGACAGGACAGGACTGCCGGAGCAGCGGGCAGAAGCAGGGCAGGACAGGACTGCCGGAGCAGCGGGCAGAAGCAGGGCAGGACAGGACTGCCGGAGCAGCGGGCAGAAGCAGGGCAGGACAGGACTGCCGGAGCAGCGGGCAGAAGCAGGGCAGGACAGGACTGCCGGAGCAGCGGGCAGAAGCAGGGCAGGACAGGACTGCCGGAGCAGCGGGCAGAAGCAGGGCAGGACAGGACTGCCGGAGCAGTGAGCAAAAGGGTCAGAGCGGAGCAAGGCTGCCGGAGCAGTGAGCAAAAGGGTCAGAGCGGAGCAAGGCTGCCGGAGCAGTGAGCAAGGAGTCAGAGCAGGCTAGAACCGCCAGAGTGGTAAGCAAAGGAGTCAGAGCAGACTAGAACCGCCGGAGCGGTGAGCAAAGGAGTCAGAGCAGGCTAGAACCGCCGGAGCGGTGAGCAAAGGAGTCAGAGCAGGCTAGAACCGCCGGAGCGGTGAGCAAAGGAGTCAGAGCAGGCTAGAACCGCCGGAGCGGTGAGCAAAGGCGTCAGAGCAGGCTAGGCTGAGTAGGGGAGACAGGGCTCTGTTCACACGGAACAGACAGGAAGGGAAAGGCAGAGCCAGACACCCACAGGGTACTAGCAGAGAAGTAGCGAGTGGACCACAAACTCACAAACGGGAGTACAGAGACAACAAGCAGGAGTTAGGTACGAGTTCAGACTCTGCAGAAAAAGGAAGGGAACGGACATAGAGGCAAAACAGGTAAAGGATAGGAGAGAGTTCAGACTGGAACTGAGTGTACGGAGGAGACCGACACTGCAGCGGAATACAGGAGCGGGTCTGGGAATACGGCCCCCAGAGAGGCAGGACGAACAGGCAAGGAGCGTGTTCAGACAGGACAGACAAGATACAGGAGCGGGTCTAGGTAATCAGCCCCTAGAAGGCGGGAGGAACAGGCTAGGAGCGTGTTCAGACAGGTCAGACAAGATACAGGAACGGGTCTAGGTAATCGGCCCCTAGAAGGCAGGAGGAACAGGCTAGGAGCGTGTTCAGACAGGCCTGGAAAAACAGCCTCCAGGATAGGCAGACAAGAGAACACAGAACGGGACCTGGCACCTTCAGAGTGCAAGCACACACTGAATGAAACACTATGCTCAGGCAGGGATAGATGGGAGCAGCTGAGCTATATACCAGGTGACAGACAGCAATAGGCTGAGGACGCACAAGGGGTGTGACCCACAGCAGGTACAAAAAGCAGGAAGTGATCGGGCGCCGCCCTTAAGCAGCAGAAACAGACACAAACAGACAGCATGGAGGGAAGCCAGAGAGACATTCTGGACTGGAGATCAAGTGCGCGCTCTTGCACAGTGGGAGATGGACCACCATGCAAGGACGCCGCCAGGTATGTTACACTGGCCTCTAGTGTTTTGTCAGAAATAGTTTTTAGTGCTGCCGGGGGCATTATAACTGATAAAACTGATAAGCGCATCCGCCTGTCAACAGAAAATGCTGACAGGCTGATTCTTATAAACTGAACAAGGGCTGGATTGGGCCAGACTTCTCAACTCCACAGAATGATAGCAGCATAACATAAACTCAAATCCAGTGTCTTTTTTTGGGAGGTGTATTCCCATGCACCTTTTCACACCCACACATGGGTATATGCTTCCTGATTTTGGCTATTTGCTCTTGTCCTCCTCCTTCTCATCCTCATCCTCCACCACCATATCACCAGGGTGACCGTGATGCAACACCCACATAATTTTTTTAAGGGTGTTTCTGATTAGAGACGAGCGAATATTTCAATATTCGTTTTGGATTACAATCGCCGTTTTTGCAATATTCGCCAATGTAATTGTCGAATATTCGCCAAACATTGGCGAACGCCATTGGATTCAATGGGTGCCAAAACCAAACGCATACTCACACCTTCAAACAGGACCAAAATCTGCCAAAACACATCAATTTAGGGGCAGTCACAAGGAACTTGCCATCAATTGACCCAGAGTACAAGTAGTATAATTATTATTATTTATTATTATAGCGCCATTTATTCCATGGCACTTTACATGTGAAAAGAGGTCACTGACTGGTAAAAGAGCAGAGAGGACCCTGCCCGTGAGGGCACACAAACAGTCTATAAGTGATGGGTGAGGGTACAGCTGGTCGTGCAATGGTATGGTGGAGCGAGAGTTACTGCAGGTTGTAGGCTTGTCGGAAGCAGTGAGTCTTCAGCTTCCTTTTAAAGGTTTCAACAGTAGGCGAGAGTCTGATATGGTGGGGTGCAGAGTTCAAGAGTAGAAGGGATGCATGGGAAAAATCTTGTATGTGATTGTGGAAAGAGGAGATAAGGCGGGTGTACAGATGGAGATTTTGTGAGGATCGGAGGTTGCGTGCAGGTATGTACCGGGAGACTAGGTCACAGATATATGGAGGAGACAGATTATGGATGGCTTTGCATGTCATGGTTACGGTTTTGAACTGAAGTCTCTGGCCAATGGAGAGCCAGTGAAAGGATCTTATAGATTGCAATCTTATAGTCAGTCCACAGTAAAAAAGAAGCCATGGAACCTTCCCACAGACTTTTCTTAGCCAGGGATGCTTCTTGGCAGGGTTGGACGGGCCCACCAGAGAACCGGAGACTCCTCCGGTGGGCCCTAGTTTCTCCGTCAGGAGAGTTCATAGTGCAAACTTTGCAAGTCGTGAAGATGATAGAGGCCACCATCTCCTTAGCTTGCAGCTGGTACTTTTCTGTGGGAATCAGCTTGCCTCCAACCAGCCTGGAATATTTCCAGTGGTTTGGTATTGGCACCCATTACCAAAAGCGAAGCCATCCACAATTTCCTTCTCAGGAATTTTATTTGGTAAACTAGTTTGGTACATTAGTTTCTCACAAAGGAGCTGAAGATACTGAGTGGCAGTAGGGGCAAGTTTCTCCAGCATGTTAGATATCAGAGGGATAACAGAGAGGGCAGCACAGTGGCTCAGTGGTTAGCACTGATGCCTTGCAGCACTGGGGTCCTAGGTTCAAATCCCAGCAAGGACAACATCTGCAAGGATTTTGTATGTTTTCCCCGTGTTTGCTTGGATTTTCCCCTCAGTAAAAAAGCAGCCATAGAGTGTCCAGCAACCTTCACACAGACTTTTCTTAGCCAGGTCTGCTTCTCGGCAAGGTTGGACGGGCCCACCAGAGAATCCTAGGGTGGGCCCTGGCTTCTCCATCAGGAGAGTTCTTGATAGCGCAAACTTTGCAGCTGCTATGGGGCTCTTGAGCGGGGGAGAAAGGTGGGCCCTCAGAATCAAATCCTCTGGTGGGCCCAATGTTCTTCATTCTGACACTGCTTCTCTGAGAGAGTTGCATTTCACCACAGCCATATTCTTTAGGTCGGATGATAGGACTGGCATAGAGGGAAACTGTACCTACTCCGGCTGTCATTTCTCCATCACAAGATTCCGGCCATTGTCACACATGACCATGCCTGGCTGTATGTTCAGCGGTGAGAGCCACAGATCAAGCTGCTGTGTTACGGCTTTCAACAACTCTGCAGCGGTGGGCGGTTTGTCACCTAAGCATTAAGCATATTATCTTCAGTACAGCCTGTGCTGCTTGGCCAAGGCAGTGCTGCAGTGCTTCCAACTTGTGACTGATGTGGTCATTTCGGAGATGGAGGCTGAACAAGAGGAGGAGGAGGAGGTGCAGGAGCTGAACAATGTGATTACATTAAGGTTACATTGGCGAGTCTGGGTTTTATACTACAGAAAGATCCTACTGTGTTTTAATTAATTATTTATTTATTTTTTACGTCTCTTCAAATGTGTATTGGAATTCGTCCTAATTTTTGGCATCCCTTGAAATTGCTGAATATGCAATAACAGTATAGGAGACCCACTCCTTTATAATCGGAAGGACAATTCAAATAGATTCTAGAATATTAACTGTCTTATCTGACATTCTTTTACGGGTGAGATATCGCAGTGGAGATAATGTATTACACTGATCCAGCCAGGTATTATTGCCTTATACTGCGTGCTGCTGGTGCTGCCCAAAAAAAATTTAAAATCTATTCTGTTCCCTATCGATAATGCTGTTAGATGCATTTAGAATAGGGACAGGTGCTGCTAGGTGGTATCATCACCAGCTACAGATGAGTGTTCATTCTGGTCGCATCTATGTCTTCCACAATCCATAACTTTTTTTTTTTATTATTTCTTTGGCCTTATATACAAGTCATTACCCTGGAAAGAATGTTTCTTAACATTTTTTCCATTTTAGCTTGTTTTTTGTATGTTTTTTTGGTCAGTTCGTAAAAGTGGCGTAATACTCTGACAACATTGTTCACCGATATGCTATTTGTCAGCGGCCAACTGTGAATAGGTTTGAACCCTCAACTGCAATACTTTAAATGGAGTATAATATTTGACATGCTCACAAAAATTGCTGGATTATTAGGGCAATCATATGGGATAACGTCTGATGGCCACGGTTTCAGGCAGTCGCCTAATAGTATGGTGTTTGTCAGCGACCTAGTGTCAATTGGTTCAACAAAACACAGGTGGCTGACTTTAAATGGAGTGGAATATTTGACACACTCCACAAAATTTCTGTATTATTACGGCAGTTATATGGATCACAGGCGTCTGATCATTGAAAAAAGTTCCTCAGCTTCCACAATACTGTAATGTGAATAAAAGTAAAAAAAATCTGGCTCTATTCTGCGAACAAGCAAATGGAACAGTAAAATGGTGTACACTGACACACTGCTACAAACTGTAAATGGAGGACAATATTTTCCACGTTCACTACAAATGGCTAGATTTGTACAGCAGTTATATGTGATACGTATGACGGACACCCACAGTTTTAAATAGCGGGCCTTTAGTTTACTAATACTATTCTTCACAGCAACCTCGTGTGAATAGCTTCACTGACACAGTGCTACAAAATGTAAATGAAGGCCAGAAATGGCTGAATTTTGAATGCAGTTATATGTGATATATCTGACGGAGAACCACGGTTTTAAAAAGCGGGCCTGTAGTTTACTAATTCTATTGTTCACAGTGACCTCGTGTGAATAGCTTCACCGACACACTGCAACAAAATGTAAATGGAAGCCACCTTCTTTTTAAGCAAATAATCAGGATTAAGATTTTAATAATTAGCCCTAGCCTTTGATACCTGGGGCTATGTCTACAAATATCTGTAATAGCAGGATCTGTCAGAACGTGCAATGGACCCTCTTGTGCTATATGCTCTGCAGTCTGACACATACCCAGCCTGCCTTGATTTTTAAACAAATAACCAGGATTAAGATAAATACATATTAGCCCTTGCCCCTGATATCTAGGGCTATGTCTACAAATATCTGTAACAACAGTAGCAGCAGACAAAATCTGCTATGGACCCTCTTGTGCTATATGCACTGCAGTCTGCCACATAACGTGCCTGCCTAACTCCTGCTATCACCACTGAATGTATGCAGCTGGATTAATCCTCAGAAGGACTGTTAGTTCAGATGGATATATACAACCCCTGGCAAAAATTATGAATCACCGTGCTCGGAGGATGTTCATTCAGTTGTTTAATGTTGTTGAAAAAAAGCAGATCACAGACATGGCACAAAACT
The DNA here is from genome assembly GCF_046119375.1 of Phyllobates terribilis. Lineage (NCBI taxonomy): Eukaryota > Metazoa > Chordata > Amphibia > Anura > Dendrobatidae > Phyllobates > Phyllobates terribilis. The sequence continues at coordinate 188,131,389 of NW_027362763.1, forward strand.
AAAGTCATTTCAAATGGCAACTTTAGGGCTTTAAGAAACACTAAAAGAAATCAAGATTAAAAATGTGGTACTCAGTAAGGGTACTTTTTTCAGACCAAGCAGAGGGAAAAAATTATGGAATCACTCTGTAAATTTTCATTTCCAAAACTAACACCAGCATCAAATTAGATCTGCTCATTAGTCTGCATCTAAAAAGGAGTGATCACACCTTGGAGAACTGTTGCACCAAGTGGACTGACATGAATCATGGCTCCAACACCAGAAATGTCAATTGAAACAAGAGAGGATTATCAAACTCTTAAAAGTAGGTAAATCATCACGCAATGTTGCAAAAGATGTTGGTTGCTCACAGTCAGCTGTGTCTAAAATCTGGACCAAATACAAACAACATGGGAAGGTTGTTAAAGGCAAACATACTCGTAGACCAAGGAAGACATCAAAGCGTCAAGACCGGAAACTTAAAGCAATATGTCTCCAAAACAGGAAATGCACAACAAAACAAATGAGGAACGAATGGGAGTAAACTGGAGTCAATGTCTGTGACCAAACTGTAAGAAACAGCCTAAAGTTTCTCTCTGCTACACACGGCGTACTGCGGCCACCGGGTAGGGGGTTCAGCACTTCCCAGGTAGATTAGGAGCACCTGTCAAGACCCCGCTGGTGTGTTCCTCTCCTTCTTATCTCCTCCCGCTTGTGTTCCTCCCTGGGATCCGCTAAGCTGCCGGGCGTTTCCAACAGTGACGTGAAGTACACAGTTAGATATCGGGGGCCAGTCACCCCTCTTGCAGCAGGAATCCCTCTGGCTAAGCCAGAGTGAAGAATACAGGTGGCGACTCCGCTCCGTCCGTATCCCCCTGGGATCCTTTTGCCTGTGGAGCCTATCTCCTCTGCTCCCCTCCAAGGCCTTCTTAGAACAGGACCCTGACCGGGTAGAGACAGTAGTTAAATATGACCCACTCCTCGTCTCAAGGCCAGAGTACGAGGACCTTGTATCTTCAGCCAGCTGCAGACTCTTGCTGGACCCTGACAGAAGACCACAATCAAAAGACCTTGAACATAAGATGGCTGTATATTATATATGATACTGTATGTGCTCCCTGTGTTTCCTCCACCCTCACCCACTACCTGGTTACCCCTATCTTTGGTTCCCCCCATCTCCTCTATCCCGGGCCGGGGCAGCATCCTTGTGCATTTAGACCCCCTACAGGACAGGAGTGGTGTAGTGTTGAGTGGTGAAGTGGGGTCCTGTGAGATGCTCCATCCTTACCTGGAAGAGGAGATACCACACCTCTATCTGAGGTGCAGTACCCCTGTGGTGACTGAACCCTCAGGGGCGCCACAACTGTGACGAGCCTAGCGTCACCGGGTCATAAATAGACCCGATGACACTGTGCCACCAGCTAATCACTGTAATGCCCACAACCAACATGGCTACGGCATTCAAAAAACTATTTGAAACCAATATTTTTAAAGGTAAAATATAAGTTTACTTTTTTTTAAATAATTCTAATATATACTGAAGCTTATTATTTTTTATTTTTTTATTTTATCTTTTGTTTCTTGATTTTGGCAGCATAAATCTTGCTTGCTGTAGGGTCCACCAAAATAAAAATGTGTTTAGGCTGGAGTCACACGAGAGTATAGCATACGATGCGAGAGCATCAGATGCGATATGCTAATGACACCCGGCTCCAGCTCTGCTGCGAGTGTGTGCCGACTGTCAGTTCACTGTGAGAACCGCAGCAAAGGTGCGGAGGAGACGGAGAAAGTTATTTCTCCATCTCCTCGATTGCATGTCTAGGCGTGTATCAGACTGCACTGGGATGACATCTGAGTGCAGTCCGATGATTCACACGCACCCATAGACTTGTATGGGTGCGAGTGAGCCGAGTCTCGCTGCTCACTCATATTGAACTGGCATGAGAAAATTATCGCTGATCTGCACTGCCCCATAGAGTGACACTGGGCCGAGTGCTATCCAATAAAACGTCACATAGCACTCTGCCGTGTTATACGCCTTTCATGAGCATCATTTTAAGTCTTGTATTGCTCATGAAAGTTGTGCTACTCGCTTTAAGAAACTTTTTAGTGTTTTCAATTAGCTCATAAAAAAACGTCAAAAGTGGAATATGTTTATTTGTTATGTACTATATATTGTTGTGTGCCCATAATGCCTTTTTTTTCCTGTGTGAAGTCTTTCTTGAATAGTTTTCACTGCTGACATATACAGCACAAGTAGCTGAATCATCACTGCGGCTAATCATCAAAGTTGAGAACAGTAGCAGAAAGTCAACATTGGATGCTGGGAGGGTGTTGAACAGCTCCCTTTGTTATTTTAGACCTTTGCAACAGTATTGTACAAATCAATTTTAAAAGCGACAACCCCTTTAAGCCCTTCCCATAGTGTGGATACATGTACGTCATATGTCAGGAGCAGCTGGAAGTGGGTCAGGGGCTGAACCTGCATCCTACACTGTGGTTGCTGGTTGTATGAAACAGCTAGCATCTGCTTTGACAACAGTGATCGCAGCCAGATGTTGACTTCGACATTTATATGGAGTGACTGTGTCATATAATTGATCCAGTGTTTAGTGGCCCACCAGTGATACAATTGCGGGGTGAGAATGGGTTGGCATGGCAGTTGAAAGCCTACTATAAGACTCCATCAAAGCCCTATTTTAAAGACCGGGAGCCAAGGAAGCAATGCAAGGAATTCCAGATATTCAACATTAATTTATTGCACGTTGATAACATTGTACTGAACTTTAAGTCAAAATCCCACATTACAAAAAGATTAAAAGGTTTTTTTTAGGACTTAAATATTGATGACCTCCACTATTTTTAGGATAATTATTCAGATGGGCGGGGGTTCAATACCCTGCACCCCCACTGATCAGCTGTCTCTAGCTCTCTCTGCAGTCTTATGTACATAGTAAGCTGAGCTAGAACAGCACTCTGTCTAGAAGCCGTACTTGGATTTGCCGCTCAGTACACATTCACTTCAACGGGAGCTGAGCCGCATCACAATGGCCACTGCACAGTTTGCAGAGATGTGCTTTTGCAGCTGTGTAAACGGTGCACATAGGTCTGCAGTGAGAGCTTCAAACTTCTTGATCGGTGGGGGTGCTAAGTGTTGGACCACCACCAACTCGATATTGATGGCGTACGCTAAGGCTAGGGTCACATGACTGTATTTTCTCTCATCAGAGAAAATCGGGTTGCTTATGCAAATCACTAGTGATGAGCGAGCATGCTCGCTACTGCTCGGTGCTCGCCCAAGCACCTCAATGCTTGAGATGCTCGGAGCTCGCCGAGTATTTCCGGGTTACTCGGGCAGGAGCTCGGGTCCCCTCCCTGCATGTTTGACGCTCTTCACAGAGCCAATGAACATGCAGGGATTGCCTGCCACTCACTGTAATGCCGCAGCCATGTTGGAAAATCGGACATCATTTTTTCACAGACTCATTGTCTTGCATGGTCGAGTGCGATCCGAATATTGGATGCAAATCTTGCATGCGGCAATTTTTTTCCTCAAACAGATTCTATCCAAGGAAAAATAAATTGGACATATGAGATCCGATGTTTTGTTGGATCGCACTTGGACTGAGTATACAGTCATCAGCTAGAGAATAGGTCCTGGAAAAGCAATTTAATTAGCCATTTTGGAAGATAGCTCTGATTTACTGTCTTATCCAACAGAGTGTAGATTTGAAACTAATATAAAGCACAATTAACATAATAACATGAGGGGTAGTACACATTCACATGGGTTTTCATGTATAGTGGTAAAAAAAATGTGCAAATTAATAAAGGACATGTTTGCAGTAGAGAGAGCCCACTTTTCGGGATGGTGTCAATGAACTCTTGTCCGATCTATGACGACTTTATAGGAGAGATCTTTCTTTTCTTCATTGCTGTCCAGGGCACGACCACAAAATCCTACCAGATCATCAATGGCTAAAATCTAGCAAGACTGTGCTATGTAACAAGCTCCGACCAAGGCAGGACATGGAGTTGTGTGACGCTCACAGCCCTACCCTGAGAGATGGGGGTACTCGGAGCCGGGTCAGATGTTGGGGAAGCAGTCGTGGCCTGGACCCGTTCCGTGCCCAGGGCCGTCACATTTAAAAGGGTGTAATGGGCTTTCAGGGTTGAGTGGTTATTAACGACTATGCCACCTGTGGTGTCTGGTGATGGCCACCAGCGCTGCAGCAGTCCTCTGAGGCGGATTGTAGTGGCAGCTGTAGATGGTGCTACTCCCCACAGGCGGAGCAGGGCCTCAGGGCAGAGAGGCGGATGGAGGGAGTAGTCGTGAGAAGTCCTGGTGCCTTGCGGTGCGGTGCAGAAATAAAGAGACCGGAGGCCATAGGGGTATACTTCCAGGGTCTTTACTCACGGTAGACCATGCAGCTGCAAGGCCTCTCCCTGCTCCTCACGGGGCTCTGCGGCCACCAGGACCTGGGGTCCGACAACCTCCGAGTAATTCAGGTGCTTTTGTCAGGACCGCGCACCAGAGTGTTCCTAGACTTTAAACTAAGTCCTCTCCTATCCGTGTGTGTAGAAAGGCCGGGTCTCCCTCTGGACTATGCACAGAACAAGGGTACGGGTGGTGACTCCGCTCCGTTACCCGGTGGGATCCACTGAGCCTCTGGGCTTCTCCGGCTGAGACATAGAGTAACAAAGTCAGATATCGGGGGGCCGGTACCCCTCTTGCAGCAAGAATCCCTTTGACTAGGCCAGAATAGCGAGGACAAGTGGCGTATACCGCTCTGTCTGCATCCCCCTGGGATCCTTTTGCGGTAGAGCTAGACTCCTCTGCTCCAGGCCTTCTTGGATAGGGACCTTGACCGGGTAGAGACAACCGTTAACTCTTGCCCGCTCCTCGACTCAAGGCCAGAGTGCGAGGACCGTGTCCCCATCAACTGCAGGTTCACACAGAAAGCCACATTCAGTGATGAAGATCACAATCAAAAGACCATAAGCCCAAGATGGCTGTTTAATAAATATGAATTATTAAGTGTAACCTAAATGTGCGTCCTCCACCCTCACCCACTACATGGTACCCCTTATCTTTTGGTTCCCCCCATCTCCTCTTATCCCGGCTGGGGCAGCACACTGGTGCATATAAGCCCCCCCTAGGTGGGAGAGGTGTAGTGTTGGATGTAGAGATGGGGTCCTGTCAGCTGCACCATCCTTACCTCGAAGGAGAGATACCACACCTCATTAAAGAGATGCAGTACCCCTGTGGCGGTCGAACCCTCAGGGGCGCCACAGAGTGATGTTATAGATTTGCCTCAGAAAGTCATCAGAGAGTCACTGAAAGGTACAAAGTAAATGTATACATGAATATTGCCTTTAGGCCATTGCCCCACTATCAGTATATGGCCATGCCCCACTATCAGTATTTGGTCAGTATTTTATCAGGATGAGGGATGTCATGCATACCAGGATGGGGATCAGGGGGTGCCATGCATACCAGGATGGGAGATTGGGGTGCCATGCATACCAGGATGGGGGATTGGGGTGCCATACATACCAGGATAGGGGATTGGGGTGTCATGCAGCCCAGTATGGGGATTGGGGTGCCATGCATACCAGGATGGGGATGAGGGGTGCCATGTATACCAGGATGGGGATGAGGGGTGCAATGCATACCAGGATGGGGGATTGGGGTGCCATGCATACCAGGATGGGGATGAGGGGTGCCATGTATACCAGGATGGGAATGAGGGGTGCAATGCTTACCAGGATAGGGGATTGGGGTGTCATGCATACCAGGATGGGGATGAGGGGTGCCATGCATACCAGGATGGGGATGAGGGCCACGTATAACAGGAAGGAGGGGACCATATATATGAGCAGCAGTTTGGCTATGTTTACATGTTGCATTTTTGCTGCGTTTTTTTCTGCAGGCAAAACTTGCTCTCTTGGTAGCAAAGAAGTGGCTTCTAACACAGCAGATTTTGCTGTGTTTTTGCTGCTTTTCTTGGTTAAGTTTTGCAGGTTTTTTTTTAACTTCTGATTATATGTGTAATTTGTCTACAATGAATAAACAGGAGAAATATCAGCTCACCCGCCTGTTGATTCAATCCAGCTGGAAGCCCGCAAGCCACTCCTCTGCTGAGCTATTTATTAGTACCCTGCTTTTTTGCTGCTTTTTTGGTGAATAAAACTAACTTTATTAAATATGTACTATAGACAAATGAAGAAATGATCCAGCTTCTGATTCAAGGTATGTATAAAATGTATTTCTTTATTTTCAAAATATTTTAAAGAAGAAAACATATTGGATCCAGCAATTCACAGGTGTGAGGGGGGGACTTGGTTTATAAGATAATAACCAGACGCGTTTTGTGTGCGACGTGCACTCTTAGACTTGGTGTCCATCTTCTCCATTGTCTCTGTGCGCGTGCAGTCCGATGTTTCACATGCACCCATAGACTTCAATAAGTGAGTGTGATCTGATTATCAGATTCACTCGCAGATAAAACATCGGATCACTCTCGTCCGAGTTATGTGCTCATGTGTGTGAACCCTTAGGGATACTATCTCTCCTTGTGGAGCCTGCTAGCTGGGATTCACATTTTATTACAGCGAACTTATTTGGATAGAAACATTTTTTATTCTGTCATTATTTCTCATTTCTGTACGGAGATGTTGTTGTTTTGAAGAACCACAATCGACATTTTGCCTGGTTGCCACCATAGGTTAAAAATCAGTCAAGATATATTTTAGCTTACAGACTTTTCTCCTGGTCGCAGTATCCACACAGCATTCCAAAAATGGCATTAACAATCTGGGAGAAACACAATAAGATCTGTAAAATGTTGCTCATAGACAGAAGAATAAAGAAACTGGAATGCCACGTCTCAATGTGAGGAGGCTCAATACAGGCCACACTCTTCAAAGATGGGTCCGGATCTATGACCATTGAGCTACAAAACAGAAAAGAAAAGATTTTTATTAAATGCACACTTTATCTGTCTGAGAAGTCAGAAGGCCTCCATATAGGTTGGTTGACTTTTACGAGCATCTAATGTAGGAATACTGTAGTTGTAATGTAGTACTAGTAATGGTCAGGAAAATCTAATTTATATGTAATTCAATAAATGGTGGCCAGTAGAGATAAGCAGATCATTTGACATTAGAATTCACTGCCATTGTTGAATTTCCCCCAAAATATGATTTGCAACAAATAAATGTGCACAAACTGCATTATTAAAATGCCTCTAATTGCCTGGAAAGATGTGTAGAACACTGTAAGTTCCCCTTAGAGTCAAATTAGTACAAATTATTATTATTTATATTGTTTATTTTTAGAGCACCATTGATTCCATGGTGCTGTACATAAGAAAGGGTTACACATAAGAAACAAGTATGAAATATGGTAAACAAACTAACAATGACAGACTGGTACAGAAAAGAGAGAGCCCTGCCCTTGTGGGCTTACAGTTTACAGGATAATGAGGAAGGAGACAGGAGGGTAGGGGGTTGCGGCAGCTCTTGTGGTGGTGAGGTGGCAGCAGGGTCATTGCAGGCTGTAAGCCTTCCTGAAGAGGTGGGGTTTCAAGTTCTGTCTGAAGGTTCCGATTGTGGTGGATAGTCGGATGTGTTGAGGCACATAGTTCCAGGCGATGGGGAACACTCAGGAGACGTCTTGGAGGCGAGTAGGTGAGGACCGGAGGTTGTGTGTTGGAAGATATCAGGAGATTAGTTTAGAGATATATGGGGGAGACAGATTATGGACAGCTTTGTTAGCAGTTTGAACTCGATGCGTTGGGGAATTGGGAGTCAATGAAGGGATTTGCAAAAAGGAGAAGCAGAGGAGTAGCGTGGAGACAGATGGATTAGTCGGGCAGCAGAGTTAATGACAGACTGGAGAGGTGCGAGAATGTTAGCAGGGAAGCCACAGAGGATGATATTGCAGTAGTCAAAGTGGGAGATGATGAGGGCATGCACTAACATTTTAGTATATTTAGGGTTGAGGTAAGGATGGATTCTGGAAATATTTTTGAGTTAAAGGCAGCAGGAGGTGGCAAGAGCTTGGATGTGCGGTTTGAATAACAGGGCAGAGTCAAAGGTAACTCCAAGGCAGCAAACTTCTGGTACTGCGGAAATGGTGGTTTCGTTAATTGTGATAGATAGGTTAGGTGGGGGGTGAGGTGAGATGGAGGAAAGATGATGAGTTCCGTTTTGTTCACACTGAGTTTTAGGAAGTGAGAGGAGAAGAATGTATGCAATCCTTGAACAGCCGGTCGGGGTTGCATACTGCTGCGCGAGATGTATGCACGTTGTGCAGTTGGAAGCCCAGGTACTGGATCTAAATGAGCAGCTGGCAACACTGAGATCCATTGACAATATGGAAAGGAGTCTGCTGCTCACTGAGCAGCTGCTCACTGGGGTAGATGTGGGGGAGGGTGGTAGTAGGGAGCTGCAGGACAGTGAGGCAGCTAGCTGGATGACAGTTAGAAGGGGGGGTAGAGGGAAGAGTGCCAGGGAGGCTAGTCTGGCACACCCCAATAAGTTTTCAAAGTTGGCAGATGAGGGGGGTGACGGTACAGGGGTAGCACTGCTGTAGCAAGGCATGTCCCCTGAAAGCCGGAGGAGTGTCAGCTCCAGTAAGGAGGGAAATAGGAGAGCAGGATAGGCCAGGCAGGTGCTGGTAGTGGGGGACTCAATTATTAGGGGAACAGATAGGGTAATCTGTCACAAAGACAGGGATCGTCGAACAGTGTGCTGCCTACCTGGCGCTCGAGTTCGGCACATCGCTGATCGGGTTGACAGATTACTGGGAGGGGCTGGTGAGGACCCAGCGGTCATGGTGCACATTGGCAAAATGACAAAGTTAGAGGTATTCTCTGAAATACTACCGGTACCACGTGCCACGTCAGAGAGGCAACGGGAGATTAGGGAGATAAATAAGTGGCTCAAGAACTGGTGTAGGAAGGAGGGATTTGGGTTCCTGGAGAGCTGGGCCGACTTCTCAGTTGGTTACAGACTCTACGCTAGGGACCGGCTGCACCTCAATGGGGAGGGTGCAGCTGTGCTGGGGGAGAAAATGGCTAGAAGGTTGGAGGAGTGTTTAAACTAGGGATTGGGGAGGAGGGTATTCATTTTATAGGTGGGGAAGATAGTGCAGATAGTGACCTGAGCACAAATAAAGAAATTGGGGGTGGGGTTAGAACAGTCAATAAAGTAAGAAGGAATAGAGGTACAGAGAGATACATAAAATGCATGTACACTAATGCCAGAAACCTCACCAACAAAATGGAGGAATTAGAATTAATTTTGTTGGAAAATAATTATGACATGGTGGGGATATCTGAGACGTGGCTGGACGAGGGCCATGACTGGGCAGTTAATTTACAGGGCTATATTCTGTACAGAAATGACTGTGCAAACAATCGAGGGGGGGTGTGTGTTTATATGTAAAATCATCCTTAAAACCCATCTTGAGGGAGGATATATGTGAATCTAATGGAAATGTAGAGTCCCTGTGGGTGGAGATGAGGGGAGGGGGAAAAAATAATAAATTACTGATAGGGGTTTGTTATAAGTCTCCAAAAATAATGGCAGCAGCGGAGAATATCCTTGTAAAGCAAATAGATGAAGCAGCGACTCAAGGAGAAGTCATTATTATGGGGGACTTCAACTACCCTGAAATACATTGGGGGACAGAAACCTGTGGTTCAAGCAAAGGTAATAGGTTTTTGACAACTATGAGAGACAATTACTAGTGTTGAGCGAGCACTAAAATGCTCGGGTGCTCGAAGCTCGGGCCGAGCTCGCCGTGATACTCGGGTGCTCGACCCGAGCAACGAGCCCAATGTTATTCTATGGGAGACTCGAGCATTTTTGGGGTGGCACCCCCAGCAGTCTTTTAAAAGCCTAACAAGTGCCCAAAACAATAGTGACAGTGCTCAAATGACATGGGGACAGCATGGGGATCGCCCCAGGAAGCATTTCTGACCCCCAGGTCACTGCTGTCAACAATGTGGTCAGAGGTATTAAGCCACTTTTACAGGCTCACAATAAAACGTTCAAAAACGAAAGTGAAACTTTTTTCCTGTGAAATATGTTAAGGAACATCCTTTCCAGGGTAAAGACTTGTGTATAAGTTAAAATAAATGACCAAAAACAAAAATACTCCTCCACACCTTCGGCTATGTTCACAAGTAGCATTTTTTTATGCGTTTTTGCACTTTTGTATTGCTTTCAACTATGACAAATGCATTCACCGTGAAATGTCATTTTAACATTTTACAACCTTATCTGGCCATGTGCTGTGTGACACATGCATAAAGTGCTGAAAAGACAAGGGAACAGCATGGGGAAGACCCCTGGAAGCATCTCTGACTCCCAGGTCACTGTCTAAAAGTGTGCCCATCATAAGTGATCCTTAATGCATCAGAAGATGCAGACTTGCAACTATCCCCATGCAAGTTCTAGTCCCCGGGCAGTGTTCAATTGTACCTCCCCCATTCCTTGCAATACAAGCTCAAGTATGCAGCCTGCCACCCACCCACCCCCAGGCTGCAATACCATACTGCTTGCTTGCTTGAACTTGAAATTGGGCCTTTTAGGCATGTGGAGGCGGAATCTGGCCACCACGTCATGGATGTGTTGGCGGCCTGGAATCCATACTCAGCCAGGTGTCCATACTCGGTCCCCAGCCGCCCCGCAGCCGGGTGTCCACACACGGTCCCCAGCCGCCTGGGGGCAGCCGGGTGTCCATAAACGGTCCCCAGCCGCCCCTATTTCTCCTTGGAACATCCCCCCACACACTTTTCTTAGCCCGGCCTGCTTTAGGCAGCATTGAACGAGCCCACCAGAGAACCAGACTCCTCCGGTGGGCCCTGACTTCTCCATCGGTGGAGTTGAGAGTGCCAAGGTGAGGAGCATGATGATGATGACAGAAGTTAGCATCTGCTATGTTTTCTTTTAATGCAAGTGTAAGTGTGCAGCCTGCCACCCACCCACCCCCAGACTGCAATTCCATACTGCTAGCTTGCACTTGAAATGGGGCCTTTTAGTTTGGAGGAGGCCGAAGCTGGCCACTACCTCATGGCTGCTTCGGCAGCGAGGTATCCATACTCAGTCCCCAGCCGCCCATATTTGTCCTGGTGTGCCTTATACATAAGATTAAGCGCGTATACCAAAACATTACCTGTGCCCTCCCCAGTGCATTTAGTGGGAAGGAGAGCCTATTCCGCTGTAGTGTGTGCATGCCAAACCCCTGTTCATGGTACATGCGAAGATGCCTCCCACCTTGCACCTGCCGTTGCAGACTTGCAACTATCCCCATTCAAGTCCTTGTCCCAGGGCAGTGTTCAATTGTACCTCTCCCATTCCTTGCAATGCAAGCGCAAGTATGCAGCCTGCCACCCACCCACGCCCAGGCTGCAATACCATACTGCTTGCTTGCTTGCACTTTAAATTGGGCCTTTTAGGCATGTGGAGGCGGAATCTGGCCACCACGCCATGGCTGTGTCGGCGGCCTGGTATCCATACTCAGTCCCCAGCCGCCTGGTGGCCGGGAGTCCCCGCTTGCTCCCCAGCCTCCAGGGGGTGGCCGGGTGTCCATACTCGGTCCCCAGCCACCCCTATTTGTCCCGGTAACCTTTCCCACACTTTTCTTAGCCTGGCCTGCTTTAGGGCAGCATTGGCCGAGCCCACCGGACTATCAGACTCCTCCGGTGGGCCCTGGCTTCTCCATCAGGGGAGTTGAGAGTGCCAAGGTGAGGAGCATGATGAGGATGATAGAAGTTAGCATCTGCTTTGTTTTGTTGTAATGCAAGCGCATGTATGTAGTAGCGGCTAGGCCTGAGGTGGTCAGCGTTTTGGCGCATATCCTACCACCTCCGAGGATTGCTGGATGTTTTCCTGCTAATATCCAAGTTCTATGACTCCCGTTAAAACAAAGCTTCAGGTGATAAATGATGGATGAGGTAGTGGCAAAGGAGAAAGAGCAGGAGGAACAGGGACCATTCACATCAATATCAGGCCAGTCAACCAGATATGTCTTGTAGGATATGTTTCTGTAACAAAAGGAGCGGTTCGGCTACACAGTTATAGGGCATACAGTGAGTGCAATGCCTACCAAATATTTCGAGCCACTCCAATGCCCCTTGGAAATGACATGGAGGTCAGAGGGCGTTAACTAAACCTTTTTTTCCATTTATAGCAGCTGGGTCTCCCGTGCACTGTTGGCCTAAGCAGTGAATGGAAGGCTTTCCAAAAATTATGAGGAACTGCAATGCCCCTTACAAGAGCCATGTGTGGCACCCCAGGGGTCTGGTCACCACAGTAATAGAGATATTACGTTGGAGAGCAAGTGGGAGGTTTCCTGGTCAGGATCCCTTAAACATGCAACATCCTCCTGCCCCAATCCTGGGAGGGGAGAATTCTGCCCTTATAAACTGGATCTGGGCCGGCGTTGAGTGAGTCAGAGAACAGTCAGAGTCAGAGTGAGAGCAAGGCAAAGTAACAGCAAGGAGCTCTGTAGGAGCTAGGAGCTAAAGACGAGGGGCTGTAAGCTGAGCAGAGCTCACCCTGGCAGAAGACAATAGGAACCGGACACAGGAGTCCGAAGCTGTGAGGACTTATATATCCAGCAGCAGAAACCAGCCGGCAGGGGATTTCAGGTCCTCTGGCCATAGTAGCCCGGAGGCTCAGTCACAAGCAAGGGACCAGCACCGCCGTCGTGGAGCGGAGGCTAACAGAAGGCCCCAAGTCACCAGCCATACGGGTGAGCACTACACGGTACACTCAGGGACGTGGGCTACTTCTACCCGCTTACAGCAAGGTAGCCAGGAAGAGTGCAGACAGACGGGGAGGCCTACAACTCCACCTGGCCAGGGGAACTCCTGCTTGCTCACAGACTGACCAGGCCTCTTATGCTAGCCAGTACTCCCGGGAGGGTCTACCTTATAATCATCAGTAAAGACCCTGAACTGCACTGCAAAGACTCTGAGTCATTCCTGCTGCGCTCGTGCACCATCACCCCCATCATCCACACTCACTGCCCTGAGACTATACTCCTCCCGAGGGGAGTCATCCCATTCTATTCTGCGCACACAACACCAGCCTTAGCAGTCTGCGTCGCAGCGGTGGTACTCCCTGACCGCAATCCACGGGTGGCGCAGTCGGACAATTAACCTCAAAACCTAAGAAAGACTGCCACTGGTTTGACCAGCCTGAGGCACGGGACCGGGTCACCACCATGGAGACTACAGACCCCAGAGACCCGGCACCGGGTATCCCACACACGTGTACACACGACCCAGGGGGCGCGTCACATGCAGTACAGCATATTACAAACATAAGTCTCATTATTGGGGAGTGGGTGTCCCATGGTATTTGCTTATGCTTTCCAAGCAAAAGCTGCCAAAAATTAGGACGGAGCAACTTGCAATGCCTCTTACAAGAGCCATGCAGTACAGCATATTACAAACATAAGTCCCATTATTGGAGAGTGGGTGTCCCATAGTATTTGCTTATGCTTTCCCAGCAAAAGCTGCCAAAAATTAGGATGGAGCAACTTGCAATGCCCCTTACAAGAGCCATGCAGTACAGCATATTACAAACATAAGTCCCATTATTGGGGAGTGGGTGTCCCATAGTATTTGCTTATGCTTTCCCAGCAAAAGCTGCCAAAAATAAGGACGGAGCAACTTGCAATGCCCCTTACAAGAGCCATGCAGTACAGCATATTACAAACATAAGTCCCATTATTGGGGAGTGGGTGTCCCATGGTATTTGCTTATGCTTTCCCAGCAAAAGCTGCCAAAAATTAGGACGGAGCAACTTGCAATGCCCCTTACAAGAGCCATGCAGTACAGCATATTACAAACATAAGTCCCATTATTGGGGAGTGGGTGTCCCATAGTATTTGCTTATGCTTTCCCAGCAAAAGCTGCCAAAAATTAGGACGGAGCAACTTGCAATGCCCCTTACAAGAGCCATGCAGTACAGCATATTACAAACATAAGTCCCATTATTGTGGAGTGGGTGTCCCATAGTATTTGCTTATGCTTTCCCAGCAAATGCTGCCAAAAATTAGGACGGAGAACTTGCAATGCCCCTTACAAGAGCCATGCAGTACAGCATATTACAAACATAAGTCCCATTATTGGGGAGTGGGTGTCCCATAGTATTTGCTTATGCTTTCCCAGCAAAAGCTGCCAAAAATTAGGACGGAGCAACTTGCAATGCCCCTTACAAGAGCCATGCAGTACAGCATATTACAAACATAAGTCCCATTATTAGGGAGTGGGTGTCCCATAGTATTTGCTTATGCTTTCCAAGCAAAAGCTGCCAAAAATTAGGACAGAGCAACTTGCAATGCCCCTTACAAGAGCCATGCAGTACAGCATATTACAAACATAAGTCCCATTATTGGGGAGTGGGTGTCCCATAGTATTTGCTTATGCTTTCCCAGCAAAAGCTGCCAAAAATTAGGATGGAGCAACTTGGAATGCCCCTTACAAGAGCCATGCAGTACAGCATATTACAAACATAAGTCCCATTATTGGGGAGTGGGTGTCCCATAGTATTTGCTTATGCCTTGCAAGCAAAAGCTGCCAAAAATAAGGACGGAGGAACTTGCAATGCTGGCACCCTGGTGGTATAGTGGTGGTGGAGGCTGAGGATAAGGAGAAGAAGATTAAACAGCCGAAACGAGGAAGCGTATACCCATCTGTGGGTGTGAAGCGGTGCATGTGAATACACCTCCCGAAATAACACAGTGGATTTGACTTTATGTTACTCTGCTGTCATTTGGTGGTGATGAGAAGTCTGGCCCAATCCAGCCCTTGTTCATTTTGATAAGGGTCAGCTTGTCAGCATTGTCAGTTGACAGGTGAGTGCGCTTATCAGTTATAATTCCCCCAGCGGCACTAAAAACACGCTCCGATAACACGCTAGCGGCAGGGCAGACCAGGACCTCCAAGGCGTACAGAGCGAGTTGATTCCAAGTGTCCAGCTTGGATACCCAATAATTAAAAGGCACAGAAGAATCACGGAGGACGCTGGTGCGATCGGCAAGGTACTCCCTCACCATCTTTTGAAACTTTCCACTCCTTGTGAGAGTACCCCGCGCCTCAGGGCCTGTAAGCTGGGCGGGTGTCAGAAAACTGTCCCAGAACGTTGACAGTGTTCCCCTGCCTCTGCTGGATTGGAGTTGCATCTCTCTCGCCTGTACGCCTTGGTTGGGCAACGAACTGTGACCTCTGCCGCTAGCGTGTTCAGATGGGAATTTTTTTAAGAGTTCTGAAGCAAGGGCGTTCTGGTATTGCCCCATTTTTGTAGACCTCTCCACCTCAGGAATAAGAGAGTGAAAGTTCTCCTTGTAGCGGGGGTCTACAAGTGTCACCAACCAGTAATGACTGTCACCCAACATTTTGACAACGCGAGGGTCACGGTTAAGGCAGCGTAACATAAAGTCAGCCATGCGTGCCAGACTGGTAACGGGCAAGATTTCCGTGTCCTCACCAAGATGACGACTGACCATGCTCTCCTCCTCCTCTTCCTCCTCCCCCCTGTCCTCAGGCCACCCATGCTGAACTGACGTTATGACACTTGTACAGGTACTACCGTCTACAACGCATGATAGCAGCTCCTGTTCTTACTCCTCCTCCTCCTCCTCCTCTCCCTCATTGTCCCCCAATGCACGTTGGGATGAGATGAGGCTGGGCTGTGTGTAATCGCCCGCTACGGCTTCTTTATCCATCTCATCATACTCTGGCTGCAATGCCTCCTCTTTAATTCTCTGCAGAGAGCGTTGAAAAAGACAGACAAGTGGGATGCTGACACTAATGATGGCGTCATCGCCACACACCACCTTGGTGGCCTCCTCAAAGTTTGTCAGGATGGTACATATGTCAGACATCCAGGTCCACTCCTGAGGTCTTATGTGTGGAGTCTGACCTGAATATCGAAGTCCTTGTTGCAGCTGGTACTCCACAACTGCTCTCTTCTGCTCACAAATCCTTTGCAACATGTGGAGGGTAGAGTTCCAACGTGTGGGGACATCACACACCAGTCGGTGTGCCGGAAGCTGCAAACGCTGCTGCAACACAGCAAGGGCGGCGGAAGCTGTAGCCGACTTGCGAAAATGAGCAGACAGGCGGCGTACTTTCACGAGCAGATCTGGCAACTCAGGGTACGATTTAAGAAACCACTGAACCACGAGGTTAAGCACATGAGCCAGGCATGGTACGTGTGTGATCTCACCTCGCCTCAGAGCCGCCACCAGGTTACGGCCATTGTCACACACGACCATGCCGGGATGTAGGTTCAGCGGTCTCAGCCACAGATCTGCCTGCTCTTTCACAGCTGTCCACAACTCACAAGCAGTGTGAGGTTTATCACCTAAGCTTATGAATTTCAGCACAGCCTGTTGCCGCTTGGCGGAGGCAGTACTGCAATGCTTCCAGTTTGTAACTGATGTGGTGATATCTGAGATGGAGGCTGAACATGAGGAGGAGGAGGAGGAGGATGCGCAGGAGCTGTACACTGTGGGGGAAACTCTGACTGACATAGGGCCCGCAATCCTCGGTGTGGGGAGGATGTGTTCCGTCCCAAGGTCCGATTGGGTCCCGGCTTCCACTATGTTTACTCAGTGTGCCGTCAGAGAGATGTACCGTCCCTGGCCACAAGCACTTGTCCACGTGTCCGTTGTCAGGTGGACTCTCCCAGTAGCTGCGTTGTTGAGGGCACGGCAGATGCTTTGGGACGCGTGCTTGTGTAGTGCGGGGATGGCACACCGGGCAAAATAGTGTCGGCTGGGGACCGAGTACCGAGGGACGGCCACCGCCATAAAATTGCGGAAGGATTCCGTCTCCACCAGCCTAAAAGGCAGCATTTCCAATGCAAGCAGTCGTGAAATGTGCGAATTTAGGACTGTGGCCTGTGGGGCGTTAGCTGCGAATTTCCGCTTTCGTTCAAAGGTCTGGGATATGGACAATTGAACGCTGCGGTGGGACGTGGACGTGGACGTTGATGCTGTTTCTTGAGAAACTGCCATAACAAGTGAAGACTGAGAGGAGGGGGCATCTTTACATGCAGTATGGACAGGGGATTGCCTTGCACACACAACAGGGGGTTCTATTGCACGCACAACAGTTGAAGAAGCAGTGGTGACACCCACTGACACTGGTCGTGTACCCTGGGTTTCGCCCCACAAAGTCAGGTGCTTTGCTGCCATGTGCCTGATCATGCTGGTGGTGGTCAGGCTGGTAGTTTTGTCACCCCTGCTGATGCTGGCATGGCAGGTGTAACATATGGCCTTTTTGGGGTTATCAGCAGAGTATTTTAAAAAATTCCAGACTCTGGAAGACCTACCGCTTGTTCTGGCAACGTCCTTCGTGTTGGTGTTACGGGGAACGGTTGCCTGCCTTCTGTCTGCGGCCACCACACTGCTTCTTCCTGCCTGTTGGGGTACTCTGCCTCCCTCCCCCTGTGTGCTGCTGGCCTCACTCTGCATGTCCTCCTTCCACGTTGGGTCAGTTACTAGATCATCCACCACCTCCTCCTCTTCCACTTGCGCACCACGATCCTCCTCCTCACTTCCTGGAAATTGTGTCTCGTCATCGTCCACCTCTTGTGACAGATTGCCAACGTCGACTTCCTGTGGCCGTGGCTGTTCAAATATTTGGGCATCGCAACATGGGATCCCCTCTTCCAGCACTTCAAGCGTATCAGGCTTGGGGCCCAAATATGGAAATGGACCAGTGAACAGCTCTTCAGAGTGTCCAAGTGTGGGATCACTTGCTGTCTGACGACACTCGGCATGGTGGGAGGAAGGAGCATCAGGGTGAGGAGGAGTATGTGGTCGAGACTCACGGCTACTAAGAGTTGACCGTGTGGAAGACAGACCGGAGGTGGTGGTGCCCAGGTAACTGGAAGTATTATCTGCTATCCAATTAATAACCTGTTCACACTGATCAGTTCTCAATACTGGTGTTGTTCTGTGCTTCCCTAGTAATTCGGTCAAGAAGTGGGAGCGAGAAGATATGGCTGTTGGTTCTGGCACATTTTCACCTTGGCCATGGCCCCGTCCTCTGCACGAACCATCACCAGAACGTCCACTTCCACGTCCCTTTGCCACGCGCCTTGCCCATTGTAAATGAAGTAAAATAGCTTACACTTGCACTATCAATGGAAAAAGGGTAATAAAGAGTAGATTAGAACCGTGGAAGAGGAAAACCACAGTTATTGTTTACTGGGGTATACCACACTTTTTTAAATAGAGATATTTGCGGCTGAACAGTGAGCGACACACTCAAACTGCTTTTTTTTTAGATACCAAAGGCCCAAAACTGGATAGTACAGCGATTTGACCTGTGGAACTGCGAAACCACACTGGGATGTCGGCCTACACAAGACTATTTTCAACAGATATATTTTTGTGTCACAACAGTCAGGAGACACTACTGTTTTTCTTTATGGAAAAAACTACCAAAAGCTGAATAATAGAGATTTTTTACCGTGGGATGGCAAAACCACAGTTATTGTTTATTGGGGTATACCACACTTTTTTAAATAGAGATATTTGCGGCTGAACAGTGAGCGACACACTCAAACTGTTTTTTTTTTTAGATACAAATGGCCCAAAATGGATAATGCAGAGGTTTGAACCGTGGAAGTGCAAAACAACACTTCTGTTTCTCTAGCCTACACCAGACTATTTTCAACAGTTATATTTGTGTCTGAAAAATCAGAGACACGCTATTTTTTTTGGGGGGGGGGACACACACCAAAAGGTTAATAAGACGGGTATTTGTACAGTGTGAAGGAGGTAAAAAAGGAGGATTTAGATGAAAAAAAAAGGATTTTTCCTGGCCCCCGACACCTGGTGCTAAGTCCAGCAATTTCAGCAACAGGAGCACACAGGACTGTAATGCAGCGTTTGCTGGTATAACCACTGTGTCTCCTATACAGCCTGCCTACCTGGTATCTGGGATGGATATTAGTCCTGAAAAGGACTGTTTGTTTGTTCCGGCAGCCTTTACAGACCCTACACTAACTATTTCGCAGTTTATATCTCTCCCTAAATCAGCAGCGCTGTCCCTACACTGTCTAATCCGGAGCGACTGTGTCCAAGATGGCGGCGCCCCGTTTTAAAATTCTCGAGGTGACGCTGTGCGGCCAGCCAATCACTGTAATGCCCACAACCAACATGGCTGCAGCATTACAGTGACTGGCTGGCAATCCCTGCATGTTCATTGGCTCTGTAAAGAGCGCCAAACATGCAGGGCGGAGAACCGAGCTCCCGCCTGAGTAACCCGGAAATGCTCGGTGCTCGCCGAACATCCCGAGTAGTATGATGCTCGGGCGAGTACCGAGCAGTGTCGAGCATGTTCGCTCAACACTAACAATTACCTTTCACAACTGGTTCAGGACCCAACAAGAAGGGGAGCACTGCTAGACCTAATATTAACCAATATACGAGTTGGGGGTCACTTGGGTAATAGTGATCACAAAATAATACGTTTTCATGTAACCTTTAATAAGATGTTTAGTAGAGGGGTTACAAGGACACTAAACTTCAGGAAGGCAAATTTCCAACAGTTGAGAGATGATCTTAGTGCAATAAACTGGGACGATATCCTGAGACATAAAGCTACAAAAAGCAAATGGGAGACATTTATTAGCATCCTGGATAGGACCTGTGCACAATATATACCCTATGGGAATAAACATGCTAGAAATAGGAGGAAACCACTATGGCTAAATAGAGCTGTAAGGGGCGCAATAAGTGACAAAAAGAAAGCATTTAAAAAACTAAAGCAAGTAGGTAGTGATGAGACATTAAATAAATATAGAAAATTAAATAAATTCTGTAAAAACCAAATCAAGGCAGCAAAGATTGAGGCAGAGAGAATCATTACCAGAGAAAGTAAAAATAACCCCAAAATATATTTTAACTACATAAATAGTAAAAAACTAAAAAATGATAGTGTTGGCCCCCTTAAAAATAGTCTGGGTGAAATGGTGGATGAGGATGAGGAAAAAGCCAATATGCTAAATGATTTTTTTTCAACCGTATTTACACAAGAAAATCGCATGACAGAAAACATGATTAGTGATAACAAAAATTCTCCATTAAATGTCACTTGCTTAACCCAGCAGGAAGTATGGCGGCGTCTAAGAATCACTAAAGTTGACAAATCCCCGGGCCCGGATGGGATACACCCGCGAGTACTGCAGGAATTAAGTAACGTCATAGATAGACCATTATTTTTAATCTTTAAAGATTCCATAATAACAGGGTCTGTGCCACAGGACTGGCATATAGCAAATGTGGAGCCAATATTCAAAAATTGGACAAAAACTGAACTTGGAAATTATAGGCCGGTAAGCTTAACCTCTACTGTGGGTAAAATCCTGGAGGGTTTCCTAAGAGATGCTATACTAGAGTATCTGAAGAAGAATAACCTCATGATCCAATATCAACATGGGTTTACGAGGGACCGTTCCTGTCAAACTAATCTGATCAGTTTTTATGAGGAGGCAAGTTCCGGACTGGACCAACGAAATGCAGTGGATGTTGTGTATATGGACTTTTCAAAAGCTTTTGATACGGTTCCACACAAAAGGTTGATACATAAAATGAGAACAATGTGGATAGGGGAAAATATATGTATGTGGGTTAAGAATTGGCTTAGTGATAGGAAACAAAGGGTGGTTATTAATGGAAAACACTCAGACTGGGTCTCAGTTAACAGTGGGGTACCACAGGGGTCAGTATTGGGCCCCCTTCTTTTTAACATATTTATTAATGACCTTGTAGGGGGCATACAGAGTAATATTTCAATATTTGCAGACGACACTAAACTCTGCAGGGTAATAAATACAGAGGAGAACAATTTTATATTACAGGAGGATCTATGTAAACTAGAAGCTTGGGCTGATAAATGGCAAATGAGCTTTAATGGGGATAAATGTAAGGTAATGCACTTGGGCAGAGGAAATAAAATGTACAATTATATGCTTAATTGTAAAACACTGGGCAAAACTGTAACTGAAAAAGACCTGGGTGTATTGGTGGACGACAAGCTCACGTTTAGTGGCCAGTGTCAGGCAGCTGCTGCGAAGGCAAATAGATCTTTTTACTCTGAGGCCAGAGATGGGGACAAGGGGGCATCTTCTACGTCTGGCGGAAATAAGGTTTAATCATAATCACAGATGGGGATTCTTTACTGTAAGAGCAGTGAGACTATGGAACTCTCTGCCGCATGATGTTGTAATGAGTGATTCACTATTAAAATTTAAGAAGGGCATGTGTGGCGCCCTGAGGGTTCGGTCGCCACAGAGGTATTGCATCTCATCCAGAGGTGTGGTATCTCACTGTCAAGTAAGGAAGGAGTACAGCTCAGGACCCTAACACTACATCCACTACACCACAGGGCGAGATTGCTCCTACAGGAGAGCACAGTCCCTGATCCCTGGCTGGAGTTGGGAGGAACCACTTAGAGAGGGGGAACTAAGTAGTGGATGGGTGGAGGACGTAGATCCTGGGAGCACTAGAGTAGGAGGTATAAAAGGAAGGAGCTATCTTAGATCAGGGCTCAGACAGTCAGAGGAGGAAGGTGACAGGAGCAGGGGCTCTGCATGAGCTCTGCTCCAAAGGCAGGCCTAGTCAGGAGGCCTGAGCCTGAGAAGAGAAGAAGAGGGAGTAGGAAGGCTCCAGGATGAGAAGAGAAGGGACCCCAGGGGTACGGGCCGTGCAGCAAGCCACCCGTACGCCCGCCGCTACCAGGAGGTAGGGGGGTCAGGCCAAAGAAAGGGAACCGGTCCCTTAACTAGCCAAGAGCTACAAAGCCTAACTAGAGAACCGGAGGCTGCAGCATTTCAAATACCGCAGACCATAAGTCCATACCAGTGTACTAGGAAGGTAGCCGCATAGGACCACAGGGACGGAACACACGTCTCCCACCAAGGCCCGAGGACACCGGACAGGAGTGCTACTAGGTGTGAAGTGCAGGGAGAAGGCCAGAAAGGACACACAGAAGGGGGTCCTGATAAATACTCTGGAGGTATCTGGGAGTCGTCCGAGCCCCTCACTGCGTGAGCACAGGACGCCGTGGGCTCTTACACTGGCCCTGTAACTGGAACTGCTTAAACCGTGAGTAAAGGATCTGGGACTGCATCGATTGGACTCTGTGATTATTCTTGCACCGCGACACCTTGCACCATCACCACCATCATCCATACACGCTGCCCTGAAGCTCCACTCTTCCTGTGGGGAGTCACATCACCTTGCTGCACACACCATCAACTTCAGTGGACTGCTCCGCAGTGGCGGTTCCCAATAACCACATCCCACAGGTGGCATAGTCGGACTATACATAAACTACCCTGGTTTGACCGCCCTGGGTCATGGACCAGGTCACCGCCACGGTGACTACAACCCCCAGCATCTACAAGGCCCGGCTCCGGGTATCCCACACGGCCCAGGGGGCGCGTCAACTTTGGTGTAGTCGGTAGGATCCGTAACCCACCCATTACCATCGGGTATTGTGTGCCTAAGAGACTGTGTCTTTCTACTGAATGTGGCGTCCACCCCTGAAGAACGGGCGCCATTATGTGCCAGCCAAACAACAACCAAAGGTCACCTCCCATCATGGGCCAGGTCCCAGAATGGCGCCAAAAGCGGGGCCCGCCCCAAGCAGCAGTGATTATGTGTGTGGATGTGTCCATCGACGTGGGGGGGCTGCCCTTAGAAGTGACCGACAGCAGGCTGCCCTGGAACCACCCCCAAAAGGGGAGGGGAGGCAGGAAAACTGAGAGACAGGGTGTGGTCTGGAACAGTCCAGGCAGGCCGCACCCAGGAAAGGACATGGACCACAGCAGCACCGGAGACCCTGCCAGCGGCATGCTGCAGGCCGAAGCGCCTTATACCCTGGAGGAGCTGGTGACCAAGCTCCCCCGAGACGACACCGAATTCCTCCGCGCCGGCATGGAAGACCTGGGCCGGAGGATGGCCAGGGCCCAGCGGGACTCCATTGAGGAGTGGAAGCGGGAGATGGAGCAGCGGATGGCAGCACGACAGCCAGCAAAGCTGCCAGACACCGGCAGCGCCCCAGCCTCCGAGGACCGAGAGCAGAGTCGGGAGGTCGTGAGTGACACAGGAGCAACCGCGGGAGCAGGTAGGGGAAGTTTCCCTGTCCCGGGCGCTGCACGCATCGACCTGTTCCTGGGTCCCCTGGTGGAGCCGCTAATCCTGGGCGTCACTGAAACCACCCCGCTCCCAATGCCCGAGCCTGGCCCTTTAAACCTGGGTGACGCTGCTGCATGCTCGCTGCACTATTACCAAAGTGCGCCCGTCCTAAGCGTTCTCCAGGTCCCGGAACCACCTTCAGACGCCAGCGACGCAGGCCCGCTCCTAGGCCCTCTCCAAGAACCTCCCCCTCCGACACCCGCATGGATGTACGGACATCACCAGTGGGACTGGTCCGCGGAGGTAGAGGACCAGCAGTCTTCGCTCCTGCCCGCTTCGCAGCCCACCGCCTTCGTCTCCCAGTTGCAGGAAGACGAGGCCCAATTCGAGTGGGATTGCTCTGGGGAGGACCTGATGGGGTTCATTCAGGACCCGCTGTCAGGCACGGATCTATTTGTAAATAGAAGGGACGTGGAGTCCCACCTGCCAGAGGGACACCCTGATCGGGACCTGTATCCCGGGGACACCGTGTCCTACACCCGTCACCGAGGAGTAAGGGGCTGGTATGCCCTCAATGTCCACCGAGTGGAGACAACGCCCTACCATGCTGAAGACCCGGCTGGGTCAGCCTGCGGTGGACCAGAGACTCCCCGGAGGGAGCACCCTTACTGAGTATAGTAGGTGGAGCAAAACTTTGAAATTTTATATAAGTTGCCCGTCAGGGTATGCAGAGGCACTGCAAGTTTGCCCGGTTTTATGTGTTTATCCAGATACCCGTAAGGGTGTAAAAAGACATTAGGAAAGAGGACGGTGATCTTCCTGTGAACTGATATTGTAAATAGTTTGCCACTTCTTAAAGTGCCCCCTATTGGTTTTATAAGAACTACAACGAGTGACCTCAGAACAAAAACCCATTGGAGGTGGCCGAAGACGAGGTCCAGCAACTGGATCGTCTAAGCCCTGCAGCCACCCCAGGGCCTCCGTTGAGGGTTTGGGACTGGTCCCTCATATTCGTGTTTGCAAGTTTGCACCTTATTGAAAAATGGACATCTGGTTGCAGACATCACTGTGACCAGTTAACGAAAGTTTTATATGCAAAAGATGTGTTGATAAAAGTGAAAAGAGTTTTAGAATGTTTTATGCATGTGAAGAAAGTGTTTATAATGTTTTTGGTAAAAGAAACGTAACCAGTAACGTTGAAAGAAGTATGCCTCCCATAAAGGGAAGAAGTGTTGTTTACAATCTTATATGCGGATGCAGCCTAAAAGTTTTTGCATGTCTTTAAAAATCGTCTTTTGCTCTGTTCCAGTCTGCGGACGTGCTGTGTTTTACCAGGGGGGTGTGTGGCGCCCCTGAGGGTTCGGTCGCCACAGAGGTATTGCATCTCATCCAGAGGTGTGGTATCTCACTCTCAGGTAAGGAAGGAGTACAGCTCAGGACCCTAACACTACATCCACTACACCACATTTCCGGGGGACAGGGCGAGATTGCTCCTACGGGAGAGCACAGTCCCTGATCCAAGGCTGGAGTGGGGAGGAACCACTTAGAGAGGGGGAACAAAGTAGTGGATGGGTGGAGGATGTAGATCCTGGGAGCACTAGAGTAGGAGGTATAAAAGGAATGAGCCATCTTAGATCAGGGCTCAGACAGTCAGAGGAGGAAGGTGACAGGAGCAGGGGCTCTGCATGAGCTCTGCTCCAGAGGCGGGCCTAGTCAGGAGGCCTGAGCCTGAGAAGAGAAGAAGAGGGAGTAGGAAGGCTCCAGGACGAGAAGAGAAGGGACCCCAGGGGTACGGGCCGTGCAGCAAGCCACCCGTACGCCCGCCGCTACCAGGAGGTAGGGGGGTCAGGCCGAAGAGAGGGAACCGGTCCCTTAACTAGCCAAGAGCTACAAAGCCTAACTAGAGAACCGGAGGCTGCAGCATTTCAAATACCGCAGACCATAAGTCCATACCAGTGTACTAGGAAGGTAGCCGCATAGGACCACGGGGGCGGAGCACACGTCGCCCACCAAGGCCCGAGGACACCGGACAGGAGTGCTACTAGGTGTGAGGTGCAGGGAGAAGGCCAGAAAGGACACACAGAAGGGGGTCCTGATAAATACTCTGGAGGCATCTGGTAGTCGTCCGAGCCCCTCACTGCGTGAGCACAAGACGCCGTGGGCTCTTACACTGGCCCTGTAACTGTAACTGCTTAAACCGTGAGTAAAGGATCTGGGACTGCATCGTTTGGACTCTGTGATTATTCTTGCACCGCGACACCTTGCACCATCACCACCATCATCCATACACGCTGCCCTGAAGCTCCACTCTTCCTGTGGAGAGTCACATCACCTTGCTGCACACACCATCAGCTTCAGTGGACTGCTCCGCAGTGGCGGTTCCCAATAACCGCATCCCACAGGTGGCGTAGTCGGACTATACATAAACTACCCTGGTTTGACCGCCCTGGGTCACGGACCGGGTCACCGCCACGGTGACTACAACCCCCAGCATCTACAAGGCCCGGCTCCGGGTATCCCGCACAGCCCAGGGGGCGCGTCACATTGATGCCTTTCTAGAAAAGTATAATATTACAGGTTATATATACTAGATTCCTTGATAGGGCGTTGATCCAGGGAACTAGTCTGATTGTTGTATGGAGTCGGGAAGGAATTTTTTTCCCCAATGTGGAGCTTAGTGTTTGCCGCATGGGTTTTTTTTTTGCCTTCCTCTGGATCAACATGTTAGGCTATGGGTTGAACTAGATGGACTTAGTCTTCCTTCAACCTTAAAAACTATGTTACTATGTTACTATGTAAGCAGGAGGATATGGCTGATAGACACCCTGGGATTCTGGACAGCAGAGAGATGATGTCTAGGCCAGAGAGGTAGATCTGGGTATCATCAGCGTATAGGTGTTAATGGAAGCCATGGGACTTTATGAGCTATCCTAGGTCAAAGGTATAGATTGAGAAGAGTAATGGTCACAGGAAAGAGCCTTGAGAGACACTAATAGAGAGGGCAGGGTGAGGAGGTAGTATGGGAATGGGAGACACTAAATATGCAGTTAGAAAGGTATGAGGAAATCCAGGAGCAGGCATGATCTTTGACGCCAAGGGAAGAGAGGAGTTGTAGTAGGAGGGAGTGGATGACTTTGTTGAAGCCACAGGACAGATCTAGAAGGAGTAGTATAAAGAATTGTCTGTTAGCTTTGGTGGTATGCAAGTCATTAGTAATTTTGGTTAGGGCAGTTTTGGTGGAGCGGTGGGGATGAAAGCCTGACTGTAGACCTTCAAAGAGTGAGATAGATGCAAGGTAAGTTCAGCATGGACATGATGTTCAAGGAATTTGGAGGCGAACAGGAGCAGTGATATGGAACGATAGCTAGACGCAGAGGTAGAGTTATGGGATGGTTTCTACAGGATAGGTGTGATCATAGCATATTTGAAAGCAGAATGGAAGGTACCAGAAGTTAACAATAGGTTGAAGAGATGGATTAGGGCTGGGATAAGCATGGTTGTGAGGTTGGAGAGGAGGTGGGATGGCATGGGATTAAGGGCACAAGTGATGAAGGGAGATTTGGAGAGGAGATGAGAAAGTTCTCCTTCAGTGAGGGTGCGAAGGAAGGTTATGGGGTAAGGGCAGTCGTCTGTTCTACGTAGGGGTTGTGGTGATTGTGCAGTAAATATTTGTCTTGTTTGGTCAATCTTAATTATGAAATATGTGTCAAAATCTTCTGCAGAGATGAGGGGGGTCGGAGGGGGCAGTGGTGGGTGGAGGAGGGAGTTAAAGGTGTTGAATAACTGTATGAGGTTGTGGAATAAAGAAGATAGAAGGTTAGTGAAGTAGTCAGAGGAGAGGGCCGACTTGAATGTGACTGTTGCATTTTTGAATACAGTGAAGTGTTCTTGCTTCGTAACCTTGGACAATTGCCAAAGCTTTTTAGTGAGTGTTATCGTGCCAGTGTTGTCCATTGATTCATCACACTCTGCCATGCACGAGAGGGGCAACCGAGTCAATAGCTGAAGCGAGTGTGGCATTGCAGAAAACAGTAGTACTATGTGTGTTATGGAATGAAGATAAGGAGGGCAGCAGTAGAAAAGAGTCACAGAGGGTGTGAGTGTCTAGATGTGCGAGGTTTCTGCAGAAGTACCCTAGTTACTGGACATGGGGGAAAGATGACAGGACAGGGATGAGAAAGTGAGTAGATGGTGGTCAAATAGGGGAAGTTGTGAGGTTAGATAGGTAGCAAAGGCGGGTGAAGAAAAGGTCTAATGTTTGTCTGGCCGTGTTGTTGGCTGAGGAGGAACAACTGGGTAAGATCAAAGGATGAAGTAAGAGACAGGAATTTGGAGGCTGCACTGTGGCAGGTTTCAGTGAGAATGTTGACGGTCAGTGGGGTTGTTGAAGAGTACTATAATGCAAATACAGCCTCTTTAATGTCGAAATGACTTCAACCTATCTGGCAAGGGGAAAACAGATAGCAACCAGAGGTAACTCATAGCATATTTAACAACACACTGCAGTATCAAACTTTTTAGGCTACCTAAATTGTATAAACAGACTAAATATATCCTTTGGTGGGGGAGCACATTGCTGTTGTTCACAGTCACGTGTTGCACATGGAAGAAGCTATGTCATTTTCACACAATTGAGTGCAATAATTATCTCTGTTTGGGGAGTATACAAAGCTTTGCACGTTGCTAAATGAAAAAGAGATATCTTTTTTTTAAAAAAATCCCTTTAATTAGAGAAACAAAATGTGTAGAAGTAATGGCCTATCAATTAGATGTGAAAAAAAATTATCCTTTTTTTGGGATCCAAACTGGCTAATAATCACAAAATGATTAAACAATTAAAAATGATTTTCATCAAGTGGTCCCAAAATAAAACCCTTTTTTCTGCAGGCAAAACAGTTGCACTGTTTTAAAAGTGAAGAAGTTATGACTTCGCAACAAGGAGTGAAAAAAAATTCCCCTTTTGGAGTCTGCAACTGGCTTACTAATCACAAAATGATAAGGCAATTACAATGCTTTTTTATCAAGCTTTACATAAAGTATCCCCTTTTTCTCTGGAGACAAAAGAGGAGTACTTTTTTGAACATGAAGAAATTAAGATTTGTTGTCTCAAACCCTTTTAAAAAAATTCCCTATTTTGAGAGCTTTTTTTGAGGGTACAAAAAAATTGGAGTACATTTCCCTTGATCAATAATATTATCTAGCACTATGTAACACAATGGACAGCCAGCAGATGTGTGGCTGTGCAGTGGCTGTGGAAGGAGAAGAATGGTGGAGAGTTAGGATTGGGCAGGCAAGGAGATGCTAGACATCTTAGGACCACCAATGACAGCTCTGGCAGTAGCAATACTACAGGATTGGTGGCATGATGGATAGATAGCAGATGCCCAGCAGAAAGCAGTCCATCGCTACTGGTCGCAGCAGATCCGTTTAGACAACAGTCAAATGACAGGCAGGAAAACAGATGCTATGACCAATTCAATCATTGGCATCAGTTAAGTTTTCCAAACTTGTGGCACATAACCTGGTCCACTTTGCTGTGGCAAATTCACCGGCCACACTGAATACCCTCTCTGACATAACACTGAAAGCTGGAGACAACAGTACAACCATAGCAAACTGGGCTAATTCTTGCTACTGGTCCAATTTGTTGACCCAAAATTCCATGGGATCTGGGCTCAGAGTATCTTGAGTATCTGCATGCTTTAAAAACACATCTCTTTGAACAGTTCTATCACCTCACTTAACTAATCTAACTCTTCCATGTTCCCCCTTTCTAAATTGTCCTCAGAATCTGGTCCATCCTACTCGTCTATTGCCACATTCTCCATGCACCCAATAGCATTTGGTAACTGTACTTAAACAGATACTAGCTGATGACGACAGCTCTTGCAGTATTATTTGAAAAACCCTATTTATTAGTATGATGCTCGACCACACATAACAAGCACTTTTTACCTATTCTGTCCCCCCTATTTCCTTATAGATTGTAAGTGTGTGAGCAAGGCCCTCACTCCTTCTGTAACTGTTGAACTATGTTACTTTGTAATGACTTTTATCATCTGTACATGTTCCCGCTTAATTGTAAAGTGCTGCAGAATATATTTGCATTATATAAAAAAAAAAAATTATTTATTATCTATTATCTGTTTATTTTTTTATTATTTATTGTCTGCCTTAGAAAATAAACAGTCCAGGTATGACTGTGACGCGCCCCCGGGGCCATGGGATACTCGGCAGCCGGGCCTCTGGTTACCGGGGAATATCACGGTAGCTGGCCTGGTCCGTGACCCAGGGCGGTCAGTAAAAAGGGGGAGATTTGTAGGGGATTTGGGAAAGTGTTCGTGGCGCCACCTGTGGATTGTGGCTAGAGGGAGCCACCGCTGCGGAGCAGTCCTCTGGAGCTGGTGTTACAGCAGCAGGGATGGTGTGGCTCTCCACAGGTAGAGCTAGCTCCAGGGCAGCGTGGGGAGTAATGGATGGTGGTGCAGGGGAGAAACGGCAGGACGGTCCCGGAGGAAAGACGGACACTCACACGGGGGTAAGCTTCAGTACCTTTACTGGTGATGGTGCAGGCACGGTCCAGGTTACTCCGGGCGAAGGGCGCACTTTTGGACTCTCCCCAGTGAGCGGGTATAGGGCCTCGTGATCCGTTGCTTTACTCGCTATGCTTCTGACCTGCCTAGAGCTAGGCCTAGCTTGGTTACTGTCTCTCTTTGCACCTGATGACCTGGTGGTAGGGCCTTCTCTCTGGAGATCACTCTCCCTGGACGCTGGGGCCTCCATGACTCCTAGCCCTGGTACTGTAGTCAGCGTTTGGTGAACCTGGGACCTGCAGTCATCCAGGGGTTCTGGTGGTTCCTACTGAGTGTAAATGGTCCCTGTAGGCGCGGACCCGATGTCCGGTATATATATCGGGGCGAGCCTGGTATGCTCCTCTGCCCCCTCACTACTTCTTCCTTCGCCTCTCGCCTTCGGCTCACTCAAGGCCCTCACTAGGCCTTCACACGTGCTGTAGGCCTTGGCTCGCCTAAGCACAGCAGCCAGCTTGCCGCTCTCTTCGCTGCTCTCTGAGCGTCAGCACGCTCTCTGCTCAACTCTGAGCTCTGTCCCTCTCTGTGTCTGAGAGACTAACTAACACTAGACTGAGCTGCCTGGCTCCACCCTCCCTATATATATCCCTAACGGGCTCCCTCTGCTGGACTGAGGTGGTAGGGTGGAGGTGTGTGAATGTGTGAGGGCCTCTTGTGGAGAAGTCCATCCATGCAGCCTTCTGTGTTCTGTGGCACCAATGCGCAGCAGGGCGCCACATCCCCCCCTAGTAACACTCAGTACTCCTGGACTGAAGCATTTTTGCAAAAACAGGTTAACAAATAACAATTCTTCCCTTTATGGGAGGCACTTTTCTTAAACGTTACTGGTAACATTATAATACAATAATAACAATTATAAATAATATTAATTCAGTTACAGTAAGTCCCGTGACCTGGTGTCCATTTCACCGAAGAAAGAACATGAGGGACCCGCCTGAAAACCCTCAATGTAGGCCCTGGGCGTGGCTACAGGGCATAGGTGATCCAGGTGCTGGACCACGTCTTCCGCCACGCTAAACGGGTTTTTGTTCTGTGGGACTCCAGGGAGTGCAACTATGTACATGACAGATTGTGGGCTGCTCACAGTCCTCAGCCACCGAGTCCTTCATATATGCCCTTACGGGTAGCTAAATAAACACATATATTTCAGTTTATACAATAAACATAATGCAATACCCTACTGGGTAACTATTTATACTACAGGTATTTCTCTATTTACTCCCTATACCTGACAGGGGTCTGGCCTTTTGTGCTACGCGATGACCTACGTAGTACTGGAATGCGTGTAGTGTGGATGTTTGCGCTAATTTCTGCTCTATGTGTTGGTGGACTGCAAGACTGCCTTAACCTCTCTACGGGACTGGCAAGTACACTGGTTACTGGGCCTACTGGCTCCGCTTCTACTGGTGATCCTTCTTCCGGGGATTCTTCCTGAGCAGGCTCTTCTGGGGCACTTTCAGGTCCTACTTGCTGTGGAGAGTCTTCTGGCTGTTGGTAGAAGTGTAGCACAGGTATTATTACTGCTCCATCCAGTTGAGGCCAGTTGAGGCCAATCTGCCGGGAAATCTCCTAAGTCAGTATGGAGTACTTCTTCTTTAGGCTCCTCCGGTACAGTGAGAGGCATTTCCTCCTGGGGCTTCAGCGGACTTGGGCACAACTTCAGATGGTCTCTTGATACCGTTGCAGTCGTTCTTCCTCCGTCTTTGCTAATTAGACAGGTGTTCCTATTGTCGAATCTGGAATTCAACACAGTGTAAGGTTCCCTTTCCCACTGGTCGTCAAGCTTGTGGCTTCTTCTCTTTCGTTTCAGCACAACTTCTCCAGGTGTCAAGGGTTCTGCGGGTGCACTCTTGTTGTACTGTGCTTCCTGCTTATCTCTCACCCTACTTAGACTGTCTTCGACACAGGCCTGTACTCTCTTGTACTACTCCTGTCGGGTCGTATCCCAGTCTTCAGTGAACATATCTGCTTCTGGCTCGACCACTCCAAGCTCCAGGTCCATGGGCAACTTTCCGGGTCTTGCTCTCATGAGATACGCTGGAGTACAATTGGTGGAACTCACAGGTATGTGATTGTACAGATCTACTAGGTCAGGTAGTTTGTCTGGCCACTGGTTTCTTTCTTCTAGAGGTAAGGTCTTCAACAGGTTGATGACTATGTTATTCATCTTTTCACATAACCCATTGGTTTGGGGGTGGTACGGTGTAGTCCGGATCTTCTTACACCCGTACAGATGGCAAAACTCTTTGAACAGCTCGGCTTCAAAGGCTGGGCCTTGATCCGTCAGCACCTTATCCGGGTATCCATGGGGCCTGCTGAAGTAGGCTTGAAACGTCCTTGCTGCAGTTTCTGCCGTCAGATCCTTGACGGGGGCTACCACCAGGAACCGGGAGTAGTGATCCACCATGGTCAGGGCATAAGAGTAGCCTGACCTGCTGGGTGACAGCTTGACGTGGTCCAGAGCGACGATCTCCAGGGGCTGGGTTGTCTTGATAAATTGCAAGGGTGCTTTATGGCTGCTATAGTCTTTTCTTCTGAGGCTACAGGGTCCACAATCCCGGCACCACCTCTCTATGGAGCTCCGCATTCCAACCCAATAATACCGACTCTTCAGGAGAGTTTCCAGCTTTTTCAAGCCAATGTGCCTTGCTTGATCGTGGTAGGCCTCCAACACCATCTGGATGTCTGTCCTGGGCACTACGATCTGCCATACCATCTCATGGGTCCCTGGGTCGACATACCTTCGGCACAGCTTCTCTCTATAGATGATATATTGTGGAGAAGCGTCCTTCTCCAGGGAGGAACCTTCCTGGGTTATCAGTTCTTTAATACGGCTGACAACCGGGTCGCTGTCCTGGGTCTCCTTCCAACTGTGGTGAGGTAAAGGGTTTAGTGTCTTACCACGATACCTCCTGGAGGTGCGCTGCTCGTGGACCATCCCATTTCTGTGGAAGGCAGGTAGCTCAATCTCCTCCAGGTCATCCACTTCTTCTTCAGTGTCCGACTGGTGAGGCATTCTGGATAGGGCATCGGCGTTAGCATTCTTGTGGCCTGCCCGGTACTTGATGGTGAACTGATAGTTTGACAGCCGGGCCATCCAACGCTGTTACATGGCTCCCAATTTGGCTGTCTCTAGATGTGTCAGGGGGTTGTGGTCAGTATAGGCCGTGAACTTAGTGGAGGCCAGGTAGTGCTTGAATCGTTCAGTGATGGCCCAGACCAAGGCCAGGAGCTACAACTTGAAGGAGTTATAGTTTTCTGGATTCCTCTCGGTAGGACGGAGCTCCTGCTAGCATAGGCAATCACCTTCTCTTTGCCATACTGCTTCTGCCTTAACACAGCTCCTAGTCCCTCGTTGCTGGCATCAGTGTACAGCAGGAAAGGTTGGCTGTAGTCAGGGATTTCTTCGCCAGTCAGGATCTCTTTCATCACTGCAAAGGACTCAGCCTGCTCTTTACCCCACTGGAAGGGGGGGTTCTTGCCTCTGTTGGACTGTTCCACCAGGAGATCTTGCAAAGGCGCTGCCTTCTTGGTGTAGTCCTTTACAAACCTCCGGTAATACCTGACCAGTCCCAGGAACTGACGTACCTCCTTGAGATTCTTCGGCTCCGGCCATTTCTGGATTGCAGTGACCTTCTCCGGGTCTGGTGCTACTCCTTCTGGACTGACGATGTGCCCCAGGTACTGAACCTTCCGTTTGAGCAGGTGGCATTTTGAAGGCTTCAATTTCATCCCATACCAGGACAACGACTCAAATACCTCCGCCAGGTGCTTCAAATGGTCCTCATACGTCTTGGAGTACACTATCACGTCATCCAGGTATAGCAGCACGGTCTCGAAGTTACCTTGTCCCAAACAGCACTCCATCAATCTCTGGAACGTTCCAGGGGCGTTGCAGAGTCCGAACGGCATACTGTTGAACTCGCAGAGTTCCATCGGGGTAGTGAAGGCTGTCTTCTCCCGGTCCTCCTCAGCAACTGCTACTTGCCAGTACCCACTGGTGAGGTCAAGGGTAGAGAAGTAATTTGCAGACTTTAGTGCAGCCAGGGATTCCTCTATACAGGGAAAAGGGTATGCATCTTTATGTGTTATGCGATTTACCTGTCTGTAATCTACACACATCCTCATGCTTCCATCCTTTTTCCTGACCAGGACCAGGGGAGCTGTCCAGGGGCTACAGCTATCTCTTATTACCCCTGCCTTCTTCATGTCATGCAACATTTCCTTCGCTTTCTGGTAGTGTGCTGGTGGGATTGGCCTGTAACG
The DNA here is from genome assembly GCF_046119375.1 of Phyllobates terribilis. NCBI lineage: Eukaryota > Metazoa > Chordata > Amphibia > Anura > Dendrobatidae > Phyllobates > Phyllobates terribilis. The sequence continues at coordinate 188,165,409 of NW_027362763.1, forward strand.
TTCTTTGATGGGTGGATGGTCTCCTGTGGGTATATAGTGTTGTACCCCTTTAATCCTCCCGAAATCAAGTGGGTGTTTACTGAATACCTGCTTGTATTCCTGGACCACCCTGTATACACCTTGTTTTTGATGGACTGGAGTGGCGTCAGTCCCAACATGGAGCTGTTGACACCAATCCTCCAACTGAGCTTCGCAGTCATTGTCCTCCACTGTATCTGGTGGGGTCAAGGATTCCACTGTGTGTATGGCGTTGTTATCCACAGTATACAACCTGGCGACAGTGGCATATCTTGGCAATTTAACTTCATCCTCCCCATAATTTAGGAGTCGTACGGGTACCCTCCCATTGCGTACATCAACCACCCCTCTGGCAGTTAAGAGTGTAGGTCTGTGCTCCGAACTAATGGGCTCCACTACCGCCTGATAGTTCTGTCTTTTAAGACCTATTGCTGCTCTACACCAAATCAGCATTTCACTCATTGGGGGAATCACAATGGGTATCGGGTCTGTCACCCGTACATTACCAATTTCACCACCTGATAGCTTTACCTGTTGCTGGTACATAAGGGCTCGGATCTCTTTCTGGAGCACCCTCCTCTGCCCTGGTTTGGCGGTGTCAGAAATCTGTTGGAGCAAAAACAACACTTCTCCCAAACAGTTACCGACAATATTTGTACCAAGTATCATATACAAGTCTGTATCACCAGGATTAGACTCCACTACAATTAGTCCTTGGTCCTTTAGTTCCGCTCTCCCCACTTTCACTGTCACATTCTTATCCCCTACTAGGTTAAGAGGAAGGCCGTTAGAGGCATACACGGAGAGGTTGGGGGCTGGCGGCTGGAGTTCGTCTATGAACCAGAACCTTTTGTAGAGGACATCAGGCATGATGGCTACCTGAGATCCAGTGTCCAGCAGGGCAGGTGTCGCAATACCGTCCAGCACAATGGACAGGAAAGGTCTTCCTCCCACAAACCGATGGTACCAGTTTGATGGGCCTGCTTGATTTACTCCTGGGTGTCGGCCCTCGGCCCCAGGTTTCGCTCGTTTAAAGGACAGTTCCACGCTGTGTGGCCTGCCTTCTGGCAGCGGTAGCAGATGAACTCTCCTGGAGGGCGACGTTGGTCGTGGGTCCTCCCACGGGGTAGCGTTGTCCTCCTCTGGGGTGGCGTTGTCCTCCTTCTTCTTCTCATCCAGGGGACATCCTCAGGGCTGTCGGCGAGTAGTATCCTTCCTTCCGGCTCGGGCTCCTCCTGTAGCTGCAGGGTACTCAGGACAGTGGGTAAGGTTTTACTTAACTGGCGCACTTCAGAGCGTAGGCTGTCCAGCTCGCTAGGAGGCACTGTTTGCATCTTTGTTTCAGTCGTTAGTGAAGGAGCAGTGGGTGCTGCGGGCACTGGGGTGGCCCCACCCTGGTAACGCTGGATAGCAGTATCTGATGTTTCCAGGGGTTGCAGACCCTTTATAGCCATGTCCTTAAGGGTGTCAAAGGTGGCATCTGGATGATCTAAGGCCCACCACCGTACAGTTCTGCTCTCCTCCTGGGACCTCAACCCCTGGATGAACTTTTCCGTCAGCATTTTATTTTCACTTTGTATGCTGGCTGGACTAACCTGTTTCAGGGCCCGCAGGGCTTCCAGTAAGCGCCAGGCATAGTCCCGGACACTGTCCTCAGGTTTCTGGACACAATGGTAGAACCTCATCCGGAGATCTGTCTCAGTGCGGTTTTCAAACACAGTTTGCAGTCTCTTAAAGATGATAGATACTAATTCCTGGTCTGCGGCTGGCCAGGTTTCAACTTCCCGCTCTGCGGCACCAGTCAATTGTCCCAGCACAACAGCGGCTCTCTGTTTACCGGTCATAGAATACATGTCTAGCACACCGCATTTTTTTCTCTTGAATCCGGACAGGGTGTCCGGTTTGCCGTTATACTGGGGGGAGCCACTTCGCTCCAGGGATATACGGCAGGGTCATAGGTATTAACGGGGTCACGACCCCTGCTGGTGGAGCGGCCGCTCCGGCATGTGCAGTGCCGGGCGCAGGTTGGGCATCAGGAGCGTTAACCGGTGCTCCGGCGGCTTGCTGGTCGTCGGCCATGGTTGTGCCCCCCTAGTGAACCGGAGCCTACCTTCTTCACTTTCTTATCAGGTAGGCCGCAGCTCCACGGGCGGCAGTCTTCTTCCAGGACCTTGCGTCGCTCGCGTCTGACGTCAGAGCGTCCTCTGGGCTCCTTCCATGACCTGACGCTTCCTGGTTCGACGTCAGGGCGCGGCGTATCCTGGGCTTCGCGTGCTTCCAGCGGTTATGCCTCTCCGATTCCCACGGTTGCGCCCCTCTTCTTCCCGCGCGATGACAGGAAGATGGCGGACAATGGCGGGAAATCTCGGGAATGGCGGGAAAACAGTGAGTATTATAGTCTCTTAAGTCGCACAGTACCCGGTGGCAACAGGCACGGAATCCTGTTCGTGACGCCAAGGCTGACGCGCCCCCGGGGCCATGGGGTTCTCAGCAGCCGGGCCTCTGGTTGCCGGGGGATATCACGGTAGCTGGCCCAGTCCGTGACCCAGGGCGGTCAGTAAAAAGGGGGAGATTTATAGGGGATTTGGGAAAGTGTTCGTGACGCCACCTGTGGATTGTGGCTAGAGGGAGCCGCCGCTGCGGAGCAGTCCTCTGGAGCTGGTGTTACGGCAGCAAGGATGGTGTGGCTCTCCACAGGTAGAGCTAGCTCCAGGGCAGCGTGGGGAGTAATGGATGGTGGTGCAGGGGAGAGATGGCAGGACGGTCCCAGAGGAAAGACGGACACTCACACGGGGGTAAGCTTCAGTACCTTTACTGGTGATGGTGCAGGCACGGTCCAGGTTACTCCGGGCGAAGGGCGCACTTTTGGACTCTCCCCAGTGAGCGGGTATAGGGCCTCGTGATCCGTTGCTTTACTCGCTATGCTTCTGACCTGCCTAGAGCTAGGCCTAGCTTGGTTACTGTCTCTCTTTGCACCTGCTGACCTGGTGGTAGGGCCTTCTCTCTGGAGATCACTCTCCCTGGATGCTGGGGCCTCCGTGACTCCTCGCCCTGGTACTGTAGTCAGCGTTTGGTGAACCTGGGACCTGTAGTCCTCCAGGGGTTCCGGTGGTTCCTACTGGGGGTAAAGGGTCCCTGTAGGCGCGGAACCGGTGTCCGGTATATATATTGGGGTGAGTCTGGTATGCTCATCTGCCCCCTCACTACTTCTTCCTTCTCCTCTCGCCTTTGGCCCACTCAAGGCCTTCACTAGGCCTTCATACGTGCTGTAGGCTTTGGCTCGCCTAAGCACAGCAGCCAGCTTGCTGCTCTCTTCGCTGCTCTCTGAGCGTCAGCACACTCTCTGCTCAACTCTGAGCTCTGTCCCTTTCTGTGTCTGAGAGACTAACTAACACTAGACTGAGCTGCCTGGCTCCACCCTCCCTATATATATCCCTAACGGGCTCCCTCTGCTGGACTGAGGTGGTAGGGTGGAGGTGTGTGAATGTGTGAGGGCCTCTTGTGGAGAAGTCCATCCATGCACCCTTCTGGGTTCTGTGGCACCAATGCGCAGCAGGGCGCCACATCTGAACCTGACTGTTGAACTGGTGCTTCTCGGTTTACTGAGGTGCACCAGGTTCTCGCAATGACAGAAAAAAAATCTGGCCCATCATGTCAAATTTACTGTAGGTGTTGCTGATGCTGCTTCAGATACCTGTTGTTGCCCTACCACTAGCAAAAGCAGGGGGAGTGTTGTGCCTGTGTGGATCAAAGAGGGGTCTGGTGGTTTGTTATGCAGGCTGCAGGTAGAAGCTTCGCAGAGCGAATAACAGAGTTTATCCTACTTTTATAGTGAGGGAATAAAAGCATAGCTATCCAATACTTATCACTTTCCTTCATGTTAACAATACATCTGTTTTTCCACAAGTATTGCAGCATACAGCTTGCCTTGCACACCAGCACGACCAAGAGCCCCACGTTTTAATTGTCATAACCCCACTTTGATGGTTGGTTGTCATGGCTGCGTTGCAGTCATTGTCATTTTATCTCTGACTGTCTGCCTGGTTCCTTGTGACATAAACCTTGAGGGTCCCCAACAGACACAAGGTGTCACTGAACTTGTGTCAATTGGTTTTCTTCCTCCATCCCCTCTTGATTGTTGGTAAGTAAGGAGTGTTTTTACCAGGTTAAATATTAGTGGGATTAGATTGCTGATTCCACATGTGTCTCTGCTCACAAAGTTTGTCATTTTTTCAAAGGGCTTCAGTAGGCGAGTGTCATCCCTTATTAGTTGCCAATGTTGGATCTCAGTAACCCATGCTCCAGATTGACTGCTGCACAGCAGCAACTATTCCGCCTTGTGGCTTTACTCTTTAGGCGTGTAGGTTATCAAGATGGAAAACTGCTTGGCGGCATTTTGACTTGCATGAGCAAAAGAATGAGGGCGGAGTGTGAAATCAGCAATGTGCCCTGTGCTTGTTGGCCATGATGAGGGCATGTCAGTTGAGCAGGATCTGGAGGTGTTGTAGGAAGAAACAAATGACCAACACCAGCATATCCCAGTAATTTTGAGATTGTTTTTCGTGACACATACTTTATGTTAATGGTAAATATAGGTTGATATTTTTGGATTGGATTTATTTATAAAAATATCAGAAATTTGACAAAAAAAAAATCAAAAAAGTGAGAAATGTTCAAACTTTGAATGAATAATGTATCCCTTTAATCCTGATTGTTATACCACACAAAAAAGTTAATAAATAACCTTCACCTCATGTCTTACATCAGCACCATCTGTAAAAGGTTTTATTATTTTTTTAGGATGTTAAAAGGTTTAAAAATGTAGCAGCAATTTTTAATTTTTTCAAGGAAATTTACAAAACCTATTTTTTAGGCAACAATTCAGTTTTAAAGGGCATTTGGGAAACCTATATATTTAAAAAAAAAAAAAAAACGATACCATTTTAAAATCAGAACCCCTCAACAGATTTAAAACTGCCATCAGGTAGTTTATTAACCATTCAGGTGCTTTTCTGGAATTAATGCAAAGAAGCATGACAGGAGAATTTTTATTTTTATTTTTACCACCTAAATTTTTCTATCTTCTGAATAGGTCACTACAGCCGGCAGACCCTAAGTCCATTATTTGGCTGTGAATTGCCATGGCAACCATCAGGGCCACATAATCATGATCTCAGGGTGCCGATGGGGTTAAAGAAGAAGCCCCACACTCTGTTAGCCATCTAAATGCTGTAGTCAGTATTGAAAGCACTATCTAGGGGTTAAATGGCCATGGTCGGTGCCAATACCGATCGTGGTTGATGCAGCAGGGTGTCAGCTATAGTGTACAACTGACAGCTGCTGCATTTTCACCCATAGGGGGATGCTATTCTTTTAAAACACGTCAGTAAACATATGTATTGGTGGTCACTAAGGGGTTAACCTATAGTACTGGTGCAATAAGTAAGGGGTGAATATTTCTGTAATCCATGATGATATCTAGAACATGCCACCAGCACGAGCTCTTTACAGTCCTTTGAGCATCTGCCATATTGTATTATAACAATTTGGTTTCTATATAAATGCGCACAATTTACTGTAGTGCAAAATTACCTATTGCTGAAGATTGTATGTTTAGGATATCCCCAATTCTGTTTTACTCCTTTATCGTCTTGGTACAAGCAGTAGGGACCAGTGAATAACCCGGAAACAGAGATTATAAGAGAGATTGCTGCTCCAAGCAAAGCCACAAATGAGAAAATACCAGATAGGAGCATCTGAAGGGAAGAAAAGGAAGTCGTGAGGTCACCTCCTCCACCTTGCACAATTACAGATAACACCTCCATACATAGTAGATAACACAAGCTCCTCCATTCACAATAGGTGATGGTCACAGCTCACTCCCTCCCCCTCCTGTATAATGACAGATAACATCTCCATACTCAGATACCATAGGCTCCACTATTCACAATAGGTGATGGTCACAGCTCACTTCCTCCCCACCCTATATAAAACAGATAATACTTCTATACACAGTATACAACACAGGCTCTACCATTCACAATAGGTGATGGTCACAGCTCACCTCCTCCCCACCCTATATAATAACAGATAATACTTCCATACACAGTATACAACACAGGCTCTACCATTCACAATAGGTGATGGTCACAGCTCACCTCCTCCCCACCCTATATAATAACAGATAATACTTCCAGACACCGTATACAACACAGGCTCTACCATTCACAATAGGTGATGGTCACAGCTCACCTCCTCCCCACCCTATATAATAACAGATAATACTTCCATACACAGTATACAACACAGGCTCTACCATTCACAATAGGTGATGGTCACAGCTCACCTTCTCCCTTTCTGTTCACTATGATCTTTGCCTAGATCAATCACACCATGAGCACAAAGCTGTATAAGTCTAGTTTTAGGCTCAGTGGTCAGTGTAAACATTGCAAAAAATGTTTTAAGTTTTTTTTTTTATGGATATTACAGTATATGGAAAGTTGAAAAAAGAAGTTATCAAACAATTAAAAAAAAACATGTTAAGCTTCATTCCCATGATGAGCTTTTGGTGAGATTTTGATGTAGATTTTCTGCAGCATTTCTGTGACCATTAAGTAAAATAAGTTACTGGCATTTTTTTTAAAAAAACATACAGCGTCCAAAACTCACCAAAAGCTCATCATGGGAACGTAGCCTAACATAAAAACCCAATGTAAACATTTTATGATTACGTATTCCCTTTATAAGATAAATACATGGTTTTCTCCAGTAACATGCATGTTTAGGTGTCATTATAAATTGGTTGGAGGGGGTAGTGACAGTGACAGTCTCTGTGTCCACGGCTGACAAATATCCACTGTGACTGTCCAATGTTGTCCCAAGTACTGTGGGCTAAGTAAATATTTCACCTGGCAAATTACTTTAAACCAGTGATATTATGATATTATGGACAGGACATAACTAACAAATTCCACAATTGTCCCACTACTTACATCACACCGAGGTCCACAACAAGACAATCTTTTTTTAAACCCGGTGGTTGTGATTTGTATACTGGCCAAAAAGACCTAGAAGTGAAATTATATTATTTATTAGTTTGTTGCAAGTGTATAAACTATGCAGTCATGAGATACAATACTATACATAGCCCTTGGGTAAAAATGACACTTTTACTAAACTTCAGACTAAAACTTTCTTAAAATAAAAAAAAGTTAAAGGAGTTGTACACTACATTATATTAGCCCCTCAATGTATCCCCCCGTGGCCCCTAAGACTTATTGTAAATACCTTCTGTTGCTGATAATGCCTGTGATTGGAGCTATCGCTGGCCGTTCACAGGCATCACGTGACCCCGCGCTGACGTCACAGCAAGTGAGGCGTGACTCAGTGCTGGGGTCCCTGCGGTGGCTGCTGGGTTATGGGCAGGGTTACCCCCTGCGTCACACCCGGCATCCACCGCACGCTTTCCCAATGAATGGGGAGATGAGGAGAGGCAGAGCGCGTGGTGGATGCCGGGTGTGACGTGCAGGGGGGGGGGTAACCCCGCCCACAGCCTGGCATCCACCTGGAACACGGAAGAGGGACCCCCGGCTGCTGCCAGCACTTGTTGTGATATCAGCGGATGTCAGAGCCGGCTGCAGTCGGGGGTCACGTGATGCCTGTGAGCGGCCACTGATAGCGCCGCTCACAGGCATTATCTACAACAGAAGGTATTTACAAAAAGTTTTAGGGGCCCTGGGGGGATACATTGGGGGTGGGGGGTTAATATAAAGTAGTGTACAACCCCTTTAATGAAGGAACATACCATGGTATTGAAAGTATAGTCTACAAGAACTGAGGTTACAATGAATAAATGAAGATAAATACCTGGTAATAATTGAGTAGAAAACCACACACATTCCAAACAATCAACTCAGACACATCAAGCGCCCCTTTACTACACAGATGACAAGATGAGGCCAGCCATCCATCCAAAGTTTTGCTGTTACATCATGGCTTATACTTCAGTCACATTCAGAGCTGCAGTCACCATTCAGCTGAACATTATGTCTAACACTCTGGTCACATCTAGAGCTGCTACCATAATTCTGCTGTAATATTATGTCTAATATTTCAGTCACTTCAAGAGCTGCAATCACTATGCTGCTGTCATATCATGTCTTATACTCCAGTCACATCCAGAACAAGAGATCAAGTGATCAGGGATTCAAATGATTTTAATTACTTTCTTTGGCATCTGTATTTGAATAATAGTTACACTTTTATTTTATTATGATCATTTATTTTTCTATTTTTTTCCAAAAATTAACAGTACAAAATAATAAACTTTGCAATATGTTTTATTAAAGAAACTTCATTTTTTTCCCTTCTTTTCGCTTTTTTTCTCCTGCATTGATCATTCACTCTTAAAAAATCTCTATCGCAGTGGTCCACAATCTTTCTTACTTTGAGAGTCACATTCAGCTGTGAGAGATGGTTGCAAGACACATAGTAATAGATAGTCACAAGACACATCCAGCAACATCCCCCATCCAACCCCACCCATCATGGTGACACCCAGAGCCCCCATTACACCTTTAATTGTCAGGATCATCCTGACACATCATGGGCCCCTAAGCCAGAGGTTGAGAACCCCTGAGCTATAGAATATGATGCATTCATTGCACATGCCGCTGTTCTTGTGCCTTAGTTTGAGGAATCAGTCTGCTGTTGAGCTGGGATCTTTTTTAAAGGAATCACGATACATGTAGAAATGAGCAAATAAATTCGAATGGAAATTAATTCTACATACATTTTATAAACATCTGCATTCACCAAAATGAAGATCTTTTTTGTAATTCGCTTCCACGCAAACCATTTTCTAAACCATGACAGGCCATCAAAAGTTTAAAAAAATCCTTATACTCCCCTCACCGCACACCTTTCCAGCCCTTCCGTCCTCGCTGCATCTTCTGATCCTCCAACACACAGGCTTGAATCCCTGGACTTCATGAAAGTTGGAAATCTTGGACAAGTGTAAGAGGTCTCGGGAATGTAGCACAAGTGGTGGGACAACAGAAGATGTAGTGAGGACCGGGCAGGTGGCAGTGCAAAACTGCAATTGTTGATGGAGCAGGGATGCCAACCGTCCAGAAATTCCAGGACAGGACTGTAAAAATAGGGCACTTTTTTTGCCCTGCTGTAAAAAAAATTTAAGGCGTCTGTGACTTTTTTGAGGCTGTAGAAACTTATACAGATTATTTTTGTTGTAATTATCATCATAGAAAGAGAAGGAAGATTTTCTATTAATATTGTATAGATAAATGCTACCAACATCCACTAGATGGAGCAGTGGTTCAACAATAGTAAAAAATTCATAATATATCAGATACTTTCCAGGAGTTAAACAAATATATATAAATATATACACAGTTGAAACCAGAAGTTTACATACACTATATAAAAAGACACATATGCATGTTTTCCTCAATATCTGACATGAAATCAAAATAAACCTTTCCCGTTTTAGGTCAATTAGGATTACCATAATTTTTAATATTTGCCAAATGCCAGAATAATGAGAGAGAGAATGTTTTAAAGCATTTTTATTACTTACTGCAAAGTCAAAAGTTTAAATACACTAAGATTTCTATGCCTTTAAACAATTCTGGACTGCCCATATAATGATGTCATGTGTTTGGAAGCTTCTGATAGTTTTTTTGGCAACATCTGAGTTAATTAGAGACAAACCTGCGGATGTATTTTAATGCACACCTGAAACACACTGCTTCTTTGTGTAGCATCATGGGAAAGTCTAAAGAAATCAGCCAAGTTATTAGGCTCATCCTTGGGTACAATTTCAAGATACCTGAAGATGCCTCGTTCATCTGTACAAAAAATTATATGCAAGCAGGCTTGGACTGAATCCCCTGGTGGGCCCTGCACTGCAAGAGAAGGAAGGCTCCCCCACCCCCTAGCATAGCTATGCTCTGCTGTACTAATCCCCATCCATAGAGGCACATTCCCTTGTTCCCCTGCTGTGCCTGAGTCTGACTGACAGCAGTGCAGGAGAGGTGCCACTGACTGACAGTAACACTTCTCCTACACAGATGTCATCCTGACTACTAGCACAAGCACAGCAGGGGAAGGAGAAAGTGTGCAGATATGGATGAGGATTAGCTGAGCAGCCAGTGCATAGTTGATTAGTGTGGTGACACCTCTCCTGCAGAGGTGTCAATGTGACCTGCTTTAAGAGCCCCTCCCCCACCCAGCGCAATGAGATCCTGTGGGGCATTTTATGTGCAATTGAGATGTGTAATAGAATAATAGATCTAAATGTATCAATTCAGGGGGACTTGGCTATATACTGTATACTATATGTGGGTGAGGGGGACTTGGCTATATACTGTATGCTATATGTGGGGGAGGGGGAGTTGGCTATATACTGTGTGCTATATGTGGGGGAGGGGGCTTGGCTATATACTGTATGCTATATGTGGGGGAGGGGGAATTGTCTATATACTGTATGCTATGTGTGGGGAAGAAGGAATTGGCTATATACAGTGTGTTATATGTGGGGATGGAGACTTGGCTATATACTGTGTGCTATATGTGGGGGAGGGGAATTGGCTATATACTGTGTGCTATATGTGGGGGAGGGGGACTTGGCTATATACTGTGTGCTATATGTGGGGGAGGGGGACTTGGCTATATACTGTATGCTATATGTGGGGGAGGGGAATTGGCTATATACTGTGTGCTATATGTGGAGCAGGAGACTTGGCTATATACTGTATGCTATACGTGGGGCCGGGGGACTTGGCTATATACTCTGTGCTATACGTGGGGCAGGGGGACTTGGCTATATACTGTATGCTATATTTGGGGAAAGGGGACTTGGCTAAATACTGTATGCTATATGTGGGGAAGGGGGACTTGGCTATATACTGTATGCTATATGTGGGGGAGGGGGACTTTGCTATATACTGTGTGCTATATGTGGAGCAGGAGACTTGGCTATATACTGTATGCTATATGTGGGGAAGGGATACTTGGTTATTTACTGTGTGCTATATGTGGGGCAGGGGGACTTGGCTATGTACTCTGTGCTATACGTGGGGCAGGGGGACTTGGCTATACACTGTATGCTATATGTGGGGAAGGGGGACTTGGCTAAATACTGTATGCTATATGTGGGGGAGGGGGACTTTGCTATATACTGTGTGCTATATGTGGAGCAGGAGACTTGGCTATATACTGTATGCTATATGTGGGGAAGGGATACTTGGTTATTTACTGTGTGCTATATGTGGGGCAGGGGGACTTGGCTATGTACTCTGTGCTATAGGTGGGGCAGGGGGACTTGGCTATATACTGTATGCTATATGTGGGGAAGGGGGACTTGGCTAAATACTGTATGCTATATGTGGGGGAGGGGGACTTTGCTATATACTGTGTGCTATATGTGGAGCAGGAGACTTGGCTATATACTGTATGCTATATGTGGGGAAGGGATACTTGGTTATTTACTGTGTGCTATATGTGGGGCAGGGGGACTTGGCTATGTACTCTGTGCTATACGTGGGGCAGGGGGACTTGGCTATATACTGTATGCTATATGTGGGGAAGGGGGACTTGGCTAAATACTGTATGTATATCTGAGGGAGGGGGACTTGGCTAAATACTGTGTGCTATATGTGGAGCAGGAGACTTGGCTGTATACTGTATGGTATACGTCGGGGAGGGGTACTTGGCTATATACTGTATGCTATACGTGGGGCAGGGGGACTTGGCTATATACTGTGTGCTATATGTGGAGCAGGGGGACTTGGCTAAATACTGTGTGCTATACGTGGGGCAGGGTACTTGGCTATATACTGTATGCTATATGTGGAGCAGGAGACTTGGCTATATACTGTATGCTATACACTCTTTAAAAGGGGTTTTAGTGTACAGTCATGGCCAAAAGTATTGAGAATGAGACAAATAGTAATTTTTCCAAAGTTTACTGCTTCATTTTTTGTAATGGCAATTTGCATATACTCCTGAATGTCAAAGAGTGATCAGCTTAACAGCAATTACTGTACTTGCAAAGTCAATATTTGCCCAGAAAATGAACTTTAACCCCCAAAACACATTTCAACATCATTTCAGTCCTGCCTTAAAAGGAGCAGCTAACATCGTTTTAGTGATTGATCCATTAACACAGGTGTGGGTGTTGATGAGGACAGGGCTGGCGATCAATTAGTCATGATTAAGTAAGAATGACATCACTGGACACTTTAAAAGGAGGCTGGTTCTTGGTATCATTGTTTCTCTTCAGTTAACCATGGTTATCTCTAAAGAAACACGTGCAGCCATCATTGCACTGCACAAAAATGGCCTAACAGGGAAGAGTATCGCAGATACAAAGATTGCACCTCAGTCAACAATCTATCGCATCATCAAGAACTTCAAGGAGAGAGCTTCCATTGTTGTCAAAAAGGCTCCAGGGCGCCCAAGAAAGACCAGCAAGAGCCAGGACCGTATCTTAAAACTGTTTCAGCTGCGGGATCGGACTACCAGCAGTGCCGAGATTGCTCAGGAATGGCAGCAGGCTGGTGTGAGTGCTTCTGCACGCACTGTGAGGCGGAGACTCTTTGAGCAAGGGCTGGTTTCAAGGAGGCAGCAAAGAAGCCACTTCTCTCCAGAAAAAACATCAGGGACCGACTGATATTCTGCAAAAGGTACAGGGAGTGGACTGCTGAGGACTGGGGCAAAGTCATTTTCTCTGATGAATCCCCTTTTCGATTGTTTGGGACATCTGGAAAACAGCTTATTCAGAGAAGAAGAGGTGAGCGCTACCACCAGTCTTGTCTCATGCCAACTGTAATGCATCCTGAAACCATTCATGTGTGGGGTTGCTTCTCAGCCAAGGGAATCGGCTCACTCACAGTCTTGCCTAAAAACACAGCCATGAATAAAGAATGGTACCAGAATGTCCTCCAAGAGCAACTTCTCCCAACCGTCCAAGAGCAGTTTGGTGCCCAACAATGCCTTTTCCAGCATGATGGAGCACCTTGCCATAAAGCAAAGGTGATAACTAAATGGCTCATGGAACAAAACATAGAGATTTTGGGTCCATGGCCTGGAAACTCCCCAGATCTTAATCCCATTGAGAACTTGTGGTCAATCATCAAGAGACCGGTGGACAAACAAAAACCAACAAATTCTGACAAAATGCAAGCATTGATTATGCAAGAATGGACTGCTATCAGTCAGGATTTGGTCCAAAAGTTGATTGAGAGCATGCCAGGGAGAATTACAGAGGTCTTGAAGAAGAAGGGGCAACACTGCAAATATTGACTTGCTGCATTAACTCATTCTAACTGTCAATATAACCTATTGGTACTCATAATATGATTGCAATTATATTTCTGTATGTGATATAAACATCAGACAAACACTAATAAAAACCAGAGGCCAGCAGATCATGTGAAAATATCATTTTGGTGTCATTCTCAAAACTTTTGGCCATGACTGTACAGTTTGTCTCGTGACGCCACCTGTGGTTTCCGGTAATGGTTACCGGCGCTGCTGCAGACCTCCGGGGGTGATGGGATAGCAGCTGGGATGTTTCTGCTCCCCACAGGCGGAGCGAGCCCCCGGGGCAGGGTTGATTGATGGGATGCAGGGCGTTGTAGTGTAGCAGGGATGATGGCGCAGCGGCAATAACCGACAGAGACAGTGGAGTGAAGTCATCCAATTTTACTCACAGTTCTTTCTAGATTCCGCGGTTACACTGTACAGGTTACCGCTTCCCGCGTTGCGCTGCGTTCAACAAGCAGGGGTTCAGAAGTCCCTCCGGCAATTCGAGAGTACTTATCGGGACCCCCTTTCTATATGTTCCTTTCCTCAGCCGACTTTCCGCGCTGAGTCTTCTCCCTCCTGCCCTGCGCTTCCCCACACAAAGTCCTGATAGGGTGCTCTGAAGTCCCTCTGGGCAACCTGGAGTTCCCGGACCTACTTGCTGCCCTCCTCGGCGACTAGGGTGAGGCTGTGGCAACTGCACCATAAAAGTCAGAAGCCTCCGATTTCCTAGCCGAGACTTGAAGTGACACGACTAGCCCAGGGACCGGTTCCCTTCTTGCAGCCTGGTCCCTCTGACACTTGACAGATTAGAGCGTACGGGTGGCTTCCTGCTCCTTCCGTACCCCTGGGACCCCTTCAGTTACCAGAGCCTTCCTCCTCTGCTCCCCTCTTCTTCTCTTCTCTGCTGGGCCTCATTCACTAGGCCCACTCTGGAACAGAGCCCCTGCAGAGCACCTGCTCCTCTCAGACTTCACTCTCCATTTCTCCTTTCTTACTACTTCTCCTTACTAACTAAGATGGATCCCCTATTTATACTCCTAACAAATGCTCCCCTAAACTGCTTCCTCCACCCACAACCACTACTTGGTTCCCCCTCACTCTGGTTCCCCCCACTCCAGCCAGGGACAGGGCTCAGCAGAACACAGTGCATCTTGCCCTTCCAGCCGGCCGGGAGCAGTGTAGTGTTGGATGCAGGTGTTGGGGTCCCGGGCTGTACCCTTTCCTTACCAGAGAGTGAGGCACCACTAGTTGTAGTACCTCTGTGGCGACTGAACCCTCAGGGGCGCCACATATGCTATATGTGGGGAAGGGATACTTGGCTATTTACAGTGTGCTATATGTGGGGCAGGGGGACTTTGCTATATACTCTGTGCTTTATGTGGGGGAGGGAGACTTGGATATATACTGCATTCTATATGTGAGAAAGGGGGACTTGGCTATATACTGTATGCTATATGTGGGGCAGGATGACTTGGCTATATACTGTGTGCTATATGTGGGGGAGGGGGGCTTGGCTATATACGTAGATACGGAGGCAGGGAAAGGGGACAAGCAGAACCAAATACACACAAGGTATTTACAATGAAGTAGCGAGTGGACACAAAACTCACAAACAGAAGTACAGAGACAACGAGTTGGAGTTAGGTGCAAGTTCAGACACTGCAGGCAAAGGGAAGGTACGGACATAGAGAGAAACAAGTAACGGGCTAGGACACTGTTCAGACAGGAACTGAACCGGGAATAAGATACAGGAACGAGCCTAGAAACTCAGCCCCCAGGGTGGCGGAAACAGACTAGAAGTCAGAGATACAGGTAGCGGCCCTGGGTACTCGGCCCCCAGGGTGGCGGAAACAGACTAGAAGTCACAGGTACAGGAAAAGGCCCTGGGTACTCAGCCCCCAGGGTGGCAGGCAGACTAGAGTCAGGACAGGGCCTGGCACCTCAGTTGAAAAAGACAAACTGAGTGAAAGTGTTGCTCAGGCTACTGGGTGGAGGGGGTTTAAGTATCCAGTGACTCACAGCAATAGGCTGGGGACGCATTAGGACTGTGCACACAGTAGCTATAAGAAACAAGCAGAAATCCGCGCCGACGCCCTAAGCAATCAGACAAGAGACATGGACACAGCAGGTAATGGAGCAAAGAGTGCAGCATGGACTGACAGGTAAGATGGCGGTCTTGCATGGTGGGAGATGGTGCACCATGCAAGCATGCCACCAGGAATGTTACATATGCTATATGTGGGGAAGTGGTACTTGGCTATATACTGTATGCTATATGTGGGGAAGGGGAACTTGGCTATATACTGTATGCTATATTTGGGGAAGGGGTACTTGGCTATTTACTGTATGCTATATGTGGGGAAGGGGTACTTGGCTACATACTGTGTGCTATATGTGGGGGAGGGGGACTTTGCTATATAATGTGTGCTATATGTGGAGCAGGAGACTTGGTTATATACTGTATGCTACATGTGGGGAAGGAATACTTGGCTATTTACTGTGTGCTATATGTGGGGCAGGGGGACTTGGCTATATACTCTGTGCTTTATGTGGGGGAGGGGGACTTGGCTATATACTGTATTCTATATGTGGGAAAGGGGGACTTGGATATATACTGTGTGCTATATGTTGGGAAGGGGGACTTGGCTATATACTGTGTGCTATATGTGGGGGAGGGGGACTTGGCTATATACTGTATGCTATATGTGGGGAAGGGGGACTTGGCTATATACTGTATGCTATATGTGGGGAAGGGGGACTTGGCTATATGTTGTGTGCTATATGTGGAGCAGGAGACTTGGCTATATACTGTATGCTATATCTGAGGGAGGGGGACTTGGCTATATAATGTGTGCTATATGTGGAGCAGGAGACTTGGCTATATACTGTGTGCTATATGTGGAGCAGGAGACTTGGCTATATACTGTATGCTATACGTGGGGCAGGGGGACTTGGCTATATACTGTGTGCTATATGTGGAGCAGGAGACTCGGCTATATACTGTATGCTATATGTGGAGCTGGAGACTTGGCTATATACTGTGTGCTATATGTGGAGCAGGAGACTTGGCTATATACTGTATGCTATATGTGGGGAAGGGGTACTTGGCTATATATTGTGTGCTATACGTGGAGGAGGGGAACTTGGCTGTACAGTGGGCACAGAAAGTATTCAGACCTCTTTACATTTTTCACTCTTTGTTTCATTGCAGACATTTGGTAAATTCTAAAAAGTTAACTTTTTTTCTCATTAAAGTGCACTCTGCACCCCACCTTGACTGAAAAAAAACAGAAATGTAGAATTTTTTGCAAATTTATTAAAAAAAAAATTTGTTGGTGCGAGCAAGGTGACCTACAAACCTGGATCAGTTACACCAGTTTTGTCAGGGAGAATGGGCCCAAATTCCGACCAACTATTGTGAGAAGCTTGTGGAAGGAGATCCCAAACGTTTGACCCAAGTCATTCAGTTTAAGGGCAATGGTACCAAATACTAATGAAATGTATGTAAACTTTTGACTTTGCGGTAAGTAATAAAAATGCCTTAAGGCTGCGTGCACACTATGCGCTTTTCAAACGTTTTTGCAGCGGAATTTCCGCAGCGAAAACGCTTAAAAACCGCTTGGTAATACGTGCCCCATGGTCCCCAATGATAATCCGCACGTGCTGTGCACATGCTGCGGAAATTCCCGCAGCGGATTATCATTGCGGAAAAATACGCAGCATGTCCATTAATTTTGCGGACACGCAGCGTAATTGCCGCCATTGACTTGCATTGAATCGCATATTATCCGTGTGAGCATATGTGCCCATGCGGATATTATACGGTTCAATGTGCGGATGGTACCTGGGTTTGGAGAAGAGGAGACTCTCCTCCAGACCCAGGTACCATAGGACCTGTTAAGAAAGAATTTAAAATAAAAAATAAAGATTATACTTACCTTCTGATGGCCCCCGGTCTCCTCAGCGATGCGTCCGGTCTGTTGTATAAGTTGCGGTGGTGTGAAAGGACCTGCCATGACGTAATTTAGTCATGTGACAGGTCACGCGACAGCTCATGTCGGCCGTCGTGTGACCTGTCACATGACTAAATGACGTCATGGCAGGTCCTTTTACACCACCGCGACCCATACAACAGACCGGACGTTGCGGAGAAAACACCGGGGGCCATCGGAAGGTAAGTATAATCTTTATTTTTTATTTTTTACTATTCTTATTCTTTTTTTTTAACTATTACTTGGTCACACTATATAAATCCTTGCCGTTTGCATGGATTTATATAGTGTAACCAAGTTGACAAGCACTTTCCAAGTGATGCTAAAATCGCTTGGAAAGCGCTTGACAACCCGCATACGGAAATGCATGTGAAGAACACTTCACATGTACAATCCGCATGTGTTTTTCCTGCCAGAAAGAAGCGGAAAAAATATGCAGCATTTCTGCATCGTGGGCACATAGCCTAAAACATTCTCTCTCATTATTCTGGCATTTGGCAAATATTAAAAATGATGGTAATCCTAATTAATAGAGTTGAGCGAGTATGTTCTGTTCCGAGTACGCTCGGGCCGAGCTCCGAGTAGTTACAGCTGCTCGGTGATATGGTTGAATCGCTCCCGTGTGCATGATTTGCAACTGTTTGACAGCTTTATTACATGTGAGGAATGTGTAAGAAATAGACATTCCTCTCATGTAATACAGCTGTCAAACAGTCGCAAATCATGCACACGGGAGCGATTCAACCATATCACCGAGTAGCTGGAAATACTTGGAGCTCGGCCCGAGCATACATGGCGAAAGGGTTAATAGAACATACTCGCTCAACACTACTAATTAACCTAAAATGGGAAAGGTTTATTCTGATTTCATTTCAGATATTGAAAAAAAAACATGCATATGTGTCTTTTTATATAGTTTATGTAAACTTCTGGTTTCAACTGTTTATGCATATATTAGTTTAACTCAGGGAAAGTACCTCATAACCTCATACAGTATGACTATTTACTATTGTTGAACCACTGCTCCATCTAGTGGATATTGATAGTACTTATCTATACAATATTAATAGAAAATCTTACTTCCCTTTCCCTGGTTATTTGCTCACATGACCTTACCAATACAGCCATTTACTGCACGTATGGACTGTGTGGATTATATGGACTTTGTATTTTCCACTTGATTATTATTACCATCTACCTCAAGTGTCTCTGTGCAATTTTATGACATCATTATTATATTCTATTTGGTCTGGAATAATGTCACTGATCTCTTGTATCTTTATACTGAGTGATATACATATTTTATATGTCGGTTTTATCAGTGTGTGTGCACCCTTTTCTGTATAGTGCCACCACACAACCACTGATTGTCAAAATTAAGTTTTTTTAATTTATCTCTTTGGTTCTGACTCTTTCTATGACCATAAGTTCGGGTTTTCTTCTTTGGGCACATATTCCTTCCGAATGGTCTGCCATTCTATTTTCACGTCAGATATATGTCAACCAATTAGCTTGTTATTATTTCACCTAGTATAACATGGTATTTTTTGTATTGACATGCAAGTGCTTCTCACTAAATTAGAATATCATCAAAAAGTTCATTTATTTCAGTTCTTCAATACAAAAAGTGAAACTCATATATTATATAGAGTCATTACGAACAGAGTGATCTATTTCAAGTGTTTATTACTGTTAATGTTGATGATTATGGCTTATAGCCAATGAAAACACAAAAGTCATTATCTCAGTAAATTAGAATACTTTATAACAACAGCTTGAAAAATGTTTTTAAAATCTGAAATGTTGGCCTACTGAAATGTATGTTCAGTAAATGCACTCAATACTTGGTCGAGGCTCCTTTTGCATCAATTACTGCATCAATGCGGCGTGGCATGGAGGCGATCAGCCTGTGGCACTTCTGAGGTGTTATGGAAGCCCAGGTTGCTTTGATAGCAGTCTTCAGCTCGTCTGCATTACTGGGTCTGGTGTCTCTCATCTTCCTCTTGACAATACCCCATAGATTCTCTATGGGATTAAGGTCAGGCGAGTTTGCTGGCCAATCAAGCACAGTGATACTGTTGTTTTAAAACCAGGTATTGGTACTTTTGGCAGTGTGGACAGGGGCCAAGTCCTGCTGGAGAATGAAATTTCCATCTCGAAAAAGCTTGTTGGCAGAGGGAAGCAAGAAGTGCTCTAAAATTTCCTGGTAGACGGCTGCACTGACTTTGGTCTTGATAAAACACAGTGGACCTACACCAGCAGATGACATGGCTCCCCAAACCATCACTGATTGTGGAAGCTTCACACTAGACCTCAAGCAGCTTGGATTCTGGCCTCTCCACTCTTCCTCCAGACTCTGGGACCTTGATTTCCCAAAGAAATGCAAAATTTACTTTCATCTGAAAACAACACCATAGACCACTGAGCAACAGTCCAGGTGTTTTTCTCCTTGGTCCAGGTAAGAAGCTTCTGGCATTGTCTATTGGTCATGAGTGGCTTGACACAAGGAATGTGACACTTGTAGCCCATGTCCTGGATACGTCTGTGTGTGGTGGCTCTTGAAGCAATGACTCCAGCAGCAGTCCACTCCTTGTGAATCTCCCCAAAATTTTTGAATGGCCTTTTCTTAACAATCCTTTCAAGGCTGCGGTTATCCCAGTTGCTTCTGCACCTTTTTCTACCACACTTTTTCCTTCCATTCAACTTTCCATTAATGTGCTTGGATACAGCACTCTGTGAACAGCCAGCTTCTTTAGCAATGACCTTTTGTGGCTTACCCTCCTTATGGAGTGTGTCAATGACTGCCTTCTGGACATCTGTCAAGTCAGCAGTCTTCCCCATGATTGTGGAGCCTACTGAAACAGACTAAGGGACCTTTTTAAATGCTTAGGAAGCCTTTGCAGGTATTTTTGTTAATTATTCTAATTTACTGAGATAATGACTTTTGTATTTTCATTGACTGTAAGCCATAATCATCAACATTAACAGAAATAAACACTTGAAATAGATCACTCTGTTTGTAATGACTCTATATAAGTTTCACTTT
The DNA here is from genome assembly GCF_046119375.1 of Phyllobates terribilis. Classification (NCBI taxonomy): domain Eukaryota; kingdom Metazoa; phylum Chordata; class Amphibia; order Anura; family Dendrobatidae; genus Phyllobates; species Phyllobates terribilis. Next base: position 188,185,794 of record NW_027362763.1, read on the forward strand.
TTGTATTAAAGAACTGAAATAAATTAACTTTTTGATGATATTCTAATTTAGTGAGAAGCACCTTTATGTCACCTGCCGAGTCCAGTATATGTTCTAATAAATAACCATATGCCTATAGTAGAAGTTGGAGGCAGTCAGGAGACCTCACAGGTTCCCTTTAAGCTAGTCGCACATATGTAACTGTTGGGGAAACACAACACTTTTCATCTGAAATGGACAGAACATCTAATGTGTATGGGGGCCTCCTGAATCTCACCAAGTAACAGATGTAAGAGAGAGATAGGGATCGGGCAGCTGGATGTCAATATGCTAAATCCTTTTTACTCAGAGACAATATGCCACCACCAGCAGTGTGAATCAGCCATATATTTTAAGACATTTGGAAATTCACATGTGGTTAAAAAAAATTACAAAGTGGAGTAAAAACAAACACAGACGTGATAACAAATGAGCAAACTACATATGTTCTATTACTTACCATAAGTCCTCCTGCCCAAACTCCTGCAAGAAATCTGGCATGGCCGCTGATCTGTTCATTTCTTAAGTATGAACAATCAAGATTGGGGAAGAGTAGGAAAAGGTTTGCAGTAATAGAGAGTATAGCCAGTAACATTAGAGAGAGTCCAGTACAACGAGTACACTTCCCAGCACACATTCCCCTAGAACAATGGATAGAATAAATATGTATGTACATATGATGTAATATACAAACTACAAAGAAAATATTATTGCATAAGCTCTATTGTATCTTACATTTATAATAAAGTAAAAAAAGACAGATATATGGAATAGGACGCTCAAATGATCCTTCTAACCCTCAAAAAGGAGAAGACAAATACTAAGCATTATAGCCAATTATAGTAATCATGCTATAATTATTTTAAACACTATAAAAAAATAAGCAGAACTAAAAGATACCCAAAGATCTACTCGATGTACAGTCGTGAACAAATTAAATTTTTTACAAAGTTTGCTGCTTCAGTTTTTATAGCGGCAATTTGCATAAATTCTAGATTGTTATGTAAAGTTATCAGATGAATTGTAAAAAATTGCTAAATCATTTGTTGCCATGAAAATTAACTATCACAAAAAACATTTACACTGAATTTCAGTCTTCCCACAAAAGACTTGATAACAATTTCAGTGATCTTTTGTTAGCTCAGGAGAAAGTGTTAACAAGGACAAGGCTGCTGATATCACTCTTTTATGCTGAATGAATTGTAAGAGCAGACTAGTTGCCTTAAAGGGGGCTGGTGCTTGAAATCATTGTTTTCCTTCTGTTAACCATGGCTACCTCCAAGGAAACACATGCAGTCATCATTGCTTTGCATCAAAAAGGCTTTACAGGCAAGGATATTGTTACTTGTAAGATTTCCCCTAATTGAAAAATGTATCAGATCATCAAGATCTTCAAAAAGAAAGTTTCAGTTGCTGTGACGAAGGCATCATTATGCCCAAGAAAGTCCAGCAAGTGCCAGGACTGTCTCCTAAAAATTTGATAAAGGAGATACATGGTACTTTATACTTTCTATAGGGTGCGCATGTAGCATACCATTTCTTAATCTGAAATATGAAGAGAAACCCAGACTCTAAACTAATGTATCAATGTAGAATAAATGCTTTAAAAGTTTATCCACACAAATATGTGACGTTTTGTTCAATTATACCTTTATCAGACAAAACAGATTGTATAAGTAGCAAAATAGAAAGTTTGGAAGAGGTAGCACAAGAAGAAAAGTCGACCTCCGTCGCTTCAGGTGAATTGTAACTCCAAGCAACAAAGATTGCCTTTGCAACATGTGCCATCTCTTATGAAATTAGCATTTTGCTAATAATGCAAAAGGCTTTGTCTGGTGAAGGTCTGAGTGACCAAAATGTCATGTGTTTTGATTTGCTGAACTATTAAAGAATTTAATCTTCATTGATATACTACTTTGGAGTGCCGATTTTCTCTTCATATTTTGTCTCCTAAAGAGGCGTCAGCTTGGGGATCAGTTCAACACCAGTGCAGAGCTTGCTCAGGAATAGCTGCAGGTAGGTGTCAGTGCATGTACACGTCCAGTGAGGCACAGGCGCTTGGATTCTAGCCTGTGTCAAGAAGGACAACAAAGAAGCCACTTCTCTGCAAGAAACACATCTAGGAAAGACTGATATTTGGCAGGAAGCACAGGAATTGGATTACTGAGGACTGGGGTAAAATTATTTTCTTTGATACAGCCTCCTTCAGATTGTTTTAGACATCAGAAAGAATAATTGTCCAGAGAAGGAAAGCTACGCACTAGTATGAGTCCTGTGTCATCCCATCAGTAAAGCATCCTGAAACCATTCATGTGTGGGGTTGTTTTTCATCCAAGGGCGATGGCTTACTTACAATTTTGCCTCAGAACACTGCCATGAATAAAGAATGGGATCTAATTATTCTCCAAGACCAACTTCTCCCAACGATTCAGGAGCATTCGGTGATGAACAATGCTTTTTTCAGCATGAGGGAGACCATGTCACAAGACAAAAGTGGTTACTCAGTGGTTCAGTGAACAAAACAAAAATTTGGTGTCCAAAAGCAGGAAACTCCTGAGATTTCAATCCTATTGAGAACCTGTAGTCAATTCTCAAAAGTGGGGTAGACAAACAAAAAAACAGGTAATTATGATAACCTTCAAGCATTGATTAAGCAACAATAGGTTGCAATCATTTAGGATTTTGAGCTCAATATTACAGTATATACTTACCTTTTAGAAATTTAGGCTATTGATGCTCTGTCACATTATTGCCCGGCAGCATTCTGTCAATGTATTAAAAAGACATTTCCCCATGAATCAGTCAGTCAATCTACTTGTGAGAACTTCCTCCTACTCTTTCATATATAACTAACTAAACCACAATATTCCAATTTTAGCCCTAAAAGAGGAATTCTGTGTGGAGATGGTCTGATGAAATCATAAATTACATTTATACCTAATGTGGTAAACTTAATTGAGCGCGTGTCTGTATGAAAAATTAGGATGTATTCTAATACGCTAATACTTGCTAATAAACTTGCAACTATCGAGGTGTCTGAAAGTTTGTGAGCCCTCCAGAATTTTCCACATTTCTGCATAAATTTGATATAAAACTACATCAGATTTTCACACAATTCCAAACAGTAGATGAAGACAACCAGGTCCAACAAATCAGACAAAATATTAGACTTTGCCATGTTTTAATTGAAGAAAATGATCTAATATCAAATGTCTGTTAGTGACAAAAATATGTGAACCTTTGCTTTTAGTATTTGGTGTGACCTCCTCCTTACATTTCCAATAATGGTTGATTAGTAGTGTTGAGCATTCCGATACTGAAATATCGGGTATCGGCCGATATTCGCGGTATTGGAATTCCGATACTTAATTCCGATACTTTTAGAATATCGAATACCGGAATCGGAAGTTCCCATAATGCCTGCGCTCTGCAGTGTCTCTGAAGGATGACAAGCTGGATGGCAGCGCTCAGCTGAGATCCAGCCTGTCATCAGAATGCCATCCCAGCGTGAGAGAATTCTCCTGATTGTTTAAAAGCCGGCGGGCGGTAAAAAGCCGCCGGCTTTTAAACAATCACACAGCCCCATACTGCTTCCCCGCAGCCTCCCACCCCGATCCTCCGTTCCCCCCGCCGCCTCCCATCCCGATCGTAAGTTAGGACCGGGCGGGGAGCGCAGCACCAAGGAGCGGGGAGCGAAGGACCCGGGCGGGGAAGCCGGCAGTGAAAAGACTTCACCGCCGGCTTTCCCGTTCTGTGCTGCGCTTTCCCGCCAGTTATTTCAAATGAACAGCTGCGGTATCAGGTGATGCTGATCAGCTGTTCATTTGAAGTAGCCACGGTGCCCTCGGAGGGTTCATGTGAGTTCATGCTTGACTGCATGAACTCACATGAACTTTCCCACAGCCGCACAGGTCAGCCTCACCTCCCCGACCGGTCATGATTGGTGTGTGTGGGTGTCTGTGCGATGTGTGTGGGTGTGCGCGGTGTGTGTGAGGTGTCTGTGGGTGTGCGCGGTGTCTGTGCGATGTGTGCGGGTGTGCACGGTGTCTGTGCGATGTCTGCGGGTGTGTGCGGGTGTGCGCGGTGTCTGTGCGATGTCTGCGGGTGTGTGCGTGCAGGCAAACATAGGCAGTTGTGACACTACTACTCCCATCGGCCTATGTCTGTCCCCCGTCCACTCGTGCCAGCAGGATCAGCTTGATGGGAGCAGTAGTTCCCATCAGCCTGATCCTGCTATTTAAACTGCCCCATGTGCTATTTTTTTGCCCCTATACATCTTTTAGTTTTTTAGGCCCCCATATATATTTGTTTTTGTCCCTAATAAATTTTAAATACATGTCATTGGTGGCCAGTGGTTACCTAAAATTAATTAGTTTATACATTACCTGTCCCCGCCGATCGCCACCTAAAATAAAGTAAAAAATAAAAAAATACACCTATACTCACCTAGACACCTAATTCCCCGTAGCCATCGATCTCCTTTAATAAAATATAAAATAATAAACCACAACCTTATCGTTACCCCTCCGTAGTAGTCCACGAGTGTCCCACGAAGATCTCCAGTTTAGAACGGCCACATAGAATGTGACCGCTCTGAACCGCCGCCGCCGCTAGACTGACGGGGCCGTAAAGCAGCTCCGTCATTGCATAAGTGGGTTCGCCGGAGTTCAGGCAGCGCTGCTCCGGTTAGCTGCTTTACGGCCCCGCTGTACCGTGAGAAATTCCCATGGTACAGCAATGCCGTAAAGGAGGTCTACGGAGCTGCGCTGACTGAATGCACTCCGGTGACCTCAGTCAGTGTCTTCCGCTGCCGGGAGCGGAAGTGTTCCCGGCAGTGTGAGCTTACAGAAGCCATGCACATCTGTCACCATCTCCAGATGTGACAGCTGTGCATGGGAGATCAGCGCAGGAACGTGGACAGGTAACTATTTTTTTTTTTTAGTAAACTAAGAATTAAATAAAATGGTGTGTTTTATTTCAAATAAATTATTTTTTTTCTGGGTGTAGTGTGTGTTTTTTATTTTTAACACTTTGTAGGTTAGTAATGGGGGTGTCTTATAGACGCCCATCATTACTAACCTGGGCTTCATGGCAGCTGGCGCTGACATGAACCCCACCACTATTACCCCCTGCCACCGCACCAGGGCAGCGTGGAAGAGCGAGGCTAAGTGCCAGAATTGGCGCATCCTATGGATGCGCCATTTCTGGGGAGGCTGACGGCTGGTGTTTCTAGCCTGGGAGGGGGCCAATATTCATGGCACCCTTCCTGGGTTATTAATATCAGCCCCCAGCTGTCTGCCTAGCCTTTGCTAGCTATTAAAATAGGGGGGACCCCACGTCATTTTTTTGGGGGGTCTCCCATTTTAATAGCTAGTAAAGGCTAGGTATTCAGCTGGGGGCTGATATTAGTAGCCTGGGAAGCTCCGTGGGTATTACCCCCTTCCCAGGCTTCAAACATCTGCCCCAGCCGTCTGCTTAACCTCCGCTAGAGACTAAAATTATGGGGGATCCCACGCCAATTTTATTTTTAATAAATCCTTTATTTTAACACTAAATGACACTTGAGGGGTTAATAAAGATGCAGTCCCTAAATTATTATTTATTTTTTAATTAATTTTTCCCAAAAATTTTGACGTGGGCTTTGCCATATTTTTGTATGCCAGCCAGGTACAGCAGGCAGGAACGGGCTGCCCCCAACTCCCAGCTGCCTATTTGTACCTGGCCGGACACAACAATATAGGGAAGCCTTTTTTTTTTTAACTATTTCATGAAATAATTTAAAAATTTTTTACGTGGGGCTTCGCACTATATTTGTGTCCAGCCAGGTACAGCAGGCAGGAACGGGCTGCCCCCAACCACCAGCTGCCTATTTGTACCTGGCCGGACACAACAATATAGGGAAGCCCTTTTTTTAAAATTATTTCATGAAATAATTAAAAAAAAATTGACGTGGGGCTTTGCCCTGTTTTTGTGTCCAGCCAGGTACAACTAGGCAGCTGGGGGCTGGAATCTGCAGCGCAGGGAGGCCCAAGCTTTCTGGGCCACCCCCGCTGCAAATTGCAGTCCGCAGCCACCCCGGAAAATGGCGCGTTCATAGAAGCGCCATCTTCTGGCGCTGTACCCAACTCATCCAGGACACTGGTGCGGTGGCTCACTGGGTAATAAAGGGGTTAGGGCCAGCTTGGCATTATCAGCTGGCCCTAAGCCCGAAATTCATGGGGTCACGCCAATATTAGACATGACCACGATGAATTTCTAGTAAAGTATTTAAAAAAAACACAACACCCAGAAAAAAGTCCTTTAATTGAAATAAACACACAATTCTTTATTGTTCTAAATTAAACCATACTTACCATCACGCCCCTTCCAGCTGAAGCCAGCGATCTCCTGCAATAAAAGAAAAATAATAAAGCAACCTCATCCTTACCTTTTCATGGTTCCCACGACAGCTTCAGCTCTGCTACATCGAGATGACAGGCTGGGCCGCAGCAGAACGCTGCCATCCAGCCTGTCATCCCGCGGACACTGAGAAGCGCAGGCTTGCTTGCTCCTCAGTGTCTCGCTGTGACGGCATAAAGATGAGCCGAGGTCATGTCCAATGAACTCGGCTCACCTCATGCACGTCACTGACAGCGTGGGAGAATTCTCACGCTGAAGCGCTGAGTGCAGGAGAATTTTCCCACGTTGTCAGTGACGTGCATGAGGTGAGCCGAGTTCATTGGACATGAACTCGGCTCATCTGGATGCCGTCACAGCGAGACACTGAGGAGCGCAAGCAAGCCTGCGCTTCTCAGTGTCCGCGGAATGACAGGCTGGATGGCAGCGTTCTGCTGCGATCCAGCCTGTCATGTGAATGTAGCAGAGCTGGAGCTGTCCTGGGAACCATCGAAAGGTAAGGATTATGTTGCTTTATTATTTTTCTTTTATTGCAGGAGATCGTTGGCTTCAGCTGGAATGGGGGTGATTGTAAGTATGGTTTAATTTAGAACAATAAAGAATTGTGTCTTTATTTCAATTTAAAGGACTTTTTTCTGGGTGTTTGTGTTTTTTTTTTAACTTTGACTATGGGGTTAGTAATGGGGGTGTCTTATAGACGCCTCTCCATTACTAACCTGGGCTTGATGTCAGCTGGCATTATAAGCTGACATCAACCCCAGCCCTATTACCCCACTGCCACCGCTACAGGGCAGTGGGAAGAGCGAGGCTAAGTGCCAGAATTGGCACATCCTATGGATGCGCCATTTCTGGGGCGGCTGACGGCTGGTGTTTCTAGCCTGGGAGGGGGCCAATATTCATGGCACCCTTCCTGGGCTATTAATATCAGCCCCCAGCTGTCTGCCTAGCCTTTGCTAGCTATTAAATTAGGGGGGACCCCACGTCATTTTTTTGGGGGGGGTCCCCCATTTTAATAGCTAGTAAAGGCTAGGTATTCAGCTGGGGGCTGATATTAGTAGCCTGGGAAGCTCCGTGTGTATTACCCCCTTCCCAGGCTTCAAACATCTGCCCCAGCCGTCTGCTTAACCTCCGCTAGAGCCTAAAATTATAGGGAACCCCATGCCAATTTTTTTTTAAATAAATCCTTTATTTTAACACTAAATGACAAGTACAGTAATCAACACTGTCACTGTACTTCATATATATATGTGACTGACATGTTTCTATCTATCTATCTATCTAATCTATGTGTGATGTTCTATTCTTTCTATTCTAAATTGTCGGGTACCGCTGCTGAATTGCCGGCCGGCTTTTTTAAAGAGACGGTGCATGAAAACACTATTATTTTTTTTAATAAATCCTTTACACTAAATGACAAGTACAGTAATCAACACTGTCACTGTACTTCATATATATGTGACTGACATGTTTCTATCTATCTAATCTATGTGTGAAGCTCTATTCTTTCTGTTGTAAATTGTCGGGTACCTGTGTATGCCGCTGCTGAATTGCCGGCTTTTCGCGTAATACATTCTGCATTATTCTTAGTTGTTTTACTTCATGTAGAATTAACCTACAAGGAAAGAAAGGGTTTATTTTCATTCCGATATTTGTGTCCCATTGACTTGCATTGGTTTCGGCGATATTCGATACTTTTTGGGTATCGGTCCGATCCAATCCGATACGATATTTCCTGATATCGGAAGGTATCGCTCAACACTATTGATTAGTCCTGCACATCGGCTTAGAAGAAATTTCGCCCATTCCTCTCTACAACATAGCCGCAACTCTGTTATGGTGGCTTTTCTCCCATGAACTCCTTTCTTCAGGTCCTTTCACAGCACTTATATAGGAATAGGATCAGCACTTTGACTTGGTCATTACAAAACTCTAACGTTATTCTTCTTTAACCATACTTTTGAAGAATGGTTAAACACCGCATACTCGAGGCAAAAACTGGATGCATTCTTATGAATAACGTTTTTTTCTATGACATTTGTGAGTGACTGTTATTTCATGTAACAGTTCCTCTTTCTTATGGGAAAAAAGCTTTTTTTATCTATGCTATTTTTATTGGACCACAAAAGTAATATTCGCCTACTAATTTTATTTATATCCCAACTACACTATTTCCCAAAAATGTCACCATTCTGTATAAGGAGTAACATCTCTCCTTGTGGAGAGTGATGTGCCTGACATGCCAATGTAAGGAGACTTGAGACTTATAGGCCATGCAATACTCCTCTGGGAAATTCAATATGCAAATTGCCTCTTCAGAGGGGATGAGGACTTGAACTCTAGTGCCACCTAAAAGTCAATATCAAAACTTTAAAGGGGTAGTCCACTACTCGGACTACTGCTTCTGAATCCCTGTCCCCCCAGTAAAATAATAACACTTATACCCACCTCCAGTGCCGGCACTGACTCTCCCGAGTCTTGTGTGACATTTTTATATCACGCTATCCCTGCAGCCAATCAGCGGTGGCTTCACTCTCTGGTTGCTCTTTCACTTCCTACAGATGTCAATTATGTCCGTAGGAGAGGAGTGTGAAGCAAGTACCAATTGACCGCAGGGATTGCATGACATAACAATGTCATTCGAGTCTCAGGAGAGCCAGTGCTGGTGGTGGCACCAAAGGTGAGTATAAGTGTTATTTTGTAAAGGGGGGAAACATAGGGATTCAGAAAGGATTGTCCATGTAGTGGACAATCCCTTTATCAAGCCTTGGCATATGACTTAGGATAAAACTCACACCAGAATCTCAATTTACAGACACATGTTTCAGGGTGTTGTCGCTTCTCAGTGCAAAGCATGAGATCTGATTTGGCTGTATGAGAGGTCTCTGATTTGGGTCTTAGGGTTAATGTGACTCCTTGTGGAGATTGACTTGCATGACATTCCAGTGTAAGGAGACTTATAGGCCATTCAATGCTCCTCTGGGAAATTAAATATGCAAATTGCCTCTTAAGAGGAAAAACCCTGAAACGTGTCTGCAAATTGAAATTCTGGTTTAGTTTTTATCCTAAGTCTTATAGCAAGGCTCGTTAAAAGGGTCGATATTGACTTTTAGGATTACTACTTCCAATAGGTGGCACTAGAGTTCAATTCATCTTCCTTTCTGAAGAGGCAATTTGCAAGTTTTGTATAATTTACAGAAAATCGAAATAAAGTATATTTAATTCCGGTTACAAAAACTTGTTGGAAAATATGCTTGTGCACAGGGAGTGGATATAGACAGAATAGGGCTTCTGTGCAGGGAGTGTGATAGGTTCCCCAGATCATGCCAATTTCACACATCTATGTAGTTTACCATCAAATATCCTGTCTTATCTAACAGAATGAAATAAGGATGTCACATACCCATGTATGTCATCACAGAACAGCACAACATGTTCAAATTATAATTGTCACCGTGAGTTGTTCAATTTCCCACACAACCTCATGACTGCATTGGGCACATCGCTTACTAATCATTTATATTGGACAAAGTACTTTAGTCCCATTAAAAAAAAAAAAAAAACTAAAAAAAAACCATTAATCATGCGCATGCAAGTGGCACTATGCTTTGACTCTTTTTGGTGTGTCATGCCTTAAATAAAGCTGTTTTGCTTTTGATACTTCCTAGTATTTGGCTTTGACAGTGCATACTGTATTACAAGCATTTTTCATGGATTTCCGCTGCGGAAACGCACAAAAGATGCATGTGCATTTTTTATCTGCGGATTTTCTGCATCTAAAGGGGAAAATCCGCACAGAAAACTCAGTGTACCCGCAAGTGAAGCTGATATGCTGCGGATTTGAAACTGGTGCGCAGGTAAGTTTGCGCTGAGTTAGAAGGAAGCACAATGTGCATGCGATTTCTATAAATCCCATCCACTTTGCTGGAACTGTGAAACGCTGTCAAGAATGTACTAAAAGCTCATCGATGGGAACATAGCTTTTAACCCATCACCAGGATATAGGACCAGTGATCAGTCTTAGGCTATGTTCACAATGAGTTTTTTGAAACATTGAATATCTACAAGATTTTCAAGTGGAAACTGCTTTTGGAAATGCTCCTTTTGTTAGTTTTTGGAGTAGTTTACTTTAAGTAGTTTTGACAAGGTTTTCAAGACTTTTTGAAGAGCTTTTCCTGAAGGTTTTTTGCTGCAGCTTGATTCCACAGTGCCTAGATTAGAGTGGATTCATTTAGGATCAGCTTCAAAAAAATGACATGCATTTTTTTCCACTGGGAGTTTTTTTTTAAAGACTATTCAGGGAGAAAACAAATTGCCGAAACACATCTCAAATGACCAACAAACTAGATTTCCAATAGTAATGAATAGGAAGAGGTTTTCAAGCAGATCCGCTCAAAAAAAACTGTATAAACATAGCCTCTGGCACCTGAAACCCTTGACAACATCTGCTACAATATTTATATATATATACACACACATACTGTATATACAGTGGGTACGGAAAGTATTCAAACCCCTTTAAATTCACTCTTTGTTTCACTGCAGCCATTTGGTAAATTCTAAATTTTTGCAGATGTACTAAAAAAGAAAAACTGAAATATCACATGATCATAAGTATTGAGACCCTTTGCTCAGTATTGAGTAGAAGCACCCTTTTGAGCTAGTACAGCCAGAAGTCTTCTTGGGAATGATGCAACAAGTTTTTCACACCTGGATTTGGGGGTCCTCTGCCATTCTTCCGTGCAGATCCTCTCCAGTTCCATCATGTTGGATGGTGAACGTTGGTGGACAGCCATTTTCAGGTCTCTTCAGAGATGCTCAATTGGGTTTAGGTCAGGTTTCTGGCTGGGCCAGTCAAGAATGGTTACAGAGTTGTTCTGAAGCCAATCCTTTGTTATTTTAGCTGTGTGCTTAGGGTCATTGTCTTGTTGGAAGGTGAACCTTCGGCCAAGTCTGAGAACCAGAGCACTCTGGAAGAGGTTTTCATCCAGGATATCTCTGCACTTGGCCGCATTCATGTTTCCTTCAATTGCAAGCAGTCGTCCTGTTCCTGCAGCTGAAAAACACCCCCATAGCATGATGCTGCAACCACCATGTTTCACTGTTGAGATTGTATTGGGCAGATGATGAGCAGTGCCTAGTTTTCTCCACACATACCGCTTAGAATTATCACCAAAAAGTTCTATCTTCGTCTCATTAGTCCAGAGAATCTTATTTCTTATAGTCTGGGAGTCCTTCATGTGTTTTTGAGCAAACTCTGCGGGCTTTCATATGTCTTGCACTGAGGAAAGGCTTCCGTTGGGCCACTGTGCCATAAAGGCCCGACTGGTGGAGGGCAACAGTAATAGTTGACTTTGTGGAACTTTCTCCAATCTCCCTACTGCATCTCTGGAGTTCAGCCACAGTAATCTTGGGGTTCTTCTTTACCTCTCTCACCAAGGCTCTTCTCCCATGATTGCTCAGTTTGGCTGGACGGCCAGGTCTAGGAAGACTTCTGGTGGTCCCAAACTTCTTCCTTTTAAGGATTATAGAGGCCACAGTGCTCTTAGGAACCTTGAGTAATGCAGAAATTATTTTGTAACCTTGGCCAGATCTGTGCCTTGCCACAATTCTGTCTCTGAGCTCCTTGGGCAGTTCCTTTGAGCTTATGATTCTCATTTGGTCTGACATGCGCTGTGAGGTCTTATATAGACAGGTGTGTGCCTTTCCAAATCAAGTCCTATCAGTTTAATTAAACACAGCTGGACTCCAATGAAGGAGTAGAACCATCTCAAGGAGGATCACAAGGAAATGGATAGCATGTGACTTATATATGAGTGTCTGAGCAAAAGTTCTCAATACTTATGACCATGTGATATTTCAGTTTTTCTTTTTTAATAAATTTGCAAAAATTTTTACATTTCAGTTTTTTTTCAGTCAAGATGGGGTGCAGAGTGTACTTTAATGAGAAAAAACATGAACTTTTTAGAATTTACCAAATGGCTGCAATGAAACAAAGAGTGAAAAACTTAAAGGGGTCTGAATACTTTCCGTACCCACTGTATATATATAAATATCCATGTGAACTAACAGTCCTTCTGAGGACTAATCCACCTGCATATATTCAGTGGTGATAGCAGGAGTTAGGCAGGCAGTGTATGTGGCAGACTGCAGTGCATATAGTGCAAGAGGGTCCATTGAACGTTCTGTCTGCTGCTGCTTTTCTTACAGATACTGTATTTGTAGACATAGCCCCAGATATCAGGGGCCAGGGCAAATTTTTTTTTATCTTAATCCTGGTTATTTGCTTAAAAAGCAATCCAGAGTACACCATTTTCTGCTCCATTTGCTTGATAGCACTGTAGAATACAGCCAGATCTGTTCCATATTTCAGCAATAAAAATCCAGAAAATTGAACTGAACGTGGAAAATATTGGCCTCCTTTTCCATTCTGTTGCACTGTGTCGGTCAAGTTATTCACACTAGGTCTGTGTGAAGAATAGTATTAATAAATTACAGACCTGCTATTTAAAACAGAGGTTCTCAGTCAGACAGATCACATATAACTGCGTTCCAAAATCAGCCATTTCTGCCTTCAATTTCATTGCAGTGTGTCGACCAATCTATTCACACTAGGTCTCTGTGAAGAATAGTATTAGTAAATTACAGGTCTGCTATTTAAAACCGTGGTTCTCTGTCAGACAGATCACATATAACTGCATTCCAAAATCAGTCATTTCTTGTGAACGTGGAAAATATTGTTCTCCATTTAAAATGGGCAAGGTGCGTGGCAAGCGAAGGACGTTGAAGTGATGGTGATGGTGCATGCTGAGGCCGAGGACGTGGCCGTGGGCAAGCTGAAATTGTGCGACAACAAACACCCACATCTTGTTCCTCGACCTTCCTGTCCCAATTACTAGGGGCCTGCAGCACACCACTATTGAACCCAGAGCAGTGTCAAAAGGTTGTTGGTTGGATAGCAGATAATGCTTCCAGTAACTTTGCCACCACCACCACCACCCTGTCTTCCACACGGTCAAGTCTCAGTAGCCATGAGTCTGGAGCACATATTCCTCACCCTGATCCTCCTTCCTCCCACCATGCCGAGTGCCCGGAGTCAACTGATCCCACACTTGGATACTCAGAAGAGCTGTTCACTTTTCCATTTGTAGATTCGGGCCTCTCGCCCGGCCAGCTTCAAGTGAGTCAAGAGGAGAACGCGTGTAGCGATGCCCAAATGTTGGAGCAGCCACAGTCATATGAAGGTAACGGTGGGAAAGAGCAATTACTGTCGCAAGTGGTGGATCATGATGATGAGACAAAATTGCCAGAAAGTCAGGAGGAGGACCAGAGTGCGGAAGTGGAAGACGAGGTGGTGGATGATATAGTAACTGACCCAACCTGGCAAGGGGACATACAGAGCGAGGACAGCAGCACACAGGGGGAGGGAGGTGTAGTACCACAACAGGCAAGAACAAGCAGTGTGGTGGCTGCAGACAAGAGGCGGGAAAGCGTTCCCTGTAATGCTAATATGACAGAGGTTGCTAGTACAACTGTTAGGTCTTCCCGAGTCTGGTTGTTTTTTGCCTTATTTTGCCTTATATACAAGTCATTAACCTGGAAAGGAAGTTCCTTAACATATTACCAGGAAAATCCATTTTGGTTTTGTTTCTGTATGTCTTATTGTGAGTCCGAAAAGTGGAGTAATACCTCTGACAACATTGTTGACAGCAGTGATCTGGGAGTCAGAAATGCTTCTAGGGGTCTTCCCCATGCTGTTCCCATGTTATTTGAGTACTGTTCCCATCAGTTTGGGCAATTTTTAAGCCCTCTGCAGACCGCTGCAGGGAGGGGGGGGCCGGAAAAATGCTCAAGTTTCCCATAGACTTACATCGGGCTCGTTACTTGGACTGAGCACTCGAGCATTCCAATTTGCTCGACCTGAGCAATGAGTATCTGAGCATTTTAGTGCTCGCTCATCACTAATTGTGACTCCAAATACAGACAAGCTCCACGAATATGCAACAGAAAATGGGAGACACAAGCATGACACCGGCATTCCTACTTTTTTCGACTCTCACGTGTACATTGACTCTATTGAGGTTTCAAGAGGAGTACCAGATGAGTTCAAAGGCAGAGACCAAGTAGCAGCAGGACTTCAATCGTTATTCCCCATCAGCAAATAAAAATGTAGACTGGATAAATATCTACAATGACAAACTGTTGGATGCCAACTCTGACCAGCACATGAATGTATAGTTTCCATGATTGTTGTGGCTTGTGTGTGTGTGTGTGTGTGTGTGTATGTGTGTCCATCCGATGGTGTTACAGACAGAGCGATCCGGAGAATCCAGTGCAGTAGTGTAGGAAGACTGGCTTCTTCTAGTGGGGGAGGAGAATGTATCTGGGGGAGTCTGTAAAGAGGCACATCGGCTGGAACAGCCACCCACTGCCACAAGAGAAGGGAATTGTGAGAGCAGGAGTTATTTTATCTATCCTGACTCCATTTTGATTTTTGTTCGTGTATCTTCTGTTTACCAGAATGGAGTTTGAGCCGCTGTGTTTGTTTTGTCTATATATTTTGCCTGAGATCAGATAAGAAGGTTTTAGGAATGTCTTTGTTTAAAGAGACTTAGAGATAAGGAAGAAACAAAACTAGAAAGTGAGAGATTCTTAAAATCCAAAAGCTGGATATAGACAGAATTACCTTTAGCCAACGAGATGTACAGTACAGACCAAAAGTTTGGACACACCTTCTCATTTAAAGATTTTTCTGTATTTTCATGACTATGAAAATTGTACATTCACACTGAAGGCATAAAAACTATGAATTAACACATGTGGAATTATATACTTAACAAAAAAGTATGAAACAAATGAAAATATGTCTTATATTCTTGGTTCTTCAAAGTAGCCACCTTTTGCTTTGATGACTGCTTTGCACACTCTTGGCATTCTCTTGATGAGCTTCAAGAGGTAGTCACCGGAAATGGTTTTCACTTCACAGGTGTGCCCTGTCAGGTTTAATAAGTGGGATTTCTTGCCTTATAAATGTGGTTGGGACCATCAGTTGTGTTGTGCAGAAGTCTGGTGTATACACAGCTGATAGTCCTACTAAATAGACTGTTAGAATTTGTATAATGGCAAGAAAAAAGCAGCTAAGTAAAGAAAAACGAGTGGCCATCATTACTTTAAGAAATGAAGGTCAGTCAGTCCGAAAAATTGGGAAAACTTTGAAAGTGTCCCCAAGTGCAGTTGCAAAAACCATCAAGCGCTTTAAAGAAACTGGCTCACATGAGGACTGCCCCAGGAAAGGAAGACCAAGAATCACCTCTGCTTCTGAGGATAAGTTTATCCGAGTCACCTGCCTCAGAAATCGCAGGTTAACAGCAGCTCAGATTAGAGACCAGGTCAATGCCACACAGAGTTCTAGCAGCAGACACATCTCTTCAACAACTGTTAAGAGGAGACTTTGTGCAGCAGGCCTTCATGGTAAAATAGCTGCTAGGAAACCACTGCTAAGGACAGGCAACAAGCAGAAGAGACTTGTTTGGGCTAAAGAACACAAGGAATGGACATTAGACCAGTGGAAATCTGTGCTTTGGTCTGATGAGTCCAAATTTGAGATCTTTGGTTCCAACCACCTTGTCTTTGTGCGACGCAGAAAAGGTGAATGGATGGACTCTACATGCCTGGTTCCCACCGTGAAGCATAGAGGAGGAGGTGTGATGGTGTGGGGGTGCTTTGCTGGTGACACTGTTGGGGATTTATTCAAAATTGAAGGCATACTGAACCAGCATGGCTACCACAGCGTCTTGCAGCGGCATGCTATTCCATCCGGTTTGCGTTTAGCTGGACCATCATTTATTTTTCAACAGGACAATGACCTCAAACACACCTCCAGGCTGTGTAAGGGCTATTTGACCAAGAAGGAGAGTGATGGGGTGCTACGCCAGATGACCTGGCCTCCACAGTCACCAGACCTGAACCCAATCGAGATGGTTTGGGGTGAGCTGGACCGCAGAGTGAAGGCAAAAGGGCCAACAAGTGCTAAGCATCTCTGGGAACTCCTTCAAGATTGTTGGAAGACCATTTACGGTGACTACCTCTTGAAGCTCATCAAGAGAATGCCAAGAGTGTGCAAAGCAGTCATCAAAGCTAAAGGTGGCTACTTTGAAGAACTTAGAATATAAGACATATTTTCAGTTGTTTCACACTTTTTTGTTAAGTATATAATTCCACATGTGTCAATTCATAGTTTTGATGCCTTCAGTGTGAATGTACAATTTTCATAGTCATGAAAATACAGAAAAATCTTTAAATGAGAAGGTGTCTCCAAACTTTTGGTCTGTACTGTATGTATGCTAATGTCAGCACTAGTGATGAGCGAGTACTGTAATATTCGTAATCGCTATACTCGTAACGAGTACTTTGTAATAGTCGCGTATTCGTTCAGAATAGCGAGTACAATGTAAGTCAATGGGAAATGCGAGTAATTTTCTGCTGGATCCTACAAAATGATCTGGGGGCCTGAGGAAAAGGCTGAAATGGATGGGAAAGTGATGAACCAGGATGAGAAGAGCCTAGAGAATATGCCTGCATGCATTTCTGACTCACATATGGTTTCTGGGAATAAGTTTGTCGCAGTATTACTCCACTTTTACAGACACACAAGAACAACTACCAAACCTAACCTACCGTAAGTTGTATTTAACAGGTCAAAAAGGTTAAGAAACAGTTTTTCCTGCATAATTTCTTGTATATAAGGCTAAATAAGCCAGAGAAACAAACAAAATATCCCTTTTAGCGTTGGTTCACACATACTGTTGTGGCTTTTTTTCGCCTTTTACAATTGGGAGGGTCCTGACTTATACATTTTATTGGTCCCTCTGTCATACATCATTTTTAGTTCGCTATTCCCCAGCACTTTACAAGCACAGCTAAAGCGTACCAGTAGGTATCTTGATCTTTGAACTCAGAGGCCTCAGGTGGCTCTGTAAGATGCGTTTTAGATGGACAGCTGTTACTTAGACATGTGGGCGGTCCCTCCATCATTGACACTCAGATAGTGGAATACATATTCCATAGCCGTTTACAATGTACCTATTGTAGCGTTGGGCTTGACCCTCCTCCTCCTCCTCCACCACCACCATGTGACTGCGGCCCTAAATTCAAATGTTCAGAGGGACTGCAGTAGACAGGAAAGCTGAGTTTTGTGAGAGCCCTCGTGTGGCCCTGTAACATACATTTTGAAGTGCCCTCCTCTAGAAATTTTGGAGGTCCCTCTTGTGTACATTTGAGAGTGCCCTCGCTTATTCATATTGTAGGGCCCTCACTCTATTATTTAACTCATTTAAGGGCAGTGACTACAGAGAAAAAGGCCAAGAGACATGGGGTAATAGAAGGTAGCAGTGAGTGTGGCCTGCGATCCTTAGGTATGGCTGAACTCTGTGAACCAGAAAAATAAAGCTGCACTAGTCAACTGGATGACGAGCTGAAATATATCACTTGTGCAAGTCAATGGACAAAGGATATATGGTGCTCCCCCTCCAGGATGGGTTGGAGAAGTTTCTCCAAATGGCTCAGATTTTGATTGTCAATATTCCCCAGATTATACAGCAAGAGAAGACTTCTTGATACTGTACTACTTGGTCCAGTGCAGAATGTGCATCATATTTCCAAAAATTACTCCTGGAGGCTGTGTCATAGGTGTAGGAAGATTTCATGACTAGGGCCTCCCTTGACAAACATGATCTACGATGAAGTACTGTAGTAGTTGTGGCCCTCAATTCAAGTTTTCAGAGGCCCATCAGTCGGTCATCAACAGTCAGTGTAAATTTCTATAAAATATGTGACTCGCCCCCTCGGCCGTGGGGCACTCGGAACCGGGCTTCAGGGCAATGCTGGGAGTAGTAGTGGCTACCCGGTTCCGTGGCTCAGGGTGGTCAGACCAGTGGTAGTCTACTATGTGCTGTAGGTAATGTCCGACTACGCCACCCGTGGATTGCGGTCAGGGCTAACCGCCGCTGCAGTGCAGACCGCTGGGGCTGATATAAATGTGCAGCACTGAATAGTACAACTCCCCACGGGAGGAGTATGGCCCCAGGGCAGTATATATAATGGATGATGGAGGGGATGATTCCGACCGCGATAGCCAGGAAACGGAGGCCTTAAACAGTTCAGGGTCTTTATTAGAACAAGTAAAATGACCCAGAAACAGGCCTGGCTAGGAGGGAGCCTGGATGTCTGAGAACAAGTGGGAAGCTGGCCCTGGTCAGGGTGAGGGTGTAGGCCTACCGTACTCTCTGTGCTCCTTCTGGCTATTTCCCTCCTTGTAGGGTAACAGCCCACGTTCCCGAGCTCACCGTGTCCTCTCGCCCGTATGGCTTGCAACTTGGGTCCCCTTCTACTCCCGGCCTGGTACGGCTTTGCTGGTCCCTTCTGCTGTGGCGGAGCCTCCGAGCTTCTTAGGCCAAGGAACATACAGTCCCTGCGGACTGATTATCTGCTGTAGGACTTGGAATCCTCCCAGCCTCAGACACCAAAGTCTGGTAGATTAGTTTCTTTATCTGCCAGGACAGGCTCACTTCGCCTCTTGTCCCTGGCTCGTGGCTCTCCTACTCCCACACGTCCTCTTAGGCTGCAACACAACTGTCTGTCCCTGCTCTGGGACACCTCTCAATCCGGAGACAGGTTGTCCAGTTCTCCCTAACCCTGCCCCCAGTTCCAGCTTTTATAGGGGCAGCCTGCTCTCCCCACTGGCCTGGGACAGGAGGTATTGCATGCTAATGGTCCTTGACTAGAGAACCTCCCCCTTGCTCTCAGACACAGCTTTATTATATTTGTGGCATCCAGGCCAGGGTGACACATTCCCCCCTAGTAAAATTTAGTACTCCGGGACTAAACAAGAAACAAGAATAATATGCATGACCATAAAACATTAGTAGACAAACGACGCACAGGTTGAGTTCTTAAGGTCACAGTGTGGTCTGTGACCGGGTGTCCATATCACCAACATAACGGGGAGCCTTAACCAGGTGAGGGTCTGTCCTAGCCCCAAGTCTTTTACAGTCTTAGTTCATTCCTTGGCCAGGCTCCGAACGCAGTCCATTCAAAGTCCCGGTTATAAAAGTTCATAACCTTTGAGTCCGTACGGTAACTGTAAGAAACTGAAATACACAATTACTAATCATGCATGTAACTTTGAAAACATTTCAACACTTGGCAACAGGGTTATTTACAGTTTTAGTGCACTCTATATTCTCCAGCGAGCGGGTATCTGCCCCTTTGTGCTCCTGGTTGACCTCCTTAATCCACTGTCTGGTGGTGGACAGACTTGGCTTTCCCCACTAGCGTTAGGGGTACAGCTACCAGCTGGGTGTACAGGTAGGGCAGGCAGCTGTCTGCGGGTCCTTTGGCTCACCGCAGGCATGGCAGGCTCACTGTCAGCAGAGGGTTGACTCTCCTGGGCTGCTGGTACCAGCTCTTCTGCCTCTGGAACTGCTTGCTCTTCTTCACCTTCCGGCTCTGGTGTAGGTTGTTGCTGAGCCGGTTGCAGGAAATGCAGAACGGGTGCCACTATGGCATCGTTTATTTGAGTCCAGGACTGAGGGAACTCTCCGAGAACGGTGCTGATCATTTCTTCCTTGTCCTCTGCGGGTTCAAGGTCACTTTGATCCTCTTCTGCACTGCGGAGTTGCTCGGGGCACCTTTTTAGGTGGTCTCTGGAGATGGTACTAGTGGTTTCTCCTCCATCCTTGGTGATCACGCACACCTTCGAGTTGTCGTGATCAGACTGCAGTACGGTGTAGGGTTCCCTTTCCCACTGGTAGTCCAAATTATGTAGCCTTCTCTTTCGCTTCAGGACCTGCTCACCAGGTTCTAGGGGACCAGCAGGGGCGTGTTGGTTGAAGAGTCTTTCTTGCCTTTCTCTCGTACTCCTGGACCACCCGGTAGATTCCTTGTTTTTGGTGCAGGGGAGTGGAGTCAGCACCCACATGGAGTTTCTGGCACCAGTCCTCCTTTTGTTTCTGGGAGCCATTACCCTCCGCCTGTGGAGATGGAGGCAAAGGCTCCACGGCCCTGATTGCTTTGTGTTCGACAGCAAACAGTTTGGCAAGTGTAGCATACCTGGGTAAGTGTACCTCCCTCTCCCCAATGTTGAGAATGCGAACGGGCACCCTCCCATGACGGACATCAACCACCCCCGGGCTGTCAAAATGGTGGGCCTGCTGTCTGAGTACACTGGTTCTACCATGGCTTGGTAGTCTCTACCTCTCAACCCGATTGCAGTCCGACACCAGATCATCATTTCACTTTTGGGAGGCATGGAAATGGGGAATGGGTCACTCAGTCTTACGTTACCGATCTCACCACCAGACAGTTCTACCTGCTGCCGTCTCATCAGGGCTTTTATCTCCTTGTTGAGGACTCTCTGTTGGCTGGAACTAGCATTCACCGCCACCTGTTGTAGAATTACAATTACCTGTGAAAGACAACTTTCAATCACGTTAGTACCCACAGTTATTTTAGGGTGACTTTCACGACGGTCAATGTCCACAATAATCACTCCCTGTGCCGGTAGTTCAACTTTACCAATTTTAATGGTCATCTCCTTGAACCCCATCTGCGGCACGGGCAAGCCATTACTGGCGATGATGCTCAAGTCACTGTCTGGATACCGTGTTATATCAGCATCAGTCCAATACTGCTTAAAAAGTACATAAGGGATAGTAGTTACTTGCGACCCGGTATTCAGCAAGGCGCTCATGGGGATACCGTCCAGCACCACGGGTAAAACCGGGCGCCCCCCAACATACTTATTACGCCAATTGTAAGGGCCTGGTGATCTTATGCCTGGGGGTTGGCCCTCTGCCCCAGGTTGGACCCGTTTAAATTACAGTACCTGGAAATGTGTCCGGACTGGTTGCATCGACGGCAAATGGGCTGTCCATCCTCTGCGTAGCGGTCTGTGGGCCTCCCTCGGAACGACGGGATCCTCCTCTGTCGACGCCACGGGACATCCTCCGGACTTGAAGCTAACTCGATGGGTCTTGATGGGTCCACTTGCAACGCCTAGACGGTACTGGTCAACGCCGCGACGCTCCTGGTCAGCTCCTGGACTTGGTGGTGCAGATCTCTTCATGGGGCTTGGTTCAGGGCCTGTGCATCGGCCCCCACAGAGTCCATAGAGGATGGCGCCGCCTCCTGGTGGTAGGTGAGAGCAGGGCACTGGGGGTTTATAGCGCCACTTGTTGCGGGTTCACGGAGCACCCTTATGGCCCTGTCCTTGAATTGGGCAAAGCTCAGGTCAGGGTTCTGAAAGAACATGAGGCGCAGCTGGGTCCGTAGGCGATAGACAGCAGACCTTCTATGAACTGTTCTGTTAGTAGCTTATCCGTATCCTGCACGCTGCCAGTGTCAGCTTGTTTGATGGCTCTCAAGGCTTCCTGCAAATTTAGGGCATAGTCCCTGATGCTGTCCTGTGCCCGCTGCTTACATCCGTAGAACCGCATTTTAATTTCAGCGGAGGTACGTGTATCAAAAGTACCCCGCAGCCGGGCCAGAATGTCCTTTACGGTCCTTTTCCCCTCAGCGGGCCATGACTTTACCTCCTGCTGGGCTGCGCCAGCTAACTGCCCTGTCAGTATGCTAATCTTCTGTTCCTCTGTCAGGGGGTAAACTTGGAACAAACTGTACAGCCTTTCCTTAAAGTCAGTTAGGGCATGGGGCTCCCCTGAATACTTAGGCAGTCAGGCCCCTCCAGGGATGTAGGGCAGGGAAAATGGCATCAACGCTGCTGCAGCTGTGCTGGTGGTAGTGGGCGCCTCCGTGTCTGACATTTTCCTCCCCCCTAGCTAAGCGTGGCCTACCTTCCGACGATCCTCTTCTGTAGGCCACGGCTCCGCCGGTGCTGCTCCGGACGAGGACCTTGCGTCGCGTCCTGGTGACGTCAGCGTCGCTCTCTCTCCCTTCCAGGACCTTGCGCAGCGTCAGTGCGTGGGGCGGAGCTTCGGGTCTCGCGCGGTTTGGACGTCCACGCCCCTCTTCTTCCCGCGCGGCGTCCTGAAGATGGCGTCCGATGGCGGGAAAACGGCTGAAGACAGCGGGAACCAGCGGAAGATGGCGGGAGACAGCCGAAAATGGCGGGAAACAGCTCCGGATGGCGGGAAACCTCTTCTTCAGGTACGTGTACAGCCTTTTTCAGGCACGCAATACCCGTTGGTGGCGGGTTGGTTACAATCCTGCCGACTACGCCAAAGCTGACTCGCCCCCTGGGTCGTGGGGCACTCGGAACCGGGCTTCAGGGCAATGCTGGGAGTAGTAGTGGCGACCCGGTTCCGTGGCTCAGGGTGGTCAGACCAGTGGTAGTCTACTATGTGCTGTAGGTAATGTCCGACTATGCCACCCGTGGATTGCGGTCAGGGCAAACCGCCGCTGCAGTGCAGACCGCTGGGGCTGATATAAATGTGCAGCACTGAATATTACAACTCCCCACAGGAGGAGTATGGCCCCAGGGCAGTATATATAATGGATGATGGAGGGGATGATTCCGACCGCGATAGCCAGGAAACGGAGGCCTCTTAAACAGTTCAGGGTCTTTATTAGAACAGGTAAAATGACCCAGAAACAGGCCCGGCTAGGAGGGGGCCTGGATGTCTGAGAACAAGTGGGAAGCTGGCCCTGGTCAGGGTGAGGGTGTAGGCCTACCGTACTCTCTGTGCTCCTTCTGGCTATTTCCCTCCTTGTAGGGTAACAGCCCACGTTCCCGAGCTCACCGTGTCCTCTCGCCAGCCACGCACCCACAGGCACAAATACTAAACTCGCAGATTGCCAAATTGCTAGCTGTGGAGATGTTGCCGTTTAGACAGATCAGTGGCTCTCCCCGCTGCACCTCCAACCCGGTCTGGTCGTCTGCGATAATGGGCATAACCTGGTGGCGGCTTTAAAGGTTGGCAAGCTGGTACACGTGCCATGCATGGCTCACGTTCTGAACCTAGCTCAGAAATTTCTGAAAACTTACCGTAACTTGTCGTACCTACTAGAGAAGGTGCGCCGTATTAGCGCCCATTTCCGCCATTCCTCTACCGATTTTGCTGCTCTTACAATGCTGCAAAAGTGCTTGAATTTTCCAAGTGTTACACGAACGCCGCTAGGTTCAGATAGGGGGGAGACAGGTTACATGAATTCTTTGGAATCCTGGGGGAACCATTACTCAGGGCGACCATATACCATGTGCTGGAGCTTCTCTCAGGCACACAAGGGTATTGACCCTCAGGCACAGACACGTAGGTTGTTTTACCTGCTGACCAGACACACTTGACAATAGTCCTCATAAACGGTAGAACAGTAGCATTTAATAAGAAGCCGCACAGCCAGTGCAAGTTAAGTGTTTTGAGCAACAGGCTCCAGTGACAAACAGTACAGTTTTCTTTAGCAGCACAGCAGTTCACAGTCTTCCCAGTAGTACCGGACAGCACAGTTCTAATGTAAAGGCACATTAATGAACACAGCATTCTTTACAGCACAGTGAGATGGATGAGGGGGGAGGGTTTGCTGAGAGAGATGATCCCTGTGACACCATTACTACCAGTCCTTATCTTTCTGCCTGACAATACTCTGCACTGTTAGTTCAGGAACTCTACCTGACTTGTGCTTAACTTCACTCCTGACTTGAATCCTTTTCACTTGCAGGGGCGCTTCTGTGAGATACAGAACACACACACACCACCTTTCTCTTCGGCTCCAGTCAGACAGTAAACAACTTCCAAACAATCCCCCTGGGGCTCTGCTAAACATTCCCCTTCTCCTGTGACTATGTTAACCCCTCTAGTTGCTGGATGCTTCTAGAGCACAACACTTCCTGTCTCATGTGCTTGTGCTACTTCTAATTGTTGCTGAATGCTTTTAAAGCAACAGCACTACTTCTGCATGTCACATTCTGCAACAGCACTACGTCTGCATGTCACACTCTTCCCTCCTTTTTGAATGTCATCCTCGACATTCGTCTTAATTGGTCAATCTGACCAATTCTGAAACAGTGGTGAAAGTTGGATAACTTTATATACAAATTGGCATTGTGAAATTGGTATAACATTCATAAACATTGATAACAACCTAATCTTATGACCTTTTTCTTGTAGGATGCCTGTAAGAAATAAACAATTAAACACAATTAAAACAATCAGCATCTCTTCAGCTTGAGCTTTTCATACGTCTTCAACCAGCTCTCTCTCTCTATGCTTTAATAGTTCTTTGTTTCTACAAAGTATTTTAAGGAAAATCACAGCATGAAAACAAGTCTTTCCACTAGGCAACATCTTCCATAGTGCCTCTCGGTGGTGAATACCACTCAAGTGGGCTTACCTGAGCCACAGGCAGAGATACCTGTTTCCAGTCGACAGTCCTTGGCACTTGACTCGGTTCACCAAGTGTCTCATACGTCAGCATCACGGGCCTCCTCACTTCGAGTCGATATCCTTCTGGTGAGTTGTTCCTCAGAGACCACGGGTTCTTCGGTCACAGAAGTTTCTTCCGCCGCACTCATTTCCCGTGTTTCCTCAGATGCTCTTGGATCTGCCTCTGTAAGTTCCTGTATTTCTCATGAGTCGCTTGTTTCCGCACAGTCTGGTACTTCCGTTCCTCCTGAGTGTCTATCGTTCTCTTCAGGGGCTGGTGTTCGATCATCAGATCTGAATTGTACTTTATCTGTACTCCTTGGTCTCCTCTTGAGACTCAGGACTTATTTCATTCACCTGAGGATGGTACATCCCTCTCTTTGCCGATCCGAGAAATACAACAGTGTGTTCTTCTCCATCAGAACTTTCAAGGTCACAATCCACCTCCAGAGCATCAGTCTGTGGTGGTCCCTTAGTCGGTCTACTTCTGGGAAGACTTGTTGTGGTAGGAGATAATCACAGGGTAGCAGTAAATTTCGATGGACTATTCTGGTTTTCTTGTCTCCCGTTTCCAATCGGATTTCATACACTGGGCTGTCATCAGCTTTTCTCCTTACGACCACATACACCTTGTCTTCCCAGTATGAACGAAGTTTTCCTGGACCGCCTTTCTCACGTACGTTCTTTTTTTTAACCAATAAGTTTTTATTAGGCTATGAAGTACAATACAAACAGTGGTATCGCCGAAAAGGCAACGGCGATAACCGCAAATATAAACAGTAAACAATCTACAATAGAAAGAGAGGAGGGGTAGGGTTTAGGAAGAGGGAACAGGTGCACTTAAGGGAAGAGGGAAAGGGGGGGGGCGAGGAGGGGTAGGAGACAACAGTGAAAAGGTGCCCGAGAGTAGAACATATATAAAAGTTATAAGGTGCCTAAGAAGCAAACAGTAATTGTTAACCAAGGTGGTCCATAAGACGGTCATACTAAAAATCAATGTGATAGGGTAACAGAGTTCAACCCAGAGGTGATCCACGGGTCCCACCAGGTCAGCACTTTATTTTTCCTGGAAATATCGTGCGCTAAAATGAGTTCATACTGGAAATGGGTGTTAATCTTAGTCACCAGTTCCGACTGAGCGGGGCAAGAGGATAGTTTCCAGTGTTTTGCAATGCATTGCCATGCCGCGATAAGAATATTAGCTGAAATAGGACGTAAGGGCCTTGGAATGTCAGTCAGACCAATTCCCAGTAGTGCGAGTTGGCCGGTCAGAGTTATTGGAATATGCAGTACAGTATGCAGAATGCTCTCAACAGTAAGCCAAAATGCCTGTATCCGAGGACAGAACCACCAGACATGCTCAAGCGAACCAGTAAGTGAACATCCCTTCCAGCACAATGAGGAAACCGAAGAATTGAATTGAGACAGACGGAGTGGGGATATGTACCAATTGAGTTGCAATTTCTTAGTTTGTTCCAAATGATTAATACATGCAGAGAATTTCGCCGTGTGGGACGCTGCTTTGCTCCAATCAGCCAATGAAGTAGTAAAAGAGAGACGGCGTTCCCAGATTGTCATGTATGAAAGTTTTGTTTGATCATTTGGAACAAGAAGAGCTCTATAGAGAATGGAAACTCCGTGGAAGTCTGTCATCAGTGGGCAGCCCGTCATCTAATGGGAGTCTACAGGTCTGTAATAGGTGTCGAATTTGTAAATATTGGTAAAAACAAGAGTGGGGTAAGGAATAAACAGACGTCAGTGTGGAGAATTGCACTAGGCCCCTTGTGTCATAGAGGTGTTTTAGAGTGTGGATACCAGTGGCTTTCCATCGGGATAGTGAAAGATGTGGTATCATGTTTTCAAGTGTTGTTAGAGAAATGTGTTTGTATAAAAAGGCAAAAAGAAGCGTACCATGCTTGAACCACTCATTCACTAGAGCCGATATTGTGGACAATGGCCAGGAAGCAGGGAGCGCCTTCAACAGGCCCATTTCCAACAGTAGTCTGGTGGAGCCGACTGGAGCAAATGACGACTCTATTTGCATCCACAAATGAGTAGTGTCCGAAGTCCACCACAATTTGGCAGCTTCTAGTAAAGCAGCTCTGTGGTAGGTTTTAACATCCGGCACCCCCAGACCTCCCTCCAAATATGGAAGAACCATAATGCGGGAGGAAACACGGCACGGCTTAGATTGCCAAATAAAGCGGAAGATTAGGCGTTGGAATAACGAGATATCCACACAAGGAAAATGTAAAGGTAAGCAACGGAAAAGATAGACTAGCTTGGGCAGGACAGTCATTTTTATTATCTGGATTCTGGCAATCCAAGAGAGAGAAACGGAGCCAAGAGGGTCAAGTTCTTTCCGAATAGCCGCAGAAATGATATTGCAATTTCTCCTAACTATATGCGACATGGAGGTGATGTAAATACCTAAATACGTAAAACCTTTGGGCGACCAAGTGAAGGGGAATGTTTTCTGTAGAGCCGATTGGAGTGAGGGTGAGATGTGGAGAGGGAAAAGTGTCGATTTTGTGAGATTCAATTTATAATATGAGGCAGCTGAGAAGTCCGACAAGAGGTGCACAATCTCTGGTATGGTGGTTTCTAAGTTCGTACAGGCAAAAATGACATCGTCCGCATAGAGGCCAATTTTATGCTCATGAGAGCCTACTTTAATTCCACAAATGCGGGGGTTGAGGCGAACTATCGCTGCCAAAGGTTCAATTGCCATAGCAAAAATTAAGGGAGACAGGGGGCAGCCTTGTCGAACACCATTTGAGATGGGGAAATTCTTCGACAGGAAGCCAGAGGCTTTTACTGAGGCTGAAGGGGCAGAATAGAGTGCCATAATGGCAGTTTTGACTGAGCCCTGGAATCCGAATCTGGCAAGAACTGCATCGATGTACCCCCAGTGCACCCTGTAAAACGCTTTTTCAGCGTCCAAGGACAGGAATGCACCGGGGGTCATGCTCCGTTCTAAAATGTTGAATAGATCGATGACGCGCCGAGTACAGTCCTGAGCCTGTCGACCCGGCACAAAACCCACTTGGTCAGAGCCTATTAAAGACGGGAGGACATCAAAAAGTCTGGTCGCCATAGCTTAGCATATAGTTTAATGTCACAGTTCAGTAGCGCTATTGGGCGGAAATTTGCTGGTGATGTGGGGGGTTTGCCAGGGTTGGGCAAAGTGGTTATGACGGCTTTGAGACCCTCCTTACGTACCTCCCCCCCGGACTGCCAGAATGTGAAGAGTTTATAGAGGAAGGGAGTGAGAATAGAATGAAACTGCATATAATATTGGTATGGAAGGCCATCCGGGCCGGGGGCCGAGCGCTTCTTGGAGGCAAGGATCGTTTGGGTGACCTCTAGCAGCGTGATGGGTCGGTTCAGAGCCGAAAGTCGTGCAGAGGAGAGGGAGGGAAGGGCCGCCCTATCGAGAAATGCATTAATAATGGAGGTGGTAAGTTGAGGAGTATCGTGATCAGTGTGTAAATTATATAAGGTCTCATAATATAATTTGAAGTCTTCCACGATATCTAAAGGGTTACAAACTTGGGTCCCATCAGATTTGAGTAGGTATGCTATTCTAGTCTGTCCTTCCTTTTTTTTGATACGTCTAGCCAGAAAAGTGCCAGCCCTATCCCCCATGCCATAGTACTTGGCTTTTGTTTTCTTCAGTGAATATTCCATCCTCCGTAAAAGAAGAGCACGTATTTGCTGTCAAGCAGTATTAAGTTCTGAAAGCAATGAGGGAGTAGGGGAAGACTTATGCCGCTGTGCCAGAGTATGCACCTCAAGCGTTGCTTGCTTCAAAGCTGGGGTATATTGTTTTTTTGCCTGTGCTGCGAGTTTTAGGAAGGTGCCACTGATGACAGCCTTGTGCGAAAGCCACAGAACCTCATCAGAAACATCACCGGTGTCATTGTTGTGAAAGAAGTCTGATAGCTGCGTGTCCACATGGGAAATATTGTCAGGGATAGTTAGTAAGTAATCGTTCAATTTCCATTTAGTCGGGGATCTGAGAACTGTGGATTCCTCGAAACAGAGTGTGGTGGGAGCGTGGTCTGACCAGGAAATTAGCCCAATGGTTGCGTCTAAACAATGGTGTAGGAGAGAGTCATCTACCAGGATATAGTCAATCCTGGAGTACGTGTGAAAGCGGGGGGAGAAGTACGTGTAGTCCCTTTCCCCACAGTGTAAGTATCTCCAAATATCGTGCAGGCCGTGTTCGGTTACCAGACGAGATAGTTCAAGTCTGGCGCCGGACTGGGAGCAGTCTATGTGTCTCTGCATAGGTGCATTAAGGTCTCCACATAAGAGCCTGTAGCCAGTGGCAACTGATTGCAAAGTGTTGAAAAATTTCCGGAGAAATCTGGATTGGCCCACATTGGGGGCGTATATAGATGCGATGGTATATGGGATATTGTTTAGGGTACAGATAAGTATTAAATAACGGCCTTCAGGGTCTTTGAGCACACTCTGCATAGTGAAAGCAACTGTATTTTTAATGAAAATGCCCACACCTGATTTCTTCACGGAGCCATTGGCAAAGAATTGGTGAGGATAAGCCCCAGCATACATTCTAAAATTATCCCTTGCCAATAAATGGGTTTCCTGTATACAAAGAACGTCACATTTGGAGCCATTAAGTTGTCGCCACGTCAAGGCATGTT
Source organism: Phyllobates terribilis (assembly GCF_046119375.1). Classification (NCBI taxonomy): domain Eukaryota; kingdom Metazoa; phylum Chordata; class Amphibia; order Anura; family Dendrobatidae; genus Phyllobates; species Phyllobates terribilis. The sequence goes on from NW_027362763.1 coordinate 188,215,255, forward strand.
TACAAGCGGAATTGAGACCGTTAACATTGATGGAATATTCAGATAAACTCATGGTGTCAGGGAAGGCGCGGACGGGTAGAGATATTAACAATGGTAATGCAAGAATATGTTGACTCGTTTACACCTAAATTCAAGAGGGAGGTGGGAAGGGTAAAAAGGGAGGTTAGGTAAAAGAGGGCAGGGGAATAACAGCAATAACAGTAACAGTAATCAAACACTAGACCCGGCAGTACAAGTAGTGTGCCAGGCAAAGAAAAGGCGAGGTGGATACACCTCAGGAGAGTGAGACATTTCACCCTGGGGGCAGAACTTCCACTTATCACAGGTGTGAAAGAAGTGTATCAGGGGAGAAAGGAGCTAAGAGATTTAGTAATTAGGGTAAAGTAGATAGAGATTGAAGTAGAGAAGAAAGGTGTCAGTGGGGGAGAGAGGGGGGGTGAGGAAAAAAGGTATTGTAGAAGAAAGGAAGAAGAAGTGAGGGATTAGGAGGAGGGGGGGAGAGGAAGAAAAAGGTAGGAAGGGTAATCAGAGATAAGACGAATGAGAAAGGGCAGATAAGAGAGAGGGAAAGGGAGTAGAGGTAAGGAGGGAGTAGTTCGAGAGGAGAGGTTAAGAAGAGGAGAGATAAAAGGAAAGAAAAGGAGAAGGTAAAAAACGTGGAAGAAATTCACCAAAAAGAACAACAAGAGATTGCACCCAGTATCTGTAAAGGGAGGTCTTCATGCCACGCTCCATTCCGGGTCAATATGGCGGTCTCGAGGGGGAGACGGAGATGATTTCTGCGAAGTCGCCTTGGGGGATCGCATTCTCCATTGGATAAGAAGTTTCTCTGCTTGGGAAGGTAGGAGGCAAGAGAACCATAGACAGAAAAAATACCCAATAAAAATTAACTTTTAATAATTATCCTTAAAAGTGTACTCTATAGTACAAGTGAGAAAAAACTACACATATATCTCAAAAACAGGATACCATGTAAGGAGAATATAATATGAAATTACACAGTCAAAAGATGCCACACACATACATATAAATGGACCAATTGTAGACTATTCATGTCATAATTGACATGCTCAATATAAAAAATTACAACAATACCATATCAGTGGGGAGTGGGCAAAAATAGATATAGTTGCACAAATAGAAGGTTTTTGATTTACAGTAGCCCACTAATATAAATAGATAGATATGTGTACCAGTCAGAGCAAGTCCGAAAAAAATATTAAGAATATTTTCATCCCCAATCAAACTAGGATTCAAGCAATGCCATAAATGATATCAATTAGTTGGCCTTTAGTACAATGACTAAATGTAGTCAATCCACAATACAAAATTTCCCAAAGCTATAATAGCAATATTCCAGACATCAATATTATAAGATTCCTCAAACTGGTGTAAAGTCATCCACAAATAAGGTTATAATTAATCCCTTTGTCCCAACCCACTGGAATAGGTAAAAATGTGTACTAGTCAGACCAAATAAGAAATAGTAATACACTTATCTTAATCTCTAGTCCATCTGAGATTCACACAGTGCCTTGAGTGGTGTCCATTAGATGTCCTTTTTTATATACATAACTGAATATAGCCAATCCACAATTCAGAACTCCCCAAAATAGTAACAGCACTCCAGGCATCAATTTTCAAGGTCCCTCAGACTGGTGTAAAATCATCAGCAGTAAAGTTATTCCTTAGGATTAGTCCCTTCGTCCCTACACGTTTCACCCCCTCCTCAATGTGGGGCTCATCAGGGGACAAGAAATATTAGAGGAGATGAGCCATAATAGATGCCTGCATAATAGCTCCTTGTATACCGGAGTCCAACCGCATGTTCAATGGTGGGATTCATCCCTATATATCTGTGGAATGCCATGTGCCACGAGATTAATTTCACCTGTGATCAATCCCAGCGTTACCCTGACTACGAGACGCAAGCTTTAAGAAACTAGCGTACCACCGTGTTTAACATCACTTCCGGTCCCAACGTAATACGTCATTTCCGATTGCGTAGCCCAGGGTATTAGCTAAGGGATCGTACGAAGAATGCGTAAGCAAAGTACGTATCCTTCCGCTTTTTACGTCACTTCCTGGAACCACCAGGTGGAACGCAGACTGCGTTTCACTATCTGCATGGAGGATACCGCTACTCTCAGTTCAACGGGAACATGCAAGAGACAATCACTACCACAAAACAATAGACCCGGAAAATCACAAGATGAGCTGAATATTCCACCATAATTAAAAAGATGTGCATCCATCCCCAAAGAAAAGGGGGGGGGGGGAATAGGTAGCATATTATCCACTTATGTGTGAGTAACTAAGCCAGTATTACAGTCCACCAGTATGGTGAATACACACACCGGGACTATCTGTAGATATATAAAAAAGGCTGATCAAGATTTTTATCCGTAAGGCTAATTGAAACAACAGTAAGGCTATACAAAGCTAGAAAAGCTTAACTGTTCATTAATACCCCCGGGATTCAGAGATTCGAGCCAGAAAATCCATCTGGACTCCCGCTGCAGAATTCTTTTATCCCAGTCCCCCTGTCGCACTGAGGGACTCACCACTTCAATAGAACGAAATGTAATAGAATTTAAATCACCTCCATGGTGTGTATTGACGTGTTTCGCTAGAGGAGTATCTCGCTTGTTTCGGATGTCACCTAAGTGTTCACCAATACGTACTTTAAATTGTCTTCTGGTTTTTCCCACATAGTCTTTTGGGCAAGTGCACGTACATACATAGATGACACCTATTGTTTTACAATTAGCAAAATGTTTGTTCCTATAGGTGCGTCCAGTTACAGAGCTCACAAATGTATCTGAGATGGAGACATAGCGACAATAAGTGCACTGTCCACATCTAAAAGTACCAGTAGACCTCCTATCCAACCAGGTCCCCTCCTTCTTGGGGGGCACAAAGTGACTATGTACTAGGTGATCTTTGACAGATCTGCCTCTCCTAAAGGTGACAGAGGGATAGTCTGCAATCCATTTGGAAACATCCGGATCTGTCCTCAAAATACCCCAATATTTTCTCAGGATTGTCATAATCCTAGGATGTTGATCATCATATGTTCCAATTAGCCTAGTAAGGGAGCAAGGGAGGTCTGTTCGGGCCTGGAGTGAGACACCAGTAATTTAGATCTATCCTGTTTAAAGGCATGATTAAATGCTCTATTGATCACCCTTGTTGGATAGTCCCGATCAGAAAAACGGTCCTTAAGGTCCCTAGCCTTATGAAAATAGTCAGAGGTAGAGGAGCAATTTCTCCTTAATCTTAAGAACTGGCCTTTAGGGATCCCTTGTTTCAAAGGAACCGGATGACAACTATCCCATTTTAATAGGCTATTTGCTGCTGATGGTTTTCTAAAGATAGATGATCTCAATGAGCAAGATTCATCAATTGATATTATAACATCCAAAAAGGCAATCTTTTTACCTCCTATCTCATAAGTAAATTTAAGGCCCAAATAATTTTCATTGAGGCGCTGTATGAACCCAATGAAGGACTCCTCATCTCCAGTCCAGAGGACGAGGATGTCGTCAATGTATCGGCCCCAAAATTGAATGTGGGGGCCCCCCACGACATCCTCGTCCCCAAAGACTATGTTGTCCTCCCACCAGCCAAGGAGCAAAATAGCATAAGTGGGGGCACAGGGGCACCCCATCGCTGTGCCTCTAAGCTGGTGGTAGAATCTCCCATGAAAAAGAAAAAAATTATGCGTAAGAACATAATCAAGCAACCGAAGAATGAATTCGTTGTGTGGGATCAAGTGGTTTCCCCTTGTTTTCAAAAAGGACTCCACTGCCATCAGACCAGCCGTATGGTGGATACTAGAATACAATGCCTCCACGTCTATGGAAACCAAAATAGTACCAGGATCAACTGTAATGTCATCCAATTTTGTTAATAAATCTGTTGTGTCTCTCAGATAGGATGGGAGAGCTGTAACAAAAGATCTAAGCATCTGATCAAGATAGATGCTTGAGTTTTGACTCAATGCATCCACACCTGAAACTATTGGCCTCCCTTTCAATGGTGGATAGCCTTTATGAACCTTAGGAAGGGCATAAAAAGTTGCAATCACAGGAAATTTTGGAAGCAGAAAATTCAGTTCACTCAATGAAATCAGATTATTTTGTCTAGCTTGTTGCAGAATGTCAGATAAGGTCCTCATAAAAGCAGATGTAGGATCACCCTGTAATACCTGATATGTCATGGTATCTGAAAGAATATTCATACACATAGAAACATATTGATCACAATCTAGAAGCACTATGTTCCCTCCCTTATCGGAGGGTTTTATGATAAGGGAAGTGTCACCACTCAAATCCTGTAATGCTCTCCGTTCATCAAATGTAAAATTGGGGTTCACCCTATGTGCCCTTGGATTTATTCTCCTGATTTCCTCCGTGACTAACGACGAAAAAATATCTATACTACCAATATCTCCTACAGGTGGCATTTTACTACTTTTAGGTTTTAAATCCGAGAAAGGGCCCTCTCCCAATCCACGAGTGCCCTCGTTTTCAAGTTCAGCTAAGAGATGAACATCCTGGAGATCCTCCATTGAGATGCCCAATTGTAAACATTTATTTTTGTCATTGAGTGCAAAAAACTTTCTCCATCTCAACTTCCTCAAGAATAGGTGAATATCTTTAACCCACGAAAAAGGGTCAAAGCGAGTCGTTGGTACAAAGGACAGTCCTGTCCCTAAGACCCTTCGTTCAGTCTCTGTAAGAGTGTGTGAGGACAAATTTATCACATTCCTATCATTACCTGCATGTAATCGATGTGGTATTATCTTATTGGCTAACGATTGTAATTCACCTTTCTTTCCCGCAAATGGTAGCGTGCTTCCCTGTTCTCTAAAAAAGAGGGAGTTGAAGTAGAGGATAATCCCATAGATGGTGATGTGGAGAAAGATGGACCCTGGCCTGAATAACCTCGATTTTGCCATCTTCTATCAAACCCTCTCCTTCCTTGCCCCCTAGATCTACTAGACAGTCTAGGGGTTTCCTTCGGAGTACGTTCAGTATCAGAGGACTCCAGATCAGAGGAGGAGATGTCCGTCGTTGGGCCACCCTTACTATTTAGGGCAGGATATGCTCGTTTTTCCCTAAAATCAGTCAAATCTCTAATGAATCGTTTATGTTTTCTATCTTTCAGAACAAGTTGATATTTTTCTACTGACACCCTCAGTGCTTCTTCTCTTGTGGAGAAGTCCAATGCGGACTTAAAGTTAAGGGCCCTATCTATCTGCTCTTTAAGGGTGGCTGTAGACTTCTCAAAAGTGACCTTTTCTTCCTCTAGTAGGATTTGCATAAACCTCAAAGATGAGGCTGTAGATTCTTTCTCCCACTTAGATAAAAGTGAAACTGACCTGCTCCTATGTGCTGGTAACAAGTTAATCCTTAGGCCACGTGGCACTATCCCTTGTTTTATATAGTTGTCCAATGATTGGACCTCCCACCATGACTTGATGTTTTCTTTATAAACTTCTAATAAATCCGTAAAGACATTCTTAATACTGGGCTCTGTTGAAATATTGACCCCACACTCAGTCCCTGAAAAAACTTCCTTAGCCTCGTCCAACCATCTGTTAGTGTTTAAAGGTCCCGACAAAAATCCAGCCATAATACTCTCAAGAAAAACCAGAAAAATATTCACCAAACTAAATTGGTAATAGGGTATATATATTTACCAGAGAACCATAGACAGAAAAAATACCAAATAAAAATTAACTTTTAATAATTATCCTTAAAAGTGTACTCTATAGTACAAGTGAGAAAAAACTACACATATATCTCAAAAACAGGATACCATGTAAGGAGAATATAATATGAAATTAGCAATTAATTCAGACAAACTTACCCTGGATAGCACCTAATAAGATTGCTCTCCCTACCTAACAGCGGAGTGTTTTTCACCCTAAGGTTCAGATGGTGTCCCCGCTCCTCGGAGGCTGTCCCTCTCCTTTCCCTAGGTATCCCTACACAGTCAAAAGATGCCACACACATACATATAAATGGACCAATTGTAGACTATTCATGTCATAATTGACATGCTCAATATAAAAAATTACAACAATACCATATCAGTGGGGAGTGGGCAAAAATAGATATAGTTGCACAAATAGAAGGTTTTTGATTTACAGTAGCCCACTAATATAAATAGATAGACATGTGTACCAGTCAGAGCAAGTCCGAAAAAAATATTAAGAATATTTTCATCCCCAATCAAACTAGGATTCAAGCAATGCCATAAATGATATCAATTAGTTGGCCTTTAGTACAATGACTAAATGTAGTCAATCCACAATACAAAATTTCCCAAAGCTATAATAGCAATATTCCAGACATCAATATTATAAGATTCCTCAGACTGGTGTAAAGTCATCCACAAATAAGGTTATAATTAATCCCTTTGTCCCAACCCACTGGAATAGGTAAAAATGTGTACTAGTCTGACCAAATAAGAAATAGTAATACACTTATCTTAATCTCTAGTCCATCTGAGATTCACACAGTGCCTTGAGTGGTGTCCATTAGATGTCCTTTTTTATATACATAACTGAATATAGTCAATCCACAATTCAGAACTCCCCAAAATAGAAACAGCACTCCAGGCATCAATTTTCAAGGTCCCTCAGACTGGTGTAAAATCATCAGCAGTAAAGTTATTCCTTAGGATTAGTCCCTTCGTCCCTACGCGTTTCACCCCCTCCTCAATGTGGGGCTCATCAGGGGACAAGAAATATTAGAGGAGATGAGCCATAATAGATGCCCGCATAATAGCTCCTTGTATACCGGAGTCCAACCGCATGTTCAATGGTGGGATTCATCCCTATATATCTGTGGAATGCCATGTGCCACGAGATTAATTTCACCTGTGATCAATCCCAGCGTTACCCTGACTACGAGACGCAAGCTTTAAGAAACTAGCGTACCACCGTGTTTAACATCACTTCCGGTCCCAACGTAATACGTCATTTCCGATTGCGTAGCCCAGGGTATTAGCTAAGGGATCGTACGAAGAATGCGTAAGCAAAGTACGTATCCTCCCGCTTTTTACGTCACTTCCTGGAACCACCAGGTGGAACGCAGACTGCGTTTCA